>NC_135784.1:312761927-313436927 GCF_051106095.1 Pogona vitticeps | reverse complement strand
TTTCCAGGGAGTCTTCTCTTCTCATGAGATGGCCAAAGTATTGGAGCCTCAGCTTCAAGATCTGTCCTTCCAGTGAGCACTCAGGGTTGATTTCCTTTAGAATGGATAGGTTTGTTCTCCTTGCAGTCCAGGGGACTCTCAAGAGCCTCCTCCAGCACCACAATTCAAAAGCATCAATTCTTTGGCGGTTGGCCTTCTTTATGGTCCAGCTCTCATTTCCATACATCGCTACTGGAAAAACCATAGCTTTGACTATTCAGACTTTTGTCGGCAAGGTGATGTCTCTGCTTTTTAAGATGCTGATGAGGTTTGTCATTGCTTTCCTCCCAAGAAGCAGGTGTATTTTAATTTCGTGGCTGCTGTCACCATCTGCAGTGATCATGGAGCCCAAGAAAGTACAATCTGTCACTGCCTCCATATCTTTGCCTTCTATTTGCCATGAGGTAATTGGACCAGTGGCCATGATCTTAGTTTTTTTGATGTTGAGCTTCAGACCATGTTTTGCGCTCTCCTCTTTCACCGTCATTAAGAGGTTCTTTAATTCCTCCTTAATTCCCGCCACAAGAGTGGTATCATCTGCATATCGGAGGTTGCTGATATTTCTTCCGGCAATCTTAATTCTGGCTTGGGATTCCTCCAGTCCGGCCTCTCACATGATGTATTCTGCATATAAGTTAAATAAGCTCTGGGACAATATACAGCCTTGTCGTACTCCTTTCCCTATTTTGAACCAATCAGTTGTTCCATATCCAGTTCTAACTATTGCTTCCTGTTCCACGTATAGGTTTCTCAGAAGATAGATAAGATGGTCAGGCACTCCCATTTGTTTAAGGACTTGCCATAGTTTGCTGTGGTCCACACAGTCAAAGGCTTTTGCATAGTCAATGAAGCAGTAGTAGATGTTTTTTCTAGATCTCTCTGGCTTTCTCTATAATCCAGCGCATGTTAGCAATTTGGTCTCTAGCTCCTCTGAAATTCATAGACCTCCATAATTTTAATTGTGCAGCACTCTGATAGGAATGAAGAAAAAAAGGAAGAGAGTAAATGTGATAGCACTTTTCAGAAAGGTGGTTATTCAGAGGAGGGACAGGATCTGTTCTCCAATATCTCAGAGTGCAGGACCCACAATTATGGGCTCAGGTTCCAGGAAGCCAGATTTCAGCTGTATACTACACACTCCTAGTTACTAACCTAAATACTGTATTTCAGTTTATAAGCCACCTTGGGTCCTTTTAAAAGAGAAAGGTAGGTTAATAACATTTTAAATTAAGGAGAAGAAAAATAACAAAAAGAATAGCAGAAAAAAACACCCTAACCGTTATCTGGAAGTTGAGTCATGGCAACTGAACCTCTTTCTTATTAGGTTGAAAAGGTCCACTACTCATCCAAGTAGCTTCAGTCTGAAGAGAATTGGTAGGTAACCCCCAATATCTCCTCCACATTGGTTTCACTTCTCTCTGATCTAAATAGGCTCCTTAGATGTGGTCTTAACCGACCAGATAGGCAGGATATAAATAAAATAAATAATAAATAAAAATAATAATAATTAGATGGACAAAGGACTGGGGCAGTGGGTGAAAATCCCATCCTCTGCAGTCCTTCTCCACCCATTATAATGGGTCAATAACTGTTGTTAACAGTGGCCTTTCAAGTGGCTGTGGTCCTGCTCTTTCTGAGGATGGCTGAAAGGGCAGTGTGATCAACAGGAGACAGATTGTGTCTAAGGCTACCAACTCTGTTGAGTGAGGGATTTTCTGTATGCACATGCATGGCCTCCCTGACCCCTCTCTCAAACCACCTCTCTTCTTGGTCCATATTGAGTACATCTGGGTCATCAAAGGAGTGTCCTTTGTCCTTCAAATGAAGGAACAGTGGCTGTTTGGTTTCTCCAATGTAAAGCTCCAAACACTCCTTTGCACTGGGCCACATATACTATATTGCTCCTGTTGTTTTGGTGCCCGGTCTATGGGGTGGACAAGTCTCTACCTTAGTGTGCTTGTGGGTTTAAAGTGCATGGGTATGTGGCCTTTACCAAAAATCCTTTTGAGCTTTGAGACACACTTGTCATGTAAGGAATGCCCAGGTTCCTGCATCGGCTCTGGATCTCTGACTGTTCCATTGTCCTGCTGGGTCAGGACACTGCCTTGTTAAAGGCCCATTTTGGATATCTACAGGCCTTAAGGGCTGTCTTGAGATGTGCGTGTTCTGGGTAAAGATCAAGATTCAGGAAGTACAGGCCTTCACCAACCACATAAACACAGTGGACCTACATATCAAGTTCACCTCGGAAGACACCAAAGACAACCTGCTGGCTCTCCTGGACTGTGCAATCACCATAGGATCCAACGGCAGATTAGGAATAGAAATCTGCACAAAACCTACACACACTGATCAATACCTGCAGTTTCACTCTCATCACACATTGCAACACAAACTAGGGGTCATCAGGACACTAAACCACAGAGCAAGAAACACCCCACCTCCACAGAAGCCAAGCAGAAGGAAGAGGAACATCTGAAGACAGTCTGTAAGGCCTGTGGATATCCAAAATGGGCCTCTGACAAGGCAATGTCCTGACCCAGCAGGACAATGGAACAGTCTGAGACCCAGAGCCGACGGAAGAGCAAAACCTACAGGATGCCCCATTATTGTTGTGCTGCTTACACATTTTAGCTTGACACCTTTCTACATGGCTATCATTCTACTTTTAAATTTAAAAAAAAAACCTGTCCACACTTGTGGTTTTAACAGTAGATTGATAGCCAGCAATGCATAGAACAGCAGACTTGGAGAAATCAGGGTAGGGCTGAAGACTGGAGAGCTGGCTAGACCCATTTTTCCATCCAGTTAGGGAGTCTGTCTTTTAAACAGCCCGATTAAAGACAAAAGAGTCCAGCCCTTTGGTTACAGCTCTAATAGGTTAAAACAAGTAAGATTCAAGGGACTCATTGTGACCCCAGTGAAAAGTCACAGGTGCCGTTTCATCAGGGGGTTTAAGGGTGGATGGAGTGGATCTGGCCAACCCACGCTCAGCATTACCATGGGTATTGTTCCTGATGTGACCCAGTGTGGCAAATGGAATGTTACTTGAAGCTTCGGGAGATGTGGATTCGTATTTTTTATTTTATATTGAGCTTGGCTTATGTTAAGTCCATTGAGACCAATGTAGTATAGTCATAGCACAGCTTGGAGAAGCTGCTTTTTGGACTACAACTTGCAAAATATCCTGGGCAGAATGAGTGCTGACAAAGGACATGCTCATCCTTCAAAGCAAAGTATTGGCCGAGGGTGCAGTTGCCACCCTCTTCCTTTCTAACGGCTGTAGGTAACAGGGCTCGGCAGGTTTCAGAGAGACTGCCCTTCCTTGCTACCTTCTCTTGTCTTGTCATCCAGTCCTCAGGACTAACCTGTTTGTTTCAGTGTGAGCTCGTCTGGACTGCATCCCATGAGACAAGGAACCACAGAAGCATCAGGAGAAAACCAAAATGGAGGTGTCTGCCACTTTCAACTCTGTTCTGCCTCATGACGCACCTGTGGCCACCCTAAGAAAAATTAGCAGTCATCATGACTCAAGGACCCAGCAATGGGGAGAGTACCTCAGATTTAGGGGGAAACACTCCTGGGTCAGGCCATGAGCAACTTATACTGTAGTAAAAATGTTTTTAAGGAGAAATTTTAAGTCTGCCTCCACCTGCTATTGTGGAGCCAAACGGGATACTGCCTAGGTGTTCAAGGATCAAATAGACATCAGGGCCAAATTATTCTTTTATATTGAACCTTAATCCTCTCTCTCTCTCTCTCTCTCTCTCTCTCTCTCTGTGTGTGTGTGTGTGTGTGTGTGTGTAAAATCAACAATTAAGAAAACACCAAAAACAATTAATAAAAAGAAAATAATCCACAGAGGAAACTGTTTTTAGAAAAGGCTTTAAAACCCTGTAGAAATTTTAAAAGTTGTTTTTGGTGTGTGCACTCCAAAGAGATGAAAGGCTCAGCCAGCCTCTAAGGAAAAAGGATTCCAGACATAAGGGTTTAAATTTCCTTTCTAACATGAAGGCCACTGGTTGATCTCAGGCCAGGGAACACCTGGCAGGGTGGTTGTGACAATAAAGTCATCAAGTTTAGAAAAAAAAAGGAAGATGCTGGCTGAAAGGTCTTTTCCCATTGTTTTTGTTGCATGGAGGGAGATTTCTTGGCTGGGTTAACAATCTATCCAGCACTAACCAATCGTTCCTTCCCTGCCTATGAATTCAAAGAGAGCTCTGCCTCTCTGTGCCGTTTTCCTCTCTCTTAAGTCTGCAGGAGTCACTGGAGTCTATTGGTCTGTTTTCTGAAAGCAGTTGAGTTTGTGAGTTTGCTTTTTGATATATTCAAGTTTAAGTAAACTTTTTATTCTTTCTTTTACAAATTTCTCAGAGTGAGTTATTCAGACTGCAAGTGCCTGTTGATGAGAAAAGGGGTGGACTACTACGGGGAAGTTAAAGCTATTCTGCTCTGTGTACCCCTGCACTTCTGCTGTGCAACTAGAGGAATTTTACTAGAAATTCAAAACTCTGCAACACTCCTTCCTGCAGTTGTCCCCAGGGGATACAAAAGAAAATGGTGGTTTGCCAGTAGAGGAAAAAGATGATTCGGGCCCTCCCTGTTGCTTCTGGTAAAGGGGGCCCACTGGATCTCATTCAACTGCCGTGCATGTTCATAAGTGTGTGGAGGGATCGTTAGGACAGCTGGCTGCATAGCACACTTGAAGGTGTGAGCATAGCAGAGAGCAGTCCATCTCAAAGCACATACCTAACAGATTGTTTTATGGCCGAAACAACAACCCACCTCATTTCAATGGAACAGACGAAGCTGTCTTAGCATCAAGCCCAGCGGATATTTTTGGGACCCATCCAAGAAGTTCAAATGTAGTCCTTGAATTTGCAGAGAGATGAAGTTTCAAAACTGGGGTACAGTCAGAATGAATCTCTGCTATCACTGCTGTCATCTAGATTTGCCACCTTAAATCGAACAGCAGCAAAAAAATAATAATCCCTGTACCAGTAACAGTCGCCTGGTCATAGAGAAATTTGGCCCCTGAAGCTTCCCTCCCATTACCTTGCAATCAAAATTGATGCTCATGTGTGTTTGTGTGTGCACACACATGCTGTCAGGGTATAGAATTTTATAGGCCTGAACCCATATATGTTTCATTAACGAGCTGCCATTATGTGCAGATGAGAGAAAAGCTGAATCATCCTAAGCTGATGCAATGAGGTGAAACCAGAAAGAGCCCAGGTGCAGAGATGAGGTCACCTGGAACCCGATTGGACTGGACAGAGACAAGATTATGTATAAATATGGACTGTGTCTGTGACAGGTTTTCTTCTGATGTGATTTTCTGCTGTCGGACTGTGTGAAGACTTCTAGATGTGCTGTAGAGACCTGCCTGTATATAAGTGTACGTATATGTAAATATAACCGTCAAAGAAGAACTGGTAAAGTGTCTTCATTTACTCTGCGCCAGAAGCATAACACATGCAAATAACTTCCATTTGCTTAGGAACATAAGAACAGTCTGTTTGCCCAGGGGATGTCTTTGCAAAGACAGCGGGGGTGGGGGATTGCTTGGGTCCCCCTTCCCTCCTTTGGCCCTTGAAAATGTGTAAAATATATGATGTGGCGCTCATAATGAAAAGTTTGGAAACTCCTGGTTTAGGCCATAAGTAGAGTTGTCTACATTTGTGGCTATGCTGTCTGGACAATTAGTACAAAAACAGAAATAAGTGCACCTCTAGCTCTAGCAATCAGTTTGCTTCCTTTAACAAGAGCAAATGAAAAACTCCACGTCAAGTTGTTTAGAGGCTGTGTAATTTCCTGTCTTGCACAGGAGGAGGGGAGTTCTTCCAAGGTTAACTGAAAAGACACACAGCGTTAGGTCTTGCCTATTTTTGCTTTTGCATATTCCATTGAAAACCCATATACATTTCATATTTCAAACAAGTTAAAATGTGAATATTTAACTCTTAGTTCCTGCAGGTGTTACTAGTTAATGACGATTTCTGTTTCAAATTATAAAGGTAGTAGTAACTACATTTAATCTCCACCATAATTTCAAATATAGATTGTACCTTTTGTTAAATAATTAGAAATACTTTTTAATTTGGAATGCTATCAAAACTCCTCCATCTTTACAAATGGCTATGCTTTCTCTAATTCAATATGCACCACTGGATAATGAATTTTTGGTTTAAGGTATATTCCCTTCTCAGCTTCATGCATTTAGTAAATGAACAATTTTCTTAGATCAAGAAGTCGATTTGCTTTATAGACATTCCTCTTTTAATTAAAAAATGTTCTTGCTCTTCATATCGGTCCCATTCTGCAATTCAGTTACTTCATTGTTCATGTTAAAAATGATGGGTTTACAGCTTTCAGAAAATGGCCATTCTCCATTGGTGTATAAATGTCTTTTCCATCACCATGGTACTGTCCATCTCATCTGTTCCTCCCTGTAGAAGCCACATACAATGAGGAAATAGCTTCACAATACCTATCAAAAGAGCTTCACAAACTATGGCTTTCATTTTGATGCAAACGATATCTGAATTGTCAGAGATACTAGAAAGTGTGTTTCCATTCTATGTCAGTGCAAACATAGGGAAGTGGTGAGTGGCTGATCAGAAGTGTTGGAATCACTGAGGTCTTAGCCACGGAGTTAATAGTGTGGCTGGCCAAGGAACCTGCTTTGCCTTGCCCCTTTCCAGCCAGCCAGACGGGCCCTCAGCAGGAATGCTGCAAGGCGAATGCACACTTCTTGTAGGCAGCATAAAGCAAGAGAACTGCACGGAGCATCTGCCGGCACATGGCCATGGCCACGCACACTTGTGGCTCCCGGAGCCCATGAGGCCAACGCTGTTGGGGGCTGACAACTTGACAGAAAGCTGAGCATTCCGAAACCCTCAATGAGCCAGTCCAGCGGGGAGGCTGTGCTGTCACCAGGCGCCCAAAGACGGAGTCAAGCCCAGTGAGGTGAACAGCCTGAGGTCTGCGCACAGCCCCGGCATGCCCCCGTGTCTCTCCAGCTGCTCCAGGGGGTTGGGGCTGCCCTGCTCCTGTTTTAGCACCAGGCTCGAACACCAGGCTGAGTCCCTGAAAGCAAAGTTGCACTTCCAGATCAGCAGCGGTTGGGCTCTGCCCTCTCCTGAGAAGATGCTTGGCATGATTGGTCTTAGGCATGGTGCCCCGAAGCCACTGCAGGGATTCATCCAGTGGGGACCAGGGTGCCCATAACTGGTATCCACCAGCCATGATTAGAGCCACCTGGCTGCCATAACTATGTGCTGCCTACATGTCTGGCACCTTTTCCTCCACTTGGTGCCCTTGGCAACTCCTTATGAGGTCAGTCAACCTAGAATCCTTCCACCAAGTCAACATTCTAGATTTTCCTGCCCCAGGGTGGCTTGTCCTGAAAGAACAGATTATTTGTTTTGTCAAACCAGATTTCCTGGTAGGGTACAAGAATTTAACCGCAGAAGCCTGTGCTGCAGGGTCAGAAGACCAAGCAGTCGTAAGATCGAATCCACCCAACGGAGTGAGCGCCTGTCGCTTGTCCCAGCTCCTGCCAACCTAGCGGTTCGAAAGCATGCAAGTGCAAGTAGATAAATAGGGACCACTTCGGTGGGAAGGTAACAGCGTTCCGTGTCTAAGTCGCACTGGCCATGTGACCACGGAAGATTGTCTTCGGACAAACGCTGGCTCTATGGCTTGGAAACGGGGATGAGCACCGCCCCCTAGAGTCGAACACGACTGGACAAAAATTGTCAAGGGGAACCTTTACCTTTATAGTCTTCCTGCATCTCTTCAACTCTGTGGGTTTGATTCTAAATCAACAACAGACTGATCCACATCAATCACATCCCGGTCAACTGTATGTCTTTGTGTGTAAAAACTGAGTGACCTGTAGCTAGAATAGCTGGAGGCCTTTCTCCTAAATGGGCTTTCCTGTCAGTTCACATCGTCTTCTGCATGCTTTTTGATTCCAGAAATTAGATAAGTACTTCCTGGTAAAAGGGTCTTTACAGCAGTGGTATCTCATGGGGGCAACATCACTCAGCTCCAGCATAAATATATTTTAAGTGCCAGAAGAAATCCATCCTCTCAAAACACATTTTAAACACAAGACAAGTTGGACCAAAATTTGGCTGCAGTCAAAATCATGTCCAGGAGGTACACCAACACCTTAAAAGCATCAAAAGAACAACAGAATGGGCCACAGCAATAATAAATGGGTCTTTCCTTGAGGGCAGGTTTCCATCTGCCCTCAAGGAGACACTCATTAGGCCCATAAGAAAGAAACCTAATATGGCGGTGGACGAAATTGGCAATTATAGGCCCGTCGCCAATGTTTCTTTCATGAGCAAAGTGGTCGAGAGGGTGGTGGCCGACCAGCTTCAGGCCCATTTGGATGAAACAGACACCCTGGATCCATTTCAGTTGGGCTTCAGGCTGCGCCACGGTACAGAGACAGCATTGGTCACCCTGTATGGTGACCTGTTGGGGGAGGCTGACAGGGGCAAAATGTCTCTGTTGGTCCTCCTCGACATCTTGGCGGCCTTTGATACCGTCGACCATGGTATCCTCCTGGGGAGGCTCTCCGAGTTGGGCATCGGTGGCTTGGCTCTTGCCTGGTTCCGTTCCTTCTTGGGGGACCGTTCCCAGAGAGTGCAGCTTGGGGAGAGTGTGTCAGCCCCATAGAGTCTCAATTGTGGGGTGTCACAGGGGTCGATTATCTCCCCAATGCTCTTCAACATCTATATGAGGCCACTGGGTGGGGTCATCAGGGGTTGTGGGGCATCGTGTTATCAATAAGCTGATAACACCCAGCTCTACATATCCTTTTCACCAACTGCAGGTGATGCCGTCCTGTCCCTCCAGCGCTGCCTGGGGGTCATACTGCAATGGCTGCAGGAAAATGGGCTGAGATTGAATCCGGACAAGATGGAAATTCTGAGGGTGGGTGGCCCCGTGGTTGGCGGCTTGGGTGACTCTCTCACGTTTGGGGGGGTGACCCTGGCCGCAAAGAGTGGGGTCCGCAGCCTGGGGGTACATCTGGACCTGACACTCACCATGGAAACGCAGGTGGCGTCAGTAGTCCGTACCACCTTTTTCCACCTTTGGCGGATTGCCCGGCTACGGCCCTATCTCGACACGGGGGCGCTCACTACCTTGGTGCATGCGCTCGTAATCTCAAGATTAGACCACTGTAACGCGCTCTACGTGGGGCTGCCTTTGAGGCTGATGCGGAAACTTCAAGTGGTGCAGAATGCAGCGGCCAGACTCCTCAGTGGAGTGAGAAAATACCAGCATATTTCTCCTACCCTGGTCATGTTGCACTGGCTGCCCATTCATTTCTGCATCGACTTTAAAGTTTAATGCTCACTTATAAAGCCCTAAACGGTTTAGGACCTCGATATTTGGCGGAACGCCTGCTCCCACCAAGATCTACTTGGATCACCCGTGCGAGCCAGGAGGTGAGGCTGAGGAGCCTGATCCCGAGAGAGGCCCGGAAAGAAAAAACACGAAACCGGGCCTTCTCGGCGGTGGCTCCTCGCCTCTGGAATAATCTCCCTCCTGAGATTCGTGCGGCCCCCACTCTGGGCACATTTAAAAGTCAATTAAAAACATGGCTGTACATTCAGGCCTTCCCTCCAGCTAATATCTGATTTTTCTTTTTATTCTTCCTTTACTTTTTTTCTATTCTATCTTTATATTGTATTTGTTATAGTATGCTTTATTTAATATTTTGTATTACAGTGGTGCCCCGCATAGCGACGATAATCCGTTCCGGAAAAATCGTCGCTATCCGGATTCGTTGCTATGCGGAACCAAAAAGCCCATAGGAATGCATTAAACCCTGTTTAATGCATTCCTATGGGCTTAAAACCCACCGTTATGCGAAAATCCTCCATACGGCTGCCATTTTCGCTGCCCAGTAAGTGAGGAAAGGGTGCGAAAACACTGTGGGCGGCCATTTTTTCCCCGGCGGTCTTTTTGGAACCACCGATCAGCTGTTTTTAAAACATCGCTATGCGAAAATCGGTAAGCGAAACAGCTTACTGATCGTCGCAAAGCGATTTTTTGCCATTAAAAACATCGCAATGCGATCGCTTTTGCGATCGCAAAAAACAAATCGCTATGTGGATTCTTTGTTAAACGTGGCGCTCGTTAAGCGAACACCACTGTATTTTATTGTTTTATTATATTGGAAGCCACCTAGAGTGGTCTTATAGGCCAGAGGGGGGGTATAAATCAAATAAATAAATACTGTAAATAAATTTTAATGTTAGGATCACTGATGAGGCCACAAACCAACAGACAGTACTTTTCTGGATGGTTTGCAACTACACTAACCATGGTCAGCAATGGCCTTGTCCTGATGAATCCACCCACAATCAGCCCTTTTGAAATCCAAAATTTAGGTCATCTAATCTGATTGTGACAACACCAGCACTTTGGTTGACTGGGTGGGGACCACTGCTGCACCCACCTCCTCTGTGCATTTGGTCCAGTTTGACCCTGAAACAATGGAGGAGCTTTCCAGGATGTGGCTAGTTGAAGGCGTACTACCCCCTTGCTTGAGCCTTGCCGAGCCTGGCTTATAAAAGCTGCCAAAGGGACTATGGTGGACTGGGTTGTGAATATTGTGAACTCTTTGCTAAGGGAGGGATTTCTTCCCTCACCTGAAAAAGAAACTATCATCTTACTCATTATTAAATGCCCTCAGCTGGTGACAGATACTGTAACAGCTTTCATCCAATCACCCTTTATGGGCAAGATGAAAGCATGTGATGGCTAAGCAGCTCCAGATATACCTGGAGGAGGACTACCTCAAACCATCCCTAAGCTGGACTCTCTGGACGCAGTCCTCGAGGACAGACTGGAGCCAGCTAAACGCTGGCCCTTCAATCTAATCTCCGAGAGCCTGGAGAGCTTGGGGATGATTTATGAGTTGCCCTAGGCTAAGCAACAGAACCCGGACAAGATGAAGATTCTGTTTCTGGGAGGCTTTTCCAATAGGTTGGAGGAGGGATGACCCCTGGCATTGCCCTTCCCTTTAGGGATCAAGTTTGTACAGTAATTTGGGCATTCTTCTGGATACAGTTATTTCTTGGGATTCTCAGACTTAGAGCTGTGTCCAGATCTGCCTTTAACCAGCTGAGGCTTATAGCCCAACTCCGCTCCTGCCATGATGAGGGCTCCCTCGGGACACTGATCATCTCTCAGATTGACTACTGGAATGTTCTCTACGTGGAGCTTCCCTTAAAGCTGACCTAGAAACTACAGTGGGTCCAGAACGCGGCAGCCAGAATGGTGGCCTGTGTGAGCAAATTTGGTCACATTGCTCCAGTTCTGGCTTGTCTCCACTGGTTACCTGTCCTGTCCCAGATCAGGTTCAAAGGTTTGATGCTGCCCTTCACAGTTTGGGACCACACTACTTGTTGGAGCTTCCCTCCTCAGTGCCATCTGCCCAGCCACCAGATCCTTCCAGGCTACGCTCCTCTGGGTAGCCACGCCAAAGGAGGCCTGTAAGTCCTCCACGAGCAGCCGACACTTCTTTACGGTGGCACAGAGTTTGTTAACCTAACAAAGGTTAATGTGTAGTTATAACTTACCACCAATGTTTTATTTACTGCTGTAAACTGCATTGCACTAATGGGGTGGTATATAAAACAAACAAACAAACTAAGTATTTTTAGCTTATTTGTATCATTAAGCTAGTTTCAAGGGACGTGGTCACGCTGCGGGCTAAATCGCAGAAGCCTGTGCTCCAGGGTCAGAAGACCAGCCAGTCATAAGATCGAATCCACGCAACGGAGTGAGCTCCCCTCACTTTGTCCCAGCTCCCGCCAACCTAGCGGTTCAAAAGCATGCAAATGCAAGTAGATCAATAGGGACCACCTCGGTGGGAAGGTAACAGCGTTCCGTGTCTAAGTCGCACTGGCCATGTGACCACGGAAAGATTGTCTTCGGACAAAAACGCTGGCTCTATGGCTTGGAAACGGGGATGAGCACCGCCCCCTAGAGTCGAACACGACTGGACAAAAAAATGGTCAAGGGGAACCTTTACCTTTACCTCAGTTGCGCCTATCTGAGTGCTAGGTTACGAGAAAAAGCCTGGTAGGTATACCTTTGTCAGGTTAACAAAGACTAGAGGCGTCATTATGGGGCTTTTCCTCATAATCTGCTTATTAACCCAGTCAGGGTGATGGGTGTCATGCTTCAGGAAAACAGTTGCGCTCAACGACCGACCGACCGACCGACCGCCCTTTCAAGGACGTAACTTAAATGCCCCTTCGCAGCGCCACACCTTCACCTGAGCTCCAACCCCTCTTTTCTCAGCGGCCAATCAAGGCCCTCCGGCCGTTAACCCCTTCGTCCCTGCAGCGCAGCCTCATCTCGGGCAGAAGCAGCACCGAGAGGGCGCGCAGGACGAAGACCGGGGCGCCCCCTCCCTCCACGCCCGGGGAACGAGAAGAACTCCCCCTAAAGGCTAGTGGGGGGCACGGTCATGGGGGGGAAGGGGAGTCTTGAAACAACTTCCGGGCTTCCTGGACCGCGTCCCATCCTATGTGCCGCTCTAGGCATGCCACAGCTGTCTCTATGGACAGGAACCCAAACAATGACGCTTCCCTTCCGGCTGCCTCGGCGAAAGCCAGTAGTGCTCAGCCAATCACGCCTCCGAATAACGCCAGGCGAGAGGCAGGACTTCCGCCGCTCTCCAACGCTCGCCCAATCAAGAGCAGCCCGGGGGGGGGGAAGAGGCCTGAGCCCGCCTTCCCCTTTGTCCACGTGATGCGGCCGCAGCCGGTAACGGGGCAGACATGCGGCTCTCGGCGCCCGCCTGGATTTCCCACGGGAAGGTGCAGCGGCATTTAGGCTACGGGCCGCGGTCCCGCCTCGACCTCCTGCGGAACCTCGTCACCGGCCTCGTGCGCTTCGAGCGGATCCAGGCCCCCCGCGGGCGCGTGGACGAGATGCGCTTCTACGCTGAGCACGTGAGCGCCGGCCGGCGGGCGGGGGGGCGAGGGGTCGGGGTCGGTCGGTGGGTCGGTCGGTCGGCGGCGGCGGGGGAGGGGGAGGGGGAGGGAGGGGAGGGAGGGAAGCGTCCTCTCTGCCGCCGAGGGGCGGTCCGGGCCGCGAGGCTGATTTCCGCGCCGGGCAGGGTCTCTGCCCCGAGGGCCCTCCCGTGGGCGCGCCCTCCACCCACCCACCTCTCTCTCGCTCTCTCCGCCTCTTCTTCTCGGTCTGGACTCGCAGTTGATCGACTACGGCAAGCGCGGCGACCAGGACCCCAAAGCGATGCGCATGGCCGACTTCTGGCTGACGGTGAGGCTTTGGCTCCTGGACCTTCCTCCCTACCGGACCCGAGGCAGCGGGGCGAGGGGTGGGGGGTGGGGGGCGAAGGGAAAGGCTCCATCCCTCCCTCCCAGAGGCCGATCAAGCGCTGGCCGCCCTCCCCCCACCCCCACCCCCCTTTCAATCCTCTGCCGGGGGCTCTCTTGCAGGAGAAGGATCTCATCCATAAACTTTTCAAAGTGCTGGTTCCCCGCTTCCAGCGTTACTCCGGAAACTACACCCGCATGTTCCAGATTCCTAACAGTGACGACCTGAACCGGGTTAAGATGGCCGTCATCGAATACAAGGACAACCCGCTCCCGCCTCTTCCGGTGCCCGGCAGGGACAGCGAGAAGACTTTGGTCAACCAGCTCCTGAAAGGATACCGGATGGAGGTGCGCAGGGACAGAAAAGCCAAGGGTGCTGAGCAGCAGGCGGGCACACCTGTGTAGAGAGAGAGAGGTGTGTTCCTTCTGGGGGGGGGAGAGGAAGGGAAAAAGTGGACCCTCTGCCCAGGCGGGGCCTCGCTTGCTTGCTCGCTCGCTCGCTGCCCAAGGGGCTCAGGTGGCTTCTCCGTCGGAACCCCTAGGGTTGCCTCTCTTGTCCCTGGTTTTGGTTTGGCTGTTTAAAACCACATACAGTTTTTGTCAGCTGTGGTAAACAAAGTGGGGGCTCTTTCTTGCTGCTGTGATGAGAACTTAAAGGAAGCAAAGCAGGGTTCCTGTTGTTCTTGTGGAAATAAATATGAGTACTGTGTACATGCATTATTATTTGTTCTTTAATTTGGAATAGAATGGCACATGGCAGCTGAGGGAGAAGGCAAGGTTATATGTGTCAGGAGCACTGGTGGCAAGAATCTTTTTTTTAAATACTGTATAAGTATTTTTATTGTATTTTTCTACTTTTCTACATGTTGCAACCAGAGTGACTTATCACAATATATTCCATTCATTTTATCTTGTCTTATACTCTCTGACACATAAGTCGAGGAACAGGGACAAATTACCCCAAATGGGGTAAAAGTGAAAATCCTGGGGGTAATGAGCACAGGCATGTTGGGCACCTTACTACTCCCTATACCACACCATGGCTTGAGTGCAATGTGTTCCAGCAAAAATAGTGCACATCTTTATCTAATTTGGTGCATCCTGCTAGTTCGGTACACAGCCTGTATAGATTCAGTAATACAGTGGTGCCTCGCATAGCAATGTTAATTGGTTCCAAAAAAAACATCGCTATGTGAAACCATCGCTATGCGAAACACTATTTCCCATAGGAATGCATTGGAAACCGGTTAATCCGTTCCAATTGGAACGGATTGCCGTCGTTAAGCGAAAAAACCCATAGGAAACATCGCTAAGCGAAACAATGTATCCTCCATTGGAATGTATTGAAGCTGACTCAATACATTTTAATGGCTTTGCGAAGTCAATTTTTGCAATTTTAAATGTGTCATACAAGGGTCAAAAATGGTTTTAAATGCTTGGATTAGCTTCTGCACCCTCTAAAACGGATGCAAAAGTTAATTTGGCTTTGATCTGACTCTTCATTAATTTATGGTGAATTTTTTTCCCCCAACTTTTGACAGCTGTCAAAATCTGACAGCTCCATTATTTCCTATGGGGGAAGAAAAAATTCACAAAAAATTAATGAAGACTCAGCAACTGTTCTAAATTCTTGGGTTCGTTAGAGGGCCCCCTAAGTTGTGTGCAAACCTGATATGGCTTTGATCTGAACTTTCGTTAATTTTTTGTAAATTGTTTTCTCCCCCATAGGAAAGCATGGAGCTGTCAGATTTTGACAGGTCCATTGGTTCCTATGGGCCCAAAAAAAAAAATTCACAAAAAATTAACGAAAAGTCAGATCAAAGCCAAATCGGGTTTGCACATGACTTAAGGGGTCCTCTAACGAATCCAAGCATTTAGAACCGTTTTTGACCCTTCTAAGACACTTTTTTAATTGAAAAAAAAAACATCGTTAAGTGAAGCAGGGAACCTAAAATCGCATTTGTTATGCGAAGCATGGTCCCAAACTTCGCTAAGCGAAAATCGCCCATAGGAAACATCGTTATGCAATACATATTATTTTCTAAAAAAACACATCGTTATGCGAATTCATCGCTAAATGAGGCAATCGTTAAGCGAGGCACCACTGTATTTTTAATTCAAATGTACGATTTCCTTCCTTTCAAATCAAGGGGGTAATGTCGGCGTATATACATTTTTTGGGGGGTAAAAGGTAAAAAAGTTCCCTGATCCCTGCTCTGACATAATATTTCTAATCTATTCAACTTAAATCAGTGTAGATTTCATCCTATTCAACTTAAATCAGTGTAGATTTCATCCAGGTATAAAGAGGTTCCCATTTATCATTATCCAGTCTATCATTTAGTATATCTGTCAGAATATCCATTTCTGCTAGTTCCAAAATCCTCTTAATAAATTCCTTCTTTGTTGGCACCTTTGTTGTCTTCTAGGTAAAGGTAAAGGTTTCCCTTGACATTTTTAGTCCAGTCGTGTCCAACTCTAGGGGGCGGTGCTCATCCTGTTTTTCAAGCCGTAGAGCCAGCACTTGTCCGAAGAGAGTTTCCGTTGTCATGTGGCCAGCATGACTAGGGAAAACTGTTTTACCTTCCCACCGAGATGGTACCTATTTATTTACTCGCATTTACATGCTTTTGAACTGCTAGATTGGCGAGGAGCTGGGACAAAGCGACAGGAGCTCACTCTGTCGCATGGATTCGATCTTACGACTGCTGATCTTCTGACCCTGCAGCACAGAGGCTTCTGCGGTTTAGCCTGCAGCGCCATCACGTGCCTTCTACTGTTGTCTTCTACTTACTGGCATATACAATTCTAGCTGCAGTTATGAAATGTAAGATCAAGTAAGTCTTGTTTTTTTCGAGTGTAGCTGGTAATATATTCATTAAGAAAATTTCTGCTGTCAAAGCAGTTTTAACCCCTCAGATTTCATGAATAATTTTCGAAATGTCCTTGGCCCTACTGCACATCCACCACATATGATAGAAGCTCCCTACTTCCTTTTCACATTTCCAACACTTATTAGAAACATTTTTATACATTTTTGTTCATTTCTCTTGTGTTATGTACCATCTGTAATACGTTTTGTGTATATTTTCTTTCAGATTTATAGATGTAGTCATTTTAATATTTTGTTCCCAGATTTGTGACCAGGCACTTAGTTCAATATTATGTCCTAGATTTTGGGCCCATTTTACCATACAGTCCTTCACAATTTCATATTCCATTTTTTGCTCCATCAAAATATTATATAAACCTTTAATCAGTTTTTCCTCTGAGTCCAGCAACCCCTTATCCAAAGGTATTTTTGTCTTTCTGGAACCCTGTAGCTTTATCTTTTAGATATCTTGATTTCAACAAGTTTATTGACCACCAATCTAAGATAATGCCTTGTGTTGTCAGTTCATCTTTGTTCTTTAGATTAAAATCACTATCTAATATCTCAGCATATCTCCTGTATCTCCTGTTAGTGCCTTGAGTTGTTCTTGCTGGATCAGAGAATGCTTATAATGGAGCTACCCATAATGGTATCTTTCTATAATGTTGTGCCTTAACTGTCTTCCAAACCCATAACAGAGCTCTCCTGATTAAATGTAAATTAAATATTTTGCCTTGCTTATCATCTTGGTACCATAGGTAGGCATGCCAGCCTAGCCTTAAATCATGCTCCTGAATTTTTAAAAGTCTTCCATTTTGCAAAGTAATCCATTCCCTCATGCAAGACAGAGACGCTGCTCTGTAATAATTCATCCAGTCTGGTAGGCCAAACCCTCCTCTTTGTTTATTGTCCTGAAGAGCCTTAAGTTTTATTCTTGGTTTTTTCCCATCCCAAACAAACATGGCCATTATTTTATTCAGTTCTTTTAAAACATAATCTTTTAATAATATTGGAATTGTCTGAAAGAGGAAACTAGCTTTGGTAATATATTCATTTTTATTGCGACCATTCTGCCAATTAGAAATAATTGGAGTTTGGACCATTTTTTCAAGTTTACTTTGGTTTCTTTCATTACTTCCATATAATTGTCCTTTATTTATATACTTTTTGTCATATTAATTTCTAAGTACCTAACCTTACATGTTTCTTGACAACTGGAGTGCTTTCGTAATTCTTCTTTTTCTTTTGTCATATTTTTGACCAGAATTTTTGTTTGTTTATTTATTTTAAGACCTGACATACATCCATATTCTTTTATTGTCTCTACTAATGTTTCTATTTACATAATAGGTTCTTCTAAGATTATTACTAAATCAGCGTAAGCTTGAATTTTGAAATCTTCTTTAGCCTTTAAACCTTTGATTTTCTTATCCTCTCTGATTTGTTGGTTCAAGACTTCCAACATGAGAATAAACAGTAGAGGGGACAATGGGCATCCTTGCATTGTGCCTTTCTAAATTTGAATTGTTTCTGTCAGCTCTCCATTCACTTTGATTCTTGTTTCTTGTTTAGAATATACAGTATTGCTTTAATTTTTCCTATAAACATATCTCCAGCTTCCATTACTTGCAACTCTGTCAGCAAAAAAAATCCAGTTCATATTGTCAAAGGCTTTCTCTGCATTGAAAAATATTAATGCCATCTGTTTTTCAGGGTAGGCTTCATAGTATTCCAAGACATTCAATACTATCCTGATACTGTTTTTCATTTGTCCTTTTCATAAGAATCATGATTGGTCCTGATGAATGATCCGCACCAAAACTTTTTTCCAATCTATTTGCTTATATTGACACGAAAATTTTATAATCTACATTCCATAACGAAATTGGTCTATAGTTCTTCATTTCCAATTGGTCTGTATCTTCTTTATGTATCACTGAAATTATTGCTTCTTTCCAGGAAGTAGGAATTTCTTTTTCTGTTTCTATTTCTTCTATTAAAGGGTAAACCTAAAACTTCTTTGAAATTCTTGTAATATTCAGCCAGTATTCCACTGCACTGGTAGCAAGAATCAAATGTGGACTTATAAGCTAATTTAATGGGGGAGGTGGTATGGGAAATGGGGGAGGTACCAGACGATTGGAGGAGGGCTAATGCTGTCCCTATTTACAAAAAGGACAAACCTGGGAACTACAGACTAGTCAGCCTGACATCAATCCCAGGGAAAATTTTGATTGCTGACTCCTAACAGCATAGCTGTGGAATAAAGCTGAGACAGACCCAGGGAGCTTGCAACCAGGGCGGCTAACAGGAGTTGGCTTGGGAGAGATAGGAAGAGAAAGTAGGAAGGGAAGGAGTGCTGGAGGAAGGGACAAAAGAAAGGGGGGAGACCAAGGAGACTTAGAGGTGGGTGTTTATTTTATTAACACCACGAAGGGACCTGGAGTAACCCCTAGGAATTCCCCATTCAGTAGCACTATGTGCTCAGCTTAACAGCAAGGAAGGGGTGGCCTGATTACGGCTGAGAGGTATAAGTAGCAGCTGTGAGTTCTGGGAGGGCCTTTTGAGTGCTGACTCCTAACACAGCATAGCTGAGGAATAAGCCTGAGGCTTTCTCATCTACGTTCAACATAACAAAATAAAGGGAAAGAGTATTCACAGACAAAGAGATCATAGCAAAAAGGTAACAGGGACTATGGAGGGAAGTCACGGTTCTGGTGACTTACAAAATTTGTGCAATGTTTGTCTTTGTGCCTGAGTGTAACACAGTGTACACATGCAGCAAATGCAAATGGGTGGCATTGTTAGAAGAAACAGTGAGTAGCCATGCTTATAGCTATTAAGGAAGATGAATTATACATTGACAGAACTGTTGAGCAGCAGCCGCAGTCAGTGGAGATACTGGATGGGGAAAGAGCAACAAGGAAAGGGACCCAAAGAGAAGGCCAAGGAGAGAGCAAACATAGTGGCAGAAGCACCATGGAAAAGAGCCACAGTGAGGAGCAAAAGAAGAAGACTATTTTCACTGGTGGAACTGGAAAGCCCCTTTCAGGTTCTTGATGAGGAGTGTGGCAGACAGCAAGTAGATGAAGTCAAAGAGGAGATCATACAGGAATATGTGAGAGGGACTGAAGCTCAGCCAAGCCAAGGCACTCAACCCACACCCTGTAAAAAGAAGATGAGAACCGTAGTTGTAATGGGAGACTCCCTGCTGTGTGCGATGGAACCTGAGGTATGCCGGGAAGGTCCATGGACCCACAAATTAGGGATATGATGGGGATTGACATCACTCATAAAAGCCATGGATAGTTAATGTTTCCTTCTCATCTATGTGGGAACAAACGACACAGCCAAGAGCAATTTTGAAGAGATGACAGACTTTGAAGCTCTGGAAAGGAAACTTAAGGACTTTGGAGTCCAGATAGTTTTCTCATCCATCCTACCAATAATTGAAAAACAAATAGAAAGGGAAATGAAAAAGCTCCGGGTGAATGACTGACTAGAAAGGTGGTGTCGAAGTGAGGGATTTGGTTTTTGGGACCACGGGCTAAGCTTCCTGAAAGATGGACTGCTAGCAAGAGAGGCCTTGCACCTCACAAGGATTGGAAACATTGTGTTTTGCCACAGCATGAAGAACTTCATCAGGAGTAAAAATAGATGAAGCTCTATGCACTATAAGAGGAATGGGCTGAACAGTTCTAATGGGGGTTGATAACATGTTAATTGTCAGGAATTTTGAGGTGTGGAAATTGGCAGAAGTCAACTGATGCCCATGAACTAGCTCGTTATCTTCAAGACATAATTTAATGCTGGAAAGTGCTTTTTCATTCATTTCTTGCTGCTCCTCATCAAAGACAGCAGGTGGAGCTTGCACTATCTCCCAGCAGTGATCATTTTGGAGAAGCATCTCCATTTTTAATGAGCAGTGCAGATAATGACTGAAGTTTAGCCTTGCAATAGGGAAACCTCCCCAAGCCATGAAGCTGCAGGCCTGCATTCTGGCTAATTAATGTTCAGTGTCTGTTTCTAGCTGTCCTCTACCCCACTTGGGCCTACACATGGGACACTCACCTCTCTGGACCTCTGGCAATACTTCCAGCAGCTCTGGATCAGCTCCTCTCACATCCATAGCAACTCCCCGATGTCTCCACAGCTTACCTGGCACAACGAAACTGTGCTGGGTCCATAACCCCTTGTCAGGAATTTTGGGGTGTGGAAACCAAGACAAGGCAGTCTTCCAGGTCAACAGTAAAGAGATTCACAGAGATACCTTTCTAGTAGTGTATTTACAAAATACACACAGCAGACTAAAAAATACACTTACCTGTAAAATAAATGGACAGCACTTTGTGCAGCAACTCTCCGTACAAAGCTGGATATTCCACTCTAGTGTGTAGTTCTTATAGTGTGAAACATCCAGTCACTGGTGCATCACCTGTTGTCCTCTCCTAGGCACTACATCTTACCCAATACACATTTCTAGGACTGTGCCATCTATATGTGCTAACCTTGTGGCTGCACAGCTGTTATAAAAATGGATGTCTAGCAGAGCAGGGTTCCCCAAGCCCCAGTCCACGACCCGGCAGCATTCTGTGGCCTAGGCAGGATCAGGCCATGGACATAGATCTCCTGTTCCCCCCTGTGAAAACCCCCCACAAGCAGTGCCATGCACGTGAGTGTGCACCCCTGTGAGCACCACCGTGTGCAAGCGCACTCCACCCCCCTGTGGGTGTGCCGCTCCCCCCCATGAGCATGCCATGCTCCCCCATCTGGTCGCCAGTTGGGAAACAGTTGGGGACTACGGTAGCAGAGCACTCTAGTTCATGTACAAAGAGCAAACTCCACTTTATGGCCCACAATATCCTGACATAATCATAATAATATAAACGTACAAAGAAAAGCAGGCACCGTATCACACAACCTCCAGTGTCTATGTAGGTATGCCTGGAGTATGGGACACAAACAAGAACTGAAAATCTTAGCTCAGTAAATATAATTTGAAAGGAATAACTGAAACTGGTGAGGCAACTCCCATGATTGTGTGTGTGTGTGTGTGTGTGTTTAGTCGTTTAGTCGTGTCCGACTCTTCGTGACCCCATGGACCAGAGCACGCCAGGCCCTCCTGTCCTCCACTGCCTCCCGGAGTTGTGTCAGGTTCATGTTGGTTGCTTCGCAGACACTGTCCAGCCATCTCATCCTCGGTCGTCCCCTTCTCCTCTTGCCATCACACCTTCCTAACATCAAGGTTTTTTCCAAGGACTCTTTTCTTCTCATGAGATGGCCAAAGTACTGGAGCCTCAGCTTCAGGATCTGTCCTTCAAGTGAGCATTCAGGGTTGATTTCCTTTAGAACTGATAGGTTTGTTCTCCTTGCAGTCCAGGGGACTCTCAAGAGCCTCCTCCAGCACCACAATTCAAAGGCATCAATTCTTCGGCGGTCTGCTTTCTTTATGGTCCAGCTCTCACTTCCATACATCGCGACAGGAAAAACCATAGCTTTGACTATTCGGACTTTTGTTGGCAAGGTGATGTCTCTGCTTTTCAAGATGCTGTCAAGATTTGTCATCGCTTTCCTCCCAAGAAGAAGGCGCCTTTTAATTTCAGGGCTGCTGTCTCCATCTGCGGTGATCATGGAGCCCAGGAAGAAAAAATTTGACACTGCCTCCATATCTTCCCCTTCTATTTCCCAGGAGGTGATGGGACCAGTGGCCATGATCTTAGTTTTTTTGATGTTGAGCTTCAGACCGTTTTTTGCACTCTCCTCTTTCACTCTCATTACAAGGTTCTTTAATTCCTCCTCACTTTCTGCCATCAGAGTGGTATCATCTGCATATCGGAGGTTGTTGATATTTCTTCCGGCAATCTTAATTCCGGCTTGGGTTTCTTCCAGTCCAGCCTTCCGCATGATGTATTCTGCATATAAGTTAAATAAGCAGGGTGACAATATACAGCCTTGCCGTACTCCTTTCCCAATTTTGAACCACTCAGTTGTTCCATGACCAGTTCTAACTGTTGCTTCCTGTCCCACATATAGGTTTCTCAGGAGACAGATAAAGTGGTCAGGCACTCCCATTTCTTTAAGAACTTGCCATAGTTTGCTGTGGTCCACACAGTCAAAGGCTTTCGCATAGTCAATGAAGCAGAAGTAGATATTTTTCTGGAACTCTCTGGCTTTCTCCATAATCCAGCGCAGGTTAGCAATTTGGTCTCGAGTTCCTCTGCCTCTTCGGAATCCAGCTTGTACTTCTGGGAGTTCTCGGTCCACATACTGCTGAAGCCTACCTTGCAGGATTTTGAGCATAACCTTGCTAGCGTGCGAAATGAGTGCAATTGTACGGTAGTTGGAGCATTCTTTGGCACTGCCTTTCTTTGGGATTGGGATGTAGACTGATCTTTTCCAATCCTCTGGCCACTGTTGAGTTTTCCAAACTTGCTGGCATATTGAATGTAGCACCTTAATAGCATCATCTTTCAAGATTTTAAATAGTTCAACTGGAATGCCATCACCTCCACTGGCCTTGTTGTTAGCCAGGCTTTCTAAGGCCCACTTGACTTCGCTCTCCAGGATGTCTGGCTCAATGTCAGCAACTACATTGTCTGGGTTGTCCGGGATATCCAAATCTTTCTGATATAATTCCTCTGTGTATTCTTGCCACCTCTTCTTGACGTCTTCTGCTTCTGTTAGGTCCCTCCCATTTTTGTCTTTTATCATGTTCATCTTTGCGCAAAATGTTCCTCTAATATCTCCAATTTTCCTGAACAGATCTCTGGTCTTTCCTTTTCTGTTATCTTCCTCTATTTCTTTGCATCGTTCATTTAAGAAGGCCCTCTTGTCTCTCCTTGCTATTCTTTGGAAGTCTGAATTCAAGTTTCTGTAACTTTCCCTATCTCCCTTGCATTTTGCTTCCCTTCTCCTCTCTGCTATTTCTAAGGCCTCGTTGGACAGCCACTTTGCTTTCTTGCATTTCCTTTTCTTTGGGATGGTTTTCGTTGCTGCCTCCTGGACAATGTTACGAGCCTCTATCCAAAGTTCTTCAGGCACTCTGTCCACCAAATCTAGTTCCTTAAATCTGTTCTTTACTTCCACTGTGTATTCATAAGGGATTTGGTTTAGATTATACCTGAGTGGCCCAGTGGTTTTTCCTACTCTCTTCAGTCTAAGCTTGAATTTTGCTATGAGAAGCTGATGATCAGAACCGCAGTCAGCTCCAGGTCTTGTTTTTGCTGACTGTATAGAGCTTCTCCATCTTTGGCTGCAGAGAATATAATCAATCTGATTTCGATATTGCCCATCTGGTGATTTCCATGTATAGAGTCGCCTCTTGTGTTGTTGGAAAAGAGTGTTTGTGATGACCAGCTTATTCTCTTGACAAAACTCTATTAGCCTTTGTCCTGCTTCGTTCTGAACTCCAAGGCCAAACTTCCCTGTTGTTCCTTTCATCTCTTGGCTCCCTACTTTAGCATTCCAGTCCCCTAGAATGAGAAGAACATCTTTCTTTGGTGTCAGTTCTAGAAGGTGTTGTAAATCTTCATAGAATTGTTCAATTTCAGTCTCCTCAGCAATGCTGGTTGGTGCATAAACTTGGATTATTGTGATGTTGAATGGTCTGCCTTGGATTCGTATTGACATCATTCTATCATTTTTGAGATTGTATCCCATTACAGCTTTTCCCACTCTTTTGTTGACTATGAGGGCTACTCCATTCCTTCTACGGGATTCTTGCCCACAATAGTAGATATGATAATCATCTGAGCTGAATTCGCCCATTCCTGTCCATTTTAGTTCACTGATGCCCAGGATGTCGATGTTTATTCTTGCCATCTCCTGTTTGACCACCTCCAGCTTCCCAATGTTCATAGATCTTACATTCCAGGTTCCTATGCAGTATTTTTCTTTACAGCATTGGATTTTCCTTTCACTTCCAGGCACGTCCACAGCTGAGCGTCCTTTCGGCTTTGGCCCAACCACTTCATTAGCTCTGGAGCTACTTGTACTTGTCCTCCGCTCTTCCTCAGTAGCATGTTGGACGCCTTCCGACCTGAGGGGCCCATCTTCCAGCGTCATATCTTTTAGCCTTTTGTTTCTGATCATGGGGCGTTCTTGGCAAAGATACTGGAGTGGCTTGCCATTTCCTACTCCAGGTGGATTGCGTTTAGTCGGAACTCTCCACTATGTCCTGTCCGTCTTGGGTGTCCCTGCACGGCATAGCCCATAGTTTCTCTGAGTTACTCAAGCCCCTTCGCCACGACAAGGCAGCAATCCATGATTGGACTACAGCAATTGAAGGATATAATTTGTTCAATAACAGAATAGAAAGAGAAGTGGAATTGCAGTATATATCAAAAATACACATTCCTGCATGGAAATACAGGAGATTGGCTGTCCCATTGAGAGCATCTGGATCAATAGTTGGGGCAAAAAACAAAAGGAGCATGGTAATTGGAGTCCTCTTGCCTTCACACTTTCCCAACATCAGAGCCTTTTCCAGGGAGTCTTCTCTTCTCATGAGATGGCCAAAGTATTGGAGCCTCAGCCTCAGGATCTGTCCTTGCAGTGAGCACTCGGGGTTGATTTCCTGCAAAATGGATAGGTTTGTTCAGCCTTCTTTGTGGTCCAGCTCTCACTTCCATACATCGCTACTGGAAAAACCATAGCTTTGACTATGTGGACCTTTGTTGGCAAGGTTATGTCTCTGCTTTTTAAGATGCTGTCTAGGTTTGTCATCGCTTTCCTCCCAAGAGGCAGGTGTCTTTTAATTTCGTAGCTGCTGTCACCATCTGCAGTGATCATGGAGCCCAAGAAAGTAAAATCTGTCACTGCCTCCATATCTTCCCCTTCAATTTCCCAGGAGGTGATGGGTCCAGCCGCCATGATCTTAGTCTTTTTGATGTTGAGCTTCAGACCATTTTTGGTGCTCCCCTCTTTCACCTTCATTACACAGAGAGAAGCCACACATTTATGCTGGATTTTTAAAAAGCCAATTTTAAAAAACTCAGGACAATGATAAGTAACATCCCATGGCAGGAGATCCTAACAAGAAAAGGCGTCAAAGAAGGATGGGAGTTTATGTTTTTATTTTTTATAAAATTAAAGCAAAAATGCAAATTCAGTGGTGACTATACACAATGTATGTTGGACTTACCCCACCCATGGCACCTTCACCCTTGGGACTAAGTGACCAATAATATCAATGTTAGAGATGGACGTATTTGTATACGAATACAAATATCCCCCCACTGGTGGAGGGTCCACTAATGATTCCACCGCTGCCGTGACCGCCGGGAAGCCTTCCAAGGCTCCAATGATCGTGTTTGGCTCGCCACTCCTGGCAGGAGGTGGGAAGAGTGGCTTGCCGAACGCAATCTCTAGAGCCATTGGAAGGCCCCGTGGTTGTCGCAGCAGCAGCACAATCGAGAGTGGACCATCCAGCCCCTATTTTTTTAATTAAAGAAAAATAACATAACTAACATAAAATGTCTGTACGTACACAATACAACTAGAATTCCCCACCTTTGCCACCTTCACCCTCAGCACTTGGTAACAAAATACTATTTTAATACTTTTTCACCCCATTCCACTCCAAAATACTTTGCTTCTTCTGCTGTCTTATGACTTTTCCCTTTCGCGCTAATTAAATTTATAGATGACACAAGATTGGGTGGAATAGCTAATGCTTAAGACAGAAACAAAATTAAAAATGATCTGGAGAGGCTTGAGCACTGGGCTGAAAACAACAGAATGAAACTCAACAGGGATAAGCGCAAAGTATTGCACCTGGGAAAAATAAACCGAACACACAGGATGGGGGATCCCCCAAGATGGGGGATACCTGGCTCAGCAATATTACGGGCGAGAAGAGACCTGGAGTCATTGTAGATCACGTGAAGATTGATTATTTTCACATTTTTGTGGCAATATTAATGCACAATAAACTAGACAAATTGCTGTTGTGCTCATCTACACCTTTCTCTCAAAAACAAAAGTAGCACATTTTTAAATGGCTGGGGATACTAAGTTTTTCTGATCCATGACAGCCTTTTGGCAGATCAGCCATTGTATGAGGAAAAAAAATACTCCTATTTCTAACACTTCCTGGCCGCCCGCAGCATCAGAGCCTGGGAGGTCCTGGAAAAAAGGGGGGAATGTATCTTCGCATGTCGATTTGTGGAAAAATGGAGATGAAGTCCATGCAGCCGGATCCGGTTGCAGAAGCTCTGGAGGAGCTGGCTGTGAATTTCTCGGAGGAGGAGTGGGCTCTGCTGGATCCTAGCCAAAGGGCTTTGCACAAGGAATTCATGGAGGAGGCTTTGACCCATGTGGTGCCTGTTGGCTCCTCTCCACCCCATTTCCCTTCCGCAGCACCATCCTCCATGCTGTGAGGGAACAGGCCAGGTAGATGGGGCTCGTCAGCCATGGAAGGCAGCCCATCTAGGAGAAGGAAAACTGATCCCAAACCTCCACTGCCTTGTGGCTATATCCACTGATGGAAAAGGCTTCAGGAGTAAACCTTGAGGCAAAATCCGGAGCCGAGTCCCGAAGGCAGTTCGTGTCGTTCTGTCAACTCCTGCGACGTCGCTGGAACCTGTTGTATTGGCTCTTGCCTTTCCATTGGACTATTTCAGTGACATGGAGAGGGGGGATTTGCTACTTGGGTAACATCCTCCATATTATTCTACCCAGGCTTCATGCCCTGGAGAGGACACTCCAGCTTCATGTACAGCGTTGAAATACTAGATGCTGTTCCAGGTCCTCCATACAGAGCACGTTACCATAGTCTCTCGAGACTGAATGATTCCTGTGTGTGGCCTTTGCTCATGGCGCAAACAGAACCTGAATATGCCCCTAGACCTGCTGTTGGAATCTGTAATGTATAACTTCCACACATAGTGTTTTAGAATGCAGTTCCACAAGTGCAACAAGATGACTTTGTTTTTAATACTTTGTATCAGACTGTCCTACTGTGTCTCTGTACCTTGCAAGTACAGTACATTTCCCCGAACTTAACTTCAGAACTGGAAGGGAGTCTGTCAAAGAGGCCCAGCAGGGAATCAAACTCCCAGCCTGAGCTATCACATACCATTCAGTGCACCTGACAATGCTAAAGCTTTGCTACTCATGAAAACTTTCATTTTATTGACAAGTAAGACTGGAGGAGAAGGAAGAGGCAGCAGTAGCCGCTGGAACCACCACTGGCAGAATGGCATCAGGCTGTACATAATTCAGGAAAATTTCAGCAGTGCAAGTAGAGATTTTCCTCCTCCCACAGACGTGGAGAAAATAATTGCCTGGTCCCATGGTTTGGGACCATGCTTCGCATAACGAATGCGATTTTAGGTCCCCTGCTTCACTTAACGATGTTATTTTTCAATTAAAAAAGTGTCTTAGAAGGGTCAAAAACGGTTCTAAATGCTTGGATTCGTTAGAGGACCCCTTAAGTCATGTGCAAACCCAATTTGGCTTTGATCTGACTTTTCGTTAATTTTTTGTGAATTTTTTTTTGGGGCCCATAGGAACCAATGGACCTGTCAAAATCTGACAGCTCCATGCTTTCCTATGGGGGAGAAAACAATTTACAAAAAATTAACGAACGTTCAGATCAAAGCCAAATCAGGTTTGCACACAACTTAGGGGGTCCTCTAACGAACCCAAGAATTTAGAACAGTTGCTGAGTCTTCATTAATTTTTTGTGAATTTTTTCTTCCCCCATAGGAAATAATGGAGCTGTCAGATTTTGACAGCTGTCAAAAGTTGGGGGGAAAAAATTCACCATAAATTAATGAATAGTCAGATCAAAGCCAAATTAACTTTTGCATCCGTTTTAGAGGGTGCAGAAGCTAATCCAAGCATTTAAAACCATTTTTGACCCTTGTATGACACATTTAAAATTGCAAAAATTGACTTCGCAAAGCCATTAAAATGTATTGAGTCAGCTTCAGTACATTCCAATGGAGGATACATTGTTTCGCTTAGCGATGTTTCCTATGGGTTTTTTCGCTTAACGACGGCAATCCGTTCCAATTGGAACGGATTAACCGGTTTCCAATGCATTCCTATGGGAAATGGTGTTTCACATAGCGATGGTTTCACATAGCGATGTTTTTTTTGGAACCAATTAACATCGCTATGCGAGGCACCACTGTATTTGAAAATGATTGTTTGAAATTTTTGAATAAAATATAAAATTAAATTTAAAAGTATGTCAGGTTTACATCAATGTGAAAATGAAATGGCTATAAAAGCCATTTTCACGTGGGTACGTTAAAAAAAATTGATTTTGGTGAATCTAATGTCCAGACTTGGGCAAGCTCCGTTAAATATTTTAACTAGTTTACCAGTGCCTGAAATACATTTTAGCATAAGACAGATAGACCAATGAATCTTTCTTTCTTTCTTTCTTTCTTTCTTTCTTTCTTTCTTTCTTTCTTTCTTTCTTTATTTATTTATTTATTTATTTATTTATTTATTTATTTAAAATATTTTACCTTGCCTTTCTCCTTAAAAGGACCCAAGGCAGCTTACAACAATTAAAAGACAATATTTAAGAAGAATCCAAGAAGTATATTAAAAACAGTGAATAAAATATTACTAATACATAGGATTAAAAAACTGTGGGACTGGAGACATTAGAAGGAGTCATTTAGTCCAGCCCAACGATATGGTAAATCTATGGCTAAAGAGGCACTTTTGTAAAAGAATAAATGAACCTTAGAATCCGATATCTGGAATCAAACAAATAGATTACAAAAGAAATAGCAGGGTTGAGGGATGACTTTTTGGTTTCATAAGAAAAGGCTCAAAGAGAAAGCTGAAGCTCTATGTAGTCAGGATGATGTTGTATGTAACAGGTTACTGTGACAAAAGACTTCTTCCTTTTGCAATATTGGAGGGTGCAAGGCTAATGGGCTGCTTGGGTTCCAGAAGATCCCCTGTATGGAGAATTAGTGCAGGGAAAGCACCCCGGAGGAAGACCCCAGCTTCGATACAAGGAGATCTGCAAGCGGGATCTGAAGGCCTTAGGAATAGACCTCAACGGATGGGAAACCTGGACCTCTGAGTGTTCAGCCTGGAGGCAGGTGGTGCATCATGGCCTCTCCCAATTTGAAGAGACCCTTGTCCAGCAGGCCGAGGCAAAGAGGCAGTCCCGGAAGTAGCAAAACCAGGGAGCTGGACAGGGAACAAATTGTATTTGTCTTCAGTGTGGAAGGAATTATCATTCTCGAATTAGCCTTCTCAGCCACACTAGATGCTGTTCCTCTATTCAGAGCACGTTACCATAGTCTTTTGAGACTGAAAGATGCCTCATCAAGGCTAATGCAATACAAAAAAACTGCATGTACCCTGAAGTTGCAACAGGAAGTGGCAGTCTCCTACTGACATCTTTCCCATTGTGCAGACAGATCCCACCAAATAGGATTTTGGACATTATCTCACATACTGGGGGACACTTGGAATAATGCCCATAAGACTAAGGAGCAAATTGTGTTTCATTTTGGCTTTGAGCTGCAGAGCAACCATCACACACAATCCTTATATCAGAGGTGATCCTCCTGTCTAACCTCTTAACGCTTCTTTGCCTTAAACAGAGACCTGCCTATGAACACATGCAGTCATCATTCCATCCCCATTAAGAAACCCTCTCTAAGGTTCCAGTGCGGCCTCCAGTGCCTCCCCTCAACGTTGTGGCCAGTTATATTCTTCTATTTCAAAGGGAAGTAGGAGTCATGTTTCAAGAATTCTTCAGAATGACAAGATCAGTGAACGTAGAAAGTGTTTTGCACACACTTGCTCAGTGGCACCAAGCAAGGCAGACACTGTTGTTCCTTCACTCGGTTCCCTGCTAGCCTTAGCGGGTGATGTGAGTTTATTCCCTGGAGGAGCCATTCTGACCGGTTGCTACAATCACAGGGTCATCTCATAGTTGACAGCTCCTGGTGCTGAGCAGTCTTGAGCATGTAATGGGCTAGTTGATAACATTGTATGGATTAGTCAGTCTTCCAAAGGATAAACGTTGGCCTTTGCTGCAGGAGTTTCGGCATCAGAACTTGGGGGTTTCCACATAGGCTGAACAGCCATTCATGTGCACAGAACTTGTAGCCACTTGCTGTGCAACCCTGCTGGACCCATGGAGGCTGGTCTGGGCAAGCTGTCATTTCAGTGGACTGAAGAGGAATTGATTTGCAGCTCCCTGTAAAGGAAAAATCCAAAACAGTTTGAATCCTTGCTCTTCAACAGGATACAGTGCTCTGGAGCTACACGCCCAGGGCCACGTCCATGCTGCTCCGCCACTAGGTTGGCAAACGTGTTCTCCCGAGATGCTTAGTGTGCCCAGGCTCAGAGCCCTCCGTGGTCCTTCACCAATCTCAGGAGTGCCTTTATCAGCCACTCACGTTCTCAGCCTAACTGCCCTTGACAAAAGGGTGGGATATAATTTCATTGAATAGATATGGAGGGAATGGTGGTACCTACCTGACAGCAGTAACGAGGTTTTGGTGCCATTTGTTAAACTCATCCTGATCACAGGACATCAGTAGCAGTGTCTTATGAGGGAAGGATAGCTGAAAAAAAAGAGAGCATTGTGAAAAAGTGGGACCTACATGGTAGTTCTGAGCACAGAAGCGGGACTGTCACGTCAAAATTCTTCCCCAAATGGTCACTGGAACTGTGTGTGGGGTGAAGAGGAAAAAGGGTTCCTATGAGAAGTTGAAGACCTCCTTCCATCTCTGCACCAGGGATCATTCTTGAGCTGTGGTTAGCTCAGGCGGGGGGGGGGGGGTCTTCCTGACCCATTGACTAGCCTTGCTCACCGCATGAAGAGTTAATTAACATTCCTCCCCCTCATCTCCCCATTACCCACCCGCCATCCTGCCTCCATAAAGAGTAGGCAATAGGTCCTGTATTGGACGGGGGGGGGGGGGGCAAGGCAAGACTTACACTGAGCAACCCTCCTTGGTCATGAGTATGACCAAAGACCTTTTCTACAGTGCACTGGCTGAGAGGGTAGACCGCCTGGCAGGCAAACTTGGAAGAATTCCAGGGATGGAGTGGGTGGCAAGGCCTGGTCATTAGCAAGATGTCCGAGAAGAGGAAGAACATTCTGGATTGCACCTCCTCCCCCTTTGGGGGCACCACGATCAGCCAGCCTTCCTGGAGATACCAGCGTCCTATGGGAAGCACACAAGCATTGAATGGGTGGTTTGGAGGACCTGGATGCTGATCAGTCCCCTGCCCTGATTCTCCAGGGGATATCGTTCCACTGCAGCTGTGAGGGAATAGCCCTGGGGAATCTAGTAATGTGCAGGTCCCTGGCATCTGCAGAACCCTGGCAACCTGCATGGGCATGGCATAAACCCGGGAGGCACAGCACTTGGGCCGTGCCTGCAAAGGGTCAACTGTTTCCCTTGGTCGGTGGGGTGAACACAGTGTCCTTCCTAACTTTGCCAGTCACCAGAGAAATTACACAGAAGTTTCCAGGGGCAATTTTTGGATTTCTCAGACCTTAGAGTACCATATATCCCATCCCTCCAAAACAATTAGCCCTGTATCTGATTCCCCCAAAATGCAAATCACAATTTGCTGTGTAAACTGAATTCCACCCCCAGGCACTCTTTTTTTTTTAGAAACAAAAAAGTGCATTGTGGTGACAAAAATATTTCTGTGCTGTTTTGGGAGGTGGAGGCATAAGGGCTGCAAGAAAGGGGCGGCACATACAACAGCGCAGAGACAATATTTATTCCAGTCCTAGTTTAATTGTATTCACCCCTCTTTTCTGAGTGAAAGAAGGACTCAAACCATCAAATCATAAAAATTCAAACACAATAAACTGCAAGCACACTGTCACAAGATGACAACATTTTATACTAGACGAATTTCCCAATGAGTTTTAATGGCAATCCCTCAAAGCATGTGTCAGAGTAGGCCAACCTGAAAACTGTCTTCATGTGAATGACCACAGAGAGGGTGGGCCTTGTGGGGGATCTGCATCGGGTGTTCAAGCTATTGCTGGGCAAAATGTCTCCTGTGTACCTCAGCCTCAAGCAGTGGTGCCAAAATCAAGAAGCATCCTGACACACTTTTCAGAGAGTGGAGCTGCATCCGCCACAGAAGTGTGCTTGGCCACCCAACAGTCCTCTACTTTTCACCGCTCTGAGGCTTCAAGGTTACCAGGGGCCCACTCGGCCAGCATGTCTCTTGTGGCCCTTCAGGCACGCTGGCCATGCTCCGGGAAGGGCGGGAAGTCACGGACTCACCAGGCACCAGCAAGTGTGTCTTCTGCCCTTTGAGCAGTTTCTGAACCCGATGCATGTGGCCCAAGTTGTCTTGGAAGCGCGAGATTTCCCCGATTCGGTGAAATGCCTCTGAGAAAGACCTTAGAACTCCTGCAAATGGCACATTGTCACACAGGAAGATGGCAATCAATTACCCCACCACCGGTGGCAGGGACAGAGGAGAGGGTGCAGGTGACCATCAAGATGGGGCATGCTGGGAGGTGGAGGAAGGGAGGGAAATCCAGAGCCTCTCCCTGCAGGCAGGGGGCTAAGTGCCACAAAACAGCAGCCAGGCTGTCTTGCTGAGTCTCCTCCCGTGCTACCTCTCCCCTCTCCCCTCTCCGAGGGAGACCGAGACAAAGTTAACGTTCTACCTCTCAGCTGCTCTGAGTCAGAGCTCTCCGGGTAAGTGTTCTCCACCAGATCCTGCAGCAAGTGCTTGTACCTGCGCAACAGGAGGAAGAGGTTAGAGGGATTGCAAGCCAGAGTCAGGAGGCAAGGAGAACAGCCCCCACGCTGCCAAGCGGACGAGCTAGGCCCCTCCCCTCAGCAACCCTTCCACAGCCAGATTGCCACACATTCTACAAGGCACTGGCTGGCCAAAGAACAGGCTGAAGAGCAGGTCCCATCTTGGGCTGTGTCTTCTGGGGAATCTGCCACTCACTGATGGATCCTTTGCAGAGGCAGAGGCAGCAGGTCCTCCAGAGAATAGCCCCTGAAGTCTGGCCGGGACTCTTGGAGCTTCTTGAAGCGGGAAAATGATCTGTTCTTCTTCACCTGTCTCTGCAAGGGAGAGAGAGAGGCGAGGAGGTCAGTGGCCAGGAGGGGCAGGACATTCCCCAGGCCAGGGCAAGGAGGGCCCGGGCAGCACCAGAGGCCACCAGAGCTGCAAGGAGACTCTAGCTGCTGGGCGGGCGAGGCTGGCCTCTGCAGGAGTGCCCCTGGGCGGTGTCCAGACTGCCAGCCGCGCCCAAAAGGGGAGGGTCGCGCCCAAAAGGGAAAAGGCTACCTCCAACATCTTCTTGGCCTCTTCCCAGTTTTCAGCGTAGCAGACATAGAAAACCAGCTGGTGGCAGAAGCCTTCCAAGCCAAGCCCCAAGCGGCCCCTCTCCAGGTGGAAAAGCAGCGTCCTGGGCACAAAGAAAAGGGCTTCTTGAGCCAAGCAGGTCAGGACTAATGTCCCATCAACCCCACTCCTCCCCAAACTTGTGGGGGTGGGCAGGCAGCAGCAGCTGGAGAGTGTATTCTGGTAAAGAAGAATTTGCAGGAATTGATGTGTTTTAATAAACCTCAAGTAGACATCTTTGCATTATTTCTTCAGGAGCAGAAAGAGCACAGGATCAGATAGCACTGATCTCTCCAGCAAGGTTCGGGGTCCTACACTGGCCACCTGGTTGCCTTTGAGCGCCCCATGAACAGAAAAGGCGGGCAGAGCCTCATTCTTGCTTGGGTTTCCCAACGGCCGCTGCTGAGAGGCGAGCTGCCTTTGACCCCAGAGAGGACGCAGTGGCACCAGGAAGGGCTTGGAGCAAAGGATGCTTAGAATCTGAACTTTTAGGGAAAGCTGTGGCCCAAAGCCAGCTGGTGCGCTCACCACTTTTCACCAGTTTCTCTCAACAGAAAGGAGAATAATACTGCGGAACTGACCAAATAATGGCAGACAATCACATAATCTCTAACTTCTTAAATAATTCAGTTGAATATGCTACACCTTGAGTTTATCAAGCTATTCTGACCATGTGGTATTGTGGCTATTGTTGACTCTGAATATTTGACTGAATGCCACAATCAAGGTAAGGCCTTGAGCTAGAGAAGAACCTCACATCAGGGGCCTCCTCAGCCCCAAGGCGAAGTGTAGGAAAGAGGACAGAGGAGGACCCAAGACCTTTTGTTAGCCAGCCAGCCAGCCCTGATCCACACACACCCCAGGCAATCCTGACATCAAATGAATACCCCAGGAGCAGTGTCAGACAGACAGTGGGTGGAGGTGGGGGGGAGGGACAGAAAGGGTGCAAGGGGGGGGAGGGAAGGAAAAAAAACCTAGAAAGGAGGCTGGTGACTGGACAAAGGAGGAGGATAAAAAGGACTGCATGAAGAAACCTGAGGGGAAGGAAGGTGGGGAGCAGGAGAGGGAGGAGGAGCAAGAGTGGGGATATGCACTCGAGGAACAAGGAAGGGGTTGAGGCTTATAATTTGGAGGCTGAAGTAGATGTGGACCCGGAACTCTGAGAAGGCTGGGATTCTGTGTACAAAGCAGAGAGGCGTTATAGCTCAGCTTTGTGTTCCCAAGGAAGAGAGTGAAAGGCGCAGAGTCTTCAAACCCCCTCCTGAGCCTTCGTACTGGGGGAAACATGAGCAAAGGGAGTGTCATTGGAGAATCCAGGATTATTGGTGCGAGGGAGCCATCTGACACAATTTGGCCGAGACCCATGAAGACAAAGGCACCAGGGGAATTCTCACAATGGCCAGGGGAGAACCCAGAAGCTCAGGTTCATAGCCGGGCTGGTGTGGGAAACCACCCTTGCCACCCCTCTCTCTGCCGACCGTAACTACCCTGATCTGCTCCAACCTTCCCACAATAAGGAATCAGCCTCAGGAAAGAAGTCGCTGGGTTACAGAGGAGGAAAAAGAGAAGGTTTAAGGGCCTTTGACCGTCTTTGTGTTGCTGGTTCACCACCTGTTAATTGTTATTTTACTCCAAATTTAATACAACCTAGTTCTCTCCTGAAGCTGAGGCTCCAATCCTTTGGCCATCTCAAGAGAAGATTAGACTCCCTGGAAAAGACCCTGATGTTGAGAAAGTGTGAAGGCAAGAGGAGAAGGGGACGACAGAGGACGAGATGGCTGGACAGGGTCACCGAAGCGACCAACGTGAGTTTGACCCAACTCTGGGAGGCAGTGGAAGACAGGAGGGCCTGGCGTGCTCTGGTCTACGGGGTCATGAAGAGTCAGACACGACAAAACAACAGCAAAGTTCTTTGTGTATATTTTCTGGTTCATTTATGGAACAAAGGATGGAAGAAGGCAACCCCTTCAATCCCTGAGGGAATGGTGGGTTGGGGGGCACACACTATGATACCCACCAGCCCCAGATGAGCCCCTTACCGGCTGGTAGAGCACAGACACTCCCATGGCCCAAAGATAGCCTCCAAGGCAGCTGGCTTCAGGGTGCCCTTCGCTTTCAGAATGGCCACGAAGTACTAAAAAGAAGACACAGAACACTTACTTGCCAATGCAGTCTGACCTTGCTCTCCGGGACGGTTGGCCAGGCTCTCCCCCATGAGAGCAATGTGGACGGGCTGGACCTCCTCTTGTTCCTCTACCCTCCCTCCCATCACTACAAAGGAGGCCTCCATTCCCACCCACCCCTTCAAGAAACAAGAGTTCTGCCTGCAGCTGCAAGGGAATCAGCTCAGTCTGACTGTATCCCAGCTTCCAGGCTCTACGTTCTACCGTGTTCTCTCTACAGCCCCCTCACCTGCCCCCCCATCTATCCAAGTCCCCCCTCTCTAAACTCAAACATGCTGTTTTCCAGTTTACTGGGAATGGAAGGGAGATGCTCAGACACCACACTCAGCAGGGCCCGTCTCTAGTTCCCCTTCCTCTGCCTGTTCCTAATATGGTCCATTCAGGGAGGGGGGGTCTGCCTCCCTCCCTACAGGCCCACTTTTACAGCTGCAGGGGGAACAGATTGAAGAGTGGCAGAAACGTTTTGTAGAGCCCCCTTTAAGCTGATTTGCTGCTCGCTTTCTCTACTTTCTAACTTACTGTACTTACTGGTTAGGGCTGGATATGCTTTCAAGCTCTCTTAAATAGATTTCTTCCTTAGAAAAGCAGCTAGAGGCCTTATTAAAATTCAAACAGACAATTACTCACAGCCATGACTGGCATGAGGTTCAGCAGCAATGCAAAAGATGCTGCCTAAAAGTTAGCCAAGCTGTCCCAATGCAATATGGCACAACATCCGAGAGCCATAAAGGCTGTCCCCACTGCTCCACCCGAACCCCTGCAGGTCCCTCCCTGCAAAACCGCTGCCTCCAAGCACCGTGGCCACCAAGTCCAGCTGCTCCAGGTATTTCTGCTCTGTCTCTACCAGCTCTTTCACAGTTCGGCTGCGTTTTCTCTCCCAGCGGCTCCTCTGCTGCTCCACAGGATTGCAGCTGCTCTGAGGAAGAACAAGTGCGGTGCTCATTCTGGATATCAGGAAGGGAACCTTGCAAAAGAAAATGGACACCTTAAAGACAAGCCTGCCTTGTGTCAGGGTGGGGCCAAGAGACCCCTTCCAGAGCTTGCATACACTTATTTGGAGTTTGCAGGAAGGAAGCGTGAGAAATGCACAAGCATTTGTTCAAAATGCAGCAGCAATTATGAAGAGAACGAGGACACAAGTACTGGTTAACAGGAAGTTCAGAGAATGGTGCTTAACATCTTCCTTATCGTGCCTCCCAGGAACCAGCTTCATGCTTGATCAACTTCCTTCCTTCTGTTCAGGCAAGCTTTTTTTAGTATGGTATTTGCTTGATCCTTTAAAACTATTTCTACAAATACTCTTTTTAAGCTTTAAATACTGTCTTTAAATTATGTAGATTGCCTTAGGTCAAGGAGAAAAATGGGATAAAATATTTTAAACGAATAAAAATAGTCTCTCTGGCCTGCTGCTGCTGCTGCCCCCACCTGCAAGAATACCTTTTGCAGGTCTCTCTCTCTCTCTCTGTATATACAGACAGACAAGACCGACAGAGAGGCATACACACACAGCCTCTCATCCCGGGAGCATCTGCCCGCTCCCCTTGTGGCGCCCCCTCCTCATTCTGGGGCCAGGATCCCAACCCCAGCAATGCCGGAGGTGTAGCTCTGACTCCGAGCCAAATCCTCCTCCGAGGGGAGTGTGTGGGGAGGAGGGCGGGCTGGCGCCCCCACAAAAAAGCCCCCCACCTTTTCTCTGGGAGAAAAGGAGCGGCGGGAAAGGAGGACGGGGCGCGAGGGGGGTCTGGGGCGACCCCTTCTCTCCTCCCCCATGGCCCGGAGTGACCCGCGCAGCAGAGGGAGGGCAGCGAGGGGGAGAAGGACCCCCCCTCCTGTCCCCCAAGCCCCGCCTCCTCCTCAGGACCCAGAGGGAGGGAGGGAGGGGCGCCCCCTCTGGCCGGCCGGCCGTGCTCTCTCCCCCCCCCCCGCCCGCGGCAAGGCGTCTGCTCGGCTGGAGCTCTGGAGGCGCGCCCGGTGCCGTCGCGGGGGAGCGAGCGAGCGGGCAGAAGGGGCGAGAGTTTGCCGCCGCTCCGCGCTTCTCCGCCGGACCCGTCGCGCCGCCCCCTCCGCCCTTCCTTCCTTCCTTCCATCCCTCGGCCGGACCCACCGCCCGCCCGCCCGCCTCCGGAGCCTCCCGCGCCCTCGCGTTCAGGCCGGGCGGCCCCTGGGAGCCGCGGGAAGGCGGCGCGCGGCGGGGACAGCCAGAGCCCTCCGCGCCTCTCCCTCTCTCCGACCCCCCCCTGCTTCGCCCGCCTGCGGGCCGCGTCCACGAACCGAGGGAACAGGAGGCGAGCGACCCCTCGGCGGCTGGCTGGCTGGCGCGGCTTCCTCCCTCCCGGCGACGCCCGCCCGCCCGCCTCGCATTCAAACCGCCCGCCGCCCCGCCCGGCCCGGCCCCCTTCCCGGCGTCGGCAGCTGGGCGGAGGCTTTAAGGAGGAGCTTTCCTAATTCCTTCGCAGGTGCCCTTCCAACTCTTGGTCCTCTTCCAGTTTCTTGGCTGCACCCTCTCTTTGGGTGGAAGATTGACTGGAGGCGCAGAAAAATCTTTAAACCGATGCTGTACGGAAGCAATGTTGAAGGTGCCTGCAGCTTTTGGTAAAGAGTGGTCTTAACCGACCAGATAGGCGGGATATAAGTAAGTAAGTAAGTAAGTAAGTAAGTAAGTAAGTAAGTAAGTAAGTAAGTAAGTAAGTAAGTACATGAATAAATAAATAAATAAATAAATAAATAAATAAAGAAAGAAAGAAAGAAAGAAAGAAAGAAAGAAAGAAAGAAAGAAAGAAAGAAAGAAAGAGATCGTCACCACCGAGCTATATGAAATATTTTGTCTTTGCTGGAGGGAAGGTGGAGTACTACAGGATATGAAGGATGCAAACATCATCACATTGTACAACAACCAAGGCGACAGCGGCAAACTGCAGTAACTACTGTGGCATCTCTCTTCTCAGCTGCTTGCCCGTGTTGTGCTGCAGAGACTCCAGGTGCTTGCAGACAGAGTCTATCCAGAATCACAGAGTGGATTTTGAGCTAAATACATCCACCATTGACATGGTATTTTCCCTCAGACAGTTGCAGGAGAAATGTAGGGAACAATGACAGCCACTCTTTGTGGCCTTCCTAGATCTTACAAAGGCCTTTGATATGGTTAGCAGGGAGGGCCTTTTTAAAATCCTTCCCAAGACTGGATGTCCACCTCAACTCCTTAACATCATCAGGTCCTTTCATGAGGGAATGAAGGGCACTGTAGTTTTTGATGGCTCAACATCAGATCCCTTTGATATCTGAGGTGGTGTGAAACAAGGCTGTGTCCTCGCGCCAACTCTGTTTGGGATCTTTTTTGCTGTCATGCTGAAGCACACTCTTGGAACTGCAACAGAAGGTATCTATCTCCGGACTAGATCAGACGGAAAGCTCTTTGATCTCTCTAGATTGAGAGCGAAGACCAAAGTCCAACTGAAATGTATACGGGACTTCCTTTTTGACGATGATGCAGCTGTTGTTACCCACTGTGCTGAAGACCTCCAAGAATTCATGAATCATTTTAGGAAGGCCTGCCAGGATTTTGGATTATCAATCAGCCTGAAGAAAACACAAGTCATGGGCCAAGGCATGGACTCACCTCTATTGCCATTTCTACACAAGAATTGGAGAAGGTAAGAATGAAGATGAGGGAGATGACAGGGCTGTCAGAAAAGAGGGGAACAGAAGCAAAGGATGGGGCAGAACCATTTTTAAAAGCAGCAGGAGAAGAGGAAGAGGTGACAGGACAAGCAGAAAAGGTGGGTGAGGAGGGGGAGGTGATCTACAAGAAAGAAAGATCTGAGGGAGTGGTAAAAGCTGGTGAAGCAAAAAAAGGACCTAAGACTCTCCCCGCCAGGATGGGAATATATCAGGTTGGAAAATCACCGAACTCATCAGGGGGAAAGTCTTACGGTGGCTAAGGAGGAGGCAGAGAAGTGAAGTTAATTAAACCCTCCTATTGGGGGAAAAAGAAGCAAGCGAGTGGGGCAGGAAGATAAGGAGGAATGTGCCAAGCTGGCTAGAGAAAGATGTGAGAGGGCCGGATGGCAGAAGTATCTGAAGGCCAAGAGGAGCCCAAAATGGACCTTGGGGGCATGCAGACTCAGGCGGGGAGACTCTGGAATGCCCATGTTGCCAATACCATTTGAATCCCTGCTGATAGGCTTTTCTTTGGACAGAGAGTTTGGACGGTTGCAGTTTGGTGTTGGTAATCCATTTATAGATAACGACCCTTTTCTCATGCCATTGCATGAAGAAGAGAGACAGTTAGAATCATAGAATCGTGAAGTTGGAAGGGGCCTATAAAGCCATCAAGTCCAACTCTCTGCTCAATGCAGGAATAGAAATTAAAGGATATCTGCCAGGTGGTTGTCTAAGTTTCTCTTGAATGCTTTTAAGGTTGCAACTATACTTTAATCAAACTTATTTTCTTAATAAAACAAATATAATTCTAACTTAAGGACTTATCTCTTGAACAGCAGGACTGCACCGAAATCCAGTGTGGAGTGGAAAGGTCACTAATTGCTACTATAACAGAGAGGTCCTACCTGATCTGTCTGTTGTGCTATCTAAGGAAGCACACAGTCAATGGTTTATTGCCTTGTAAGCAGGCAAGAGTTCTAATTTTAGGTTGAGCTTGTCCTTAGGGCAAGGACTATGCACTTCTGAGGGTAAAAGGACCTGCCTCAGGCATAAAAAGTGGTGGTTGCTTGCACCTACAGTGACTCCTTGCCCAAGACGCTATCTCTATAGGGAGAAGTGGTTCTGACATACATTTTCTTTAATAGTCACTGGTTTTTAAGCATTTTTTATTCTTCTACCATTTTATAGCCTTTTTCTATCTTACAGTCTTTAACCACTTCATCTTTCACATATAATTCATTTAGTCCCTCTTTATTGTAGAGGTTTTCTTCCTCCTGGATCCTCCTGTTTCTATGGCACATTTTCCTTTAGAGCAGGGGTCTCAAACTCAATTTACCTGGGGGCCGCGGGAAGCAGAATCTGGGTGAGGCTGGGCCACATCAGATTTTCCGCCAAGCGGAGCAAGGGCCCGAGGAAGCCACCCAGGAGTTTCTGTAGCCTAGCTGGGGCTCTGAGGAGGAGGAGGAGGAGGGGCGCGCAAGCCCTCGCCGTCGGCCACAACTCCCTCCTGCTCCTTCTTCACCACCACCACCAGCAGCAGCAGCAGGACGAAGAAGCAGAGAAGGGAGGGAGTGCCGGCGACTGCTTAGCAGGGTGGGGAGGAGGGCACGACATAAAATTTAAAAAAAAACCTCACAGAATTCTCCTTGCCAAAGGAGAAAAGCCCCCACCGGTACCTGCGAAATTAAACAACGGGATGTGGGCCCCACAGGTGCGCACGTGCATGCACGCACACAAACACACACGGAGGTCCGGCAACCTTCCTCTGGGCCCCCCCTCAAAAAAGGGCACACTCAGCAGCAGTAGCTACCCCACCATGACAGAGGACCAAACTTTGTGAGGTGAGTCCAGGCAGCCTCCAGAGCCAAGGTGGCTAAAGCAGGATGAAAAGGAGGAGGAGGAGGAAGCACCGCTGGGTGCTGAGGTGGCCACTGGCTAGGCTGGTGCTGGGGGTGCAGAGAGAGAAAGAGAGCCAGAGAGCCACTTCCCTGGAAGAGGCGGCGGCAACTGCTGTTGGCGGCTTGGAGGCACTCTTCGAGGATGGGCCGGAAGCAAGCTCCGCTCTCAGGCATCGCTCAGCGGTGGCTCAGGCGCTTGGGAAAAAGGTGCTCCTTGGGAGCAAGGAGCCTTGCTCACCGGCTCTTCCCCAAAACAGCGTCGCTTGCACCCTCCGTCTGGAATTGCAGGCTACCAGCTAGCAGACAGGCGGGCTGGCTGGCAGGCTGCAGTTCCGGATAGAGGGTGCAAGAGGCGCTGTCTTGGGAGACAACCGGAGAGCGAGGTGAGGCTGGATGCATGGGTGCTTCAAGGGGGCAGGCAAGGCAGGGGCCACAAACTATCATCTGGCGGGCCACAAATGGCCCCCCCGGGCTGCATGTTTGAGACCCCTGCTTTAGAGCTTCTCACTTGCTTTTCTACTCTAGTCAAGCTTCTACTTCTGATCCTGATGTTCCACTTGATTTCTCCTTTTCTCATTTCTCCTCTACTTTTCTCTTCTTTTCTGTCCCTTTGTTTTCTTAAAATCTTCTGCCTTCATTTTTTCGTCGTTGTTTGGTCATGTTCGACTCTTCATGACCCCATGGACCAGAGCACGGCAGGCCCTCCTGTCTTCCACTGCCTCCCGGAGTTGGGTCAAAGTCCTGTTGGTCGCTTCGGTGACACTGTCCAACTATCTCGTCCTCTGTCGTCCCCTTTTCCTCTTGCCTTCACACTTTCCCAACAACAGCATCTTTTCCAGGGAGTCCTCATGAGAGGGCCAAAGTATTGGAGCCTCAGCTTCAGAATCTGTCCTTCCAGGGAGCACTCAGGGTTGATTTCCTTTAGAATTGATAGGTTTGTTCTCCTTGCAGTCCAGGGGACTCTCAAGAGCCTCCTCCAGCACCACAATTCAAAGGCATCATTTCTTCGGCGGTCAGCTTTCTTTATGGTCCAGCTCTCACTTCCATACATCACCACAGGAAAAACCATAGCTTTGCCTATTCGGACTTTTGTTGGCAAGGTGATGTCTCTGTTTCATTTTTTAGTTAAAAAAGTAACTCTGCTCCTGGAATTCAAAGAGGACACCTTCAGATGCCAACCACTTATATATAATTGAGTTTGTTCTCAAGAGGGATGTGAACTCCACTTATTGCCTCCTTTTCTGTCTTATTTGCCATGGAATATGTTTCAAAATCTTAATTTCTTTATCTTTTCTGTTGGGTTCCTTGCCTGTGTGTATGTTAATAACAACTGGCGCACAAATACAGTGGCTGTGGACTGTGGCAGGCCACTCTCAAGCCTCTATCAATACAGGCCTCCAAGAGTGCTCACTACTATTCTTCACTTGCTGCCACCAACCTATCCTTAGTACTCACAAAGGACAAGTTTTTCTTTCAAACAAATAAAGTGTTTATTGATTTGTACAAAATAAAAAGGGTGAATCACAAGTAATAAATCAAGTTGTTAATCACATTTCTCAATTACTAGATCACACAGACTTTTCCCTCACTGACTATCTCTCTCAAATCTATCTCACTCTCTCAATCAACTTCTCTCATCTTTTCAAACTCTCCAAAACTCCCTCTTTCACACATCACACACACCTTATATAATCCAGCTCCTCCCCTTCTGCATCACCCTCCGTCCTCTCATTGGCTGAGGTTCCCCTGCCCAGCTGTGACGGACAGGTGAGAGCAGACCTGTATGCCACAATACCTCCCCCCTTAACAAGTTGTTTCATGGGGGAAAGCTAAAGTGTTTTCCTCTCATAAACAACGAGGAGCAATACAACAATACATTTATCCTAATAACACTATTACTTTTACTAAACATTTTCATAAACATTAAATAAACCTCTTACCTGCATATCATTCCCATACATTCATTAACATTTTCAAAGATCATCCATGCCTATGCTTAATATTAGACTACAACATACAAATTATACTTACATCCAATTTCATATGCATACATAACAAATAACATATATCAGTGGGTACATGTACAACAAACTTTTAATACTTTCACCATGCTAAGAGTCCATTCTTTTCTTCTTCAGTCTTCTGGTCTTATAGAGAGGGCATCTGCAGCACAGCTCTGAGTCCCCTTAATTACTCAAACCTCAAAATCAAAGTCCTGCAGGAGCAAAGCCCATCTCATCAGCTTGCTGTTGTTGGCTTTGATAGTCCTTAACCACAATAGTGGGGAATGGTCAGCACACAGGACAAAATGTCCTCCCCAAATATTTGGCCCAAGTTTGTGAAGTGAATGAAGAATGGCAAGACAGCCTCCCTCACCATCAGAAAGCTGCTCTTCGGCCGCCTGTAGAATTTCGCTGAGGTACGTCACGAGATGATGTTCTCCGTCATTGTCCTTCTGGCTCAGCACGGCTCCCAACCCGGTGTTGGACGCATCGGTGACGATGGTGAACTCGCACTGGCAATCTGGAGCTCTTATGACTGGACTGGTCATCACCGTCCCCATCAGCCTCGCGAACGCCTCCTCACAGATGCTGGTCCACTGGATACTATCTGCACTCTTCTTGCATGTTAGGTCAGTAGCACTACAAGGAGTAACAGCTGGTGGGGGTGCATCTCCAGTATCAATTTTGTGCACCACTCCTTGGGCCAGCCCTGGCTTGCTGAAAGAAACCTGCCAGTATCTCCCTAGCAAGGCCCTCAATTCACACTGTTGCTCATGGGAAAGTACAGAGCTGATTCTGACATCTTCAGGGTTATATATTGTTTTCCCCCTTCCTTCCCAATAGGGTAAGTCATGTTTCTCATTGTCAGCTTCCTTCATGGCAAACAACACTCTGTTCTCTTCCCTATAATATGGTTTGATCATATTAACATGAACCACCCTCCTGCCTGGTTCCCCATCTTCCTTAATGACATAATTAAGGTCGTTCATTTTGGCAATAATTCTAAATGGTCCTGCCCAATTTAGTTGTAATTTGTTCCCTTTGAGAGGTCTTAGCACAAGCACCTCATCTCCAGGATTAAAACTTCTTTCCCTGGCTTTTCTGTCATACCAGACTTTCTGCTTATTTTTCTTTTTTTTTTAAATATATTTTTTAATTTCTATAACTATAACAAAAACAAATCATATACATAAAACATATAAACTCAAACACAATAACAGTGTTCCCCACTACCATATACGGGACCTCTTGCCATATTCTTCTTTTTCTTCCTTCTTCTTCTTCTATTGTCCTCTTCTCCAGAACTACATAGATTCTTGGTTTGGAGCTTTCCCTTTCCCCCTTATTAACACATATTCCAAAAATTTGCCCCATATTACATAAAAATTGTTCTTTTTCAACTCTCCTTTCTTCATCTTTAAATTACAAGTTAATTTATCATTTAATGCTATATTCCATATTTCTTTATACCATTCTTCAATTTGTAATTCAGTCTTTAATTTCCATTGTCTAGCAATAATCAATCTAGCTGCTGTTATTAAATTAGTTATCAGTTCTTTAGTCATTTTGTCATATTCCACGTTCTCATATATTGATAACAGAGCAATCTCAGCCTTACATTCTATATCTTTTCCACCTCGTAAATTCTCAGCAGCCATTTCTAAATTTCTTTTCAGAGTGTTCATCAGGTTGTCTAAATACGATATTACGTTCTCAGGATCAGACTCTTGTATTTTCTCCCAACTTTGTCTAAGTAAGTCAAGGGGTCCTCTCACTTTTCTCCCAAACAGCAATTCAAAAGGACTAAATCCTGTACTGTACTGTCTCGGGGTACAGACCTATATGCATATAACAGAAGTTGTATTCTCTGATCCCAGTTGTAAGGATTCTCAGCAGAATAGGCCCTAATCATGCGCATCAGGGTACCATTAAATCTCTCTGTGAGCCCGTTAGTTTGAGGGTGATATGGGGAAGTATTTAAATGTTTGATCCCACATATTTGCCACAGTCTCTGCATGAGCTTTGAGGTGAAAGATGTCCCTAAGTCAGTTACTATTTCTGACACGAAGCCCATTTGACTCATATAACTCAGCAGGGCATCAGCCACAGTATGAGTCTCAATATTCCTCACAGGAATGGCCTCTGGGTATCGTGTGGCATGGTCCACAATGGTCAGAATAAATCTGTTCCCCCTTTGGGTGACTCTAGGCAATGGTCCTATAATATCTACGCCAATACGTTGGAATGGGGTAGAAATCACTGGTAAAGGGCATAGCTTCACTTTAGTTTTATCATTACTATTACCCTGCCTTTGACAAACATCACAACTCTGACAAAAATGTTTAATCTGCCTTCCCATCTCAGGCCAGTAGAAATTTTGTGATATTCTTTGCTTGGTTTTATTAATGCCTAGATGAGCAGAAAATACATCTGAGTGTCCCCTTTCTAATATTTCAAAGGAACCACTAACTGTTTTTGAAGATTGTCCCCCCCCTTTCTTGGGGTTCCTTAGAGACTCTCGGTACAATAAGCCCTGTTCAAGGTGGAACCTCTCAGGTCTTTCAGGGGATAACTCTACTTCAGAAACGTTCTCAAAGCATTGTTTCAGTGTGGAATCTGCTTTCTGTTCCTGACTGAACATATTGCTTTGGGGAATATTAAGTTGAAATATCTCAGCTGATTTCATATTGTCAGGCATTCCCTTCCTCTGATTGTCACTCCCTTCCTCAGCTGCCTCTGCTTTCTCTTGTTGGGAACGTGTTATAACTAAAACCCTCTTTACATGCTCAGAGAGGTCATTTCCAATTAAAACTGCTGCTGGCACCTGTGAAGAAATTCCAATTCTCCAAGGTCCTTCCCATCCCTGGTACCTAATGTGTATCTCAGCCACAGGCAAGATGACAGCTTTTTCGCCAGTTCCCTTCACAAACATGTTTTCTCCTTTTAAGATGTATTTCTGAGGTACTATATCAGGGTGACATAGGGTGACTTGTGAACATGAGTCTCTCAAAGCCATGTATTTATTATCAAAGATATAACTATGGTCCCCAGCCGTTTGAAATAACTCTTGGTTTGTTTTAATTAAAAAGCAATGTCTAACTTCTGCCAAAGGGAAATCAGGTTCAATATTATCAGCTTGTGTAGAGAGTTCAGCTGGTGTTGCCATAGCTACTGACTCCTCCCTTGGTGGGTTAACCTGTTCCTGCTGCACACAGTATACCGCTTTAGGCTTACTTAAATTCCCTTTTTGTGGTCCAAATTCTCTATTTTTACCACACTGGGATGCAATATGGCCCTTTTCATTACACCGAAAACAAGTCCTAACGTTCCATTGATCATTCACAGCACCCTTAACTCCTTTTCCCTCCAAATTTTTGTTTCTGGCTTGGTTCTGGTCTGAGGGCTTGCCCACAAAATGGCCTCCAACCTTCTGCTGGTTCTTAAATTGTCCTCTGGGCAATTTATTTGCGTCCTCCCACACTTTTCTCACCACCTTTCCCTCATAACCACTTGGTTTTCTGATCTGGGAAATAAAATCAGCAATCTCCCCTGCCTCTCTCAAATTTCGGGGTCTCTTGTCCTTGACTAAATATTTCAGTTCTCCAGGTAAGAGAGAATAAAACTGCTCCAATCCAAAAATATTTTTAAGGTCTTCTACTGTCTCAACTTTTTCCTGTACCAGCCATTTGTCCAAATATCTGGCCAAGTTTGCCCCTGAGAGTAAGACTCATCAGGTTTCGTGGTCAGAGACCTGAATTTGTGTCTCAACTGTTCTGAATTTATGCCATACCTGGCAAACACTAACTTTTTGAATTCATCATAATTTTTAATTAATTCCAAAGGCATCTCTGCATAGATCTCGGCCAGACCTCCACTAATTTGGGATCTCAAGACAATCATTTTTTCCGAATCCCTCACATAAAAATCTTCACACGCTCTTTCAAACATCACCAGAAATGATTCTGGATCATCCCCTTTTCTAAAGACAGGGAATCTTTTTAGATCTGCCTTTGACAACTATCTTCCCTCAGAATCATCTCTGCCAGTGTTGTTATTGTTATTGTTGGCTTGAACTTCCAGTTCTAGTCTCCTAAGTTCAAAAGCCATTCTCTCTTTCTCTAAGGCAATCTTCTCTCTCTCCATTTCTGCATCCATTTATCTCTGCCTCTGTCTTTCCTCCATTTCTAAGGCCAGTTTTTCTTTCTACATTACTAAGGCCATTTGTCTTTCCTCAGCTTTGGCCTTCATTTCTATCTCCAGTTTCCACTTTCTGAAATCTATTGGGTCTTCCCTTGAGGTCTCTCTCTCCTGCTCTGAGGTAAATCCTCCCTCAGAATCCCCATTTTCATTATCTGACCCAGCTGCCATTTCACAAGGCGCCTGCTCAGCTTTCTTCCCCCTAGTTAAAGGCATTCTCCTTTCTTCAGGCTTATAATTCAATTTGCAAGCCTCATTTTAAAAAGCACACTTTTTTCCTGTCAGTGAGAGTCTCTGTGTTATAATGTTGCTGCTTTCCCCAGCATTCATCCACTGGTAAGCTAGCTACCGTGTTTAGGCCTCTGCCCCCAGCTAGGCCTCTTGCCACAGACAGAGCTTCTTTTCCCTGCCTCAGGCAACAAAACAACTTGAATTACCAGCTTCCCCTATCCCAGGTTTAGCTGATTTGAGCCCCCTTAGCTTATCTGCCCTTGGCTCCGCTTTGTCCCCTCAGAGTTCTCCCCTTGAACTCAGGACAAGCTAGCCAACCTGCCACAGATTTCTGCTTTGGGCAACTCACTCCCCAGAAATGGTTACCACAGAGCCAGAGTCCCTATCTCAGTCCCCCAGTCTGAGTTTCAATGCCCTCCTACTAGACTTTCTCCCCGTGAGACAAGTCCTAGAAGGTTACCCACTCGTCCACTCAGACTTCCCTGACTAAAATACCCTGCTCTGGGCACCTTTCCAGTACAAGGCTTTAACTGGACCACTTCGTATCCCACACGCTGGACACCAATTTATGTGGCGGGCCACTCTCAAGCCTCTATCAATACAGGCCTCCAAGAGTCTCACTACTATTCTTCACTTGCTGCCACCAACCTATCCTTAGTACTCACAAAGTTTTTCTTTCAAACAAATAAAGTGTTTATTGATTTGTACAAAACAAAAAGGGTGAATCATAGGTAATAAATCAAGTTGTTAATCACGTTTCTCAATTACTAGATCACACAGACTTTTCCCTCACTGACTATCTCTCTCAAATCTATCTCACTCTCTCAATCAACTTCTCTCATCTTTTCAAACTCTCCAAAACTCCCTCTTTCACACATCACACACACCTTATATAATCCAGCTCCTCCCCTTCTGCATCACCCTCCGTCCTCTCATTGGCTGAGGTTCCCCTGCCCAGCTGTGACGGACAGGTGAGAGCAGAGCTGTATGCCACATGGACAAACATTGCTTCCCAGATTTAAAGTCTGTGACTCTCAAATGCAGGTCCTTCTATCTTCAGAGAGAGTTCTCTGTGACTATGATAACTGCGGTATGTATTCCATTGGATGCAAATGCCAATTTGGCTATTGGATATTTATACGATATCATCAGCAGACAACAGAGGACATATCCTAGCAGGAGACTTCAGTCATGTGGATTTGAAAGTAGCGCTCTCAAAATTCCATCAGCATGTTAGTTGTGCCACCAGAGGGGCCAATATGTTGGATAAGGTCTATTCTAATATCAGGCTGGGCTACAAGGTCAGACCATTAGCACATCTGGGCCAGTCTGACCATGTGTCCTTGTTTTTAATCCCTGTATATGTTTCCATCAGGAAAACTGTTCTGCCCACTGGTTGTTGTCAGTTTTCCAGGCTGTTTGGCCGTGTTCTTAAGGTTTTTCTTCCTAACGTTTCGCCAGTCTCTGTGGCCATGGGCATCTTCAGAGGACAGGAGTCAGAACTCCTGTCATTGTTCTCCCCACTATTGAAACCATAAGAGCTTGGCCAGGTGGTGCCTCCCAACAGCTGCAGGACTGCTTCGATCGGACTAATTGGGAGGTTTTTGAACATCAGGACCTGGAGATGTTCATGGACAGTGTCATGGGTTATATTGGGAATTGCATAGATAATGTCACAGTGAACAAACGGATGCGGGTCTACTCCAATCAGAAGCCCTGGATGACTAAAGAAGTACAGCAGCTGTTCAGGGAAAGGAAAATTGCCTTCAGGTCTGGTGACAGGGCCCTTTATAGTATGACCTGAGCAAACCTGAGAAGAGGCATCAGTGAGGCCAAGTTAGACTATAAAAGGAGGATTGTCTGAGGCGCTCCATCTTGTCTGAAGCGCTCCACTATTGTTCCTGTGCCCAAGAAATCTCACATTTCCAGTCTATATGGTAACTGACTGGTTGCACTCACTTCAGTAGTGATGAAATGTTTTGAAACACTGGTTTGGAATCGTATTACATCACCGCAGAGTTTTGATACCCACCAGTTTGCATATAGAGCAAATAGATCAACAGAGGATGCTGCAGCTACCGTCCTTCATACTGCATTGTCACATGTGGAGCAGCAGGGGAACTACATATGTACGGCTGCTTTTCATGGACTTTAGCTCAGCATTTAATACCATTCTCCCTCAGAGGCTGGTGGTCACACTAAGGGACTTGGGACTTCCATATTCCACATGTATGTGGATTGACAGTTTTTTGTCTGAACGCAGTCAGAGGGTTAGAGTAGGTCAATATACATCTACGATTCTCAGCCTTAGTATTGGTTCACCACAAGGTGTGTGCTGAGTCCCCTGCTCTATACCCTCTATACATATGATTGTATTTCTACTTATAAGAGCAATACCATAGTTAAGTTCGCAGATGATACCACAATAGTGGGGCTGATCTCAGAGGAGAATGAGTCTGCTTATGGGGCGAGGTGGAACGATTGGTAAAATGGTGTAGCGAGAATAACTTGCTTCTAAATACTTAAAAAACTTAGGAGCTTGTAATAGAGTATAGGAAGAAGAGGATGGATATTCCACCATTATTCATCAGTGAATTTGGTGGTTTTTTTTTTTTTTTTTTTTTTTTTTTTTTTTTTTTTTGGGTGTCCATATTGAGGAGAACATGACTTGGAGTGTAAATACCTCAGAGGTACTGAAAAAAGCTCAACAGAGATTGTACTTTCTAAAGATGCTTAGGAAGAATAACATCACTCGGAGCCTGTTCGTGTCCTTTTATCGATACTCAATAGAAAGTGTATTGTCCTACTGCATGTGCATGTAGTACGCAGGTTCAACAGTGGCCCAGAGAAAATCGCTCCAGAGAGTGATTAATACAGCACAGAAGATTGTTGGGTGTCCCCTCCCCACCTTAGAGGAACTGTACAGGTCCCGCTGTCTTAAAAAAGCATAAAATATTATAAAGGACACCTCCCACCCTGGACACTCTTTGCTTGAACTGCTGCCATCAGGAAGATGATATTAAAACAAGGACAAATAGATTTAAAAACAATTTATTTGCGAAGGCTTTCACGGCCGGAATCTAATGGTTGTTGTGGGTTTTTTGGGCTCTGAAAGTTGTTCTTCCTAACGTTTCGTTAGGAAGATGCCGGCCACAGAGACTGGCGAAACGTTAGGAAGAACAACCTTCAGAACACGGCCAAAGAGCCTGAAAAACTCACAACAACCATCAGATTTAAAAACAGTTTTTATCCAAGGGCGAAAACTTTGCAAACTTCAGTTAAGATTTAATCTGACTTATTGTAGGGTTACATGTGAATATATTTTGTTGCTGTTGTATTATGTTGGATTTTTGTAAGGAGTTTATATGGAGTTTTAGCTGAATGAGTGATGCACTGGCTGGATAGCACTCTGGTGATTTTGTTGCACATGCAATGACAATAAAGTGTTATTCTATTCTATTTTCTTCTATTCTTGTATATTTCTTAAAACTTTATCTTGAAAAATATTTCTAGTAAATTTAACATGAAATTCTCCTGGGAGATTTTTATTCCTGGTGTCGTCGTCGCCGTTTAGTCGTGTCCGACTCTTTGTGACCCCATGGACCAGAGCACACCAGGCCCTCCTATCTTCCACTGCCTCCCAGAGTTGTGTCAAATTCATGTTGGTTGCTTCGCAGACACTGTCCAGCCATCTCCTCCTCGGTCGTCCCCTTCTCCTCTTGCCGTCACACTTTCCCAACATCAAGGTTTTTTCCAAGGAGTCTTCTCTTCACGAGATGGCCAAAGTACTGGAGCCTCCGCTTCAGGATCTGTCCTTCCAGTGAGCACTCAGGGTTGATTTCCTTTAGAATTGATAGGTTTGTTCTCCTTGCAGTCCAGGGGATTCTCAAGAGTCTCCTCCAGCACCACAATTCAAAGGCATCAATTCTTCAGCGGTCTCCTTTCTTTATGGTCCAGCTCTCACTTCCATACACCACGACAGGAAAAACCATAGCTTTGACTATTTGGACTTTTGTTGACAAGGTGATGTCTCTGCTTTTTAAGATGCTGTCAAGATTTGTCATCGCTTTCCTCCCAAGAAGCAGGCATCTTTTAATTTCGTGGCTGCTGTCTCCATCTGCAGTAATCATGGAGCCCTAGAAGGTAAAATCTGTCAATGCCTCCATATTTTCCCCTTTTGTTTCCCAGGAGGTGATGGGACCAGTGGCCATGATCTTAGTTTTTTTGATGTTGAGTTTCAGACTGTTTTTTGCACTCTCTTCTTTCACCCTCATTACAAGGTTCTTTAATTCCTCCTCACTTTCTGCCATCAGAGTGGTATCATCTGTATATCGGAGATTGTTGATGTTTCTTCCGGCAATCTTAATTCCAGTTTGGAATTCCTCCAGTCCAGCCTTCCGCATGATGTATTCTGCATATAAGTTAAATAAGCTGGGGGACAATATACAGCCTTGTCGTACTCCTTTCCCAATGTTGAACCAATCAGTTGTTCCATATCCAGTTCTAACTGTTGCTTCTTGTCCCACGTATAGGTTTCTCAGGAGGTAGATAAGGTGGTCAGGCACTCCCATTTTTTTAAGAACTTGCCATAGTTTGCTGTGGTCCACACAGTCAAAGGCTTTTGCATAGTCAATGAAGCAGAAGTAGATATTTTTCTGGAACTCTCTGGCTTTCTCCATAATCCAGCGCAAGTTAGCAATTTGGTCTCTAGTTCCTCTGCCTCTTCCTGGTGTATGCTGTGTTAATTCTTCTGACCCATGGGGTCACGAAGAGTCGGACACGACGACTTAACGACTAAACAATAACAACGGCAATCATCCATTTTGCTGACTCTTTATGTCTATCTCTTTTCTATGTAGATCTTTGGGTCCATGGAGATTTTCCTTACATGAACAGATATTTTAACTTAATCATAGTCTCTGCTGGAGATATTTCCAACATCCTTCTGTGCTCTCCGACTCTCTGCTAGGGGTGTTCCCGGCTCTTTGCAAAGAGGGGGAACCAGCCTTTGCCGAGTCTTCTCCCCCATTCTCTCATCTCTGCTGCTTCAGACACCGCTTCTCCTGGCGGAGGGTCCTTTGCCCCCCCCCTCCCCCAGTTAGGGCGGCCAGGACCCGAGGCCCCCCTGGTCAGTTTCAGGAGCTTGCGTGAAACCCGACCAGTCCTCGCTGCGACAGCCCCCCCGCCCTCCCCCCGGCCTGCCTCCTCCTCCTCTCGCCCCTACCGGTCCGGCCGCCGCCGCGGGCTCCCGGCGTGGGCCAGGGTTGGGAGCCGCCTTAGGGTCTCGGAAAGCGGCGCGCTCGCCAGGCTTCGGCGGCTTCCCTTGTCCGGAGAAGAAGCCGCGAAGGAGCCAGATGGGGCAACCCCGAACACGTCGCCCTGAGTCAGGCTGCCCGGCGGGGGGAGGCTGGGCGCGTCCCCCCCCCCCCCCAGCGACACTTCACCACCCGCCGGTACTTGGCCGAGGGACGCCCCGAGCAGCCTCGCCGTCGAGGGAGCCCGCGGCTTGGCCGTGGTTGCCGGGCGGGCGCCAGGCCGACAGAGGGGCCAGCTGCCCGCCCCCCTCCCCCGCCGCCTTCCGCGGGCTCGTTTTTCCCACGGTTCCGCGGCATGCAAATAGGTCCCAGGCCTCCGTGCAGGCGCTCCTGCCCCCGGCGCCCGCCCGCCTGTCCGCCCATCGAGTGCCTGTTACAGCCTGATCACCGAGCAACCTTGGCCGTGACGGGAAGGAACAAAGAGGAGGGAGGGGAGGGGAGGGGAGGGGAGGGAGGAGCCTTCTCCGCGAACCTGCAGGCTTGCACGTTCCCTTCTTCTGGCAGAGAGGCCGGCTGGCCGGCTTCCCTTGCCCGGCTTGAACGGGACCTGACTTCCCAGTAAGAACACTTTCGCAAGAGGGTTGCTCGGGTGTTTTGGAGAGCTGGGGGGACAAATCACCTGGGATCCAACGGCCTGCGAGAGCTGCCCTGTGGTTGCTGTGAGTGGCCCTGGAGGACCGGGGGAATCACGTCTCTCTTGCTGAGTGCCAAAGCCACCCCAGGCGGGCACAGTCCAGTTTGAGCAGGTGTACCTGGAACTGGTGCGGAGGATGGAAAATACTGTATGGACTTGGCGCGCAGCAGCTGCGATAAAGGCGAAGTTCATGCAGAGGGTTATTGAGGTGGTGGAGGAAAATAAAACTGAAAACATCCCAGTGCCTTTATACAAAACATTTTCTGGCCAGGGAGAGAGGCATTTATTTCACTGTACAAGCCAAACCAGGAAAGGTTAGAGTCACACTTTAAAAACTAACTGTTTATCCCCCCTTTGGCCTATGTTTTCATGCCTTCTACAACTCCAAACGCATAAACTGGATTGCCTGGATGTCCAGTCAAAATGTGTTAATGCTAAAGCTGTCACAGGAGTGTCCTGTAGTTTGCCTTCACACAAAACTGTGATGTGAGCACACAGCATATGTAGAATGCAGGTCTGTTTGTGCACAGCAGGTATGCTAGAACTGATCAAGAGGTTATGGGAAGAGGACAACTCATACAACTGGAGCTCCAAAGGACCACACCTGAAGCTGAATGGTGGCAGATGCAGAAGAAACCATACGGAGTGCTTCTTTGCACTGTGCCCAAGTCAGGTCCTCAGTGATCTGAGTTCATTTGTTTAGGTACATTAATATCTTGCTTTTCCTCCAGTAAAGTTCAGGCAGTGTACATGGCCCTTGTCCCTACTTTATCTTTACAGTAACAATGTAGGTTGGAGTGAGGGGAAAAAGTAATTGGTCCCTGATTGCTGAAAGCATTTCTTGGGCATGGCTGAACCGGACTGACCAAATACAGTACCAAGCAAGCACTCTCCTCACTGCGCCACACTGCCTCTAAAATTAAGTGCCTCTCCCTTCTGCTATCCTCCTCTAAAAACTATTCCAGAAGCACTTCAGCCTTCCAAAGCAGATATCTAGGTTATACATGAGGTAACAAGGGAAGAAACTATCAGTGTTACCAATTCCAGAATCGGGAGCACCTGAGAACAGGACTTAGGGCTGAAGCCATGCTCTGTGCTACAAACTCTGGAGAAAAACCTGGGAGTTCTTACCGAGCGACATGCTAACTTCTAAACATCTGAGGCTACAGCCAACTCATGCTTAGTGTGGCCTACTCTGGTACTTGGCTAGTAGTCCCAGCACATCCACCATGACTGTTGAAGGCCTGATAAAGAAGCTGGTCATCTTGACACCTGCAGGTGTGCTGCTGTATGGAGAGCTGATGGCCATCTGTCCTTCCCCAAAAAAAAGGCACCTCAAAAAGCCTTCTCTTGACCTTTGACTCTGAGGAAGTGCAAACCAACATCTCTGTTATGATTCCTGACCAAGATGGTGGCATGATTGGCAATTGAGGCGACACACTCTTTGTGGTGCAGTGTCTTCATTACACTGATAATACATGGATCTGGGAATGGCAGAATACTTCGTGAAAGGAAGTTTCTATAAAAGGGAAACTCTAAAGGTGTTAATAATCCAGAAATTTTGGTTTAGGTGCAGAAGGGTAACTCTGAAAATGAAAAGTGCTTTTTAAAAAGTACCTCAAAGGGTTGCTGCGAAAGTGAAAGTAAGACATGAGCACGGCTTTATTTTCTTTGCTTACAAAATAAGTCCACCACAAACCAAAACACCATTAGGGATAAGATAGTAAGGCAGAAGTATCTAATTCAGTTTCGTACCAGTTTTCACAAGAAAGATGAAATAATAATTCAATTATCTAATGTGAACAATAGAAGAGAGAAGTGGTACATTTTAAAATGCTGCTTATGCTGTAGGACTGCTGGGGGAGTCAGACATCCTTGTCAGGATCTGACAAAGACACAATTATAAATAATTCCAACAAGAAAAAAATGTGGAAGACAGCAAAAAAGACCAATGTGGCTGCAGAAAAATCTCAGAGAGGACCTGAAGGGGGAAAAAGAAAAGAAACAAAAACACCTATAGGAAGTGGAAAGAAAGCCAGGCCACAAAGAAAGAGTACAGACAAGTAGCAAGGAATTGCAGGGATGGCGTTAGGAAGGCAAAAGCTGAGAATGAGCTGAGGTTAGCAAGAGATGCCTCTTGGGAGGAGAGCAATGACAAACCTCGACAGCATCTTCAAAAGCAGAGACCTCACCGTGCCAACAAAGGTCCAAATCGTCAAAGCTATGGTTTTTCCTGTAGTGATGTACGGAAGTGAGAGCTGGACCATAAGGAAGGTTGACCACGGAAGAATGGATGCTTTTGAATTGTGGTGCTGGAGGAGACTCTTGAGAGTCCCCTGGACTGCAAGGAGAACAAACCTATCCATTCTGAAGGAAATCAACCCTGAGTGCTCACTGGAAGGACAGATCCTGAAGCTGAGGCTCCAATACTTTGGCCATCTCATGAGAAGAGAAGACCCCCTGGTGCTGGGAAAGTGTGAAGGCAAGAGGAGAAGGGGACAACAGAGAACGAGATGTTTAGACAGGATCATCGACGCGACCAACATGACTTTAACCCAACTCCGGGAGGCAGTGGAAAACAGGAGGGCCTGGCGTGCTCTGGTCCATGAGGTCACAAAGAGTTGGACACAACTTAATGACTAAACAAAGATGCTCTAGCCTTCCTAGTATTACAATCACACACAGTTATCAGGGTGCTGACAGAGATACTGAAAAAGGAAGGAAGGGCATGTATTGACACCAGCAAGACTCGCAATCAAAGAAAATTGGAGGAATTTGCCCAAGCGCTTGAGGAAACCCTTCCAGATCCGGCTGAGGCAAATGCACCTGAATGATGGGAACATTTCAAGAACATTGTTTATAACACCACTTTGTCCATATCTGACAAGAAGACCAAAATAGTGGCAGACTAGTTTGAAGCGCATTTGGAGGACCTGATGCCAGCCATTGAGGAAAAGAGGAGAGCTCTAGGAGCATACAAAGCTTGTCCTCGCGAGTACAACTTGCAGGCTCTTCAAGTTGTATGAAATCTTTTGTCTTTGCTGGAGAGAAGGTGGGGTACCACAGGACATGAAGGATGCAAACATTGTCACATTATATAAAAACAAAGGAGACAGGGGCAACTGCAATAACTACTGTGGCATCTCTCAGACGTTCCAAGACCTCTGTTCAGAGCACATTACCATAGTATCTCAAGACTGAAGGATGCCTACATACAAGTACATGACCTCTGTGGGGCATTTGCACAACACTTTGCAGGCAAGGTCACTCAGATCGCCCTTCACTTAGATGCTGTAATAATTGATACAGGTCCTGTGGATGAAGCATTGACCTCTGCTTGTCTTGTTATATTGGATACGTTTCAGTCAGTGCATCCTGGAGATGTGGAGAGGATTCTTGGAGAAGTGAATGCCGCCATGAGTGTACTAGATAGACCCTTGCCTTTACTGGCTTATAAAAGCAGCCAGAGTTGGCCAGGTGAGTACCTGGTGTGGTGAATGCCTCCTTGCAGCAGGGTAGGATCCCAGGATACTTAAGGAGAAAGTAGCAATACCATCACTGGAAACGCCCTCCCTGAATCCCATTTTATTGGACAACCACAGGCAGTCTCTAATATTCCATTCATGGGCAAGGTGCTGAAGTGGGTTGTGGCTTCTCAGCTCCAGGGGTTCCTGTATGAGAACAAATTATCTAGATCCATTTCAATCTGGCTTCAGGTCTGGTTATGGGCTAGAGGCAACTTTGGTCACCTTGGTGGATGACCTTTGCCAGGAACTGGACAGGGAGAGTGTGTCCCTGTTGGTTCTTCTGGACCTCTCAGAATGTTTTGATACCTTGAGACCTTTGATATCACCTATGGTATCCTTTGGGCTCATCTCTCTGGCATGGGACTTGGAGGCACTGTTTTGCTCTGGCTCCAGTCCTCCCTGGAGAAAAGAACTCAGAAAGTGGTGCGGGGGGGGGGCGACTCCTGTTCAACACCCTTGCCACTGGCCTGTGGTGTCCCTTATGGTTCTGTTTTGTCTCCTTTGTTATTCAACATCTACATGAAAGCACTGGTAGAAACTGTCCAGAGTTTGGAGATTCAGTCAGTCCCGGATTAATCACTGAGCAAAATAAGCATATGCTTAGGGCATCAACATGGGAAGGGGGCAACACACTGTTTCCTTTCAGTTTCTTTTGCCACGGACATTGGTGGCAACGGTGCACCTTCTTTAGGAAACCACATCCATCCCTTCATCCCTCTCTATTCCCTCTTTTCCTTAACAGCTCCAAGCCACCTCCCTATCGAATAATGTGAGCCACCTTGAATCCCCTTATTTGGGGGAGAGGCAATCTCTCTCTCTCTGTCACACACACACACACACACACAGAGAGAGAGAGAGAGAGAGAGAGAGAGAGAGAGAGAGAGAGGGAGTTACAGGAGGGGTATACATGGCTCAGCAATACTATGAGTGAGAAGGATCTTTCAACTGTTGTAGATCACAAGCTGAATATAAGCCAACACTGCAATGTGGTTGCGAAAAGAGAAGTATAGTCTCTGAATCCCATTAAGTGCCAGTTCCCCTCTATTCAGCACCGGTTAGGCCTCCTCTTGAGTCCTGTGTCCAGTTATGGACAGCACACTTGAAGAAGGATGCTGACAAACTGGAGCAAGTTCAGAGGAGGGTGACAAGGAGGATCGGGGGGGGGGGCTGGAAACCAAGCCCTATAAGGAGGAAAGACTGAAAGAACTGGGCCGGTTTAGCCTTAAGAAAAGAAGACTGAGGGGAGATAGAAGGAGAGCCCTCTTCAAAGACTTGAAAGGCTGTCCTACAGAGGAGGGGCAGGATCTGTTCTCAGTCATCCCTGAGTGCAGGACTCATGATAATGGGCTCAAGATGCTGGAAGCCAGATTTTGGCTTAAACAATTAAGAGTTTATCTGGAAAAAAACTCTTACTGTAGTTGTTACAGCAGGAGGACAATGGAACCCATGATCTGAGGAGGGAGATTGTGAGCGCTCCAACTGGAGTCCTTCAAGAGAAAACTGAACCATTCTCTGCCACATTTGCTTTGACTTGAATTCCTGCCTTGGGCAGGGGTTGGGCTCGATGACCTCATGGGTCCCGTTTAACTCCCTGATGCTAGGATCCTAGCGCCGTCCAGTCGCTGAGTCCACCTTCATCGCCTGCGCAGCCCTGCCTGCCTCCCTCCCTCCGTCCGTCCCTCCCTCCCTCTGGCGCCCGCGCTCAGTCCCGGGAGCTCACGCCCTCACTTCAGCGCTCCGCCAGGCTGTAATGGAAGCGGAGATGCACGTCGGGGAGAAGTTGGTGGCGGTCACGCTGCTTTGGCTGCTGGTGGCCGTTCCCGAACGCGCCTTGGCCCATAGCGGAGAAGAGGACCCTCCGCGTTCCCATGCAGGTGGGGAAGGGCTCCGGGGCGCAGGCGGGGGCTGCGGGCGTCGTTCAAACGACGAGCCTTCGGGGGCTAGGGCCGAGGCGACGGCTGCCGGCGCAGCTCGGCTTTGGATCACTTCAGCAGACTCCGGCGGGAAAGCGGGGCGCTCCCCACAACCCCCCCCCCCGGCGCAGCCCCTCTCCCTGCCGACGAGAGCAGGCGCTTTGCACAAGAGGCCAGGCGTGGGGAGGCCCTGTGGGGCAGACTCTCTGGGGGAGACCTCTCACCCCCGGCTGCAGGCTTGTCTTTCCCCTCAAGGGCAGCGGAGAGAACTCGAACCTCTGAGCGAGCTCGAAGGGGTGTCCTCTCGCTGCGGAGCAGCCACAGCGGATCCCCTCCTTCCCCACGCGGCACATGGGCCGGGAAGTTGTGGCGAGGCTTTCCTCGGGGCTTTCGGGTTTCCCGCTTCCCCCTGCGCCCCCCTCGCCCCCCCGGAGGTAATACAGACTCCCTGAGAGTGGCCGGGAGGTTTCTGCCTTTCGGCGCCTTTTGTCCTCTTTGCTCCCTTTTTTTCCTTGAGCGGGGAGGGGTAAGGGAAGGTCGAAAGGATCCTGGCAACGTTTTTCTTTTTTAATTTATGCTATTAATTACTTTCAGGTTAGTCATCATAATATTCCATGCATCCGGAGGTAGGGAATCTGAAACCGCCCTAAAAATCGCAAGCAGAAACTGGTCTCTGTAGAGGAGGTCTCTCCCCCACCCACCCCCGGCCTTTGGCGCGGGTACCAGGACCCCGTCGTTGGCGCGCTCTCTTTTGTTCTTCTATATACAGTACACCGAAACCGAAGTTAGCCGGTAACAAGCCTAGAAGCCGCTTGAAAAGTCCTCTTTCTCTTATTCTTACCTGGTCGCAATATTTCCAGTGAATTAAGGCAAATCAGAATGGTTTTTGAGGACTGCGTGTGAGTGCCCGCGCGCGTGTCACCTTCTAGCTTGCGCTTAGGAAAAAGGCAAAGCAAAGGGAACCGCGTAGCGCCTCTGCCGCCCCAGAGCCCGTCCCAGCGGGGGGGGGGGGGGGTTCGCTTGGCTCGCTCCGTCCTGCAGAACTTTTGAAACCGGCGTTCAGCCCGCCTTCAGACCCGCTGGGGTTCCCCCCGGGGGGGGGGGCGCTCCGTGGCCTTTCAAGCTGGAGTGTCCGCGCGGCCTCTTGGGGGGGGGGGGGATAGCTATCCCTCTTTATTGTCTTGGCGCCAGTAATGGGTTTAGGGTTGCAGCTTGTGGGAAGAAACCTGACGTAAGGCCAAAGGCGAAAGTCCGGGCACTGGACACCCGAACCCCAGGAGCTCTCAGCGGAAGAGTGAAAACGTGGGGCGGTGGGTTTCGGGGGGGGGGCAGGAGAAGAGAGAGAATGCTTTCTGGCAGCGGATCAGCTTGTCCTCCTGAATGAAGAATCCCCCTCTGGTTGAGAGGGGGGGGATGCCTCTGTCCCGCCCCCCCAACCCGTTTCTTACCTGCATGGGCCCAGAAGCTGTGCGTGTACCTCGCTTCTGCTCTGCCTCAGTGGGTGTGGAGGAGACCCTGTGATCAGCCCGTGGAGGTCTGCCCCCCCAGTGCCACCCCCAGCCCTTCGGGTCGCCCACCGTCCTGACAGGAAGAAAGGCAAGGTCTTTCTTAAAAGTGCACTGGAAGCCATCCTCCGGGCCAAGGTCTGGAAACTGCCGCTTGGCTCAGTTAGCCAGCCACCCACTGGGGCCCAGATTGAGCCTTTTTGAGAAAGTGTTTGCATTTTCCAGCTGGCGTGCTGTGGATTTAGGTGCATGGATAGCTTGCTGAAGGCTTATTATTATTACAACACTAATTTTCTTCCAATGTAAAATGTGGGTAGAAGTATGTCGCATCATAAGGCAGGATGAGTATACTTTACAAGGCTTCCGAGAATAATGTGAAAGAAAGGGCAGCAACAAATTTTGGTCAATGTGCTGAATACATGAATCAAGTTCCACATCAGTTACATCCCGGATTATTGTAATGTGCTCTACATGGGGCTGTTTTTGGAAAATGTTCAGAAATTTCAATGGGTCCGAAATGCCACAGCCAGATGATTAACTAGAGTGTGTTACATGGATCATATAATTCCCTACGTAGTTACAGCAGCTCCACTGGCTGTTTGTCTGTTTCCCAGCACAATTCAACATGCTGCTTTGGCCTATCAAGCCCTGAACAACCTGGGTCCAAGGTACCTGGAAGAACTCCTCTCCCTTTATGAGCCTGGCCAAGTTTTAGAATCGTCAGGGGAGGTCTTTCTCTCAATTCTGCCACCCTCAGGGGTGCATTGGATGAGGATATGAGTGTGTCTTCTCTGTTGCTGTTCCCCAAGCTCTGGAACTCCCTCCCACCGGAGGCTAGGCTGGCCGGTCCCCTCTCTGAAGACTTTCCACAAGCAAACAAAAACTTTTGTCTTTATGCAGGCTTTTTCTCTGTAACCAGCACCCTAAAAAAGGGGGGGGGTCTTCAAAATGGGACTGCTATGTTTTTTAAGTTTTTAATATTACCATATGTGTTTTAATATTGTAAATTGCCTTGGGTCCTTCTGAGGTTACAAATATTTTATGGATGGATAAATAAATAAATAAATAAATAAATAAATAAATAAATAAATAAATAAATAAATAAATAAATAAATAAATAAATAAATAAATAATATTCAAATATTTAATTGCAGAGTAGGATGTTCTACCAGTCCCAGTTAGTGGGTGGGACAAAGGTTGAAAAGCATGCTGCCTCAGAGTGAGCTCTGATAACAAGCAAAGTGTAGAACTAAGTTTTTCTTCCCATTTACAGAGTATCATGCATTAAATTGGTTTTCTGTTCTTCTAAGCTCCAATCTTTCGCACTCAATGGACGCTACATTTTATAAGGAAAGCACTTCCAGGTCTTCCACTCATACTTACAGTAATGGGACGTTGTGTCCTGTTGTTCAAGACTGACAGGAAAGGCAGTGCTGGCTTTTTGGTGCCCTCTGGCCACCATGGAATCAGGAGCCTTCTCTTCGCACCCAAAGATAGCCAGGCAAAACTCAGGGGGTGCTCACAGATCATAGGGTTGGAAGGGACCTTGGAAGTGTTCTAGTCCAGCCCCCTGCCCAAGGCAGGAGACCTGATCCCATCCCAGACAGAGGGCTGTCCAATCTTTTCTTGAAAACCTCCAGTGATGGGCACCCACCACATCGGGAGGTGAGCTGTTCCACTGTTTCATGGTTCTCACTATCCAGGAAATTCCTCCTTATTTCCAGGTTGGATCTCCACCCATTGGTTCTTGTCCTACCCTCAGGTGCATAAGGAGCATAAATCAATGTCCTCTTCTCTGTGACAACCCTTCAGATATTCGAAGACTGCTATCATATCTCCCCCTCAGTTTTCTCTTTGTTAAGCTGAACATACCTAGTTCTTCGAGTCGTTCTTCATAGGATTTAGCCTCCAGTCCCCTCATCATCTTTGTTGCTCTTCTTGGCACTCCTTCCAGGGCCTCAGCATCTTTTTTGTATTGTGGTGACCAGAACTGGACACAGCAAGTGCGGCCTCACCAGTGTGGTACAGAGCGGTACTCTCACTTCCCGTGATCTTGATGCCGTCCCCCTGTTGATGCAGCCTAGGACGGTGTGGACTTTCTTGGCAGCCGTCGCACACTGCGGCTGACTCATCCTTCGATCCCAGCCCTTGTGGACCTGCCTTGCTGCCCATGGACATCATGGTACCTACAGATGCCTTCCCACTTCTCCTGATTTTTGAACACTTATTTCTCAATTGGAAAAAAAAAACCCTTTTCAGCCATGTGTGTCTGATGGGGCCACAGAGAAAAGCATTGTCCTTCACCCTCTGCCATGTTCTTAGATGGCTGCACCCAGGGCTTTGTTCTGAGGGGAAGTCAGTCTTCCAGAAATGCAACCGCCGCCACCAGCACCACCAGTAATTGGGGAGGGGGCATGTGGGTTAGGGTTCCTTGTGCATGGAACGTGTATGATGTTCATTGGTTTGTTGGCTTATTTTGGTGTGAAGTAAGCTTTCCTTGGGATTATGCCTGTGAGTGTTTCTCTGAGGACAACACGGGCCTTCCACGAAACAGGCATTTTGTAGCAGTTTGTGGGGACAAAGGTAGGACAGTGTTTGGCTCCTAGAAGATCCTTCCTGTGCTTGGCAAGCGGTGCCTCAGCCAAGCTCCTCACCTGCTTGCTATGGGCAGAAAACTGTGGATTCTCAGAAACAGTGTTGTTGGGTTCCAAAGCCCAGATCCTGCCTCGCCTTCTGGGGGTTGACGCATTGTTTTTAGCCTCTGGAGTTTCCCTTATACATCGCGACTGGCCACACCAGCGTTGGCAGGCATTTTCGGAAAATGTTGACAACGTTCCCTCATAATTTTCAATGTTCCCACCAACTCAGAAACTGATGGGGCGGGGGGGAGGAACGGGGGACTGCCGTACCCAAGAACTGCTCTGGCGCCACCCACTTGAAGGTTGAAGGTGCTGCATGAGTCTGGCACTGGAGGAGGGGATAACGTTTGCTACTGACCTTGTAGCAATGGAGGGGTCGAGTTCTTGTGGGGCCCACGCAGCCAGCCGTCACAGCTCCAAAACTCCCTGAAGTCAGTTGGGGCTGGGCACCCCGTGCAAATACTTGCCAGCCACCTGCCTTCGCTGGTGGGCAGGTGATCCATCACCTTTCCTCACAAAGCAGAGACAAAGAGAAAGGGAGTGACGGTGCAGGAAATTGGCCCTAGTCCCACGCCTTGGGCATTGCTCTGTTTCCTGGGCACATGAACTTCCAAGATCTGAGCTAGGCTGCCAGCAAGGGATTATCTGCCACTGCTGCTGGAGGAGTTGTTCCGAGCAAAAGGTTGCAAAAGAAGCACATGGCAGTTCTTCTTGATGGTGTTAGGAAGGCAGGAGGAAGCAGAAGGTGGCTGGCTCAGTAGCCAGGACCACTTTGGTGCCCCTGGTGCCACAGAGTGCTTCCTTCCCTCCTTGTTCAAAGAGGGCCCTCAGAGGTGAGGTCAGTGCAGTTTCTCAAGACTGGGTGCGTGGAAGGCATCCTTCCTTCTTCCCTCACCCTGCTGCTTGACTTTGCCTGGAGAAGGGCTAGGGTCTTTGGCACAGGCCCTGCTCTGTGTGGTGCATCGCCAGGGAGAGGCAGGGAAAGACTCCCTCTTGGCACCTGCAGGACCTGGCATGAACACCAGGCGAGAGGGGCCAAGAGAACCGGGCCTTCCTTGAGCAGAGCAGGCGTTCAAAGGTGAGCAGCTTGGGGCCCTTTCCAAGGAGGGACCCTTCCACCATCCTGCTTGCAGGGTCTCTGCACAGGAGGTTATGGGAGTCTGGGAGCCCTGCTTCCCATCTGCAACACTCCTCTGGTTTTTCCCCACTGCTTTGCCCCTCTTTTGCTTCGCCATGAAAAACAAACAAACACCTTTGTGCAGAATTGTTGAACCAGGGTCCTTTGGGTGGTCAGGCAAAGAGCCCACCTCTGCCAGGAAGCCATTCCCCTGGGGTTCAAATTCTGAGGGATTTTCTGATCTGCCCATTTATTCCTGGAGAGTAGACTGTTCGGCCATGTGGAAGGCAAGGAAGGCATTTGGGTCTCCAGGCACAGCGGGGAGGCGGGGGGGGGGACGGAAGGCTTTCTCACTGAGGATCCAGGGAACTTTTCGTTTCCTCTTGGCTTGTGAAGAGGGGGAAAGACACCTCCCAGATCAGATCTTCTGCTGAAGTCCTGCTCTTTCAAAAGGAACTTGACCGGTATATTATACTGTTGCAGTGAACTCTCCCTAGGTTCATTTGTCACCCTGATGATTAACAGTTTTTATGCATCAGATGAAGGGGAGGCTGCTGCAGTCTGCTGAAGCTGGTGGGAAACGACACTTGTCAGGGGATGGTCCCACTGCCCATTTGAATCAGTTCCTGTTCTGACTTCTTAAAATATTGGTATTAAGTCAAGTGGTGGATAAATCGGTACCCGTGTTTATTTCTGATACTTAAAACTGGATTTGGTGGCTACACAGATGAAATAAACTCCTTTCCTTTGTCTTTTAGGAGCACAATGTTCACTTTTTGCAAGTTTTTTTTAAAAAGTGATACATCGCTAAATAAATGGCTGCATTCATCTGAGAAATTATTCTAAACATCAGTGGCATTGCTGGTCACCATCCTCCCTTGCTGTCCAACTGCCAATGAGGTGCCACCTGATGGGGACCTTTAAGGCCATCAAGTCCAACCCTCTCCTCAAGGCAGGAATCCAAGTCAAAGCAGATCTGACAGAGGGTGATGGTCCAGTTTTCTCTCGAAGGCCTCCAGCTTCAGAGCCCTCATCACTTCCCCAGGTCATGGGTTCCACTGTAGCACTGCTGTGACAGTTCAGACATTTTTCTTGATATTCAGTCAAAATCTGTCTTCCAGTAGCTTGCACTCTGGTCATATAGTCTGAAGAACGAGAGGGCAGGGAGTAGCGTAGAGGAGAGCACAGGTGATAGTAGTGAGGAAATGAACCAGAAAGGAAAACCAACCACAGCAAGCATTCTTGGAGGGAAAGGACAGCCTAGATCCCTTTCAGGTCATGCTATAGTACAGAAATACTAGCTTGGAGATGCTTTGTCCATCCCTAGGGATCTCTGTCATGGGGTCCTGCAGGGACTGGCTGTTTCTCAAATGCTTTTGATATCTATATGAAGCCACTGGGAGAAGTCATACAGAGATTTGGAATTCATGGTCATCAATATGTGGATGACACACAGTTCTGTCTTTCCTTTTCTTCTAGGAGCCTTGTGGCATAGTGGTTAAATGGTGGTACTGCAGTCAGGACTGTGCTCACAACCTGAATTCAGTCCCGACACGCTCAGGGAGCTGGCTCAAGGGTGACTCAACTTTCTGTCCTTCTGAAGCCATGATGTTAAACATCGTGGCACCCAAGGAGGTCAAAAGAGTTAACCCTAGGAAACGGGCTTTCTCGGCCATGGACCTTCCCTCTGGAGCAAGCGTCCAGCAGAGGTTTTTCAGATACGGTCGCTCTCCAAGTTTTAGGAAACTACTAAAAACTGAACTGTACAAAGCTGTCTTTTATTGGCATTTTAACCATTGGCTTGAGATGCTCAAATTTATTTAAATATGATTAATTATATTGAAATGCAGGTTTATTTAGCTAGTGGTGGGGTTTTATTGTATGTTATTGTATTTGTTGTGCATTGTAATTTTGTATTCTTTTGTTACAAAGATGACTGATGTGTTGTGAACCACCCAGAGATTGTTTGCACTAATGGAGTGTATAGACATTGAAGTAATAAATAAATAAAGAGTCATGCTTAAACATTGATCTTACCCCACCCCTATCCCCCTCCCATCAGCAAGGCATTCCGGCTCAAGGCCAACATGAGGCTGGGGCCAGATTTGACACACCACTGCTGTAATGGAGGCTGCTCTCCCGAAGCCACAAGCTGTGTTTGGTGGTCCTGTGGAGATATATGGCCAATGGGCAGTTGGCAGAGCTTACTCTGACCCCATGGTCCCATGGAGAGAGATCCGTTAGCATTGCTGGCTGTTCCTTTCTGTCCCATCTGGAGCACCTTGTGTCTTGTCCCTGGGGAGAAAACGCCAAGTAGGGCTACGGCAGAAGCCTTGCTTCAGAGGCCTTTGGAAGGGAAGGACTTAACAGGACGCTGATGCAGTCCCTGGAGGCTCACGTGCCCCAAAGCCTGTGGCTGGCTGAGGGGGCCATGGTCCTTAGCCTCCCTGGAAGAGAGTGTGACCAGGGGAGCCTAGGCTGACACCGAGTTGGCCAGGCATATACAGTATGTGGAAACCGATGCTCAGGTGGCTGGGTTTTTAAAAACTTCGAAAAGGCATTGTTCACAACGAAGTGGTCCCACTGGTAACAAATGACTTCAGTGCTGTGGAGGCAAAAACAAACCTTCTTTCCTACTGAAGTGGAAGTGGGTGTAGGCTGTGAAATTCAGTGAGTGGAGGAAAAGGCTAATTGTGTGCTTTGACTAAATGGGACGACGGTGAAGAAGCGGTACGACCACTAAATGGAAGCTGCTGGGGGCATGGGCCAAAGTCACAGGCCTTTTGTAAAGGGTTATGTGGCCCCTGTGCAAGGCACTTTTCAATCCTGTGGAAGAGACGGAGGTGCATTCAGATGGAGGATGGCTCCGACTCCTGTCTCTGCCACTCGCCTGTCCTGCAGCTCTTTCATGACAAAGACACAAAGGTGGTTTTTGGAGCAGGAGCTGCGCTAGTCTGTGCAAGTGTATCAGACAAGAAACAAAACAAAACAAAAACAAACAAATAAGAGACATAAAATGTTGTGGCACCTTAAAGACTAGCTGATGCATTTTAATATGCACTGTTGTGCACCAGGTCTGAGGAGGTGGACTTGATCCAGGAAAGCTCACAGTAAAATGTAGCAGTTAGTCTTCAAAGTGCCACAATGTTTTTCTCCCTGTTTTTTTATTTTGTTTTGTTCCTCATTTAACTGCCATCTCAGTCTGCCTGCCTGCCTACCTCCTGCTGGGAAATTGGCCTCCGGTTTGGCACAGCACCAGGAGAGCCAGCCAGCTGTAGTGTAGCTGGGGTTGGTGGGGGGGACCCTGAGTGCACCTACCTGAACCAGGAGTGGGGAGGCAGAAGCAGGCCCACACACACACACACACACACACACACACACACACACACACACACACACACACACACACACACACACGCCTTCCCGCCTTGCATTTGTCTTGGAGAGGCAGGACTCAGCTTCTCCTGGGGGAGGGGGTTGGAAGGGTTAGGGGGTGCCCTTGTCAGAGGGATGGCAGCAGCCCAGCTTGGCTCAGCAGGCATTGCCCCCTTGACATGGGGAGGGGCAAGCCTCCCCCAGGCCTCCCAATGTCTGTTTCTCCCCGGCAGAGTTAGTGTGCTAACCTTTGGGCTAGAGAGCTGGGCAGAACAGGAGGGGGAGGCGGCTGGGCTTCAACTCTCTGTGCTGACAACGGGCTTCGCTGTGGAGAGAGGAGAGCGTGGCCTAACCTCTTTCCTTCGACTGCTGCTGGGTGTTGAAAAGTGATTGAGTTGGAGCAATGAGCTTGCTGTGGTGAGCTGCTCCTTTGAGGAGATCCTGATTGTGTGTGAGTGTGTGCACACGCGCAGCGCTCTTCTTTTGTATCTCCCCCCCCCTCTCGCTCTGTGGCTAATGAGAGGCATCCTATCAAGGTGAGACAGGCTGTAGTTTGTGTGTCCCTCCCTGTGGATCCCCCACCTGCAGGACTCCACATTTGAGCTCACATGGATGCGGGGGGCGTGGCGCGGCGGTGGCTCCTTTTCCAAAGGGACCCTCCCTCCTGGGTGAGCAGCCCCTGGGCTGAGTTGGGGGAGGGTGCTTCCTGTTCATGGACTGTTCCCTGCTTCCTTTCCAGATCCTCCTGGACACAAAGCTGGCGGTCACTGGAGCTACGCAGGTAAGGGCGTGGAGGTCAAACATGTCCTTGTTTTATCCCTCTGGGCCCTTGGCCAGAGAGCCTGCGGAGGAGGGGCGGCCATGTTAATGATTAGCCAGTTCCCGGTCACACCTGTGCTGCTGCCTCAAGGTCACTCAAACCCTACCCTGCTTCCTCTCCAGCCGAACCTGGCCTGGACCTTGGGTGGCACACCCGGGCCTGCCCGAGCGCCTGTCTAGGGGTGGGGACTCATTTCTGGGGGCCCTGGCCCAACCCACCCATCATGCCAGAATCTCCCACCATGGTTGGAAGGAGCGTGGTCTTCTGCACACCTTCCCTGGCTGGCTGGCTGCCTCCCCCTCCCCACCCCTGCTCTGTTTAGGACAAGCTGGCTTCCCATGCCTCCGCTTGTGGCTCGCTGTGCACCTCCGTCAAGGCCCTGGTCTTGCATCGCAGGGTTGGAGGGGAAAAGACCCTTTGCTTGCTTGGTTTGCCACATCTCTTGAAGCTGTCGCTGGCCAGTGATGCACTCCACACACGCACACCCCAGTTTCCCACTGCTCCACTGGTAGCTTCTAATGCCAGCTGCTTGCATGGATCTGGCCTGCTGCATAGCAGATTGCTCTGTGCCCCAATCCTGCACAATCAAGCTGTTGGATGATACTCTGCATGGTGTGAATCAGTTTCCTCCAAGAGCCAGCCAGTTCCCACTCAGGGAGGTGCCTGCCACTGCGAGGAATGCCTGCAATCGTTCCAGGAGCCAGGGTGAAGCACAGTGAGCAGGAATGCCCAACCTGCCCAGCAGTTATGTCAGGCCAGCACTGGGGCAGGATTTGCTCCCCCCCCCCGGGGCCAACTTTCGATATTCACCAAGAGACCATCCCTCCTCCCCTTTTTGGACCGTCTCCCAGGCGCCCCTTTTCTCAGCCTGCTCTCTCTCTCCTTTCAGGCAAGGCACAGTGGCCCTCCACTTTTCCCTCTTGTGGGGGCCATCTGCAGTCCCCGATCGACATTGACACAGGGGCCACCGTCTTCAGCCCCCAGCTGGGAGCCCTCCTGTTGTCCGGCTACGACCTGCCTCCAGGAGAGAGACTCTGCCTGCAAAACAACGGACACACAAGTGAGTGCCTCCCCTCACAAAGTAGCCCCCCCCCAGGAAAGTGCCTGTGAGCAGCTGGCTTGGGGAAACCCAGTCTTCACCAGACTTGGAGGGATTGTAGAAGAGAGTCAGTAGAAGCTTCTCTATGATTTTGGTTTCTCTAGGTACCTGGGGGAAACTTTCCTGGGGGGTCCTCTTTGTGGGTGTATAACTCAGACATCTGAAAACCAATCTTCACCAAACATGGGGGTGCGGGTAGAGGAGAGACAGAGGAAGGTTCTCTGTGATTTTAGTATATCCAGGTGCTTGGGGAACCATTTTATAGTCAAACAAATTGATGAATCAAAAATCATTAAAAATTCATTGATTCATATTCATTGGGGCCATGGATATGAATTGATGAATTGGTGATTTTTTAAACTAATGTGGTGATTCATTTTTTAATTCATGCTCATCTCAATCCAGCTGCCACAAAGCTTTCCAGCCAGAATGAGCTCAGCTGGGTTTTTTGGCGTGTGTGTGTGTGTGTGTGTGTGTGTGTGTGTGTGTGTGTGTGTGTGTGTGTGTGTGTGTGTGTGTGTGTGTGTGTGTGTGTGTGTGTGTGTGTGTGTGTGTGTGTGTGTTGGACCCCCCTCTAGAGTCCCTGAACGTTTCTCTCCATCTAGTTTAGGGAACATTTGGCACAGGCACTTTCTCTCCTTCTCCAATAGGGAGTGATTACCTTTCGTGATCTGCACGTGGCAATTTTGTGAATGCAGGCGAGCACAAGTTTGGTTGTTTATTATTATTATTATTATTATTATTATTATTATTATTATTATTATTATTATTATTATTATTATTATTATTATTATTATTATTATTATTATTATTATTATTATTATTATTATTATTAGGCTTTTTACCCCGCCCATCTAGATTCAAACAAATCTACTCTGGGCAGCTTACAGTCTGAGCAATATAAAACAAGAATTAAAACAAACACTATCCAAACAAAACAGAAAAGTTAGTTAGCTGCTTTCCTGCCTACTGAATCACCTGCCGACTCACGCTTAGCTCACATCCTCTTGAGACACCTGGGTCCTTCCCACAGGTCCTGCCGCCAGTCCGAGTCCCGCTTGCCACGCCCTTGTTATTTGCGTTGTTGGGTCTCTCTCCCTCCCCTGACTGTCACCTGCAAATGTATTAAGTACCCCCTCTTTGATGAACATTGATGTCCTTTCTTGCATTATAGCACGGGCTGTAAATGTGATAAAGGATATCCCATGTGACAGGCTTGGACTCAGGAGACCTGGGTTCGAATTCCTACTCAGCCATGGTAGCCCAGTCAGGGTGTGAGACTGGTAAAGCCACTTCTTAAATACCTTGCTTACCTTGAAATCCTATCAGGGTTGCTGTAAGGCTGTTCTCACTTGATGGCAGTTGTTGCGAGTGCGGAGAAGGTCAGTGTGGTGAAACCCATTGTACAAGGCACTGCTCGGGTGCAAAGCAATCCAGGGGAATCCAAAAGAAAAGATAAAAGAAAAAGTAGCTGTAAGGAACATTCAAAAAGCTGCACTGTGTTAATGCCTATCCCAGACTAAGGGAAAGGGCACAACGTGGCGCATTGGCTTCCAGGATCATGCAATGTGAAGGGGGGGGGCATCTTTAAAGCCAGTCATGCATCCTGCATATTTTCTGTGAGATACAAAGGCAATCAGCTAAGAAGCAAAGCCTCCGGGAGGTGAGGTCGGGAGAATCAACAGAGCTGTCTATCCTCTCCCTTTTTCCGAGGGAGGCGGCCTTTGTTGCGTGTTGCACCAAAACCAACAGAGAGTCTTCTAGCATGACAAGACCAACAAGTTTCATCTGGCATCTGCTTTGATTGATGGGTTTGATTTGATTTATATACTGCCCCATTAGAAAACACTACTCTGGGCAGTTTATGGGTCAAAACTTCAAACTCACAAGATCCCATGTAACAAAAATACATTCAAAAGCAATATGGCGATATACAAACAGCAATTAAAGCATAAATATAAGTAAGTCAAGCATTCATACCAACATTCGTTTAACCGTATCCAGGAGATTCAGGTGTTAAAGGTGGTGTTAACTCTGTATTTAGGAAGTTCCTGAACAAAAAGAGGGAAGGCACCTGCCACATCTCTGTTGGCAATGTGTTCCAGAAACCGGGAGCCACCACTCATAAGGCATGACTCCTTGCCGTTGCTTTTTTGGCCCCTCTCAGTGTGACCACTTTTAACAACATGGACTGAGAAGAGCAAGGAACAAGGGTAGCTGATTTCTGGCACAGACGTTAACAACAATTATCAAGCTCCGAAAACATTAAGGGCTATACTGTACATGTCATAACCAGCATTTTGAATTCAGGGTGGAAATCAACAGGGAGCCAATGAATGCAAGCTGAGAATGGGGATAAATGATGAAATTTATGAGTCCCTGTGACCAGCCTGGCTGTCACATTTCAGACCTGCTGAAGTTTCCGTACGGCTTTCAAGGGCAGCCCTGTCTAGCCTGAAGCCAGTGGCTTCTCCCTGCTGGCCCCACACGTCAGATGGGTCTCTGGAAGCTGTTTTGCATTTCATATTTGCAGCCTCTCTAGAAAAAACTGTTCTTCTTTGGGAAGAAACAGAGAGGTATTAGTACTTGTTCCTATGAAGAAGAAAAAGAAGAAAACCCTGATCTTCAGCCATTCTAGTTTATTCCATTATTTCCTGTAACATAGGTATTATTTGTTTAAAATGCAAATTGGAGACAAAAATCTGTTAAATTGGCAAGTGAAAAGAAAATACTTTTTCCTTTGAAATGTTTTTTGTTTGAGATTTTGCAGTGGAGAGATAGAAGGGTGAAAAGTGAGAATCAAAAGGCGCCATATTGCAGTGGTTCTTTCACTACATAAGGCAAGCACAGATGTACTTTTATCTTGACCCCATTTACTGCAGAAGCCAGAAGGGTGCTAGCTACTTGGGGGTGCCTTCGGTGTATAATCACCCTTTCTGATGGGGGTCAAGGGAGCCCCCCCTTTTGCCTGGGGCCTGTGAAGCCAGGCCTTCTAACTGCTAATAGCTCCTGTGCCTGAGCACCCAAGAGAATGGTCCTGGGGAAGTGTGTGTGTGTGGGGGGGGGGCTGGCAGAGTTCTCAAAACCTCTGAGCTGGATGCATGCCAGTCTCCCATGACTCAAACCGGCGTTCCCATATAGCTGGCCCCTGTGCTCCTGTGCCTAACGAACACCTTTCCCTCTTCCTTATGAATTTAGCTTAATTTCAATCAGTGGCTTGTCTGCCTGAGGGCAGCTCTTCTGCTGAAACAGTGTCAGCTTTGAGGGTGTGCCACAGGTTGGTCGACCTGCTCGCTGCGTGCAAGCACAGTAACATCTGGAGCCTCGGGTTGCTTTGTGTTCTCTGTGGGAAGGGTCACCTCAGGGTGTTGGCAGGTGGGGCCGGCTCACTCCGCAGAATGAGAGGCTCCTCTTGTTGGCAGCCAGCCGGCCAGAGCGGCAGGGCCTTGTGCGATAAGACGAGAAAGGCGCCAGACCCGTCCAAAGGAAGAAAGCCTTGCTTTGTTCCCCTTTCTTTTCTGTTGCCCCTGGCAGATAGAAACATGTTGCCCACACGGCTGGTATTCTGACCCAGACACGGACTTTGAGATTTAGGTCCTGATTCCAATGACCACCATGCCTTCCCTGTGGTGGAATTTTTTTTGTGTTGGAGCCATGGAGGCTCTGATGTGGCTCCTTTGGCCTTTAAATGGGATTAAATGTCAGAGGCTACAAAAGACGTGCCTTGCGTTGGGTACCTGCCCGTGGGGACAGAGGCAGGGAGCTTAATTCCCCACTGTTACTCTAAGGACGATGCCGGCCTGTGTAACCTTGGGCAAGTTGCACGGTCCTGGAGAGTGCCCAGAAGAAGGGAAGGGGAAACCGCGTCTGAGGACTTAATGGGGCCAGGAGGCTCGGCTGAGAGTCAAGAGCCGAGGCACGCCCGTTTCTTTTAGCCCAATCCTTCATGCCTCATGACCCATACAGTCAAAGGTTTTGCTGCAGTCTGTAAAGCATCGGCTGATCTTCTTCTGAAATTACTTTGTGAGCTCCAGTAGCCGGTAGAGAGCAGGCACGTCTCTCTCTCTCTCTCTCTCTCTCTCTCTCTCTCTGTCTCTCCATGTGGGCTAAAAGCCTTTGTGCAACACCTCGCACATCACTCTGCCCCACTGTCTTTTCTGCCAGTAATGTGGGGTCATCTGCGTTATCTTAAATTATTGGTGTTTCTTCCCCTAATTTTCACTTTTCCTCCATCCGAATCTATTCCAACTTTCTGTATTATGTTGTCTGCATATAAATTGAGCAGATAGACAGGTAAAATGTACCTCTTTGCCAATTAAGATGATCTATCCTTTCATCCTTCTGCAGTGAGTGCTGTCTCATCCTTTGAGCACTGCCTGGATACAGTGCTGGGATGGATGGGATGGAAGGACAACAGACGGAAATCCTGTGGGTGGGGGCCACTACTGTCTGTGGTCTGGGTGCCTCACTGTCTTTTCTTGGGGGGCACTCTTTCCATGAAGAATGAGGTTTATAGCTTGGGGCCCGCTTTTGAACCCATCGCTATCAGTGGCATTACAGGTAGCTTCTGTGGTCCATTCCACTTATTTCCACCTGAAGTGGATCACCCAGCTAGGTCCCTACCTTGATGCCAGGTCCCTCACCACGCTGGTTCATGCACTCGTAGTCTCAAGATTAGACTACTGTAATGCTCTCTACGTGGGGCTGCCCTTGGGACTGCTATGGAGATTGCAATGGGTCCAGAACGTGGCAGCCAGACTGCTGAGTGGGGTTAGAAAATACCAACACATCTCCCCCACCGTTGGGCGCCTTACACTGGCTTCCTGTTCACTTCTGTACCAGCTTCAAGGTGAGGGTACTAACCTATAAGGCCTGAAACGGCTTGGGACCTTGATATCTGGCTGAGTGCCTCCTTCCAGTTAGATCTGCCTGCCCTCTAAGATCATCTTGGGCAGGGCGGTTGAGAGTTCTGACCCTTGAGAGAGGCCTGGAAAACAACCACTAGAAATCGGGCCTTCTCAGGGGCCCCGCCACAATTGCGGAACTCTCTTCCGCCCCAAGTCTGCCTGGCCGCCCTTCCTGGGCACCTTCAAAAGGCTACTGAAAACTGGCTATTTAGACAGGCCTTCCCTAAACAAACTCTACACTCTGATATAATACAGTGGTGCCTCGCATTGCGATGTTAATTCGTTCCACAAAAATCGCTGCAGAACAAAAACGTTGCAATGCGAAATAACAAAGCCCATAGAAACGCATAAAAATGCGATTAATGCGTTCCTATGGGCTTAAAACTCACCGTTCAGTGAAGATCCTCCATAGTGCGGCCATTTCTGGTGCCTCTAAAGCGAGGAATCCGTCCCAGAAAACAGCGGGCGGACATGTTCTTTTTCCGGCGGCCATTTTGAAACTGCAGATCAGCTGTGCGAAAATGATCGCTTTACGATGACCGATCATTGCAAAGCGAAAATACCCCATAGGGAACATCGCAAAGCGATTGCTTTTGCGATCGCAAAATGTTCGTCGCAAAGTGATTTCGACGCTTGTGAGCAGAGGAATAGAAGTGAGCCATCCTCACAGACATCCAAAGAAGAAGAGAGTGAAGGATGTGCTGTAGGGGAATTGATCAAGTTGGATGATGATGAAAGTACGACCAACAAAGCAATAGAGGTTTTTTTAGCAGAGAGGTCCAGAGACTGGGGGGAGGAGTTAGGGACGTGGAGATGGCATGACAATATAAAAGAAGAGGGGGAGAAAAAGGAGTTCAGTTCAGAGGGAGTGAGCAGGGAGACACAAACGGTGGAAACGGGAGTAGAAAGGGAGCGGATTGCAACCCTCGCGAAGAGTTTTCCAAATCTGATGAGAGAAGATGGGTTGTTGCCCCTTCCCAAGGAAATAGACAAGTGTGGAGCAGGTGAGAGGAGAAGGGAATGGAGGCTGGAAGTGGCTTTGGCTACTCCCCCCTCAGTGAACAGCGGGACCCTTGGTGGTGTCAGTCCCTTTCTACCCCGATTGGAGGGTTCGGTGGTGATCCATCCATGCTGCAGGACAACCTGCTCGTTGCTGAGTGCACCAGTCATGAGCCAGAGTGTAATTTCCCGCTTTGGGGCAAAGAAACAGTGAAAGTTAAAGATGTGGGACCTGGGGCCGTACCCAAGAAGTACAATTTGTTGAATAACGAAGAGTTGCCGGACCCGTTTGGTCCTAGATTGTTTAATGTTAACGTTAATAAAATGAATCCATTTATAACAACAACTTCGACTCCGACCGTTCTTCCCGCCGAATCTCCTGGCCCGCCCACTCTAGACAAAGAACCCAATCACAACGCTAAACGGAGCAATCGCTATGCAAGGCACCACTGTACTGTCCAATACTGTAATATAATTTCTATCATACTGCCATGTTCTTTTATTTTTACATGCTTTTAATTGTATATATTATATTGTAATTTTATCCTCACTGCACTTTATGATTTTTTATTTTTGCCCCTATGTATTGATGTTGTTATTTGCTATTTTATTGCTTCATTGTTTTATGTTATTTGCTGTAAACTGCCCAGAGTGGCCTTGGCTGCCAAATGGGTGGTATTTATATTGTAGGCATCCTTCAGTCTCGAGAGACTATGGGAACGTGCTCTGAACTACACCTGAGAAGGCCAGTTTGAGAGTGACAATCCCTTCCACACTGAAGACAAATACATAGGCGGAATAGAAATCAAATCAAATAAATATGGAGGATGGGGTAAAACCTCAATTGCTCAGCCTTGTGATCAGAGGTTACGAGGCCACCAGTTAGATTCAGTTGAGGAAAAATGTCTCTGACACGGCAGAGTGCCGAGGGAGGTTCTCTCCCCACTGAGGCATGCAGAATGAAGGCTAAAGCAGCCCTTTGGGGAATCTGCCTGTCATCCTCCTCCTCCTCCTCCAACAGTTGTTTTAAAGCTACCGGAGAACATGACTCTCACCGGCGGGGGGTACCTGCAGCCATACCGAGCAGTCCAGCTACACCTGCACTGGGGCTCTGCACATGGCGTGCCTGGCTCTGAGCACACGGTCGACGGGCACCGCTTCGCTGGCGAGGTGAGTCTTGCTGTCTCCGGAGGAGGCTTCCAGTCCACTTCTTGGCCCATCGGGACCACTCCTTGCCTGCCTGGCCTCTCCAGGCATGATGTGCCAGGACAGCCCCTGCCACCTTGCCTGAGCCAAACCCTAAGTGGTGCTGAAGGGTTTTTGTGGCTTTGTGGCTCCAACACGGCATGCATAGGGAGCTGAGAGAGGAAGCACCCCTCTCAGTCTCCTGGGAGGACACCCAGTACATGAAGGGGTCCTCCTCCTCCTCCTCCTCCTCCTCCTCCTGTGTTAAAGAGTGGCTCTGTGGCTGCCCCGCCTGATAGTCCTCCTCTCTGGCTGGCCAGACTAGGGTTGCTAGTGGATCTGGAGACCAGCCTGAGAGAAGGGAGTCTAGCTCTCACCAGCCAGGGAGCTGACACCAGCCAGGTCCGTTTCCTGCGGCTGTTGAATGGCAAGGAGAATCAGTGGCCGTCAGAAGGACCCCAGAGCAAAATAGAAATGGCCCCACGTCCCCTTGCATTACACTTGCTCTCCTCGTTTCTTTGGCATTCTTGTTCTGGGGAAAAACAGCTGAGGACCTGGTGACAAGACTGTGTGTGTGTGTGTGTGTGTGTGTGTGTGTGTGTGTGTGTCTGTGTGTCTGTGTGTCTGTGTGTCTGTGTGTGTCTGTGTGTGTCTGTGTGTCTGTGTGTCTGTGTGTCTGTGTCTGTGTGTGTGTGTGTGTGTGAGAGAGAGAGAGAGAGAAAGAGAGAGAGAGAGAGAGAAACAGACAGACAGACGGCAGAGGTATGCAGGGGTTCTGGGTGGGAGAGACTGCGTGTGCTCAGAGATGCTCTCTCTCCCCTTGCTTCCAGATCCATGTGGTCCACTACAATTCCCAGTTTAGCAGTTTCCATGATGCTGTCCAAGAGCCTGGAGGGCTGGCTGTCCTGGCGGCATTTCTTCAGGTGACCTTAGTTGCTGGGAGATGGCAGAAGGTGGCGGCACACGGCACATTCTGGGGCAACTCAGCTGAGCTGTGAGGTTTCGCCCTCTGCTCTAGTTGGGGCTGGCCCCGGAGGCTGTCGGTTCTTCCTTTAGGACCCAGGCCGTGGGTGAAGTTCATTCATGCAGTACAGGCACAGCCATGCATGCGGCTCATGCAAGGTCTTTCAATGACTCTTCCAGGTTGGGGAGGAGGAAAACGAGGCGTATCAGCACATCCTTGAATCCTTGAAAGAGGTCCAAGAGGAAGGTAATAAAGAGGACAATCATTATTTGGCCTCCCCTGGCATTCTCCACTCTTTAGTGACTAGTGTGCGTTGGAGGTGGGCAACCAGGTGCCTGCCCTCAGCAGGCTGCCTATAATCGTAGAATGGCAGAGCTGGAGCCCAGCCCCTACGAAGGAGCCACAGTGGGGAATCAAACTCCCAACCTCTGCCTCTGCAGCCAGAGACATCAACCCCAGTTCCTGTAGCTGAGACTCTGGGTGTGATCACGCAGGGAAACAGATCACATTTTGGACTGCTGGTGGAGTGGTTTGGTCTGATCTATTTCCGGGCAATCACATGAACATACAGTCCAGCTCAAACCTGGTCCATGCACAAGCTGTGCCTTTCTGGTCCAGCTCTAGTGCTTACCTTCTTTTGGGGGCGGGGCTGGGCTGGTTCTACCTGGCAGACTGAAGGGCTGTTTTAAGGGAGATGGCTGTCATTCAAGGGACCCCTCCTCCTGGCGCAATCCGCGTCTGATCACAGGGTCCGTCAGCATTCCAGGAGCTCCTCGGGTGCCAGCACTCTGGCAGGCCTTATTCCATGGGACCTGAAGGAAGCCGTGCTGGTTAGGGACCACACAGAGCTGGCAGAATTGCCTGGTATTCAGGTTCCTTTCGACATCCGTGTTCTAGTAGAAGGGAGCAGCTCGCAACCCTCCATAAGTGGCCATCTGCTGAGTCCTGGAGGAGGTGTGGCAGATTGCCTTCCCATGACTCTTCACGGGGCGGGGGGGGGGAGGGTTGACAGAAGAGGAAGTCCATGCGGGCCCACAAGCAGCTCACGGCCCTCTGGCTCTGCTGCAAGGCTGTCACTCTAGATTGCTTTTCTAAGGACATTTTTGGCGCTGAGATAATTTGAAGATGTCATCCTGTCACTTCTAGCTTGTCGTCGTTTAGTCATTTAGTCGTGTCCGACTCTTCGTGACCCCATGGACCAGAGCACGCCAGGCCCTCCTATCTTCTACTGCCTCCCGGAGTTGTGTCAAATTCATGTTGGTTGCTTCGCAGACACTGTCCAGCCATCTCATCCTCGGTCGTCCCCTTCTCCTCTTGCCATCACACTTTCCCAACATCAGGGTCTTTTCCAGGGAGTCTTTTCTTCTCATTAGATGGCCAAAGTACTGGAGCCTCAGCTTCAGGATCTGTCCTTCCAGTGAGCACTCAGGGTTGATTTCCTTTAGAATTGATAGGTTTGTTCTCCTTGCAGTCCAGGGGATTCTCAAGAGCCTCCTCCAGCACCACAATTCAAAGGCATCAATTCTTCGGCGGTCTGCTTTCTTTATGGTCCAGCTCTCACTTCCATACATCACGACAGGAAAAACCATAGCTTTGACTATTCGGACTTTTGTTGGCAAGGTGATGTCTCTGCTTTTTAAGATGCTGTCAAGATTTGTCATCGTTTTCCTCCCAAGAAGCAGGTGCCTTTTAATTTCGTGGCTGCTGTCTCCATCTGCAGTGATCATGGAGCCCAGGAAAATAAAATCTGTCACTGCCTCCATATCTTCCCCTTCTATTTCCCAGGAGGTGATGGGACCAGTGGCCATGATCTTAGTTTTTTTGATGTTGAGTTTCAGGCCGTTTTTTGCACTCTCCTCTTTCACCCTCATTACAAGGTTCTTTAATTCCTCCTCACTTTCTGCCTTCAGAGTGGTATCATCTGCATATCGGATGTTTCTTCCAGCAATCTTAATTCCGGCTTGGGATTCCTCCAGTCCAGCCTTTCGCATGATGTATTCTGCATATAAGTTGAATAAGCTGGGGGACAATATACAGCCCTGTCGTACTCCTTTCCCAATTTTGAACCAATCAGTTGTTCCATAGCCAGTTCTAACTGTTGCTTCCTGTCCCACATATAGGTTTCTCAGTAGATAGATAAGGTGGTCAGGCACTCCCACTTCTTTAAGAACTTGCCATAGTTTGTTGTGGTCCACACAGTCAAAGGCTTTTGCATAGTCAATGAAGCAGAAGTAGATATTTTTCTGGAACTCTCTGGCTTTCTCCATAATCCAGCGCAAGTTAGCAATTTGGTCTCGAGTTCCTCTGCCTCTTCGGAATCCAGCTTGTACTTCTGGGAGTTCTCGGTCCACATACTGCTGAAGCCTACCTTGCAGGATTTTGAGCATAACCTTGCTAGCATGTGAAATGAGTGCAATTGTGCGGTAGTTGGAGCATTCTTTGGCACTGCCTTTCTTTGGGATTGGGATGTAGATTGATCTTTTCCAATCCTCTGGCCACTGTTGGGTTTTCCAAACTTGCTGGCATATTGAATGTAGCACCTTAACAGCATCATCTTTCAAGATTTTAAATAGTTCAACTGGAATGCCATCACCTCCACTGGCCTTGTTGTTAGCCAGGCTTTCTAAGGCCCACTTGACTTCACTCTCCAGGATGTCTGGCTCAAGGTCAGCAGCTGCATTGTCTGGGTTGTCCGGGATATCCACATCTTTCTGATATAATTCCTCTGTGTATTCTTGCCACCTCTTCTTTATGTCTTCTGCTAGGTCCCTCCCATTTTTGTCCTTTATCATGTCCATCTTTGCGCGAAATGTTCCTCTAATATCTCCAATTTTCCTGAACAGATCTCTGGTTTTTCCTTTTCTGTTATTTTCCTCTATTTCTTTGCATTGTTCATTTAAGAAGGCCCTCTTGTCTCTCCTTGCTATTCTTTGGAAGTCTGCATTCAACTTTCTGTAACTTTCCCTATCTCCCTTGCATTTTGCTTCCCTTCTCCTCTCTGCTATTTCTAAGGCCTCGTTGGACAGCCATTTTGCTTTCTTGCATTTCCTTTTCTTTGGGATGGTTTTTGTTGCTGCCTCCTGGACAATGTTACGAGCCTCTATCCAAAGTTCTTCAGGCACTCTGTCCACCAAATCTAGTTCCTTAAATCTGTTCTTTACTTCCACTGTGTACTCATAGGGGATTTGGTTTAGATTATACCTGAGTGGCCCAGTGGTTTTTCCTACTCTCTTCAGTCTAAGCTTGAATTTTGCTATGAGAAGCTGATGATCAGAGCCGCAGTCAGCTCCAGGTCTTGTTTTTGCTGACTGTATAGAGCTTCTCCATCTTTGGCTGCAGAGAATATAATCAATCTGATTTCGATATTGCCCATCTGGTGATTTCCATGTATAGAGTTGCCTCTTGTGTTGTTGGAAAAGAGTGTTTGTGATGACCAGCTTATTCTCTTGACAAAACTCTATTAGCCTTTGTCATGCTTCGTTCTGAACTCCAAGGCCAAACTTCCCTGTTATACCCTTTATCTCTTGGCTCCCTACTTTAGCATTCCAGTCCCCTAGAATGAGAAGAACATCTTTCTTTGGTGTCAGTTCTCCTCAGCAGTGGTGATTGGTGCATAAACTTGGATTATTGTGATGTTGAAAGGTCTGCCTTGGATTCGTATTGACATCATTCTATCATTTTTGAGATTGTATCCCATTACAGCTTTTCCCACTCTTTTGTTGACTATGAGGGCTACTCCATTCCTTCTACGGGATTCTTGCCCACAGTAGTAGATATGATAATCATCTGAGCTGAATTCGCCCATTCCTGTCCATTTTAGTTCACTGATGCCCAGGATGTCGATGTTTATTCTTGCCATCTCCTGTTTGACCACCTCCAGCTTCCCAAGGTTCATAGATCTTACATTCCAGGTTCCTATGCAGTATTTTTCTTTGCAGCATCGGATTTTCCTTTCACTTCCAGGCGTGTCCACAGCTGAGCGTCCTTTCGGCTTTGGCCCATCCACTTCATCAGCTCTGGAGCTACTTGTCCTTGTCCTCCGCTCTTCCTCAGTAGCATGTTGGACGCCTTTTGACCTGAGGGTCCCATCTTCCAGCGTCATATCTTTTAGCCTTTTGTTTCTGATCACGGGGCATTCTTGGCAAAGATACTGGAGTGGAATTGCCAGTTCCTACCCCAGGTGGATTGCGTTTAGTCAGAACTCTTTACTATGTCCTGTCCGTCTTGGGTGTCCCTGCACGGCATAGCCCATAGCTTTTCTGAGTTACTCAAGCCCCTTCGCCACGACAAGGCAGCAATCCATGAAGGGGGCAGCAATCCATGAAGGGGCTTGTGCATGTGGGTAATTCCATTTAGAGTTGCTTCTTGTGCTGCTGATTTCCCATTTGTAAATGTTACTCTCAGTGTCTCTGTGTGTGATCTCACTGGTGGATCTTTCCATTTTTTCAGGGGAGAAGACGTTCATTGCAGGCTTTGACGTGGCCAAACTGCTTCCTCATGACCTCAGCCGCTATTTCCACTACAACGGCTCACTGACCACGCCGCCCTGCTATCAAACAGTCAACTGGACAATCTTCAACCAGACCATTCAGCTGTCCCAGGATCAGGTCCCTCTGGGCTGAGGGGAAAGTGTGGGGGGGTGGGGGTGAAGGAAGCTCCCTTTCCTGAGTGGAATGGACCCCGATTCTTGCCGTGTGGCCTTCCCGTAAGCCCCGCATGTCCTCTGCACCCTCCTTTCCCCTCCTCGAACCCTTGGGGTGCCTCTGCCGAGCTTGGGGTCCATTACACGGACGGGTCATGTTTTGCTGTAGATATCCATGCTGGAGGACACCCTCCGAGGAGACAATGACGAGCCCCTCGAGGGCAACTTCCGCCCACAACAGAGTCTGCAGGGCCGAACAGTTCTGGCAAGCTTCCTGGTGCCCCATAGCCCAGAAGGGGCTCATCCACCTGGTAGGGGTGTGTGCGTGTGCGTGCGTGCGCTGGCTTCTCTTGCAGCTTAGAGGGAAGATAGCAAACCTGCCATCCCTTCCCAGTGATTCTGGTGGTTGTGGCTGCTGGGCGTTGTAGTCCAAGAACATCTGGAGGTCCCCAGGGAGGAATTTCCTCTTTAATGTTACCTTCCGTCCCCATATCTTCTGGCCCTAGAGTGGTGGGTGGAAGGGAAGTAAGGTCTCTTTCTGCCTGCCCCTCGGCTGAGCTCCCTCCCCCCCTTCTCTCCCTGAGCCTTGGGTGTCTCTTCATCCCCCTGCTCCTAAGCAGGGGGTATGTTTTCACCCTCCTAACCCTAACCCTTCACCACTGCCGCTGGCCTGTGATTCCGCTCTTGCAGTCCCACATGGGCACACCTCCTCCCCAGCTGCCTTCACTTAAACATTCATCTGTCTTCACAAGCTTTTTCACTGACAAATCTTTCACCTTTGCTGGGCCCTTGTTTTCAGTCCCATGGCCCTAACCTTAACTTTTCCCCTCGCCTTCATTTCCTCTGATTCTGGTGGGGAGGGGGAAGAGGCTTCCCTGTTTCTCTCAAGCACACAACTGTTTCCGTCCACACAGTGAGTGGGGCAGCCTCTGGGGAGGGATGGAAGGGCCCTTGGGCTGCTTGGTCAGGAGGGCTCAATGGGGGCAGGAAGGAGGGGGCTGTCCATTCAGGGGCAGTCAGGGGGGGGTCTCAGGAGGCCAAGGCTTTAGGGAAAAGGTGCTTTGTGGGCCACCCAAAGGCACCTCGGAGAGTGAGAAGATGGGCAGGAGGAGGGAACGAGGAGGAGGAGGAGGAGGAGAAGGAGGGGAAGGGTTTTCCTCTAAGGTTAGTACTATTAAAGAGCAAGCCGGGTAGGTGGGGCTCGTCGGCCATGGAAGGCAGCCCATCTAGGAGAAGGAAAACTCCGATTTCAAATCTCCGCTGCCTTGTGGCTATATCCACTGATGGAAAAGGCTTCAGGAGTTAACCTCGAGGCACAAATCCGGAGCTGGAGTCCCGGGGGCTGTTCGTGTCATTCTGCCAACTCCTGCAACGTTGCTGGAACCAGTTGTATTGGCTGTCGCCTTTCCATTGGACTATTTCAGCGATGTGGAGAGGGGGGATCTGCTGCTTGGGTAACAGCCTATCCTCCATATTACTTTACCCAGGCTTCATGCTCTGAAGAGGGCATGTTACCATAGTCTCTGAAGACTGAAGGATGCCTGAGAAAGGTGCTTTGAGAAACTGGCGCTAAGAATGTAGGGAGACCCCATTCTTCTGGTTAAGGGGAAAAGCTCAGGAGCAGAAGTGGCCCAGTGTAGCAAAAGGAAGAGAAGAAGGCCAGAGGGAGGATGTTTGAGATGGAAAGCGAGCCAGGAGAGAGGGAGGCCAGAGTTAGGGTCCAGAGGAAATCTGGCGCTCATCCCATTGGGTTCTGTATGTTTTTCCAATGTATTTAACGGGGGGGGGGAGAGGGAGGGAGGGAGAGAGGAAGAGAGACAGCAGTACTAGGGAACGTATTTCTCCCTCTGTAAATGGATCGCTGCACCTTAATGCTTTGAGTGTGTGTTTGCCATTGTTTTGGTTTACTGCCTTTTAGTGTGCCATTAGTTTTATCCTTTTTTGTATGTGCATACTTACTATTTTTTTAGCTTTAAATGTTGTCTTTTAATGATGCAAACCACTTTGGGTCCTTTTTAAAGGCAAGGTTAAAATGTGTATGTGTTTGTGTGTGTGCGTGTGTGTGTATACACACACACACACACACACACACACACACACACACACACACACACACACACACACACACACACACACACACACACACACACACACACGCGAAACATTTTATATTTCCCTTCCCTCTTTCCAGTTGCCTACATTTTGTAACTGTAGCAACTGGAAAGAGGGAAGAGAAACTGCAGACTCTTCTTTAGGCGCCCTTTGCTTCCCGGCTTTTGCCTGTTTAACTGGGCGGGGTGTAGAGCGGGATCGGTCCTACAAATCTGAGCTGCCAAGGGAGGCTTCAGCCAGTTTTGCTGTGAGCTCTTGGCGCTTAAGGTACCTGTGAGACGTTTCTCATCCCCTGTGAGCCAGTGAGAGGTCGACAAGAGGCCTCACACTGACGAGAAGCGTTTGTGGCCCAAGCGACGAGGAGGTCACTGCCGGGCTCTGCCAAACGGGGACAGCGGCTGTCGTCTTCTTGCCTTTTTGTACGTCGGTTGTTTTTTATCCTTTTGGTCCATGGTTGTTCGTTTGCACTTTGCTTCACAAGTCCCAGGACACTCTCGTTTGGAGCACAGGCCTTTTGAGGAAATCCCGAAAAGGGGGGGGGAAGGGCCCCCGTTCCTGCTGCCCCTCCGTAGGTCAGCAGCCATTAATGCCTATTACAGGGACGGTGGCTCTGTCGGAACTCAGCAAGGGGTGGGGGCTGTGTGAGGGCTGGGCTGGGCTGGGCTGGGGGGGTTGGGCGGGGATGGGTTGCACACCCATGTGCCCTTGTGTGCTGTTATCAATACCTGGGATCCCCGCGATCCTTGGCTGCAGGCGAAGAAGATCCTCCCAGGACCCTCGTCCCCCGTGGGCCTCCAGAGGGAGAGGATGGACCAGTGGCACCTACTGAAGGTAATGGCTTCTCTGCTCCAGCTGGAAGAAGGGAACTGAGCCCTCGTTTAGTTCCCCTTGCGTGCCATGTTGGCATCAATCCGCACGGCCTTTGGTGGGTGGAGATGGGGCAAGGCAGCCACATGGGTTTTGTTGACCTTTCCCGCCTGTTATTGGAGCATGGGGATTTGGGGTGTGGGTGTGTGAGTGTGCCAAGGAGGGTCTTGGGGCTGTCAGTGTGTGGGATGTTCGCAGGCCACCGCTCAGCATCTAGATAGTCTGTGGCTCCTGTGAATGAGGGCCGGGTGGGGATTCATTGGGGGATTCATTCCCTGCAGGTGGCCACAGCACTGGAAGAAGGAAGCCGCTCGCCTCCAGATGATCAGGACTGGGGAGGGAGGGAGGGAGGGAGGGACACAAGGATGGGTCCCCCTGACTTGCCTCTCTCTCTCCTGGGGCAAGTGAGAGGAAACCACAGCCAGAGGTTGCGGGATGGCGTTGGGGAGCATTTGCTTCCCCCCCCCATACAGGGGCTGCTGCAGAGGGCCTGCACGGAGACCTCCTCAGGTTGCCTCAGCTGGCAGTCAGGAGGGGGTGTCTGCAACAGGAATGGGCGTGAGCCGGAGAGGCCATGCAGGGGTGTGCGCGTGTGCGTGTGTGCGTCTGTGATGGCGGGGGTGGAAGGAAGGCTTCTGTGGATTTCAGCATTTGCTCTGTTCTCACCACAGATGTGGGGCTTTACTCCACCCCGGTCAGTGGCCCAAAAGGAGGCTCTGGCTCAGCGTCCGAAGATCGCCCAGCTGTGGGAGGTGAGTCATTTGGCCTGCTCTCCCCCCCCCCCCAAACAGGTCTGCTCTCTGGTAGAGCCCCCCCCCGCCTCTGTGGTGGGAAGAGGAGAAGTTGCAGCTCAGCCACGGCTGGATGTGCCCTCCCCCCCCCGCACCCTCACTTGCTCATTTGCACTCTTTGCTTGTTTGTTTTGATGAGGATAAATAATATGGGGCGAGTGCTTGGGGGCAGAGTTTTTAATTCTTTCTCCTACAAATGTCTCAGAGTGAGTTACTGAGACTTAAGGTGCCAGTTAATGAGGAAGGGGTGGGCCTTCGGGAACCTGTAGCTGTTCTTCTCTGTGGATCTCTGTACTTCTACTGTGTGACGAAAAAGAATTTTACCAGAAATTCAGAATTCTGCAACAGCTGAATCAATTAAAATAGAAATAGAAACTTCAGTCAAAAAATAAGAAGAGGAAGAGCAAGAAGAAGGATTAGTCACTGAAGATCCAAGGCCAAAGTCATACATACTTTGGTATTCCCAATTGCTATGTATGGATATAAAAACCGAGCGAAAAAGAAAGCCGAAAGGGGAAGAGAAATGATTAGTGCAAAATGTGGTGTGGGAGGAGAGCTTGAGATATACCTCGGGCCACCAGAAAGACAAGTAAGTGGATTCTAGATCAAATCAAGCTTGAATTCTTTCTAGAAGCAAAAACAGCTAAACAGAGAATTTTCTGCTATTTTAATCATGAGATTATGACAAGGCAAGAGTTTTGGAAAAATGGAAGGCAGCAAAAAAGAGGAAGACCAAGCCTAGGGATAGATAGTTCAACAAGGGAGCCACAGCCTTGAGTTTGCAAGAGTGGGCAGGGCTGTTAACAGCAGGGCTGTTTGGAGGTCACAAACTCATAGATTTACCAAAGGTCAGAAGTAATTTCAGGGAACATAACAACAATAAGAAACAATAAGATAGACTGAGCAATAAATGGCTCTATCAACGTTAGGAAGGGACGTGGTGGCGCTGCGGGCTAAATCGCACAAGCCTGTGCTGCAGGGTCAGAAGACCAAGCAGTCGTAAGATCGAATCCACGCGACGGAGTGAGCGCCCGTCACTTGTCCCAGCTCCCGCCAACCTAGCAGTTCAAAAGCATGCAAATGCGAGTAGATAAATAGGGACCACCTCGGTGGGAAGGTAAGAGTGTTCCGTGTCTAAGTCGCACTGGCCATATGACCACGGAAGATTGTCTACGGACAAAATGCTGGCTCTATGGCTTGGAAACGGGGATGAGCACCGCCCCCTAGAGTCGAACACGACTGGACAACAATTGTCAAGGGGAACCTTTACCTTTACCTTTACCTTTATCAACGTTAGGAAGAGGTAGGAAGCCAAGCCACTGATGTTTCATCACTTTGAAAAGAAATCACAGCCACATTCTGTTGGCCGAGGAAGGCCATGCCTGCTGCGTGGGGCCCCTTGCTCCACATCTTTCTCTCGGTCTCTGGTGGGCAGCTGAGCGAGCACTACTTTGTGCAGCAAAGGAGTGAATGACTTCTTGCATTGGTGGTGTGCAAAAAACCCCACCGTACATGTAACAGAAAGAAGAGAATAAAGCCGCTTCTGGCCTTAATATTTCTGAGAGATCTCAGGGGAGGGGAGCACCCGAGAACAGCAAGGGGGGGGGCTTAGTGAGTACAGGGCACCCACCAGGCCAGGTCTGTGCACCACCATCCCACTCAAGGCTTAACAGCTTGTTCACAGGAGATCATCCGGTAGGCAACGAGGTGCGTGGCATCCTGGCATTCCCCTCATCCACTGAGCTTGTAATTTGACAAAGGAGAGTCTGGCATGATTTGTTTGTGAGAGAAGAAGGCCATGGCATGGTGATCTCCACGTTCTTTTCTAAATGCTGGCCGGCCAATGGTTGAATGAGCAGTTCCGTTACTTTCCCGGCTGTCCTGGTTGAGCTGACTAGTCTGTGGTTGCCCAGGTCACCTCTTTTAGAGGCCAGGGCACGTGTGAGACCATGCTGAGCTTTCTTTTTCGACATCTACTTCAGTGAGGTACTTTACCCCTGCTGGCCATGACCCCCCCCCCTTCCATTAAGCTGCTCTCCTTGCTGCTTCTTCCCTTTTCTAGGAAACAAAATTGTTGGGAAGATGAGTGAGGTTTTTGCTTTGCTTTGCTTTCGTTTCTGTGGACCTGGCCCTCTTGGCAGAATTTCCCAAAAAAACCCCTCAGGAATAAGGAAAAGGGTGGACGAAGTGGTGGTGGCAAGAGCGGGGGGGGCCCTATTGGCTGGCGTGTCCACAGATTCAGGGGCACCCCCTGCGACCACAGTCTTGCCTGGGACTTCTCTGGGGAGGTCCCTCCTAGAGCTTCCTTTGCCTTCCCCCGGTGACGGTATTTGCACCCGTGACCCGAGAGTTCACTGGAGGTGGGGGGGGCACACACACACATCAGAACCATTCGCCCATCTGACCGCTCCTCTGGAGGAGTCTAGCAAGGAGGCAGAGGAAGCATCTTCTCGCCTTTGCCTTCCAATTCCCTCCCCGCCCCCATGGAGTGGGTCTGAGTCAGTGCGGCAGGAGAGGGCCCTGGAGCCTTCCGCAGCTCCATGCCTTTCAACGTTGCTGCTGAAATGCTTACCGTCTGCCGTTTTGTGCCTTTCAGGTGGGAGCCGCTCTGTGGGAGCAGGTAAGGGCACAGCGTGGACCTGCGTGGAAACAGTCACAGACTGTGGCTTTCCTCGCCTTTTTACACCAGGAGGGAGCTGCTGAAGGTGGTTGCAGCAGCGAGGCACTTGTGTGTGTGTGTGTGTGTGTGTGTGTGTGTGTGTGTGTGTGTGTGTGTGTGTGTGTGTGTGTGTGTGTGTGTGTGTGTGTGTGTGTGTGTGTGTGTGTGTGTGTGTGTGTGTGTGTGTGTGTGTGTGTCTGGCTCTCCCTCCCGTCCTGGCTTCCGTCTCCCTCCCTAACCTTTCTACTTTGTTCCTAGGCCCTGCTGAGACGCAGGTCGGGTCCTCCGTGCACACAGGTAAATGCCCTTCCACACCCCTCCCCTGGCTCGCTCTGCTAGCTCAGGCGCTTCCTGCCACCCTCCATGGCCAGAATGAACTGGGTTTCTGCATAAGCCTCTTTCATTGCAGGAGCCCCTTAGCAGCTCTTACAAACCCGTTTCCAAACACAGGCCATAAAAATGAATGCGCCGAGAATGAGCTCCCGACAGCTGACTCCCCAGAGGCTCCCTCAAAGAATGGCCCATCTTTGGACCCATGGCCAAAACTGGGGGAAGGGGGAGACCAGCGGCAGGCTACTGGGTATGGGGGGGGAGGAGAAACCTTCTCAAAGGAGGCAGGAGGCACCTTCCAAAAGGACGTGCAGGCCAAGTGGGCCACCCATAGCGTGGCGGCACTCACCCACCCTCTTGCACCGCTGGATGTGCCCTCCGGGGCTTCTTTCTGCCCTGGGCGCTTCCAGGAGCCACCTTTCTTCCCCTTTTCTTCCTTCCCACAGGAGACGTCCTGGCGGTTCTCTTTGGGGTGCTCTTCGCCATCACGGGCCTCGCATTCCTCGTCTATGTCCGGAAGCACCGGAGGCAGAACTGCAGGCACGTGTGTGTGTGTGTGCCTGTGTGTGTGTGTGTGTGCGTGCGTGCGTGCGTGCGTCCGTGCGTGTGTGCGTGTGTGGTTTGGGGGAGGGGAAGAATCACACCATGCCCTGGAGGGAGACCGGACAGGCCCCTTTCTCCACAGCAGGGCAGTTCCCACGTCTTAGGAAGGAACTTCGCCCCAGCCTCTGCTTCCCCTTGACCGCCTCCAGTCACCAGGCAGGCAGGCAGGCAGGCAGGCAGGGGAGATTGCTCTGGCCCACAGCCTCTCCATCCTGACCACAGGGACCCCACCAGCAGCCCCTGCCACTTCCGAGAGAAGTCCTGGCTGGGGCAGGAGGCCTAGTGGGTCCCACCAGGTCTTAATAAGGCTCCTTCTCTCTGCAGATTGGATGCTTCAGCAGCCAAGGCCAACATCATCTATACTCCTGCCACCACCACTGAAGAACAGGCCGTCTAGGATGCTGCTTCCCCCCCCACAGGCCAGAGGGAGACTGGTACCGGGTTGGTCTTGGGAAATCTTTTGCCTCATGGCCTGGCCATCTTCCCTCCTGACCCCCCACCTACCCACCCTACCCAGCCAGGCAAGGTTCCCTTATTAAGGAGGAGTGCCTAGGCCACTGACAAACCTAGACAGCATCTTAAAAAGCAAAGATATCACCTTGCCGACAAAGCTCCACATCGTCGAAGCTATGGTTTTTCCAGTAGTGATGTATGGAAGTGAGAGCTGGACCATAAAGAAAGCTGACCGCCGAAGAATTGATGCTTTTGAATTGTGGTGCTGGAGGAGACTCTTGAGGGTCCCCTGGACTGCAAGGAGAACAAACCTATCCGTTCTGAAGGAAATCAACCCTGAGTGCTCACTGGAAGGACAGATCCTGAAGCTGAGGCTCCAATCCTTTGGCCATCTCATGAGAAGAGAAGACTCCCTGGAAAAAGACCTTGATGTTGGGGAAAGTGTGAAGGCAAGAGGAGAAGGGGATGACAGAGGATGAGATGATTGGACAGTGTCACTGAAGCTACCAACATGAATATGACCCAACTCTGGGAGACAGTGGAAGAGAGGAGGGCCTGGCGTGCTCTGGTCCACGGGGTCACAAAGAGTTGGACACGACTTAATGACTCAACAACAACAACCTAGGCTGCTCAGCCGCTCCCGATGTAGCCTGCTGTGCCACAGAGCCCCTTTCCTCAGCTTGAGAAGTTGGGAAGCAGACGACCCTGGGTCCCTGCCTGGCGCATGCCCTGTGCATCTTTGCGTGAAAGCCGTTCTCATTTGGCTGTTGTTAACCACAGCAGAGAAACAGCCACCTCAGTGTCAATTGCTGAGGTCTTTCAACCCCCACCCCCAACCCCAGTGAGTGACCCCTGGATTTAGGCAGGGAGGGAGGAGAGGCTTAACACCTCTTTTTGCATGCAGAGATGTGAGAGAGGCGGAGGGATGTCTGTATGCATGCATGCATGCATGCATGCATGCATACACACACTCACATGCAGACACACACACACACACACACACACACACACACACACACACACACACACACACACACACACACACACACACACACACACACACACACACACACACACACACACACAGATGTGTTCATGCCCAACCCCTTCACCTCACATCAGCTGCCTCCTCCCCCACCTGGCAGTGTGTGCGGACACACACAAGGATCTTTTGACTGAAAGCTCAAGGATGTGGCCCGGCATTTGATGTCCGGGAATATTCCCTGCTAAGGTGGCCCATTAGACCTGGCTTCACGGTGTTGGCAGTTCAGACGCAGAAGGCAATTGGAAAGATGTAGCCCAGAGTCTGTACTTGATGTGCCAGGATGGGACCCAGCCTGTTATCAGAAGTAGTATGAACACAAACAGAACAAATTCCCTGTTGAATCAAAAAGGCCTGAATGGAACTAGAATTACTTCAGGAAGGTACATCAAACATGCATTTAATCTTAATTTTCAGAGTTACAGAACTGGGTACAAAACGTGTTTAAACTAAAGATTGGTTATATTTTAAGACTCAAGTACTTATGGCACAATTGTGCATTCTACGTCCAGAGATGCAAAGGCTTGGAGCAGGACGCTGAGTGGGGAAGGGGGAGGATTCTCCCCTTTCCAATCTGTCTCCCCTCCCCTCACCACTCCAAAGCTTTCAGCAGCTCCACTTCTGACTAATGGCCAGAGTCTGGTGTTGCCACCTGGATTCTGTGTCCATTTACTGGTATTCCCCTTGTGATGTCATTGTTCTGTGCTATCAAGTTGTTTCTGACTTAAGGGCTACCTTATGAATGGGGGACCTCCAGATGCTCCTGTCCTCCCCAAAAGCTCTGCTCAGCTCTTGGAAACTTAAGGCTGTGTTTGCCTTCATGGAGTCAAGTCATTTCATGTTTGGTCTTCCTCAATTCCTGCTGTTGTCAACCTTCCCAAGAATTACCGTCTTTTCCACTGAGTCTTGTCTTCCTATGATGTACCAAAGTATGACAAGCTCAATTTAGTTGTTTTTCCTCCCAAAGGAAGTTCAGACATGATTTGAGTTAGCATCTGGTTATTTGTCTTTTAGCCAATCCATGGTATCCTTAAAGCTCTCATCTGAAGCCACATTTCAAATAATAATTTTTTCCACTCTGTTGCTTTCCCATCTGTACATAGTTATTGGAAGTATCAGAGTATGAATGATGTTGGCCTCAGCCTCCAGTGACATGCCCTTACACTTGAGGACCTTTTTTAGTTTCTTCACTGCTGTTCTTCCAAGTCTTAGTCTTTTTATTATTATTATTATTATTTCCTGACTGCAGACTCAACTAGGATTGAGGTATACAAAATCTTTAACGATTTCAGTTTCTTCATTCTCAACAGGAAAGTCACGTAATTCGTCTCTACACATGCTTTTCATCTTCTTGATATTCAACTGCAGTCTGGCTTCTGCACTTTCTTCTTTCACTTTCGTCTGGAGTTGTTTCGAGCTATTGCTGTTTTGTACTGTGGCATCTTGTGATCTTGTGCAATTCCCTTTTCCCTTTCGTCTGAACTGTGCTGGATGGATGACTCAGGGACGCCATTAGTTTCTAACAAAAATCCTTTATTTGGTAACAGCTTGCTTATTCCAACATCAACAGCAGATTCTGCTTCTTGCTTTAGAGACATCATGCCTTTTCCTTTTTAATTAAACCACAACAAATCCCCCTCTGGTTGCATAGGGGTAGAACGTAATGCCAACTCAGTGGAATGCCCGATTCTTGGGGCAGACTTGTCGCTGGCCTTATAGGGGAGGGTGGAGGACCCAGCCCACCTGTGGGTCCCACCTTTTCCTGCCCTGGTTTGGTCTCAGTTTTGGCCTGAAGAGGTTCATCCCACAGGGTTTCCCAGGACAGTCCGGACACAGCTGGTTCTCCCATCTCTGAGCCTCCCATGGCGGCCACCCTCAGAACTTTCTTCTCTGCTCCCTTTCTTCAGTCTCTCCCCAGTAAGGTGGCTTCCCTGTAGGTTTTTCTTCTCCACTCTTTCTCGGCATGCTCTCTAGGGACTTTAAACTCCGTCCACTCCCCTGTCCAGGGGTCCTCTTGCACTGTTTCAACCCAGTCCTTTTTTCCTTTTTCCTCTTCTTCCTCCTCCACCCAACATGCTTCTCCTTCTTCAGCTTCCAACTGACCCCTTCCTCCTTTCCTTTCATCTCCTTTCCTCCTGCCGAAATGACGCCCCCTGGTGGCTCTTTCTTCTCTTGTTCTTTCTGCCCCTGATCCTCCAAGCAGAGTCCCTTGAGGTTCTCCTCCAAGGTGGGCATCTGTCCCTCAGTGTCTTCAGCCGAGGAGGCGGCGGCGGCGGGTACACTCTGAGGAGTGCCCCTTGGGCTACTCCCAGCCTCACACATCTATCCTTATTTATATGGGAAATGAATGCAATAGGCCTACAGTGACTGCATTTCTTAGCCTCTCATTTCTTGGACATTGGAAGGTATATTTCTAGTTTATGGGCTATTGTTTTGTTTACATTCTTTTAAGCCAAAACAACAACAATAAGAAAACAGTTCTGGTTCACAGTCAACTGAGTTTAGTAAGGCAAATCTGTTCTTAATATGGACTTTAGCTTCATCAGAAATTTTATTTAAATTATATTTTGGTACTATGATTCTTTTTATAGTGATTCTGGATATTAACAGTTCCTAGACAGTATGCACAGTCTGCCCCTGATCAGTTTCAGCAGTGAGAATGCAGCTGCTGCAGCTTCTGCTTCCAACTGTGTAGTCTATTGGATTATTTCCATATTGCTCATCTGGGAATGCCCGTTTCTACAGTCATCTTTTTGATTCTCTCAGTCATGGTTTTGCAATAAACAGGCTTTGGTTTCACAAAATTCTTTGAGTTTGCAATAATGTTTGGTTCTGGTTTGCTTCCTATTTTTGCATTTCAGTCACCTATGTTTGTTTGTTTTATTTATTTATTTGTATGTTTATTTATTTGGATTTCTACCCTGCCCATCTAGACCAAAGGTCTACTCTGGGCAGCATTACAAATTTAAAAACTGTTGAACCAATAAACATGTGCTATACATCCAAGATGATAAAATGTGAATTTAAGATATAGCAGAAGGGAAAGCATGCCCAAATAGTCAGGTCTTGACTTTGCTTCTGAAGACACCCAGAGAGGGAGCCAGGCGGATCTCCATGGGCAAGTTGTTCCAGAGGTGAGGGGCCGCTGCCGAGAAGGCCTGGTTCCTTGTTCTTTCCTTTCAGACCTCCCTCCGCATTAGGCCCTTCAACCGCCCAGCCTGGCTGGAATGAGTGACTCTGGCAGAACTGGGTGGGAGGAGGCGCTCTGCCAGATATTGAGATCCTAAACTGTTTAGGGCTTTGTATGTCATTGTTAGGACTTTGAAATCAACATGGAAACAAATGGGCACCCAATGCAAGGAAATATGTTGGTACGTTTTCACCCCTGTAAGAACTCTGGCCACTGTATTCTGCACCATCCTGAGTTTCCATGTCAGTCTCAAAGGCAGCCCCATGTAGAGCGCATTACAGTAGTCTAATCTCGAGGCTACGAGCGCATGGACCAACGTGGTGAGTGCCCCCACATCAAGATAGGGACAGAGCTGGGCAATCCACCAGAGGCGGAAGTGTGCGGAATGGACCACTGACGCCACCTGGGTTTCCATAGTGACCGCTGGGTCCAGATGTATATCCAAACTGTGAACCTTACTGTATTCGCAAAGGCTTTCACGGCCGGGATCTAATGGTTGTTGTGGGTTTTTCGGGCTTCTCGGCCGTGTTCTGAAAGTGGTTTTTTCTAACGTTTCGCCAGTCTCGGTGGCTGGCATCTTCAGAGGACAGCAAACTGTGCTCTGGTGTAGTTTGGCTAGGGCGTGGAGTATTTAGGCTGTGAGATGGGATGATTAGTGTGTATTGTTGTGGGTGTATTGTTTTCTGTAGACGGGTGATTAGTGTGTATTGTTGTGATAAGGAGATTATCTGTCACTGTGGTTGATGGTAGTGATCCCCTTGACCTTGTGCTTGGGTAGAGTTTGTGACCTTTTGTATGCTGTATTTTTGAGAGCTGGGAGCCAAGTTTTGTTGAGTTTCAAACTTTCCTCTTTTTTGTTGAAGTTTTTCTGGTGCTTGTGGATTTCAATGGCTTCCCTGTGCAGTCTGACGTAATGATTGCTGGTGTTGTCCAGTATTTCAGTATTTTGAAATAGAATTTCATGTCCAGTTTGTTTTAGGGCATGTTCAGCTACTGCAGATTTTTCTGGTTGTTTTAGTCTGCAGTGTCTCTCGTGTTCTTTGATTCTGGTGTGGATGCTTCGTTTTGTGGTTCCGATGTATACTTGGCCACAACTGCAAGGTATCCGGTATACTTCTGCAGTGGTGAGGGGGTCCCTTCTGTCCTTTGCTGACCGTAACGTTTGTTGTATTTTTGTGGTGGGCTTGAATACTGTTTTTAGGTTGTGTTTTTCCAGAAGTTTCCCCATGCGGTCTGTGACCCCTTTGATGTATGGCAGAAATACTTTGTTTGTGGGTGGCTGTTTTTCTTCTTCAGTTCCGTGTTGTTTTCTTGGTTTGATGGCTCTTGTGATTTCATTTTTGGAGTAGCCATTTGCCTGTAGGGCCCAATTCAGGTGGTCGAGTTCAGTGTTGAGAAACTGAGCTTCACAGTTCCGATTTGCACGGTCTACCAGTGTTTTGATTATGCCTCTTTTTTGCCATGGGTGGTGGTTGGAGTTTTTGTGTAGGTACCTGTCTAGGATGAGGTTTGTCCAATGTGGGTCTGTAGAAGGGTTGCTAGGTGTTTGGCTAATTCATATGTTGGGGAGCCGATGGCACTTACAATGGGCCTGAGCGGGGTAGAGTCCTTGTGGAGGACTCCACAGACAAAGAACTACTAGGCCTACACATCATATCAGCCAAAAAATGAGAAGTCAAGACTGGGACAAGATTGATACCCTCTCTTACAATAAGATGGAAAAAGAAACGATGAACCACACAGACAGACAAAAACGGAAATTCAACAAATGCCAAACAAGCCAACAGAAACCTACACTAGATACCACGCGCATCATCATCAACCTATCAGAATGCCAACTCTCCCCAGAAGAAACCTCAGTCTTAAGCAAAGAAGGAAATTTTGCAGTAACACCCAGCAAAATTCCTGTGGAAGATATAATTGCCAACGTGGAATCAGCATTATATCATCTTCCAGAAGAAAAAGCAGAGGAAATAAGAGGGGAAGTGACTAGGATCCTACAGAAAGCAAAACCCCCCAAAAGCAACATAACTAGAAAGGAGAGAAATGCCATCAAGTCTCTGAACTCAGACCTGAACATCATCATCCTACCAGCAGACAAAGGCAACACTACAGTAATCATGGAAACAGAAGAATACAGGGACAAAATCAGAGAACTTCTAGACCCCACTACCTACAGAAAACTGAAACGAGACCCAACTAACAAAATCACAAAACAAACAAACATGCTGATCAGGAGTTCCTCCCTGTACCCCAACGTCCTCCAACGAATTTGCAAGACAGAAGCTCTCCCACCTAGACTATACGGACTCCCCAAAATCCACAGGGACTCTACCCCACTCAGGCCCATTGTAAGTGCCATCGGCTCCCCAACATATGAATTAGCCAAATACCTAGCAACCCTTCTACAGACCCACATTGGACAAACCTCATCCTACATCAAAGACTCAGGGCATTTCATAAGCAAGATCAGCACCCTAAAACTCAACCCTGGGGATAGACTGGTCAGTTTTGATGTAGTATTCCTGTTCACTAAGGTACCGGTAAAGGACACCCTGATACTCATCCAGCAGATATTTCCAGAAGACATCAAGGCCCTCTTCCAACACTGCCTTACAACCAGCTATTTCCAGTGGGATAATGAATTCTACAAACAGATTATTGCCCTAGCCCATTCAAATGTTACAGGCCTGGAAATGTTAAGGGAAACCTTGACGTCTGACCATTCAGCCTGGAGGCAGGCGGTGCATCACGGCCTCTCCCAATTTGAAGAGACGCTTGTACAGCAGGCCGAGGCAAAGAGGCAGTCCCGAAACAAGCAAAACCAGGGAGATGGACAGGGGACAGATTGTATTTGTGGAAGAGATTGTCACTCTCGAATTGGCCTTCTCAGCCACACAAGACACTGTTCCAAGACCTCCATACAGAGCATGTTACCATAGTCTCTCGAGACTGAAGGATGCCTACTACTGGCTGCTTTGATTAGTCAGGCCAGGTAAGGGTCAAGGGAGGAAGTTGTGGCATGACAGCGGTCAAGCACCTCTGTCCACCTCTACTGACATCACAGGCTAAAAGTGGTTGAGTCTCATCGGGCAAGACAGAGCGCGGGACGTCTCTGCTCGATTCACTGTTTTCAAATAGGCATAACATGTTTTGGTGTGTGAGCAGTGTCCTCCTGGACATTCACATAAATGCTTTCAGTTTCTTCTGCACTCTCTGAAGTATGAACATAGACTTGAATTGCAATTATGTTGATGGGTTTTCCAGGAGATCTAAGCATTTTGCTTTGAGACTTGTGGTGCAGTGGTTTGATTGCTGTCCTGCAGCCAAAACTCTGCCCATGACCTGGATTCCATCCCAGGCAGCCAGCTTGAGGTTGACTCAGCTTTCCATCCTTCTGAGGTTGGTGAATCGAGGACCCAGCTCCCAGGGGTTGGGGGTGGCAGCAATGTGTAGCCTGCATAATTAAAATGCAAATCACCCAGAATGCTTTAAGCACTACGGGACAGTATGGTAACCCTGCCTCCTGATTCTTTTTTTAAAATATTTTTTTATCCTGCCTTTCTCGTTAATAAGGACCTTTACATGATTAAAAGGCAGTGCTTAAAGCCCAAAAGGATAAGCATACAAATACTCAAAAGGCTGAAACAAAAAGACAGTACACAGAGGCAACACCAAAACACATTCAATACAGGAAAGTACAACAATCCATTCAAAAACCCCACTCAGGCAGCCGGTCACTCTAGGGAAGCTTGCCTGAAGAGAGAGGTCTTGGCCTCCTTGGACAGCCAAGATGCGGTCAGCCTGGCCTCCAGTGGGAGGGAGTTCCAGTGTCTGAGAGCAGCCACAGGGAAGGCCCCTGTTCTTTGTGTCCCCACTGAACACATTTGTTAGGATGTTGGGACCGAGAGAAAGGCCCGATGATTGTAACATCTGAGCAGGTTGATAATGGGAGATGTGCTCTTCGAAATATCTCAGCCCCAACCATTTAGGGCTTCATAGGTTAGAACCATCATTTTGAATTGTGCGCAGAAACAGATCGGCACTCAGCATGAGCTGTTGTAAGAGAGGTTGTGTGGACCCCTTGCCCTCCCGGGGGCCTTTGGCTGGTATTCTGCTGCCTCTTCTGCCGGCATGGAGGTAGGTAGGCAGATGAGCGGAAGGGGGGGGGCTTGCAGAGCTCTGAGGGACAAGCAGGGACTGACAGCTTCTTTGCTCTGCTCTGGGTCAGCTGCGGCGGAAGAGAGCCGTTCCTCTCCTGGAGCCTCCACCAACCCCTCACCCAGGACTGAGGTTGCCTTGCACGCCGAAGCCACCCATTCACAACCAGCACGTCGGGCCTGATCCAGCTGCTGCCGCCACCGCCCCTTTCTCTCTGGCACAAAGAGATCAGAGCGGCATCGCCCGTGCTCCTCTGAGGGGCTGCCTGACTCTGGACATCTCTTCCCCCCCCCCACCACAAATCTTTCTCCCTCAAACACGAGAATGAGCCTGTGGCCCAAGAGGGAGCTTCTCCCCTTTAGGAGAAAGGGGCCTGATCCTCTGTTTCTCCTCCTCCTGCACCTGAAGAGGCCACAGGCAGACATGGTGTTTTTAGATCTGAGAGGCTGTATAAGGATGGTAAACCCATTTCAACCTGGCTCCAGTCCTGGTTATGGGATGGCAGCTGCTTTGGTCACCTTGGTGGACGACCTACACCAGGAACTGGGCAGGGGGGTGGGAGTGCTTCCCTGTGGCTGGCTTCTGCTGGACAGACATCTCAACGGCTTTTGACACCATCAGCCACGGTCTCCTTCTAGGGTGGGATCTTGGGGGCATTGTGTTACAGTGGCTCCGGTCCTTCCTGGAGGGGAGAACTCAAAAGGTGGCGGTGGCGCTGGGGAAATCCTGTCCAGCATCCTGGCTGTTGGCCCACAAGGTCCCTCAGGGTTCTGTTTTGTCTTTTTTGTTTTTTAACATCTACATGAAACTCCAGAGTTTTGGAATTCAGTGCCACCAGTATGCAGATGACACCGAACTCTACCTCTCCTTGCAATCTAAATCCAAGGAAGTTCTTTTGGTGCCAGATCACTGGCTGATAGTATCAGTAATGGGCTGAATGAGGGTGAATAAACTGAAATTTAATCCAGCCAAGACAGAGGTGCTCCTGGTCATTTGAAAGGCAGACAAAAGAAACAGAATTCAGCCTGTGCTGGATGGGGTTACACTCTCTCTGAAAACACAGGTGCACAGCTTGGGGTGGGGGTGCTGGATGGGGTTACACTCTCTCTGAAAACACAGGTGCACAGCTTGGGGTGGGGGCTCCTGGATTGATCCCTGGATTCCAGAGGTTTTGGCAATTGGCCAGGAGTGCCTTTGTACAATTAAAGCGAGTGCGCCAGTTGCGCCCGTGCCTGGAGACGTCTGATCTGACCACAATGACACATGCCCTGGTTACATCCCAGCTGGATTACTGTAACACACTCTATGTGGGGCTGCCTTTGGAGTGTTCAGAAACTTCAGCGGGTCCAAAATACAGCATCCGGATTGCTGACTGGGGCTGGCTACAGGAATGACACAACAACTCCCAGGCAGCAAAGGGGGGGGGGGGCAGCTGCCAAAAGGGTGCAAGGGTTGAGACCCTGTGCAGAAAGGCCAAGAGGGAAGAGGAGGCCGCTCCATGAAAGGTAGCGTGAGGGCTTCCCAGCAATGGACTTAAATTTCGAGCCAGGCGGTGGCACCTCCTCACTGGGAGGTACTTCTCAGTCCCAAGAGCTCTTCCAAGAGTGGAAGGGGCTGCCAGTGGCATAGCCGGGGGGCTGCAGGGGCAGTCAGCCAGGGCACACAACATTTGTAGGGGCACATGGGACTGCTGTGCCTAGAGCACTCTTGCAGCCACCCCTCTTTACCTTCCTGGCCGTCCAAGTCTGGTATCAGGCAGCCGCTGCCACCAGTGTGGACCTCGAGCAGCGCCACGACCATTTCATGGCACCCTCCCGGGGGCTTCCCCCTCCCTGCCCACTGCCCCATCCACGCATTGTTATCGCAGAGCCGGCCCCTGCCCCGCAATACTTGCCTTGCCCTGGGCGCGGGCAACCCACACCACAGCACTGCTCTCTGCACCTGAGGAAGTGGATTTTGATATGCCTAAAGTCCCAAAAGCTTTGGGCAACGAAAAGGCAAGGCGAGGCCTGGGCTCAGTGAGGGCATGTCTTGGGACAAGATCACCACAGAAAGATCGCAAGTGAAGAAGCCCCAGTACCAACCCCTGGCTGGCCAAACCGGTGACCTTTAAGGGTGGCCTGCTTAAGCAGACAGGTGGCTGCGGGTCTGTGTGTGTGTACATTTGTGTGTCAGCAGACTGCAGAAGCAACTTAAGGTCCTTGATTGTCTGAATCCTACCCCGATGATGCTTTCTGGTGTGTTCCACCTCTCCCCCTCCTCCAAAAACTCAAGTCTTGCAATGGGCAACATCACAAGCACCTCCCTCTCCCCTTTGTGGGTCAATCCTTTAGTGAAACTTCCCGGTTGTTAAAGCTCCACAAGAGGAGCCCCAAATGGCGACCTTCTTGAGGTTCCTGAGACTGCACAGGTGCGGCCTTCCTCTCTCCCCATCTGAGGAACCCCGTGTACCTGGAGCTCCTCCCAGACACACAGAAACTCATGTCTGGGGGCATCTTCTTTAACCCTTCTTTATTGGTACAAAAGCATTACAGGTGTGTCTCCATCCATGCAGGAAAGACACCAGTTGGGAAGCAGCCACCCTCCCCTGGCCCTGGGCAAGGACACCTCCCAGCACCTGCCCATTCAGCTTCCCTGAAAGCAGGACTCAGCTGGCACACTTTGGGCAGACTCCCAGCAGTCTCACTGTGCCCCATGTCACCACCTGGCATCAGCCCCTCCCGCCCCCTCCCCATCCCGCCCCCAGTTCCTGGTGAGATCCTGGGCCTTGCAGAGTGACAGATGGACAGAAAGCGAAGGAGGCGGCTGTCACCAGCTTTTGCTTTAGGGTTACATGGTTCAGGAAGGCTGTTCGGGCCCCTCCTGTTCAAGGAGAGGCACCCAGGAGCTTCCAGTGCAGTCTTGGCTGAAAATGGTTTAGGAGAGGGGTCAGCCTCCCCTTCAGGTCCCTCAATCCTGGTCCATTCCATGAGTGGAGAAATGCTCCCAAAGGCACAGCACCATCCTGCCCCCTCCGACCAGCCACTTGCTCCGAAAAACAGGCTGTGATGAAAGGGCAGTGGGACGCGGCTCAGGATCCAGGCTGGGTTGTGGTCCCACTCCGTAGACCTGGGGCAGGAAAGTGAAAGGGAAGAGTGAGAAAGAAAGCCACCAAAGGGCAGCAGTGGGTGGGAGGTACGTACGCCCACTCCTGCAGCACAAACAGTCCTGCTGTCTTCCCCCACAGGGTGCAGAGACCGATAGTCAGTGATGCACCAGCTGCTAAGGAAGGGGGGGGGAGGCAGGATGAAGCAGAGGCAGATGGAAACCACGAGGGTCTGATCGCTGATGCTACTCACAGAGGAGGAAGTGGCGCAGGTTCTGCTTTGAGCCGCCAGAGAGGAGATAGGCCCAGACGGCAGAGGCTGCCATAAGCAGGTAAGCTGGGAGGAGGCTGCCCAGGTACAGGGGGTTCCAGAACGTCTGGAAGAGAAGGAGCAGGAAGAAGTGAGCACATGAGAAGTTGCCCAAGGGTGCCTTTGTGTCCCTCTGCCCCTTAGGTAGAGACCTAAGGCTCTTACGATGTTGTTCAAGCGTCTAGCTTTGTGACCTGACCTAGGACCCCCCCCCCAGAGCAGGCCAGTTTCCCTTGGCCGCCGGCTGCCCTCCACCAGCCCCGTCTCCTTTCTTTCTTTCTTTCTTTCTTTCTTTCTTTCTTTCTTTCTTTCTTTCTTTCTTTCTTTCTTTCTTTCTTTCTTTCTTTCCTTTCTTTCCTTTCTTTCTTTCCTTTCTTTCTTTCTTTCTTTCTTTCTTTCTGTCTCTATACTGCCTGCCTGTGAGTGGTTGATGAGCTGATTCTCTCCTCTCCCCGTTCTTCAGTTATGCCACCAAGTGCCCCAAAAGACTGCTCTCTTGCATGCAAGGGCCCGTCTTGGAGAAAAGAGGCTGCTATCCAAGCAGGGGAAGAAACACAAGATGTCTTTTCCCCTCTTACAAATCACATGGCAGGGGGCTGGACTGGATGGCCTCAGTGGTCTCTTTGAACTCTATGACATTTGGTAGAATGAATGCAGATGATCCTGTTGCACCCCAGACATCATTCCCTGTCCTCTCTCACACAGCCTGCCCCACAATATCCCTCACAAAAACCAGGTTTTTGACCCTGATTCTATTTCACTTCTTCCCACTGCAGCCCAAAATCTTGACCCGAGTCTTCTTGCTTGAGAGGTGTTGGCATGCGTGCTTGTGCATGTACAATATCACGTACCCATCACAGGAAGCAGGGGCACAGCTGCCCATGGTCCCGCCCACTACTCACAAGGCCAGAGATGATGAGGTGGGTGAGCACAACGGCTCCCACCTCCCACCAGCGCCGGGTCTCACAGCCATGGAAGAAGATGATTCCCCAGAAGGTATGCAGCAGGATCAGCACCAGGGTCATGAAGGCTGTGGGGAGACAGCCAGTTAAGAGAGCAGAGGGACTGGGGAGGCAGGCAACCCAACAGTCAGGGTGAAGGCAATGCCTCGGTGGCAGGTGGACATACCAGAAGTTAGGAAGTACAGCTGGGAGTCCCCATGGATGCCCACGGTGCCAGGGCCCAGAGCATCTGCCAGCAGGTTGATCATGGAGAAGGCCCCACTCATGAGCCCAAAACCAAGGCCAGCCACTGTTGGGAAAGAGAAAGGCACATGCCCGTGAGCCCACAAAGCAGCTGCTGCTGCCGCCACCCCTCCTCTCCAACAGCACCTGGGAATGGGGAAATTCTTTGGGGTTCTTCCTTCAGGGCCCTCCTAGCTATCCTCGGGGGTGACCAGAATTGAACTGGGGGAAGTGCTTGGGTCTTCCCTCAGAGCTCTGAGTGAATCAACCAAAACAAGGCTGTCCAGGAGTTTACTGCATTTTAGCATCTTGTTATTGCATTTTTCTGTTCATACTTATTGCTCACTGCCCTTGTAACTTCAGACGAATGGCAATTTATAAACATCCACCAAGAAATCCAGGCCCATGGTTCCTCTAAAGCTGGAGCAGTCCAGGCGTCCTGATCCTGCTTCCACAGAGGCTCCTGGACATACTGTGGGCTGCTGGCTGAATCCCCCTCCTCCTCCACTACGGACTGCCTGCAGAGCCTGGTCCACCTGAAATACTCTGCCTAAAGCCCCAAGACTGCCCCTGCCCCATGCTTGCCCCAGCCGCCCAAGCCAGGCGATTCCCTGCTTTCTTCCCGCTCCAGAGACCAAGGAGATGATGCCACGTCTGAAATGGCCCCTGCATTTCTACCACCGGTGCTTTGGGGCAGACTTGTCCACAGCACACCCAAGGGCCCAAGCCAAGGTCCACTCCCCCACCCACATCGCGGCCGCATCCCTGGGGAAACCTACCGTAGGCCATCTGCTGGATGGAAATGGGAGAGCAGCCTTCATCGCTCAGGGCCAAGAGCCCCTCAATGGCCTTCCTGGAAAAGGGAGAAAAACCCAACGTTTTACACCAGACCCTCTTCCACCCACCCATGGGCCGCAGGCAAGTCACAATCTTGTTATATTTTTTGGTAGCATTCTTTTCCCTCAGTGCCTGTTTTTTCAATTTCCTTTGTTTACAACACATGCAACAAAGGTGTGCCTTAAAGAGAAAACCACACCATTATTTTCTGGCTCAGCTCCAGACCAAAAAAACCTGCAGCTCTGTATGAAGGCCCATCACAGCAGTCCATGGGCTTCATCTATGAACTTGGTGGCCTTGTGCAACTTCTCTCAGGACCATGTACTTTCCCAGAAAACAGACAAGTTATTATTTTCAGATTATGGGGGCTTGCTGATGACCCAACGTGAAACAAGTGCAATTCATATGAACATCATGATACTTTTTGGGCCTGACACATTTGCATGCTAACATTTTAATCACATGGTTATGCTGACTGTACACAGTACTGTTCATAAGAAAGCAAAAAGAGCCACACAAGTTCAGACCAAAGGCTTACTGAGTGGAGGGGTTGTAGCTCAGCCACATGACTCAGGCTTTGCAAACAGGAGGTCCCAGATTCCGCCACGAACAGGACCGCCAAACCAGGCCAGAACAAGGGCCTGCCTGAAACCCAGGGGAGACGCGTCCCTGCCAGTCATGGTATGCAAAATTGTGCTAAAAGGACCAATGCTTTGGCTCCCGCCCTACGAGTCAAGATCCCTGGAAAGCTGAAAATTCTGCTGTTAGCAGTTATAAACATATGATGGGGAAACTGACAAGCAGGCTCATTAGTACCACCCTGCTCAACACTGCGAAGCACACTGCTGCCCCTGGCACTGGGAGGAAAACACAGCTGTCATGATTAGTAGCTATGGACAGAAACATCCTCCATGAATGTGTGGAATCACTTTTAAAACCCTCTAAGTTGGGGGGGGGGGGAATGCTACGCACTCCCACATAATGAATCCCAGTTTTAATGCAATTCTGTGCAAAAAAGAACTTGCCCTGGGTTCCCTCCCCCACGGATCCCCCACTACTGATCTTTGGTAGCTGCTCTCACTGCTCTCCTATATTAAGAGACAGGGAGAAAAACTTCTCCGTGGCCATTTTCTTCCCATGGCTGATTCTGGACACCTCTACTGAGCCCACCTCCCATGCCTTTTCCGCCCTAAGTGACACAGCCCAAACTGTTGCTTTAATATCTTGATCCTTTCTTGGCATTTTCTCTGGCTTCACCGTCTCCTTTTTAGAAATTCAAGAACTGAAGCTGTATGGTCAAACTGTGACGGCACCACAGACTGGAATGAAAGCATTTGAAAAACAGGCCATTCCGTTTTCAAGCCACTTCCCAATGATCTCCAACACAGAACTCTGCTTGTTCACAGCTGCCCAACCCTGGGTTGATGGCTTCTTCCTGGCCTCATCCAGCCCATCTTTTAGATGCTGTTAAGAGACTATGCCCAGACACTACACAGAGTTTCTCCCAGGGCAGAAAGCAGAGGCCAATCTCGGGGGAGTGTCAGCGACTTCTTACAGCCCAGCCTGCATGGACCAGGTTGCACGATGCCACCCCTCCCCCTCCCCCTTGCTCTCCGTCCCAGCCCAGCTTAGAAGGAGACCATCTAGTAGCCCCTTGCCAGTGGTGGGCCCTCTTGGCTTCTCAGGACCAGGGAAGTCAGTCGTCCGGCCAGCCCAGGGCTGCCAGACGACTGGAAGAGGCCCCTTGGCTTCTTTTACCTCCCCCTTTCATTGCCAGGGGGCAACCCCTGAAGTAGATGCTTGTGGCCCTCCTGGCTGTGCTCTGGACGCACTTTTTCAAGAGCCCGTGACGTGGCACCCTCACCACACCCCCGAGGGCCCCAAACCTCACTATGGGCGAGACTGTTTTCCATCACAGAGGCTCAAGGGCCTTGTGTCTGCAAGGATTTTACTGCCTGCATTTGGATGATGGGGATCCCCAGGTATTATTCCGTGTTCTGACAGAGGATCCGCCCAAGAGCCTCCCAGAGCTGGAAAGGACTGCTCTGAAGCCTAGTCACGCCTGGTGTGAATGTGGTGCTTTGCCGGGAAGGCACACCGTTTGGGTGGCCATGCAGCCCTTCCACTGCCTCAGTTCCTGCCGGAAAACCCCCGACTGAGGTCAGGGCACTCCACATCCTTTCTCCCAGAGCAAAAGATTTTTTTTGGGGGGGGGGAGGCAGAGGGGAAGGAAAAGCTGCTTTTGCTAAAGGCTTTCCAGCCCGCCTTGTACACAAACCAAGCACAACTACAATTTCTGAGGCAGGTTACACAAGACCCTCCGACGGTGAGGTGTGACAAACAGGTGTATGTGTGTGTGTGTGGGAGGCTTCCTCTGCAAACCTTACCTGGGGGGTGCATCATCAGACAAAGAAGGCGATGTGTGTGTGTGTGTGTGTGTGTGTGTGTGTGTGTGTGTTGCGTTGGTCATTTCGTTACCTAACCGGATGCCCTCCTTGCCCGCCCACCGGGCTCGGTGTGTGTGTGTGTGTGTGTCTCCGAGGCTGGAGCAGGCGACCCTCTCCCCCCCCCCCAGTTGTACCTGAGCAGCTTGTAGTAGAGGAAGCGGAAGGCCTCCTGCAGCAGCACCGAGAAGACGACGCCGAAGACCAGCAGGCCCGTCTGGAGGGGGGCGTCCGAGGGGTCGCTCGCCTTGGCCGCCACGAACCAGACCAGCGAGGAGAGCAGCAGCGACACCAGCCAGAAGAAGGCCCTGCGGGAGGGAACCGGGGCGGGGGTGGGGTGCGGGGGAAAGGAGCGGAAGGGAAGAGGGTCAGGCAGGCCCCCCCACCCACCCCCGGCCTCAGCCCCCACCCCCGGCGCCAGGGGACCCGGAAGGCGGCGGCCAACCAAGACCCCCCCCGCCTCGACCACCACCACCATCATTCGCGACGCGTCTTCGGGGGGGGAGGAGAGGGAGGGAAGGGGCTGGAGGAGCGAAAAGGGAAGAGCGGGGGCCCCTCCCTCCCCCCCTCCGCGGACTAACCCGGCGATGAGGATGATGATGCGGAGCGGATCGCCCACCACGGTGAGGAGGAAGAGGGCCAGGGCCGGCCCGAAGGCGATGAAGGCGCACCCGAAGAAGACCGGCAGCGTCATGGCGGAGGGCGGAGGGGCGGTGGCGGGTCTCCTTTCCCCCCCCCCCCCGCCGCCTTTTTGGCTCTCTTCCTCCTCCTCCTTCTCCCTCCCTCCCTCCCTCCCTCTCTCTCTTCCGCGGTTCCTCTTCCTTCCTCTCTCTCTCTCTCTCTCTCTCTCTCAGTCTCGCTTTCCCCCCTCCCGCCCCGCAAACCCCTCCCTTCCGGCCCGGGGACTCCGCCTCCCCCTCGCGTCTGACGTCACGTCCTGGGCGGGGCCAGAGGGAGGGAGGGGAGGGAGGGAGGGAAGGGCTGCGCCTGGGCCTCCCCGTCCTCCACACACCTCTAACTGCCCCCCCTCCTCGGCGGCGGCGGCGGCCGCGGGGGGGCGGTGGTGCTGCGGGGGAAAGGAAGCGGAAGGGCCGCCGACCCGCCGTCCGTCACCCTTCTCTCCCCCCCACTTCCCGCTCCCCGCTCCCGGGCCGGGCTCTGCCTGTGCGGGGCCTCCAGCACACACACACCCCCACGCGGAGACCCCCACCGGCGGCCTGGACCCTTCCCGCGGGGCCCTTTCTGTGCCGGCGCCGAGGGACACCCGCTCCCCTCGCTGCCCGGTCGGCAGGCAGGCAGGCAGGCCGGCCCCCACCCTTGTCCGGTCCTGGATGCAGCCGGCTTGCTGAGAGCGTGGTGGTGGTGGGGGGAGTCCCCGCAGGCGGCCCACGAGCACCGGCCGTTGCGCTCCTTGGCTTTCCCTTGTCTCCGCCCCGAGCCTCCTCCTTGCGGGAAGGAAAGCGTGTGAGGTGGACGGCCCTCGCCTGTCCAGACCGGGTGGGAGGCAGGCCTGGTCCAGAAAGAAGCAGGGCGGGCCTGGCCCTCCTCCTCCACCTGCACGGGATGCCCTGCCTTGGTCTGACCCAGCCCCCCCCCCCTTTGCCCACCCACCCGCCCCTGCCTGGGGCATGGAGCTCTTGCACGGATCACGACCCTGGTGACCCACATGGGAGGCCCAGCAACTCCCACTTCTGGCCTGTTTGTGGTACCAGCTGGTATCAGCTCTCTCCCCCCCCCCCCGTCCCCCCCCCGTGGTGTCATTAATTACTCCCACAGCAGGCAGACACCGGGGGTACCCTCCCCCTATTACCCTGCTGGATGCGGAACAGCAGGTACCCAGGTGACCTGTTCAGGAGACCAGTCTTCCACACCTGGGTGTCTTGTGTGGCCTTCCTAACTAAATGGCCAGAGCTCGCAGTTGAGGTTTTCCAGAGGTAAGGGTAGGTGATGATTTTCAGCCACTAAGACACCATTTTAAAAAAGTGGCCTACCCACCAGTTTCTTCAGGACCACTTGGCTCTTTTTAAAATTGTTTTTGAATCACATCCACAAAACACCTCACACTTTTCAGGCTGTCTCTGCAATGCAGTCAAGGTTTGATATCGTGCAAAAGGCTGGAGTGGAGGAATCCCAAACCAGAATTAAGACTGCCGGAAGATATATGAACAACCTCGGATATGCAGATGGCAGAAAGTGAGGAGGAATTAAAGAACCTCTTAATGAGGGTGCAAGAGGAGAGCACCAAAAACGGTCTGAAGCTCAACATCAAAAAAACTGAGATCATGGCCACTGGTCCCATCACCTCCTGGCAAATAGAAGGGGAAGATATGGAGGCAGTGACAGAGCCTCGTGGCGCAGTGATTAAACTGCTCTACTGCAGCCAAAACTGTGCTCACGACTTGGGGTTCAATCCCAGGTAGCCGGCTCAAGGTTGACTCAGCCTTCTATCCTTCCAAGGTCGGTAAAATGAGTACAGTACCCAGCTCATTTGGGGGGGGGCAATGTGTAGCTTGCATAATTAACTTGTAAACCGCCCAGAGAGTGCTTGAAGCACTATGGGGTGGTATATAAGCACCACGCTTTGCTTTCTTGGGCTCCATGATCACTGCAGATGGTGACAGCGGCCACAAAATTACACCTGCTTCTTGGGAAGAAAGCAATGACAAACCTGGACAGCATCTTAAAAAGCAGAGACATCACCTTGCTGACAAAGGTCTGCACAGTCAAAGCTATGGTTTTCCTTGTAGTGATGTATGGAAGTGAGAGCTGGACCATAAAGAAGGTTGACCGCTGAAGAATGGATGCTTTTGAATTGTGGTGCTGGAGGAAACTCTTGAGCGTCCCCTGGACTGCAAGGGGAACAAACCTATCCATTTTGAAGGAAATCAACCATGAATGCTCCCTGGAAGGACAGATCCTGAAGCTGAGGCTCCAATCCTTTGGCCATCTCATGAGAAGACTCCCTGGAAAAGACCCTGATGTTGAGAAAGTGTGAAGGCAAGAGGAGAAGGGGACGACAGGGGACGAGATGGTTGGACAGGGTCACAACATGACTTTGACCCGACTCCGGGAGGCAGTGGAAGACAGGAGGGCCTGGCGTGCTCTGGTCCATGGGGTTATGAAGAGTCGAACACGACTGAACGACTAAACAACAAAAATGTATAAGACAATTTTGAGTGTTATGTTAATGAAAGGGTATAGAAAAAATAGCCTGAAAATAAAAAGCGCTTTTAAAATGATGGCTTGAATAACAGAAAACTGAGTATCTTTATGTTACAATCAACTTCTTGATGTTACAATGTGTAAATATGGAGGTGGCATTTGTAAGTCCCATACATAGTGTACCCTTTCAATGATTTTGAGTTCACAATAGTCTAGCATTTCTGGATTTTAGGGTGAGTGTATCTTAGCACACAGAATGCATAACAGTACAGACTAAACATGGGGATGAATAATAATAGAAAAGAATTACAATAATTGTTTAAAAATGCTGATTCGTTTAATATTTGTCCCTTTGTATTAATCAGTTCCAGAGATCTTGATGAATATGAAGGGATGAACATTTCTCCATTTGTATTCATCCCCCATAAGAAGAGAGGGAAGGCTAGCTCTCCCTCTTTGCCTATGGCCTTCTCCTTTTGCCTATGGGCCTGCTCAACAGCTGATCAATGGACCCACAGTCGCCTAGCCTCACAGCCTTCCCCCTTCCCCTTCCTTCTTTAGCTGCTGATGCCATCCACCGCTGCCCAGCACTACTGCCATCCGTTGCCACCTGCTTTGGCGGCCTCTGCTGCTGCGGCCTGCTGTAAGGGGCACTGGCTGCCCTTTGCAGACAGCAGCTGCAGCTTCCCTGAAGGCAGGGAAGCCGCAGCAGCCATCTTTGTAAAGGGCAGTCTGCATTCCCTTATGGCGGACTGCAGCAGCAGATGCCACCTTAGCAGGCTGCAGTGGATGGTGGTGGTGCAGGCCACCTCAGTGCAAGCTGCAGCAGACTGAAGCGGTGCTGCTGACAGCGAGCGTGGACAGTGGGCGTGGGTGGTGGTGGCAAAATAGGGAGGTGGGGGGCTGTGGGAAAGGGGTAGGCTATGGCGGTGGGGGCTCAGCTTTATTTTTTGACAGCCTTGTGCTGTCTTAAAGCCCAACAAACTGACGAAGCAATTTGTGGTTTGTTGGTTCACAGGGAGGAAATTCGTGGTTTATCAGCCTTGATGGACCACAAACCAGGACCGGTTTGTCCCCATTTCTAGTACAGAGCATCGTTCCTCTAAGGTCTGCAAAAAGTTTAGTCATAACAATAATGTAATCACCATAGAGGCATCTTGCCAGATATTAAGTTACAGACCCCTGAAGTTTTACAAGGGCTGTAGAAACAATTGAATTTCCCATGGAAACATTTTTTTTCTGGGAAATCAGGACCCCTGGATCTCCAGGCCCTGGAGACAGAGATTGTTTATAAATATAGTTGCGGTGGGGGGGAGGTGTGAACAGCAGAGTGAACTATAAATATAGGAAGACAAACATACAGGCATTAACATTATTGTTTTGAATTGTTTTAGTTTATAATGTTTAATAGAACCCGCCCTGAGTAGACTTTGTTTAGGGGGGTGGAATAGAAATCCAATAAATAAATAAATAAATAAATATCAGCATAGCAAGGCTTCATGCTATACCAAGCACACACTAGATACCAACAACAATCATGGATTTTCCTCCATAGATGTAAACGGGGGAAGGTTGGGTGAGAACAATGTTTAGAATTATTTTGTGTATGTTGTTAATATGCTTAAAAGATAAAGGTGGCTTAAAATTACAATGCTTTTTACTTGTTAATGTATTTTGGAGAAATACAGTGGTGCTTCGACTTATGAACATCCCTACTTATGACCGTTTTGAGTTATGACCAGCTCCGGCTGCAAAATTTTGCTTCTACTTGCGACCGGAGCTTCCACTTATGAACAGAAAAAGGCAGGGGGGGAAAAGACGGGAAATTCAAATTGCTAACTCTAGGTAGTGACGAGGCTGCTTCTTTGCAGCTCTTTTGCCCCAGCAGTTAGAGTGTGCGATCAGAGGAGGCTGCCTCATAAGGTAAGGTAGTTTCCTGCTTTTTAAAAACTGTTCTGGGTCGGTTTTGCAGTGTGGTTTTGGGCTAGGGGGATTGTTTCTGTGCTATGATGGGTCTGGGGGGGTTGCTTGTTTTTTGGGTTCCCCCCCATTTCAGATGGGTCTTGGGGAGTTTGGTTGGTTTTTGGAGTGTTTTTTCCCATTTCCGATGAGTCTTGAGGGTTTTCCTTGCTTTTTCTTTTTTCTCTGTGCATTTTGGATCTGCTCCATTTGTTTTTTGTGTGTTTCCAACCTGTTCCCGTTTGTTCTTTGTGCATTTCCAATCTGCTCCGTTTGTTTTCTGTGCATTTCCGATGGGTCTTGCACACTTGATTGCTTTTCTCCCCCCCTCCCCTTTTCAGCTGGAAGGGATTAATCACATTTCCAATGATCTTGCAGTGATTTTTTTGGTCACTTTTTTTTTGTTCTTAATTTAACAACCTTGGAAAGATGGAAGTCTGAGGGAACCTTGAGCTGGCTACTTGGGATTGAGCCTGAGTTGTGAGCAGAGTTTTAAACTGCAGCACAGCAGTTGGACCATCATGCCACAAGGCTCCTTTTTGAGAAGAGGCTCTCCCCTCCTTCCACAGGGAGGGTGCCCGCCCACCCCTGGGAGTCTTGGCAGCTGGGTTCATTCTCAGACAGGATTCCTGATAGCCTCCTCTCCACAGGAGCAGTTTAAGCAACGCCACACACCCCGTGGGGGACGGGTTTCTAGATGCTCTTTAAGATGCCACGGCTCTAGGAGCAAAAGCCGAACCACCTGGCTCCACTCCCTATCGCTCCAAATCCACCCAGCCCCACCCGATGAGCCTTTTGCCTTCTTCCATTGCCCCCTCCCCCCCCCCGAGCACCTTGCAGCTCCTCCCTGGAGGCAGAAGAATGAGCAGAAAAAGGATGCGACTCTTTTTGCCCGTCTGTAGGCTCAGCACAGAGAGGTGTTGCAGCACAGGTGCAGTACTTGAGGGGGAGCCTGTGCCAGAGCAGCTAGTGTGCAGCTGCCCAAGGGCAGACCCGCCCCGCCCCGCCCCTCTCTCCTGGCCACAAAGGGCACAGCGTCCTCCAGGTTGATTGGGAGGGGGGGGCTCATCCAGCTGCAGCCCAGTGTGCCTTAACCTCCCCCCCTTCCCCCAATTGTTCCTCTCCCACAAGTGGACGCAAAGACCATGTCGCTGTTGAACTTGCTTTAATGTCTGGGGGGGGGGAAGGGGTGGAGACAGTGCAGAGGCAGAGCCCCACAGGGGCCAGCAAAGGCCTGGGGCCAGAGGGTGTCCCTTTTCCTGGAAGTGTCAGTGGGGCAACGGTGCGGGTGGGCAGGTGGGCTCGGGCCGGGGGGGGGGGAGGCCACCGCTGTGGCTGCCCCTCAGAGGTTGTTGAGCTCCAGCAGCGTCTGGTCGAGGACCTGGTGGATGCCGACGTTCTCCTCTTTGGCCTGGGCCAGGTTCTCTGCAAACACAAGGCAGGCAGACACCCAGGCACATCCACACAGCAGCCAGAAGGGAGCACCCATCCCAGAGAGAGAGAGAGGGAGAGAGAGAGGGGGGGGGCGCAGGAGGCGCGCACGTATGCACACACACACACACACACACCGAGGAGAGAAGTCAGCTCAGCATCTCCGCCGGACAGCATCGAGTACCAGCTCCCCAACCGTTGCTGGGGCCAGGAAGGGCCACAGGGGTGGATGGGGACCCACAGGCATGGACCAGAGTGGGGCGCTCAGGGCCTCTGGCCCCAAGGAGAGCAGTCGGGCCCCTGAGAAAGAGCCAGCACTGACTGATGGACCGACTGACCGTGGTGGAGCTCAGCTGAGGGTGCCAATCCATGAAGAACAGCAGCAGCTCGGAAGAGAGAGAGAGAGACGCAGAGGCGAGAGGCGGCACCAAGGCCAGGATCGTGGCCTGGACCCACTGGGCCGTGAGCAGCTCTCTGCCCCGGCCTCCGGAGGCCTGGCTGGGCTCCGACGCCAACACAGGCCAGAGCGCAGGAGAACAGGCCTGGGGGGCACCAGCAGGCAAGTGAAGGGCAGTCTCCCCCCACCCCCCACGATCACTCCCCTGACCCTTCTTAAGAGGAAGCCCCCTCTCTCTGTAGAGGCGGAGAGGGCAGGCAGGGGGCCACTCAAGCTCAGTGGTGGAGGCCGTCCAGAACAGCCTGCAGTTCGCTGGCCAGGAGATGGTTTTTCTCCACCTCCTGCCGGGAGCGCTCTAGAGGAGAAAGGACGAGATCCATGGCAGCAGGAAAGAGAAAGGAAGGAAGGAAGGGAGAGGCGTCAGCACAGAAAGGAGGCCACCGCTCAGAAACCAGGCTGCCAGGTGCTTCCAGGGGCCTCCAAGGCCACACACACCCCTCAGAGCACGTGGGAGCCAAGCCCCACACGTCTCCTGGACAACAACCAGGCAACCCAGCCAAGCCCCTGAAGCAGCTCCCCAGTCCCCACCAGGCAGACTAGGAAAGGGGAGGGGGGGGTGTATGTGTGTCCAGACCCCACCCCCAAATACCGGGAGGGGAAGACCCTTCCACTAACACCCGGCTTTTAAGAGACAGGAAGCCCCCACTTCTGGGCCATTCCACTCCCCAGGCTGAAAGCGGCCACCCCGCTTGGCCCAAGGGCCAGGCATTGCTCCTGGTTCAGGAGAACCCCACATGTGCCCTGCGTGGGGAGAAGAAAGTGATGGAGGAGCAACCAGGACTAACCAGCGGTGATGGGCGATGGGTGCGGAGAGAGAGACAGAAATGGAGGAGGAAGAGAGCGGGTTTCCAGAAAATGTTTATTGAACCCAAGGCGGAAGGAAACAAGAACAGAGTTGTGAAATGCACCATGAATGGCTGGACAGACGGACAGGTAGGCAAGCAGGCAGAGGAAGGATGGACACGGCAGGGACCCAGAGGCTGAGCTGGGTGGTCATTCCCGCCCTCCCCTGCCCCCCTCCCCCCTCGAGCCCCCTTTCCCAGATCAGGCTGACCCTCACCCTTGACAGCCCCCCCCCCCGCTGAGTCACCCGAAAGGCACTTCTGGCTAGGACAAAAACATCACCTGCTCAGGGTGGCAAGAACAGCCCCTTGTCCTCCCCCACCCCACAAGAGGCTGCCTCCCCCCCAGTCCCCCTCCCAAGCACATCGATGGAGGAGTACATGGAGTGTGTGAACACAGGGTGGGGGAGAGGCTGGGGCAGCATCCATAGGAGGAAGGACGAGGGCAGGGGGTGGACAGACAAGAGAGGCAGACATCAGCAGGTGCGTGGGGGGGGGTGTCATGGCAGGGTGGCGGTGCTGGGGGGGCTCAGAGGGAGGTGATGTCATTCAGGGCGTTGTCGAGCTCCTCGCTGATGGCTTTGTACTTCATCTTCTGTGCGTAGACCTCATCTGCAGGCAGCGGTGGCGGCAGTGGGGGGGGGAGGGACAGATGCAGGAAGAGGGAGAAAGAGGCCCAGCAGAGGAGTGTGTTGGGCAGGGGGGGGGGAGAAAAGAGTGAATGTGAGAGGGAGGCGTGGAGGAGGGAGGGTTGAAGAACGGAGGAGGAAGAGGTGGTGGTGGGAGGAAGTTGGGGGGCTTTCAGACAAACACCCCCCTCCCCACCCCCTTGCAGGGGTCTTTGCGGGGCCTGCTCCCTCCCCCCCCCGCTTCTTCTTACCTTCCAGGTCATCGATGGTCTTCTCCAGCTTTGCCACCGACCGCTCTGCAAATTCTGCCCGAGTCTCAGCCTGGCAGGGAGAGGAAGAGAGAGGAGAGGCCAGGAGCCCGTTGGGTTACAGGGGCAGAGGCATGGGGGAATGGGTGTGGGCGCGCGCAGGCGCTGCTTCTGCACATTTCAGGGCTCTCTAAAGTTCACTCTGCCTACCTGCAAAGGACGGGCCCCTCGGCCAGAACGAAAGGGGCATCCCCCACCCCTATTTCCACACCTCAAGCCTATCCTTCCAGTGTCAAGTACAGACGAGAGCATCGCTCACCATCGCTCCCCCCCCCATGGAATGGGGTGCTGGTGCATGTTAGATACGGGGGGGGTGCTTCCACCTGGACTATGAAGCACCCATTTCTGCAGCTACCGCAGCTGAGCAGCAGTTGGCCATCTGTGACAGCAGCCAATGCACGCTCGGGGAGTGTCTTTCGTGTGGCCATTCACCCTTTCTTGCCTGCCTTTGGAAGGCTGCTGGGCAGCCCAGTACAAGCCCAGCCTCACAGCCAAGAGCCCCGCCGCCCGCTGGTCTCTCGGTGAGCTCCCTGTTTCCATCTGCTAGCTCACGAAGCCACAAACCACCTGGGACAGGTGATCAGAGCACCTTCCTGTGGAGGTGGGGCTGTGGCTCGTGGAGTGAGGCAGCCTCCTAGCCTCTGCTCCTTGGGGGGGGGGGGGTCAGCTCCCAGACAAACCTGTCTCTTCAGATCCTACCTGGAGGCATTGCAAGGGGCCCCACCTCAAGAGAAGGTGAAACTGTGTCCCTAGCGCGCGCCCCCACGGACCTCCCTCACCACCCATTGCCTTCCTGTGTGTGTGTCTGGGGGGGGGGGGGAGTGTTCCGACTGAGATTACGGCTGTTTCTGCATCTCTCTCTCCATTCCTTCCCCTGGCCGTGCAGCTGTTGACACTCCATTTTATAATTCTTAAATCTTCCTCTTCCGTCTTTGTGCAATCTCGGCTTCTGTGAGCTGCCTTTGAAAGTGTGGCGTCTCTTGTGGGTATCTTGGGGGTGTGCATGCACTTGTGTGCTTCCATCTTTAGCCTGGTGAGAGTGGTTGCAACGCCTCCCCCCCCGACAACTAGTCCAACTAAAGCAGAGAGCTTATCCTGTGGAGCGAGCGCTCTTTCCATTCCAGTCGATTCTTCCAGAGCCTCTGGGAAGGGGGTGGCATGTCCTTGCTGCAATTGGGGTGTGCTGGCCTCCCACTCCTTTCTGGTCTCTGTCTGGATTTCGAGGCCAAGGGGGCTCATGAGAGCAAGATTAACTCAGGACAGCGGTCTCATCCAGAGCCTGATGTTGCTGTTTTCTATTGAGTCTGTTGGCTTTCTCATGCACTGTGCTTTAAAAGGATCTCAATTTTTCCCCTGTTATTTTTTCCCTACCACCATTCCTGTGCATGTTTATTTGGAAGTACTCAGCACCTTTTTGCTCAACCGGGCCTCCTTCCAAATGAACATTGATATGATTGCAACCGTTGCTGGAAAGTCCAAATGAGCTTGCTGTTAGCTTCTCTCTCTCCGCCCCCCCCTCTCCCTTTGTCTCTCTCCACACGTGCACAGAGCCTGCTGGTTCTGGAACCTGCCTTAGGGCTCTGAGCGCTCCACACTGTGGAGCACAGAAAGGATGTGTGCTAAATCACCAGAGTATCCGGACGACACTCCCAGGACACAGAAGGGTCACATTGGCTGAAGAGAACCTCACTCTCAATATATCTGCTTAGCTAGCAAATCACAATGGAAATCTTTATTTATCCTTGTTCTTTTTTCCTTGCTAGGAATTTAAATGAATCTAGCCCAGGGAACAGTACTTAGGAGAGCGGGATGCATTTACAGACACAAAGAATGCCTTGAAGGAGGTTCTGATGTGTCGTTTGGCCAAAGGTGGGCTGGGGAGAATGGGAGAATGCCTGGGGTGGCGGGTGGGAATTAAGAGGGGGTGGGGTGGAGTGGGGTGCAAAACGATGGGCTCGCCACCTCTCCTCTCTCGTTCTTCTGCAGCTTTGGGGTTGGGGAGAGAAGCGGCTTGACGTGCTGCTCCCAGGAGACACCTCTTTCCCACACATGCCAAAGAAGCGGCTGTGCTGGTTTCTCTCAGCAGGCGGGTAACAGAACAGGCGGGAGGGGACGGGTTGAGGCAAAGGCCTGCAGCCCTTTAAAGGCGCACCGTTTCATTTCATTGTGTGAGTTCTCGTGGGTCAACATCCATGTCCTCTGATGCAGGGGCATCCGAAGGCATGCATTTCCACTCCCGAGCCCGAAGACGTGGATTTTGATCCAAAAAAACTCACCCTAACCTGAAACTGTTGGTCTCCCCAGGACCTTCTCTTTCCCTCAGTCCTCCAGGTGGGAGGAAGGACGCAAAGGCCGCTTTCCCACATCAACCTTCTCCATCCATTTAGGAAGGAAAGGTCCAGGCCACCTTCCTTCCCCTCTACTTGATCAAAGCAGCTTTCAGGGTCCAAAGCAGAGAACAGTTTTCCCCACAGAGACTCAGGACCCTTGCAAAGAGCTGATGGCTCTCGCTCTCTCTCTCTCTCTCTGTGTGTGTACATCTCTGGATCCTGCCTTTTCGGAGACCTACTTCTGTTCAATCATAACCCATTTCCCACTTTGTTAGCTCCTTAATAAAGCTCCATGCAAGGGAAGGGCCAAACCAATGCTGGCCACTTCTTACCTCCTTGAGCTTGTCTGTCAGCAGTTTGATCTCCTCCTCATACTTATCCTCCTTGGTGGAGTACTGGGGGGGGGGGGGAGAGGGGGCAGAAAAGAACAGAAAAAGGAGAAGGCGTCACAGGGCAGCCAGGCCATTGCCCATTCCTCCTTTACAGAGACAACCCCCCCCCCCCGTGCACACCTTTGGAGAGGCCACTCCCCCGACTTCCCCCCCCCCCAACACACATGCACACACATATGCACTCATCTCATGACAACCCCACCGGGCAGCCCTGCCCCGCCTACCTTATCAGCCTGTGCCTCCAGGGACTTGAGATTGTTGGTGACAATTTTCAGCTCCTCTTCCAGGTCACCACATTTACTGTGTCCCAGGCAGGGAAGCAGAAGCGGAAGGCCCAGGACAGAAGGAAGGAAGGAAGGACAGAGAAAGGGAGAGAGAGAAAGAGAGAGAGAGAAGGGGAGGGAAGGGAAGGGAAGAACCAGTTGAGAGAAAGGAGAAATTGCCACGGAAGAGGGAAGGGCGGTAGAAGCCCAGGGCCAAAGCCTGACAAGACCCACGGGGTTTGTGGGGGAGGACAAGCCACAGGGGACACCTGGCAGCTGGAGAGCAACACACACCTCAGAGGGATCCTGGGGTCCCCGGGGTCAAGAGGACCCGTCAGGACATTGCCCCGGCTCTCTTCGCAGAGAGAAAGGGAGGCGGGGGGGCACCAGGCTCAGCCACGCCAGCCCCCTCTCCCTGCGAGGCCAGAAGGAAGGAGGACTCCCACAAGGATGCCTTTCCTTCCAGGCCCTCCTCCAGTCCCTGGCTAAGGTGACTTCCTTCCTTGTCCAGGGGGCTAGGACCCACACGGTGTCTCTTTCTCTGTGGCCAGCCAAGGCCCCCTCCTCTGCCGGGCAGGCGATCCCTGCCCCTCGCCTCTCACTCTGGAGCTCAGGGGCCCCTCCAGAGACCGGGGGGGAGGGGCCTCTGGCTGGCCAGCGCTTTTCTGGCTGCTCCGGAGCAGCTCCCCTCGGGCACCTGTCCCCAATCCAACCAAGCCTCAGGCAGTCCCACCCACTCCCTCCCCAAATCCCTTGAGAGGACAGAAGAACTTGGCCCCTGCCCCAAGGAACCCCCTCCCCTCGCCCCACCCTCTCCGAAGAACTCAGCAGGATGAGGCCGCCAAGAGGAGAAAAGAAAGAGGGAGAAACCAAGGAAGGGAGGAAGGAACCCAGGAGAGTCCCCGACGGAGAACGGCAGGCAGAGGAGGCACCGGTGCAGCTTGGGCAGAGCAAGGAGAGGAGGCGAGAGAGATTGGGAGGGGGAGGCGAGCCCCCTGCGCAGTACCTCTTCCTCCGCAGCCATCAGGGATTTGAGGGCCTGATCCATGGCACGGAGCTGCTCCTCAAGCTGCCTCGCACGGCTGGGGAAGAAAGGGTGTGGGCAACACTGAGCGGCTGCAGCAGCAGGAGGCAAGCGGCCACCAGGTGCCTCGCCCTTTGGCCATCTCCCACCCAAGGGTGGGGGTGGGGGTGGGGGTGGGCCGGTCGACCGGACGGCAAGAAGGGGCGCCTGCATCTCCTGGGCTGCTTGTGTGGCTTTCCATGTCCACCTGCTAAGTCAGAGGCATGAAACCTCTCTTGCTGGGGCATCGCCATCTTGCCCCCAGGGCATGGGGGTGGGGGATGGTTGCCCCTTTCCACAAGAGAGCTCCACCGCGGAGGGACCCACTGTCCCCATAGGGAGCGAAGGAGTCCCGAGCCACCCTCTGGCCCTTCATCCGGAACAACAGGCTGGCGGTGGTGAGGCTGGGCCTCTGGCGCCTGGCCGGAGCAGGCCTGCCCGTGGGCCCCTGGGGCTGGGCTGCATCCCTCCCTCCCTCCCTCCCTCCCTCCCTCCCTCCCGCAGGCAGATCATCCTTGGCCCGACACAGGGGAGGGGGGATAGATCCGGACTGGGAGGGGAGGGCGGGGCAGGGAAGGCCATCCTGACCTCTGGCCTGGCCCCCTGTCACCTCGTGTGTAGCGCTGCTCCTGAGCACATCACCTCTCCTGGAGCTGAAATGCTGGCAGGGCAGGAAGGCTCCACGGGCGGGCGGGCGGGCGGGGCCTCTTCCACCCTTCCCAGCCCCACCAGGCAGAGCAGAAGGGCCCACTGGCACCAGCCCCCTAAGAGAGCAGCTCCTGCTGGAAGGTGGGGAGGGAGCAAAGCTGATCCTCTGATCCCTCCTTTGTGATCGGGAGGGAGGGCAGGGCAGCTCCGTCTCTTGACAGCCTCTGGCTTGCACAGGGTCAGTGCCGGGGGCGTTGGATCTGGCCTAGAACTCCCTACTGCCTACCCCCCCCAGTGCCCCCCCCTCCGGGGCTGCTGCTGCTGCTGCTTCCCTTCCAGTCAGAGAGGGAGGGAAGAGTACAAACCCTCAAGGGGCCTGGGCTGAGGATGCTCAAATGAAACTAAACGGGAGGCCAAGGCTCTCTCCATCACTCACCTCTCGGCGACCTCTGCCCTCTCCTCTGAGCGCTCCAGGTCGCCCTCCAGGATCACCAGCTTGCGCGCCACCTGCCAGGGAAGGAGAGTCCCGGGTCAGCCTGGCAGGCACTCCCCCTCGGCCACCCCCTCCCCTGCCCCGGGCTGGAAATCTCCCGTCTTCCCTCTCCCCGCCACCCCGCCAGCTACCACGCAACTCGCCTCTTCATATTTGCGGTCAGCTTCCTCTGCAATGTGCTTGGCCTCCTTCAGCTGCATCTCCTGCAGCTCCATCTTCTCCTCGTCCTTCATGGCGCGGTTTTCGATGACTTTCATGCCTCTGGAAAGGGGGCCAGAACGCAGGGTCAGCAAAGGGCCTCCGGACCCACACGGCCTTGGCGGAGCCACGCACGCCCACGGCCTGCCCGTTGATCCCTCTCTTTGTGGGCAAACTCCACCTGCTTGCTTGCCTGTCCCTGGATTTCATGGGCGCTGTCTGCGCCCCCCCCCCCCCGTCGCCTTCTGCTTCCAGATCTCTCTCTCCCTCCTCGGGCTTCCAGCCCTTCAGCGTGGCCAGATCAGAAGTGGCTTCGCTTCAGGTCAGAGGCCCTTCCCTCTGCTTTGGTGCAATCAGAGGGTGATCTTAAGGGCTCCTGTGCTGACTGTGGACTCTGCCACCAGCAGGTATTGTGGGATTTCTAGTGCATGAAGCCCCAAGTCCTTTCCTAACGACAGCCCAACTCTGTGAGTTAGAAAGTTCTGGAATATTTTTCTCCTCCCAAGACCGTAGCAGCCCCAAATCCACGGATGCCTTGGGGATGGGGGCGTGTGTTTCCCAAGCAGGTGCCTTACCAAGGAGCTGAGCCCTGGCTGACCCCACCCCCAATAATCCTCAACCGACACAGCCACTGGCTACGGGACGGGGGGTCCAATGCCTCGGTTGTGGAATGAAGACACCCTCTGGGGAGCTTAGAAGCCCCGGCCACCGGCCGCCTCTCCCGGCCGTTCTGGAGCCGATCCCTCCATCCTTGCCCACTTTACCCCACAAGCAGCCCGGCCCAGCCTGCATGGCTCCCTGCACACCACAGCACACATTTCCCCGCCTGATAGCAGAGAGCGGCTTGCCTCCCTCCGTCAAAGAAGACCCTCGGCTCCCACTTGCTGCCCCCGCCACCAGCTACAGACAGAGGGTGACCCACTCTGGCTCAGCCCTGCCCTGCCCTGATGGGGATTCGAGATCGCTGACTTCCGCTGCCCCTCCCAGAACGGCCACAGACTGGAACACACAGGCTGGACCTTGATGGTCCGCCTCTCCGGGCTTTCTTTCCTCACTTTCTGTGCCTCTGCTCCGTTTCTGCCCTTAGAAGAGCCCCTCCTTGGGCTTTTTCAGACTGCCAGGTCTCTCCTAAGCCTTCAGAACAAAAAAGCAGTGGTGGAGCAGAGCTTGACTCTCTCCTTCAGCAGCAAGAGAGGAGGCCACCGTGGCGCCACCCGCACAGTGTGCCAGGAGAGATCCCCAAGCCTCTGCAGCCTGAGGCAGGCCCGGAGGGGGGGGGGAGAGAGAGAGAGAGAGAGAGAGAGAGAGAGAGAGAGAGGAAGGCCTCTGCACTTAGTCAGAGGACTGGCTGCCAGGAAGGAGTGAATGGGCTTCCCCCACTCCCCTTCCATAGCTGGCACTGCCATGCTGTGAGATCAGGTGCAGGACCTTCCACACCACACGCCCGCGCCCCCGCCCCCCAGCCCTGCCTTCTGCTGCTGGGGCCTCCCCACAGCACAGCACAGCACAGCATCGCTAGCCCTGGTCTTCTGCTCCCAAACAGGCTCAGCCGGCAGGGGCGCTGGGGCAATTCTAGCCATGACTGAGATGGCTGGGTGGGTGGGTGGGTGGGTGGGTGGGTGGGAGGAAGATGTGAGGTTTGGGACCAGAAGGAACACGAAGGCAAAGGGCAACCCGCGGGCGCACAAGGAAGCAATCTCCCCCAGATGGCTCTCAACCCTCTGACACACACACACACACACACACAGAGCGCCGGCTCTCTCGGCCAGCTCCCCCACCTCTCGCTCTCATCCGCCATTTTCTCTGTCTCCTCCAGCTTCTGCAGGGCGGTGGCCAGGCGCTCCTGGGCCCGATCCAGCTCCTCTTCCACCAGCTGAATGCGCCGGTTCAGAGAGGCCACTTCAGACTCGGCCTAGGAGGGAAAACAAGACCGGAGGAGTTTGGAAATGCAGGCGGAGAAGGCACAACCGCAGAGAGGTCCTCCCAACACTGCTGGATCTTGGGGGGACCCTAACAAACGGTACAAGGATGTAGGGCCACTCCTCAGGCCAGTGGGCACAAGCCTCAGCCCAGCCCTGCCTGCCCCACAAGCCCAAGACCCATGGAGCTCCACTGAGGCCATCCCTCAAATGCCACCAACGCGATAGAAGACGTGATTCAAGGAATGTCAAGGGTTGTGTTTTTTTGGGGGGGGAGGGAACCTTGGGAGCCATATCTCATCCACTGGTCCCTTCTCTCCAGCCCACCCTCCTGACAGGCACCCTTGCCTCTCTGGGGTCCAGGGCCAAGACAGACCCTTTCAGGCCCACCAGGGATTTTCCACAGGCCACTGGAAAAGCTCCCTGGTCTCTCTCTCTCTCTCTGCTTCTTGGCCAAGGCCTGGCCTCCAAGGAGAAGCCGGGAGACCCAAAAGACACACTCCCCCCCCCTCATGGTGCAGGATCGCCACCCCACCCTCACCCCCACCCTAGAAGATGCAATGCACCTCTCTGGCCAACAGCCTATCCCAGCCATCCGGGTTGCATTGAGGGCCTGCTCACAACCAGCCCTGCCCAACTCCCCCTCCCATTTCGCTCACAGCCCTTCCCTTGGTTGGGGCAGGGGTGTGCGTGCGTGCGTGCATATGTGTGTCCTGGTTCAGGGGCATAAGAGTGGGGGGAGGTCCATCCCCAAGGCTGCCTTGCCATGTCCCTGCCCCACCGGGGTTGGCAGAAGCAAGAGGGCAACGCCCTGGCAGCCCAGCTCAGCCCAGGACAAGGACACCCGGCACATCCCCTTCCTGTGCGGCTTCTGCCTGCCCCTGCCCCCCTGCCCCCACCCCAACCCCGCAACACCTCTTGCCTGGAAATGCCACTGGCAACAGTGCCGGAGCGCGGAGGGCATGGAGCGAAGGCTTCTCCTCATGTGCCTTCCCTCCCCCCCCCGCTTCTCTCTGGCTCTTGGACACTTAGAAAGGTGTAACCGATGGTGGGAGGGAGGAGGAGACCCCCACCCACCGACTCCCACTCCCCTCCTCACACAAGAGCTCCAGCCAGCCAGCAGGGCGTACCCTCAAAAGAAGGGTGACTGTGGCCGAAGAGAATGCCCTTCTGCACCGCCCCTGGCGCCAAGGGCAGAGGGAGGGCATGGGGTTCCAGCACCCCAGCCTGCCCTCCTCCGCACAGGCCCCCTTGTCCACATGCACTGCCTGCGGGGCAAGTGGGAAGGCAAGCCAGGCAAGGAGCAGGAGAGATGCCGGGCTGGCCTGCCATGACTAAACCAGCAGGAATGCCTCCAGCGCCAATTCGCTCCCAAAAAGGAGATGGACAGGAACTGCTCTGCATCCACTTACTCACGAGGGGGTGGTGGTGGTTTGGAGCTGAATTTCCTGTTTATGGGCAGGCAGGGAGCCAAAGGCTGGGAGGTGGGATTTCCTCCCCCCACCCCTCTCTCTGACCGAAGGGAAAGGAGGAGCCGAGGAAGCCCTTTCCCGTCTCTCCCCCCTCCCCAAGCATACATTCCAGGCCAGGGAGGGGCAGCCTTCAAGTGCACCACCCAGAAGGCCAGGGCCAGGGCTGAGAGGAGCCTAGCCATCCTGTGGGGCCTGCGTATCCACTTGGCCCCCAGGGGCCACCCCAGAGAAGGGTATGGGAGCGGGGGGGGGTGAACGGGGAGGGGTTGGCATCTCTCTTGGGCAGCTGCCCACTCTAAGGAGGGAAGCCCGCCTCCTCCAGGAAAGGGCAGGTCAGTGGGTGGTCTCCCTGGGCCAGGAAAACGTTGGCCAGCCTGCCCCACGTGGGCCGATGCCCATCCTGGCCTCATGAAGGGCCACCTCCGCTGCCTGCCGGGAGAGGACTGCTTCCTCGGAGGGGGCTTATGGGTGTGTGTGTGTGTGTGCCGTGCTGGCCCTTGGGCTTTCAGGCCCTGCTCAGCTGGTGTTTGAATCATCTGCCTCCCACAGCACCTATGGGATTCATTGCCACAAGACAGGGCCACAGCCACCTATTCAGGCCGCTGGATGCTGGCATTAGCCTCCTTCGCTGGAGGAAAGTCCTCCCTAAGGGACAGCCAGAGGGACTCCCCTCCTCAGAAGGAGCCTGCGGAGAGGGACCTGGAACTCCTTGCCTGACAAGAGGGGCCAAGCTGTCCTCCAAAACGGGGGGGGGGGGGCTTGCTGTGGACGCAGTGACCAAAGCCCACAAGGAGCCCCCTCGGTTCTTGGCTCCCTCCCACCTCCCCATAAAGGGCCTCCCTCCACCACCACTACCAGCTAGGGCCTAGCAAAGGAGGGGAAAGCATCTCAGGGCTGGCTGGGGTGGCGGGGGGGGGGGACGGTTAGGGTGAGACCCTGAAGCTCCCTCTGTAAAGGGACTCCAGCCTGCTCTGCTCTGCCCCTCCCCACAGGACAGCCCATGCACAAGGGGGAGGGGGAGGCAGGCACGTGTCTGCCCCCAAAGACCTCATGGGCTTGGTCTGACTTCCCCTCAGTGGCACTGGGGGCACCGGTGACCTCTTGCCCCCCTCCCCTTAAGGGTGAATAGAGGGCCATGGGCTGCCTCCTGCCCCAGCAACCCTTCTCCCCACTTTAAGGGCTGCTTCACCCTCCTTCCTGCAGAGAATCTCTCTCTCTCTCTCTCTCTCTCTCTCTCTCTCTCTCTCTCTCACACACACACACACACACACACACACACACACACACACACACACACACACACACACCGCCGCCCCCCCCCCCCCCGACTGGCAGGGATGGTCAAAGCTGCCCTCCTGCCTCAGAGGAATGCAGGCCCCCCCTCCTGGCCACCAGCCCCCCTCCTCTGCTCCTCCGGCGACAAGGCCCTGTTCAGCCCCACTGCTTGAGCCCAGGGGGGGCTTGGGGCAACCCCTCCCCAACGAAAACCAGATTCCACCTCCGCTGGGACCAATGAAAGGGAGCCAGCTGGAACCACTCCGCCCTCCAGGAGCAGCTCCTCCCCCACTTCGGGTTCTGGGACCGCTTTCCCCCCTCCCTTCCCCTCCCGGTCCCTGCCTTTGCGGCCAGGCGAGGGGAGGGCAGAGCCAAGGTGCCGCCTGAGGCCCCACCTCGTTAAAAGGCGGGAGGGAGGTTGGAGGACCCCAGAGAAGATCAGGAGCTCCGGCCGGGGTGGGGGTGTCCCGTTCCCCGTCCCCACCCCCGGCCCAGGTCTTCCACCTAAGAGGCGGGCAGGCGGAAGCCAACCGCTTTGCCAGGGACTGAAAAGTTCCCAACACGAAGGGAGGCAGGCAGGCAGGCAGGCGGGCAGGCAGAGACGGGCCTGCCAGCCGCCGCACCCAGCCCGGGGATGCCCGCCACCTCCCCACGTGGCTGCCACAGGAGGGCAGGCAGGACGGGGGGGGCGCCCGCCCCGCTCGGGAGAACCCTCCAGATCAAGGGCTGCGGAGCGGGGGAGGGGACGCCCACCTGGGGGAAAGGGCAAGGGGCGGTGGGAGAGAGAGGGGACCCCTCCTCCCCGGCCGGGACGGGCACCGGGTTGGTGGCAGGCCGCGAGAGAAGCCCGCTCCGCACCTGCCCGCTCGCCCGGCTTCCGCCGCCCTGCCCGGCCAGAGCGATCTTCCCCGAAGGCCAAGCCAGGGGGAAGCCCGTCTTCTCCGCCCTGAACCCGGGTGGTCGGGGTCGTCGCCGCCGCCGCCACCCGGAAACCTCGCCCGGGAAGCCCCCCCCCCCTCCGCTCCCCCTCCCCCCCCCCCGAGGGCTCTTTGCCGGGAAGGCTGCGGGGAGGAAGAACGCCCTCTGCACGCGCCCCGAGGCCCGCTCCGCCGCCCCAGCCCGGCGCTGGCCCGCGTTTGAGGATGAGCCCCCGGGGGAAGGGCACCGAGGCACGACGGCCGGGCCGCAGCCCGGAGCGCTCCGCCCGCCGCCCTCACCCGCTCCCTGGCCTGGCGCTCGGCGTCCACTTCCCGCTGCAGGTACTCGGCGCGCTCCTCGGCTTCATCGGCCACTTGCTGGAGGGTCTGGATCTTCTTTTTGACCGCCTCGATGGAGCTGCTCCCGGCCATTTTTCTGGGCGGGGGCACCGCGAGCGGGGCCTCCGGGCTGGGCGAGCGGCCGCCTTCCGGGCCGGTGTCCGCCTCTCCTCCTCCTCCTCCTCCTCCTCCCGCCTGCTTTCGGGCTGGCCTCGTCCGTCGCCCAGCGGCCCGGCGCGCTCACTGTGGGAAGCAGGAGGGTCCCGGGGTCGGCGGGCGCGAGCGCGGCTCCGGCTCCGGCTCCTCCTCCTTCCTCCCGCCGGCTCTGCCCATCGCGCGCCGCCTCCCGCGCGGGCGGCCCGGCCTTTCCCTTAAAGAGCCCGTCGCTCCTGCGGCCGGGAAGCGCCCGCGTTCCCGCGGAGAGGGCGGCTGGTTGCGCGGGCACTTTGGGCTGCCCGGGCGGCGCGGGCACGAGACCAGGCAAGGGCCGCGCGAAGCTCGCGCGCGCACTCCGGCCGGGACGGTCGCCGCTCCGGCCCGCCCTGCGAGAATTTGCGCCCGGAGCCGGGCAGTCGTGCTGGCCGAGGCCCGGGGCAAGTCTTCTCCTCGCCGGCGGGCGGGAGCTTTTCCCCGGCGCCCCTTGGGCGAGGCTCCGCTGCGCCCCTGCCGGTCCCCCTTTGGGCAGCACGGCGAAGGCCCGGCCTGCTGGCTTGCGTCCCTCCAGAAGCGAAGGCACGAAAGCGCTGGGCCCGCATCCCACTCTGCCAAGGCCGTTGGCTCCGCTGCCCGCCGCCTCCCCAGCCCCGAGGAAGGGCGCCAACGGGCCTGGAGGAAAGGACCGGTAGCTCTCCGCCGCCCCTAGACGACACTCCGCCCAAGCAAGAAAGCTGCAGGTGGCCGGACTGGGGCCGGTCCTTCCCGTCCTCGGAGCGGATCGGGCCGGGGGGGGGGGGGCTGCGGCTGCTGCTACTGATATACGACTGGTTCTGCGCCAGGGTTTTCCTGGCTGCGGCTCTCTGCTCCACCCTGGACTTAGGGGTAGTGACGGGTAGTGGCCAAAGAGCAGAGCTTCCAAGACGTCCCAGAGGGCAGGAATCCTCCTGCGGTAAACCAGGGGGTTTCGTCCTAACACCCTGTGCTTTGCTAAAGCAAAGGAGCCCGTTTTTCTGTTGTGCAACAAAGTGGCTGCAGTCGTCCTTGTGCCAGCAGGGCATCTCACTCTCTCTCCCAGGGGCAGGAGGCCAGAGAATGGAATGGCCGTCTCCCAGTTCACTCAGGTCAGCCGTGAGGCCTGTCCCAGTAACATCAACGAAGGGCGTTTAGTTAAACTAAGGCTTCTTCGTTGTTGTGGGTTTTCGGGCTCTTTGACCGTGTTCTGAAGGTTGTTCTTCCTAACGTTTCACCAATCTCTGTGGCCAGCATCTTGAGAGGACTGGAGTAGGAACTCTGTGCTCTGGTGCAGTTTGTTTGGATAGTGGAGTATTTATAGCTATGGGATTAGCTTTTGTCCTTTTCAGGAGAAAAAAACACGCTGATCACCACAATCCCCCATCTCCTGAAAAGGACAAAAGCTGATCCCACAGCTATAAATACTCAACTATCCAAACAGACTGCACCAGAGCACAGACAGAGTTCTGACTCCTTTCCTCTGAAGATGCCGGCCACAGAGACTGGCAAAACATTGGGAAGAACAACCTTCAGAACACAGCAAAAGAGCCCAAAAAACGCACAACCACCATCAGATCTCAGCCACGAAAGCCTTCGAGAATACATTAAAGCTTCTTCCCTTATATTGATACCCCCCCCACCCATGCCCCATTTTCTCCTTCTCCTTGGCCAATGGCCAGTCTCCAGCCACCTCGCTGCCTGTGTGGCTCACAGCCGAGGCTGTGGACAGCTCTTCACATCCTTGGTGCCTTATTCTTTTTTTCTTTTCTTGGTTCCTGGCTTCTTTTGTTGAAGGCTGTGGTTACACCAGCAAGGACCCCTGTTGCCCTTATGCTCTCATCCCCCTTGGCGGAATATTTTTGAGTGGTCCCTAAAGCACTGTTAAGAGATACATGCCATCTTGATCGGAGGGCTTCCAAATGGTTTTCCAATAAGGCTCCCAACAATACCTGTTCGGATCTCTTTAAGCCAGTCTTCAGGTGTGGTAAAGCAATGTTGTCAGTTGGATAGCTCAAGGAATGGACCTTGATTTCCCTACTGTACCTCCTTGGAGTCAGTTGAACGGGTAACCACATCTGGCTACTTCTTACCAAGAAAACCCAGAGAAGGGTTGCCATAAATCAGAACTGACTAGACTGCACTTAATCATTATTGAAAAACCATGCACAGCTGAAGGGGTCGCCTGTTTCTGCAAGCTGTCCGTGTCTCCTGGAATATTGGGATTGCAGGCCAAGGAGCCTGCAGGAATCAGGGTTTTCCTTGCAACCTCCTTTGCCACTCAGCTGGCTCTTGCATCTCTTCCTCCTTGGCCAAGGCCACCAAGAGTTAATGGAATCTGAGGAGTCTCAGCTGCCCACCTCCAGACTAGTTTGGACAGGAGGTGCATGAACTGCAGGCCCCTGTGGGGGTGGCCTTGCAAACACCACATCACCGGAGAGTTCACCACGGCCAAGAAGCCTCCCAGTTTTGTGTTGACACCCTCTGGTCTCAAGCACTCCGGTGACTCTGCTGGCTTTTGCTGGGCCTGACTTTTTCCTCTGTGGTGGCATCAGTGTCTGTCCCAAAAAGTCTCTTTCCTCTTTGTCTGCTGGGAGACCCAATTCCTGGGCACCGTTAAAAGGGAGAGCCAGTCTTGTCAGGCTCCTCCGCTGATGTGCCATGCTGCATGCGCCGCACCATGCAATGCTGCTGTGCGAGAGAATGCTCTGGTCCATTAAGGTGACTCCTTGTGTGCCTCTGAGGCATTTTGCTGTCTTCCTATGAAAAACTGAAGGAGCGTTTGTGATCCCACATGACAAGCTCATGAAAACAGCATCTTCCAAAGAGTGATTTCGCAGCATTCCCATTTCCTTTCCTGGAGCGCTACAGAAGGGGAAGACCACTCTGTCAGCCCCTCACACACACGTGTAACGCAAGGAACTGCATTTGCCCATGCTTCCCTATTCCCTTCCTCCATCCCCTCCACATGCTTTCTCCCCCCCCTTTGCTGTCCTGCCCACTGTTAATTCTACGCTGTAAATTTTCTGGGACCAGAGATTGTCCCTTTTCTGCTTCTGAAACCCCATCAAGCATCAGAAGTGCTAGAGCTGTGGTAAAAACGAGCAACAGTGTTTAAAAAAAAAACACCCGTCCCCATGTCGGCCGTGGGTGTTCACAAGAGCCACACAGCTGAGTCAGGCACCCTATGGATCTCTGAGCATAGCCAGGTGCTGGGGAGGGTTGTCTCACCATTCAGCAGCAGGAGAGGGGGCAGCGGGGTGGATCTGGAGGAAGCCACACTTGCTGGGTCACTTGGTGGGGAGAGGGCTTGTGGGGAAGGGAGCTGGCTCACAACGACTGTGGCTTTGCCAGTCCCAGGCTTCCTTTCTGTCCTGGGGGATAGAGGTTGCGGGGGGGGGGGGGCTGGCTGTGGCTGATGTGCTCCACTGCTCTGTGGTTGGTCCTTTCAGAGGCCTGACAAGCCCCTGCAGGTAGTCCCAGGCCCACAGCTTGGGACCCTTTGGGCTGCATCACTCGTACTAAGGGCAGCGTTATAGGGCCAAGGGAGGGACGGTGGCCTGGGGTTTAGGGAAGGGCCAGCTATGGCTAAGGAGAATAAACCTTGGTGCAGCTGGGGTGGTGGTGGTGGAGGTGGGCTGATGGATGCCTCTGGTTTGCAAGGGGGGCCCCAGAGGACTTTGTGGCTCCTCCTCGCCCCAGCCCAGCCCTGCCCGTCATACTTGCTGGGTTCATCCCCTTCCTCCAAGGGAAGCGAGTAGTGGACAACCAACATCCGTGCTTGCAGCTACAGGAGGAGTTGGATGTTTCTTCTGCCCTGTCGCTCATGAACAAGGCAGCTCTGGGCCAGAGACTCTCTTTCTCTTTGGGGTACAGCTGCTCAAACAATCCTTCCATCACAGCGACTGTGCCTGGCACCCGCCTGCCGTCACTCAGCAGTGCATTCCCCCTTTTTTTTTTTGCAGACGCTGCCATCCTTTTGGGCCCAGAGGGAGCAACTTGCCACCTTCTTCTCCTGCCCATTCCATTCAAAACTAAGTGGGTGGTTTACCACTTCATCATGCAGGAAGGATTGAAAGCTAAGCCAACCTACAGCCAGCTGCCTAGGATTGAACTGGAGTCAAGAGCAAAGTTTTGGCTGCAGTACTGCAGTTTAACCACATTGTCATGATGCTCTTTCGAGCTTCATGGCACAGGGCTCCCACCAAAGGCCAAGGCTTCTTGCCGGCGCACCTACCTAGCTGCAGAACAGCAGTTTCTGGCGTGGCTGTTTTGCTAGCTTGGGGCTCAGTGGAGAGGCCACAGACCAACAGCCCTGCCAAGTGGGAGGATTTGGGAATTTGAGGGGGGTTGTCCCCAGGGAAAAGCTCTCCCTCACTTGAAATTGAGAAGCCATATGGAAGGCTGTTTTGATTTCTTTGATGCTCTGTTCCCTCCCCATCACACAGAATTGGGGCTCAGACATTCCTGGGGCCCCTTTCCCCCCCCCCCCACTGTTGCATCCTGTGCCCTTTGAACACAGGAAAGGGTGTGGCTTATGTGCCATCATGTCACTCCTGGTGTGTGGCAACCTGATGAACCAGTGACCTCTCGAAAGCCCTTCCAGCTCTCCCTTTCCTTTTTCCTTCCTTTCTTTCAGTGCTCAACTTTCTTTATCAACCACTTTCATATCCATATAGAGGAACTGAGAATAATGTTGTATGGAAGATCTTGGCCTTGGTCTCCACGGATACATCCTTACTCTCAAAGATCTTTTCGAGTTCCTGTGAGCGTGGCCTCCTCCAAGCATGGCCTCTTAGCACCTGTCCAGTCCAGGTGACCCCAAGGAACATTTGGGAGAAGAAAAGCCAAGGGCGCTTCTCCGTCCTTTCCGCTTTCTGGCCTCGGTCTCCTCCTGCACCTATTGCTGGGCGGATATTCTCAGGGGCTGCCGGTCAGTCTCACGCCTCTCCTTTCCTGGCTCTCTTAAGGGGGCAGACGTGCCATGCCTCCCCTCCCCAAGGCAACAGGTCTCTTGGGCTGGCTGCTTTTAAATGCCTTATCCTGCTTTGTTGTGGGATGAGACCGTCCGTGCGTCTCAGCCGTTTCTTCTTTCTCATCTTGTGACCATGGGCATCAGTTCTTTCCTCACTGAACTTCCAAGCCTGAGTCTCCTTCTTGTCTTCTGGATCCATTTTGATTCATAACTGAACCGAAGTAAAGACAGTCTAACAATTTCAAATTTTTGATTGTCACAATTTGGGTTTTATGTGCCCTCAGGTTACTTCTAAATTATGGCAACCGTTAAGGAACCTCCAAAGTGTTCCACCATTAAGATCCTTTCCTCCATTTATATCAGCTTCAGGCTACGGGCCTTTCTAACTGCCAATCCATCTTATACCTTCCCCTGGCACTCTTGTCTTTTCCAGCGATTCTTCTCTTTCCGTGGTATGCCCCAAATAGCGTCGCCTCTGTTCAGCCAAATTAGGCCAAAGCAGGTGGAGGAGAGCTGTTTGGGCCAGGCAGGGGCCTCCTGAGGACCAGCTTTGCCCCAATCAAGGAGTGGCACCCTGAGGAGGAGACCCTCTGCCTGGAGATTGCCCCACCCACTCTGTACAGATCCTACTCTGTTCTTGCTGCGGGGAGGGGGGTGCAAGCCGAGAGAGCAGGCCCCAGCGCAGGCCACAGGCCACGTAGGTAGGAAGCCCGGGATGGAATGACTGAGGGGGACTTAAGACCCAGATCCTGAGCGAAGGCAGGCCTCCCCCTTCTCTTTCCATCCTGGAAAGCGGGAAGGAGGCTTGTGCGGAAGCTGAGGAAGGCAGGGCTAGGGGGGCCGCGGGCACAGTGAGAACGGGGGCCGGTGGGGTGGGCCTCTGTCTCCTCCTCCTCCTCCTGGGGGGGGGGGAGAGAGAGATTGAGAGAGAGAGAGACTATGCCGCGGCTGCCTTCCTCCATCCTCCAGCCGAGGCGGCTTCCTCCCAGGGCTCCCCCTGAGTCCGCCCCTCCCCAGGGGACCGCCAGGCAGCCAATCCCCTCCTCTTGGCTCTGGGAATCACCAAATATGAGCAAAGGCAGCGGCGCTGGGGCTGGGCTGGCTACTCGCTGGTCGCTCAGTTGGCTGGCCGGGGAGATCCCAGGTCCACAAGCCTGGGAGCGGGGGGGGGGGGGGAAGCGCGAGGGGGCGCCCACAGGCCGGCCGAGGAGCGGCTCTCTCTGCGCCCGGCCTGGCAGGACTGCCCGGTGGCTCCTTCGGGTAATGCGCCAGGTGGTCCAGGCGCTCTCCCCACCCCGGCCGCCGGGAGATCTGCCGTGGTTGATGCTTTCGCTCGACGACGCCCGTATCCTGAGGAAGCAGCTGGAGGGAAGGAGGGGCAGACGTTCTTCCCCTCAAGAGCCACGAGCACCGCCTCAGTTTGCCTTGTGGGCAGCGAAACCCAGCGGGCACTTCCTCCCTTCCTCCCGCCCCCGCCCACCCTCTGGCTCCTGCCCATCCCGAGGATGCGAAGGGCTTGTTGGTTCAAGAGGAGCAGCCTGTAGGGAGGCGAACCGGCGTCCGGCCGGCTCCGCTCCTTGCCTAGGTCACTTTCAGGTCTGGCCCCAGATCCGGGCCGAGCCCCTCAGGGGGTGGGGGTGGGTGAAGGGCAGGCAGGGCTCCGATCTGCCAGGAACCTGGTGCCACCGGCGGGCGCTGAGAGGAGGCTTCCCCGGGCAGCTGCCTGCTGTAAGCGGGTCCCTCTGCCCACCCTCGGGGGAGCCCGTCTCAGCGCCCCGTTCCTCCTTGGCAGCCGGACCCGCTGGCTCGGCGCCAGAGGCGGCGGCCTTTTAGCCGCTCCTGAAGTTTCCCGGATCGCCTTTCAGTCGAGCCCCCGGCCTGGCTCAGGGGAAAAAAGGGCCAGGTATTTATAGGGTGTCAAATACTCTGGCAGCTCAGGCCGCGTGGCCCCCGCACAGCTCCCTCTTCAAAGCAGCTGTCGCTTCCTCCACGGCTGGGCCCACCGTGTCGTCACCTCTGGGGCCACGAGCGACTTGCGGGCGCGCGCGGGGGGGGGGAAGAGGGCTTCCTTCCCTCCTCCTTGGCAACCACCTGTCGGCTTCCTCCTCCCCCTCGCGCTCAGAACAGCCTAACCAGCGCCCGGGAATGCGTGGCCCCGCTGCCCCTTGACACCCTGCGGGGCCACGGACGCCCAGTCGGTGCTCGCAGCCTCCCCCACCACGCCGCTCCCCCCTCCGTCAGGGCGCCTTAACGACCCAGTGACAGCTCAATCCAGCCTTGGGTCAGGCAACCCCAGCTGAGAAGTCCCTCGACGGCAGGGCGGCCGCTGCTAAGGGGTGATTAGAACCGCCCGAAATTTATCCGACGGGGCCTTCCTCTCTCGAGAACCCCGCTGCCCCCCCCCCCCCGGCTCCGCACACCCTGGACGCGTTCTGCGTAGACCTGGCTCCTAATTGCCCAGCCAGGGCTCCGTTCCTCCCTCAGAGCTGCTCTCCCTTCCCCTCCCCTCCCCTCCCCTCCCCTCCCCAGCCCTCGGCGCTCAGCCAGAGCCGCACTCACGTCCGCCGCCTTCTTCTCGGCCAGTTCGAGCTTCTCCTGCGCCTCCTTGACGGCCTCCGAGTATTTCTCCACCTCATCTTCGGTTCCCTTCAGCTTCTTCTGCAGGCCCTGCTGCTCTTCCTCCAGCTATGGGGTGTGGGCGGAGGTAGAGGTTAGTGGGGCCCGCTGCTCATCGGGGCGCTCGCGGGGGGGGGGGGAGAAGGGAGGAGTCGAAACCCAGGGCGGCGACAAGTTTATTTGGGAGATGACCGCTCCTAGCCTCCCGCAAAAGGCGGGTTCTGGGAACGGTGGGCCAAGAAAAAAAAGCTCCGAGGATGTCCGGGGAATGGGTGAGAGCTGGGTCGGGGGTGGGGGGGTCGGGGCCGGAGAAGAAGAGCCGCGTCCAGCCAGGCTGGTTACGGGACTGTGCTGGTAAGGGCCGAAGTTGGCCTCGCAGACTTCCCCCTCCCCCGCCCTCAACCCTACCGAGCAGCTCCGAGCCCCTGCCTCTGGGAGGACAAGCTCTCCTGGCAGGGCCCCTCCCGACCTCCTCCCCGGGACCCTCTACGGCGGGCTGCCTGGCTCCGTGGCCCCGAGAGGGGGGCGCTCGAGGCCCTCGAACTCGGCGGCTGTTTGTCCGCTCAGCGAGCGAGCCCAGCGACGGGGTCCTCCGGGGCTGCGGGGCTCACCTGCTTGCATCGGTCCTCGGCCTGCTTCTTGTCTCCCTCGGCTTGCTCGGCTCGGTCGATGGCGTTCTCCTTGTCGAGCTTCAGCATCTGCATCTTCTTCTTGATGGCTTCCATGGCTGCGGCTGGAGCGGGCGAGACCCGACGGAGCGGACGGTCGGAAACGAGCGAGCGCGCAGGAGAGGAGGCGAGCGCAGCCGGGAGCGGCGGATACTGGCTGGGCGCCCCGAGCCGCTCGCGTTGCCTAAAAGCCGGGGAGGGGCCGGGGAGGGGCCGGGCCCTCCCTCGCGGCCCAGCAGCACCTTTTAGGGACAAGCTGGCAGAGACGGGACTGACTGACCGACCGGCGGGCGGCCGGGCGGGCGGGCCGGCGCGCGGGGGGGGGGGTGGGAGGAGGAAAAGCAGGCTGCCAAGGAAGTGAGCGCTGGGCCGCCGAAACACTCCCCCCCCCACGCGGCCCCTGCAAAGTTTGGCATGACAGCCCACCTCCGCGCCCGCCCTGTCCCTCAGCCGTGTCGGCAAGCTGAAGAGTCGCCCTCGCTCTCCTCGCCCCTCCCGCCCCCAAAGCCCCTGCCCTTCCGACCCTTCCCCGTCTCTCTTAAGGCAGGGGCTTGTTATGGGACATTCCTTCCCCTTCCGCCCCCCCCCCCAGACAGGCCGCGGAGATCTCGCTCTTTCCCACACCCACCCGTGACTTCTGGCCTTCTCCTACCCACAACAAAGAATATTGGGGAGAGGAGTGACAACTCTGGTGCCCCCTCCCTCCTTCTCATGGGGACCACAGAGTCTTAGCCATCTCCCCCCCCCTTCCGCCACAGCTGCTGGTCGCCAGCAGATCACCCCAAGCAAGCTGCCCTTGGCAAGAGAATTGGGGAAACCAAGGGAATACTTGCCTTTGGGCAGGCCCTTCCCTATTATAGTCTCTCTCTCTCTCTCTCTCTCTCTCTCTCTCTCTCTCTCTCTCTCTCTCACACACACACACACACACACACACACACACACAGAGTTCTACAGGAGCTCATGGGTTCCCCAGGGGTAAAGCCTTGAAAGGGTGGGGGTCGGGTCGGTGAAGGCCTCAAGAGGCCCCTGACATGCCTTGCCCTGCCCGGCGGTTCCACAACCCACCTCAACGCTGCCAGAGGCTCTTCCAGATCTCCCGCTGTGCCCACCAGCAGGTGGGATCAGGTGGGCTGCCCCGGTCGGTCGGCCTGTCCCTCCCCTAGTCCTGGACTGGGAGGTCTGCCTGGCTGGATGCAGATGAGAAGCAAAGGAGTCCTGAGGTCTTACTCAAGGCTCACACGCTGGATTGGGTCCGGAGCACCCCAGCTCCATGGGCTGCCATGGAGGGCTGCCAACAGGTGCCTTTCTCTGTGACACAAAGCAGGATGTGGAATGGCTGAGGAGCTCATGGCCTTGCCTTTAATCCTTGGCTCTTTCACCCAGCTCCAAGAGGAGGACACAAAAGCAGGCTGGAAGGAGAGGAGGACTCGTGGAGGACTTGCAGCAGATCCTCTGCAAAGACCTCAGGCTCTCAGTGGCTGAAGAACCACGGGACCTTGTGCCACGGTGCTGGACAGAAGAAATTGGGTAACCAGTTTTTCTGTGGAGCTGCCCTGGCTTCTGTCCCCTCCATTCTGGGTCTCAGGGCCCCTCCAAGTGTCTCTTTTTGAACCCGGCATTCCCCACCCTGCTCCGAAACATGGCAATACCAAGAGGAGGGAAAAGCAAGTGGCCAAAGGAGGGAGGCAGTCCTGCCACAAAACAGAAGGATGGCAATCATGGCCCCCTCTGCCTCTCTGCCCCTTGCACAGTGGATGCTGGGTCAGTCAACCCCTCCATCCACACAAGCCTTGCCTTTCAGGTGGGAGACACAAGAGGAGCAGCCGTGGCCTCCGGGGACAAACTCACCCCTTCCAATGGCCAGGCTCTCTGTCCAGCCCAGGTGACGTTGGGCTAAAGCTGCTCAGGAGCAACACCTTGGTCTTGCAGGAGGCAGCAAAGGCAAATGGGCCCTCAGGGGCCAGCAGGGTGAACCCTCCATTCCTGCAGAACCCCTGCAATGGGGCAGGGGGGTATTCTGAGGACGGAGCCCTGAGAAGAGGCTCAGGAAGGGCCATCCCTCCTTCTTCTGCCCATGCCTCACAAAGACCGGTGTCTGAGGGTCCCAGCTGCCAGCCCCCCTCCGCTTTCTGCAAGCAGCTCTCTAGAAGGTGCAAAGGGACCTGACATGCCTGGCTGACAATTTTATCATCCAAAAGGTGGAGGAGGGAACTAGAGGGTCATCCATACTGGACTTCATACTTACTAATAGGGAGGAAATAGTTGAGGGAGTGGAAATGGTAGGAACTTTAAGAGAAGGCAACCGTGTCATATTAGAATTCACCATCATGCAGGCAAGGGGAACTGTACCAAGTCAGACTAATGTTCTAGATTTTAAGAGAGCTGACTTTAACAAACTAAGAGATACAATAGGAAGGATTCCATGGATGGAAACCCTAAAGGGAAAAACAGTTCAGGATGCTTTGGAAACCCTCAAAGGCCGAAACCAAACAATACCACAGAGAAAGAAAAACAAGAGACGTCTGACAAGACCCACATGGATGCACACAGAGCTCTCTGAAAAGCTAAGGGACAAAAAGGGGAAGTATAAAAAACTGAAAAAGGGGCTCATAACAAGAACAGAATACCAGCAAATAGCTCGAACCTGCAAGGATGGAGTCAGGAAGACTAAGGCTCAGAGTGAGCTAAGACTTGCAACAAATGCCAGAAATAACAACAACAAAAAAACTTTCTTTCAACATGTAAGGAACAAGAGGAAAATAATGGAAATAGTTGGTCTACTAGTGGGAGAAGATGACAAGAAGGTGACAGGCAACAGAGAGAAAGTGGAACTGTTTAATTCTTTTTTTTTTTTTTTGCATATGTACTTATGCAGAAGGAAAAATTGGTCCACCCTGTCAAAAGCAGCACCATGGGAGACAGGAGAGGCAAGCAGGTCAGAAAAGGTAAGGAAGTGCTAAAGGAACACTTAGCTGCTTTGAATGAGTTCAAGTCTCCTGGACTGGATGGTTTACATCCCAGAGTACTAAAAGAACTGGCAGATGTGATCTTGGAACCACTGAATGAAATCTTTGAGAGGTCCTGGAGCAAAGGGCAAATGCCAGAGGATTGGAAAAGAGCTGATATGGTTCCAGTCTTTCAAAAAGGGAAAAAAGTGGAAACTACAGACCAAACAGCTTGATACCTGGAAAAAAATTATGAAGCAGCAGATTTGTGAGCATCTTTGATAAAGTGACTGTTACATGCAGCACTGATGTTACCTGTCTGTCATGGGTTTGGAGGGAAAGTTCCATCCTATGGGGAGTGGAAGGCGGGACATCAGGAGGAGGGGCTGTACTGTATAAATATGTGACACACTGGGAGATGCTGAGAGACACTGGGGTGTGACGAAGCAGCAGCTGGGAAGAAGAAGCTGTTGTGGGAGTCTGTGTGTCAGACAGGGTACTACTGTGTGTCAGAGTACCAACCTGATAGGTTCAGGTGTCTGTTGGTTAGCCAGAACTGATAGGTTCAGGGTCTGTGCTTTAAGTTAAGGTTCTGTGTGAACCAAACTGTATGTATGTCTGAGTGAATCTAAGCCACGTTACTTTATCCTATTCACCTGATTGTTTTATTTTCCCTGTGTGTATTTAAAATAAACCTTATTCTTTTATTTGTTTAAAAATCCATCCCTGGTCTGTGTGACTTCTTATAGGGAATGGTTGGTGGCAGCTTAGTGTAACTGTGTGGCAGATCCCAGTAGGTCTGGGTTTGTCACATTGATTGGTGTCCAGCGTGTGGGATACGACTGGTCCAGTTGTCCAGCGGTCCAGCAAAGCCTTGGCAAGTGTGCCCAGAGCAAGGGGGGTCTAGTCAGGGACAGTCTGAGGCGCGTAGGTAATCTTCTAGGTGTACCTCACGGGGAGGTGCGCTAGTAGAAGAACGTGCCAACTGGGGAGACTTAGATTAAGGTGCTCTGAGGCAGCCTAGTTTTGGCGGGAAAAAGCTGAGGCAAAACTGCGTAGCAACAGTGAGCTAGCTTGCCAGCTGAGAGGCCCAGCAGAGGGGGGTAGGCTCTGACTCGATACTGTTGCAAGTAGTGCTGAAGAACAGCAGCAATCTCTATAGGAAAGCTGGTTCTGAGGCAAGAAGGAAAAAAGTGGTCGTTTTATTTTGAGGCTTGACTTTTCAAAGCAGCCTGTTCTGAGGGGGGATTATGCCCTTGACTCGAAGCCAGATAGCAGACATGAGTGAAGTGAAAGACCCCCAGATTGACCAAGGTTCTGAGGATGAATTTGGCTCAGTGCAGGGTGACAGCACAGGAGAGCAGAACCCAGAACTTAGAAAATTGCTCATAGCCCAACAGCATGAACTGAGGATGAGGCAATTTGAAGTGGAGGAAAGGTTAGAGAGAGAAAAAATGGAGGAAAGGGAAAGAGAGAAACAAAGGCAATTTGAGTTAGAGAGAGAGAGAGAGAGAATGGAGAGGGAAGAAAGAATGGAGAGAGAGAAAATTGCTCTGGAAAAAGAAAGAATGGCGTTTGAATTAAGAAAACTGGAAATGATGAACCAGAACAATAATAACAATAGGGATTCTGAGGGAGGCCAACTGTCTAAAGCTGACCTGAAGAAATTCCCTGTGTACCACAAGGGAGATTGTCCTGAGGTGTTCTTTTCCTTAGTGGAAAGAGCGTTTGTGGACTTCTCAGTGAGGGAAACTGAGAAGATGACCATCATGCGATCTTTAATCAGTGGTAGCCTGGCTGAGGTTTATGCCGAGATGCCTGAGGAACTGATGAAAGATTTTGCAGAGTTTAAAAAACTGGTGTTTGCCAGACATGGGATAAATGCAGAGCAGCTGAGACAAAGATTCAGGTCCCTAACCAAGAAGCCAGAACAGACTTTTACCCAAGTGGGGGCCCAATTGGTGAGGCTGCTTGAGAAATGGCTATCGCAGGAGGGAACAGAGACCTATGAGCAGCTTAAAGACTTGATAGCACTGGAACAATTCTATTCAGTCCTGCATGGGGAATTAAAATTCCAGGTGAGGGAAAGGAAACCGAAATCTGTGGCAGCAGCCGCAGAGATCGCAGATTTTATTTCTCAAATAAGAAAGCCCTTGGGTGAGGGGAAATCTGTAGGAAAACCCAAAGAAACCTACAGCAAGTACTCTCAGGGACCAGGGAAAAGCCAGCAAGGGGGAGGGGCCCATGGTGAAGGGAAGCCCTCAGACATGAAACAAAGACCTCAGGTTTTGGAGGGAAAACCAAAACAAGATGAGAGAGAATCAAAATACACCAGAAAATGCTATTTCTGTCAGGGAAAGGGTCATCTAATCTCAGATTGTGAGAAATTAAAGCAGCTAAAAGGAATGGTGCCTCAGGAGTCTAGTGGGACCAAGCCAAAAGCTGTGTTCTGTGTCCAGAAAGAGCAAGGCTCAGTGTCACAGAGGGAGCCTGTTGCCATGGCTACTCAGTCTGGAACAGCTACCTATGCTGATCAGGCTGAGGAAAATGGTCCTCTTATAGAGGTAAAGCGCTGCTTGCTGATAAAAACAGATTCTCAGTTGTTTGAGACAGCAGGGGTGGACGTAGGAATACTTGACCGTCAGTATAGGGGGCTGCGGGACACTTGTTCCCAGGTAACCCTGTGCCATCCAGATATCATCCCTAGGGAGTTTATAATCCCAAATGAAAGCATAAAGGTGGCAGGGATTGAGGGGCAGGTAATCTCTCTGCCAGTAGCAGAGGTACCTGTCAACTTTCAAGGCTGGAGGGGAGATTGGCGGATAGCGATTTCATCGACTCTGCCAGCAGCCGTGCTCGTGGGAAATGACCTGGCTGAACATGTGAAACGGGTGCTAGTGATTACACGCTCACAAGCCACCACAGGGACAGTTCAGGGGGGTAATGATGAGCCAGAGACGGAAGCAGAGGGGAGTTCAGAAGCTGTGGTGGAAACCTTAACCACAGACAGCAGATTTGGACAGGAGCAAAAGGCAGACGCCACTCTCCAAAAGTGTTTTGAACAGGTGACTGACGCCCAGCTAACACCTGAAACCCCAGTGAGATTTCTGGAGAAAAAGGGGATTTTATATAGAGAAACCCTGAGGAATATCTCAAAAGGGGGAGATGGGGTCAGAAGTCAGCTGGTGGTCCCTGAAAAGTATCGCCCCATGTTCTTACAAAGGGGTCACTCTGACATGTTTGCTGCACACTTAAGGGTGAAAGGGCCCCTTGATTTGATCAAGCAAGATTGGGAGCAGATCACCCAGGATGACCCACAAGACGTTGTGACTTACATAGACACCTTGATGAATGACCTAAGGAGAAATCTAGAGCTGGCAGCAGAAAACCTGCAAGCTCAGAAGGTCAGACAGAAAACAGGGTATGACCACAAAGCTAGAGAGAGGCACTTTGACCCAGGGGAGGAAGTGCTTTGGCTTAAGCCCTGCAGAGAGAATAAACTGCAGCTCAAATGGGCAGGACCATATAGGGTCATTTCCAAGATGTCAGACCTGAACTACCTAATAGAGCAGGAGGAGAACCAAGCAAGGAGGGTGGTTCATGTGAATGCCCTAAAACCCTACTACAGAGGGGAACAGAGGGTTTTATTCGCGATAAAAGCAGCTGAGAGTGAGGAAGCGGAATTACCCTTCTGGGAGGGTAGAGGGGAAGTAAAATACAACCCAGAGGAGGTAAAGATCAGTCCTGCACTCACCCAAGACCAGCAGCAAGAACTAAAAATGCTGCTTAGGAAATATCAACAGGTGTTTTCCAACAAGCCGGGGATAGTGAAGGGAGTGATGCATCGGATCCACACAGGGGATGCACCCCCGCAGGCAGTATCCCCATACCGAGTAACGGGACCCTATAGGGACAAGGTGCGGAAGGAGCTGGACGAAATGCTGAGGGAGAACATAATCGTCCCCTCTTCTAGTCCTTGGTCCTCTCCGATAGTCCTTGTGGACAAGCCTGATGGGAGCATTAGGTTTTGTGTTGATTACAGGAAATTAAACCGTGTAACCACTCCTGATGCCTACCCAATGCCCAGGCTAGACAACCTGATTGAAACCATAGGGGGTTGTCGGTTCATCTCATCATTGGACCTGGTAAAGGGATATTGGCAATTAAGAATTGATCCCAGGGATCAAGAAAAGACTGCCTTTTGCAGCCCTTTTGGTCTCTATGAGTTTCGAGTCCTGAGCTTTGGTCTCAGAAATGCACCAGCCACATTCCAAAGGCTGATGGACCAGACCTTGGCAGGGCTCAGTGACTTTACAGTGGCCTACATTGACGACATAGGGATCTTCAGTAATACCTGGGAAGATCACCTGATACACCTGGAGTTAGTGCTGCAGAGGTTAAGTGCAGCAGGGCTAACAGTAAAGGCCAGCAAGTGTCAGCTGGGTAGCCCAGAAATAAAATACTTGGGTCACATGGTAGGGGGAGGAGTGATAAAACCCCTGGAGGCCAAAATAGAAGCTGTTCGTGATTGGCCTAGACCCAACACCAAGAAAAAAGTCAAATCATTTCTTGGGTTGGTGGGCTACTACAGAAAGTTCATCCCGAGGTTTAGCGAGATTGCGGCTCCGCTGACCGATCTGACGAAGAAGACGGCTGATGACCGCATCCCGTGGACCAGCGACTGTGAGGCGGCGTTCCAGAGGTTGAAGGAGGCGTTAATCAACTATCCTGTCCTGCGTGCTCCAGACTTCGACCGGGAGTTCATCATCTACACCGATGCGTCTAACAGCGGGGTAGGAGCAGTTCTGTGCCAGGAGGATGAGAATGGTGACCAGCATCCAGTGTCCTACCTGAGTAGGAAACTTCAAAAAGGTGAGAGACATTTGGCAACCGTGGAGAAGGAGTGTTTGGCCATAGTCTACGCGATCCAGAAGGCCAAGCCTTACATCTGGGGAAGACATTTTATTCTGTGTACTGACCATTCACCATTGCAATGGTTAAAGACAATGAAAACCCACAATAGCAAACTTATGAGGTGGGCTTTAAACCTACAGGACTATGACTTTGAAGTGAAGGTGGTCAGAGGGTCAGTGAACTGTGTTGCTGACGCCTTATCAAGAAGACCTGAAGAATGAAGACGGCGAAAGAACATGGACTATGTGTATATATTGATGACAAAAAGTAAAATGTACCTGGTTTAGAATTTGGTTTGTATGAATAAAGGTAAATTGTTGTAATGTATATGGTAAATGTATAAATGCATATTTGCTATGTTTAACTTAGAATGTAAGTATGAGTAAGTATAATATGGTATGTATAACTGTTTTTGTATGTTTTATACAGGTTGTTTTTTTGGTGAAAAGCACCTTAGCTTTCCCCCCACAAAACAACTTATAAAGAGGGGAGGTGTTACATGCAGCACTGATGTTACCTGTCTGTCATGGGTTTGGAGGGAAAGTTCCATCCTATGGGGAGTGGAAGGCGGGACATCAGGAGGAGGGGCTGTACTGTATAAATATGTGACACACTGGGAGATGCTGAGAGACACTGGGGTGTGACGAAGCAGCAGCTGGGAAGAAGAAGCTGTTGTGGGAGTCTGTGTGTCAGACAGGGTACTACTGTGTGTCAGAGTACCAACCTGATAGGTTCAGGTGTCTGTTGGTTAGCCAGAACTGATAGGTTCAGGGTCTGTGCTTTAAGTTAAGGTTCTGTGTGAACCAAACTGTATGTATGTCTGAGTGAATCTAAGCCACGTTACTTTATCCTATTCACCTGATTGTTTTATTTTCCCTGTGTGTATTTAAAATAAACCTTATTCTTTTATTTGTTTAAAAATCCATCCCTGGTCTGTGTGACTTCTTATAGGGAATGGTTGGTGGCAGCTTAGTGTAACTGTGTGGCAGATCCCAGTAGGTCTGGGTTTGTCACAGTGACTAAATTAGTGGACCAAGGAAACACAGTGGATATAGTATACTTAGACTTCAGTAAGGCATTTGATAAGGTAGACCACAACCTACTTCTGTGTAAGATAGACCAAAGTGAGATAGACAGTGCAACTACCAGATGGATTTGCAGTTGGCTGACCAACCACACAATAAATAAATAAAATAAAATAAATATACGTGTGATTCTCAATGGAACCACATCTACGTGGAGGGAAGTGTGCAGTGGGGTCTTTCAAGGTTCTGTCTTGGGCCCGGTGCTCTTCAACATCTTCACAAATGACCTAGATCAGGGGATTGAAGGAGCGCTCATGGGATTTGCTCATGACACAAAGCTGGGGGGAACGGCTAATCTTTTGGAAGATAGACTCAACATTCAGAAGGGTCTAGACAGACTTGAACATTGGGCCCTATCCCACAAGATGCAGTTCAGTGGTGGGAAAAGTAAGGTCCTGCACTTAGGCAGGAGAAACCAGATGCACAGGTACAGGACAGGTGGGACCTGACTTGACAGTCACACCTGTGAGAGGGATTTAGGGGTCCTGGTGGACCTCCACCTAAGGATGAGTCAGCAGCCGTGTGCGACGGCTGCCAAGAAAGCCCACACCGTCCTAGGCTGCATCAACAGGGGGACGGCATCAAGATCACGGGAAGTGAGAGTACCACTCTATACCGCACCTTTGCAGAGCAGAAAAACCTCATCCAAAAGGTAGCAGCCTCTTATTTGTTTGTTGTGTAACACAATGTTTGGATGGCTACTTGCCAGGTGATGTTCTACCTGTGGGCTTCCTGCCTTGGCAGGCGGGTCCTTCCTGCTGTATGACTAGGTGATTCTGTGTGGGAACTGTTCTCATGAGGTCCCGAGAAGTGACCAGACAAGTGTCTGCACTTGCCCATTTTGCTTGTTGAGGTTCCAGGTTTGATGCCCAGTGGGTGGCATCTCCAGGCAAAGCCAGCCTTCCACCTGAGCCTCTTGGGAGCCATTGCTTCCCGACTAGGAAGCCGGAGGTGCTGACAGTTTCACATGAAGGCAAGGTAGCTTTGGGTCTTCCTGGTCTTCAAGGCCACCTGAACAACCCTTTTGAGAGAAATAGAGGGATCAGTGCTGCTTTTGCAAGGAAGGGCAGGAGAGTTGAGTCAATGGTCATGGTAAAAGAATCAGTACATACTCTTTGTTAATTATTTAGCCAACAAAAGGAATTTAAAGAAGACATGAGAAATTATAAGATGAAAGTACAAATTAGGGAGGCGCCCTATTGTACTGACAAAAAGATTGAGCGAGTAGGCCTAGGTAAGAAGGAAGGAACTTAATGGGTCAGTTAGAATGTCTGCAGGGAGGTTAGGAAAAGGGAATATATACCAAATAAGGATAGAAATATGAGAGTCTGCGTCTAGGTAAAGAGAGGAGTGGGAGATGTGAGAGGTGGGATTTCCTGTCATCGGTTTAGGTGCACCGGATAGGCGGTACATCTTGGAGTACCTGACCAATGGGGAAACAGTGGAGGGACCCTGCGGCTGGGAATCGGGAATAAATATCATGGGACCCGTATTGATGGGTGTGCCTACCCAGCTAGGACACCTGCTTTTGCAAAAGGGCTTTTTAATAAAAGAGTGCTGCTTGTATTCGTGGTTGTTGGGTTACTGCATTTAAGTAACAAGCTGTGAGCATTTCTCACACTTCCTCAGACACAACGTGAGAGATTTTTCTCTCCAAACATGCTATGCTTCTGAATTATCCTTTTTGATACAACTGGCCTGGAACGTCTGTTGAAGAATGGCATATGCATCCAGTTAAAGGGTCTTCTTCTCCCTCTCCACCCCATCCATCCATCCCTGTGTCAATAGGTGGCTAGCTCTTCAGCCTGGAGGATGGCAAGACACCCGCTCAGCCCACCGCTTGCCCATCTTCTGGAGCAGGTAGAGCAGCAATGGGGGGTTGCTGCTCTGCAGATGCTTGCCTGGGCAACCCACTCTGCTGGTGTCTCTGGCCTGGTGTTTGCTGGCCAAGTGCATGCAGATGTGGGTTGGGGTGACTCTGGCCTTTGAAAGGGGTGTTTTCTGCTTCTCCTCTCTTCTTCTCACGGTGCACATCCATTGCCTACCAGCCTGGATGCTGGCATTGCTCGTCAAGGGTGAAGGAGGGCCTGGCAGCCCGAGGGATGCCTTTGCTTTGCCAGTAACCTAGAGGGTGTGTGTGTGTGTGTGTGTGTGTGTGTGTGTGTGTGTGTGTGTGTGTGTGTGTGTGTGTGTGTGTGTGTGTGTGTGTGTGTGTGTGTGTGTGTGTGTGTGTGTGTGTGAGAGAGAGAGAGAGAGAGAGAGAGAGAGAGAGAGAGAGAGAGAGAGAGAGAGAGAGAGAGAGAGAGAGATCATACCTATACCCTTGTGCCACACTCTCTCCAAGAGCCTGGCCGTGTTGGCTAAAGATGTCCTTAAGGTATCTCAGGCCCATGAGAGGCTTGAGAGGAGAAGATCCAGGGAAACGTCCTTCTCAGTCAGCCGTGAGGGTGCTGAGATGGTGTGGACCTGTATCGGTCGCTGTGACAGTGGCTCTGCTCTGAAGAGGCCCATTTGTGTCAAAGCAGAAGGAGCGGTGGGTTAGGGCCAAGAGGCAGCGTCTGGGAGCATCTCCGCTACACAGTGGCATCATCAGTAACTCTCTTAGGTGGTCCACAGTGGAGCAGCACCTTGACAACCACCCCCCCCCCCACTAACCATGTTGGCTGCTGGGCAGGGAGGCTGACTGGCGGGTACCACACCTGAGTCAGAAGCTCTTTCCCTCCCTACTTGTCCTGTGGCTGGGCCACACCCCGCTCTTCTATCTTTCTCTCTCTCTCTCTCTGTGCATATGTGTGCATGTGCTTGTGTGTGTGTGTGTGTTTTGTCGTGCCTCCATATCTGGACCAGCATTTCTTTTAGGAATGGTTTTCTCCCCTGCTGTGTTTTTTTTCTTTTGTTCATTTGCATGCATGCATGTGTGTGCGTGTGTGTGTGTGTGTGTGTGCATGCATGTGGTGTTGTGGGGGGGGAGAGGGAGGTTTGCTGGCTCCCTGGCCTGGGGAGCTCTTTCTAAACCAGAGAGGCCATTCCTTGGCTGCTCCTCAGCTTGACCTACCAGGCTAATTGGCTGACCCACAACCTTGAAGAGGCAGCAACAGCCGCCAGGGAGCCTTTTAGAAACGGAGTCATGAGGAAGGAAGCCAATGAATCATGTCTTCAACAGCAGCAGCCGGGCTTAACTGCACCTGGGATCAGCAGCCCCTTGCTCGCTCAGAATGCGTCGTAGCTTAGAAAGCACCCCCAGTTGGTTCACCTCTTCTCCCTCCCATCCCCTGCAGCCGCCCCCCCCAAAGGAATTCTCCCTGCAAGACCACTGAATGACAGCTCAGGACAGTCCCACCACCACAGGCTTTATATATACAGTACCTCTCTTCTTGAGCAGCAAAAGTCCAAGGGGCAGCAATGAAGGGTGACCTTGTACTGTTTCTTGTATCTTTATTTATTTATTATTTATTATTTGATTTATACCCCGCCCATCTGGTCTTCCGACCACTCTGGGCAGCTTCCAATACATACATAAAAAAAATACACACATAAAATATAACATAAATTAAAATTACTAAATTATTCAAGATGGCAAAAAGGAAAAAAAAAGAATCAAGGATTAACTGGAGGGAAGGCCTGCACGAACATCCATGTTTTTAATTGATTTTTGAAGGTACCCAGCGAGGGGGCCGCGCGAATCGTCGGAGGGAGATTGTTCCAGAGGAGAAGAGCCACCGCCGAGAAGGCCCGATTTCTAGTTCTTTCCTTACGGGCTTCTCTCGGCGTCAGGCTCCTCAGCCTCACCTCCTGAGTCGCATGGGTGATATCTGTGTTTCAGAAATCTCTATCCTGCCCTTCTGCCTTTCAGAAGCTGCCCGACATGGTTAGGAGAGCTTAAGGTCATGCCAGCAACAAGAAGCACCGGCCCCAATCCAGCCGATCAGCAGGTTTGCCGCTGGGCTGGAATGAAAGGACCACCCAGAGGTGCCAAAGGGGCTCCGAGGGCCACGGGTTCCTTCAGGTCATGGTGGGGACAACATGAGCACTGCTGCCCCTCTGTAGAAATAGCAGCCGCCCCCTCGGCCCCCTGACCCAAGCCTGCTGCCCCCCATCTGCTGGGCAGACAGTGGGGCACAGGGAGGGGTTCAGCACAGTTCTGTGTGGTGACGGCAGTGACAGAGGGCGAGGCCCTGTGGAACGATGGTGGGTTCCGTTCTTGCAGCTGCTTTCGCTGGCAGTGGGGACCTGCATTTATGTGGGGGACTTTAAAGGCTTCCCAGAAAAGTATTTTAACTGCTATCTTGGGAATGTCTCTCTCTCTCTCTCTCTCTCTCTCTCTCTCTCTCTGTGTGTGTGTCTGTTGGTGTGCTTGGAAGGGTGAGGAGGGGCTCGTTCATCATGTGGACCCTCTTCCTGACTGTTCTCTGGCTGTTCTTTCCATGGGCCTCACTATATACCCATTTGCTGCCTGACTGACTCCCCAGCTCGAAAGCCTGCTTGCAATCTCTGCGCTGTCTCCTTTCCAGCTTCTTTCTCTCTTTTACAGCTTCAGTGGGCTTGCGAGTTCCTGTGCCTCTCCAGGAGGAGGGAGTGGTCCGGAGTCTCTCCAAGAGGGACCCCTTCCAACAACATTGGAGGCCTCTCCTCCTTTTGGGGTGCTGGGCAGCCTCAGCTCCATCCCCAGCACCCCAGCATGGCAACACCTTCCCTGGTCAGGACAGCATTCGCCACGGGCAGGCGGGGGGAGGCACAGCAGAGGGTGGCCTTCCTGCCGAGCTGGGCTACATGGCCAGCTGCCCTCTTGCCTCCTTCTGCCCTCTCTTGGGCTCCTCTGGGTGATGAGCCAGGAACAGGTGTGGGCTGGGGAAGGGGTGCCTGCCTTGTCACCCACCCGCCTGACCGATCAGCCCCAGGGGCTATTTCTGGTCCAGGGCTCAGTGCAGGCAGCTGGGGATTAGGGGCACCTCCACATGCCAAGAATGTAGCTTCTTGTGTAGGTCCTTCCGTGTGGGGACTGAGGACACTCTGGGGTACTTTGCCCTGTCACCCCATGGCAGCTTGGAAAGCTGAAAGCGGCAGAGATGGAGAAATCCAACAGCAGTCGCTCCCAATCTGAGAGCTGATCAGTTTGTGCCCTTCCCGCTCTTCTGCCTGGCATGGGTGTGATGACAACATGGGCATCTTGGCCAGAGATTAGGGTGAGGAGCAGATTGGGCCTCCCTGTGGCTTTCGCAGGAGACTAGAGCTGGTAGACATTGGTGAGCATCCGAGGGGTCACTGAGCCACAGGGATCAGAGGGCAGCAGAGAAGCTGGCATGCATGTGGGACTCAGCGAGTCTGGATTTGCCCAACTGTCCCACACATTTAGCCTTCTGGGACCCACAAGATGGCACAGGGATAGCCAGCCATTGGCCCTGAGCCCCTAGCGGTGTCCTTGAGAGGTGGCTTATCTGGATGGGGTGGTGGGTGGTGGGGGGCACTTGGTCTGGCAAGGGGCAGAGCTGTTTGGGGTGCTTTCCCTTGCGCATGCTTTGCCTATCCAAAGGAGATGTGCCAAGGCCCTCAAAAAGGCAGCCTGTGTGTTCCCCCACCCAGTGACAGGCATGGCTCCCCGTTGTGTTGGTGAGAAGGCTTTCCTGCTCTGCCTGGGGATACTCCCGGGGCCTGAAACCAGGACTTTCTGCTTGCCAAGTGTGTGGCGTACACCCACCAGGCCTTTCCCACCTCTGGGAGGGGACATTCATGTTCCCCACCATTGCTCAGGGAAGCTGTGCCTTTCTGGACCAGGGCAAGGGCGTCACTCCCTGAATCGGCCTGGCCCAATTCCCAGGGCAGCAGAGGTGAGGGGAGACCCTCTCAGGGCTGGAAAGCCAGGAGAGAGCCTCATTCAAATGGGGTGGGGACCTGGTCGGTGATGAGCACCAGCAATGAGGTGGGGGCATCGTTTGCGTCTCCAGGGAACCCCCGGACGCATCCTGTGACGCACTCCCCACCACCACTCATGAGGAGAAATGGGCAGCAGCCATTCCTGATTTGGGGGGGGCTCGTGGCTGGGACGGGGTTGAGGGAGTCTCCAAGTGGCACAAGCCCTCATGTTCCACCCAGACTTCCCTGTGGGTCACCCAACAGGAGGGGCACGAAATGGCATGGGGCTGGGAAGGGTCAGCTGAGGTGGGGCCCTCCATGCTCAGAAGCCTCCTAATTGGCCATTGGCCAGTTCTCCTGGAAACTCATCAACCCCCCCTCCCTGCCCCCCCCAACCTGGGTTCCTTCCTCTTCGACCCCAACACCACTCCTTCTCTTAAATAGCCCCCAGCCAGCCAGCCAGCCAGCCAGCCAGCAGGAGAGGAGACAAGATGGCAGGGTGGCCATGATGGCCAGGGGATCCTTTTGCCACCTGGGAAGGTGCCTGACTGGCCACACCTGACCGAGTTGAGAGAGGTGCCTAGGGTGGGGGTGGGGGTGGGATGCCCACTGACCCCCGCCTGCCTCCCAGTCCGGGCTCAGCTCCCGCCGCCCCCGTGGCCAGTGCTCACAGCCCCTGCCTGCCATGCCCGGCATTCTTTCCATTCGATCTACAGGCGCCCGCTGCCAAGGAGCGTCTCTCTCCCAGGAGAGTTATAAATGAATCTCAGGAACACACGGGGGGGGGGGGAGAGCGCGGAGGGAACCGGAGCCATCCCCTTTTGAGCCTGGGAGGTGCCAGGAGCCTACGGGAGGCAAACGGCAGAGGACCAGCGGGGAACATGGCAAAGCACCAAGCAGCTCGTCTGCATGCCAGCCAAAGAGTGTGCGTGCGTGTGTGTGTGTTGGGGGGGGGGAGAGAGAGAGATGTGAAGGTGACATTGTGAGCTGGGCAGGTGGCTGTCGGCGGTTTGGCCAACCTGATAGAATCGTAGATCTGTCAAGTTGGACAAGGACCCCCTGGATGATCCCTGCATCCAGCCCCCTGCCGGCGGAGCAAGGTGGTGGGTGGAGGACCAGGCAGGGCCCCCACCCCGGGCCTGTCCTCCTGTCTTGCCTTCCTCCAAGTTCCTCCCTGAAGGAGATCAGCAACGGCACCCTTGGGAGGGTGCCTTGTGCTGGAGTGGCCGAGAGTAAAGCCACCTCCTTGGTCCTGCCGTCACCAAAGGGCTCGTCCTGTTCCCTCCGTCCAGGCGCCAGGCGGAACTTCAATTGGGCCACTGACACCAGGACGCTCAAGGGAATGCAGCCTCCCTTCTCCAAGAAGCAACACTGGAGCCCCTGCAAGGGCCCATCCTGGCTCGTTGGCCTCTTCCTCACAGCTACTCTTTCAGCTCAGTCTGAAAAACGAATCTAGCCTCATGTTGCCCGAAGGAACTGCGACATAGCTGAGAGGCGGCTTCCTGGCTCATTCGTTCCTTCAGCACATGGGCACGCACAGCGACCTGCCGCTATCTGCCCCTCGTCGGTGTGCAGCTCAGAGTGGAGGTTTACTCCTTTTTCCAAACAGAGGGTCAATTCGGTTGTTGTGCAGGCAGGAGAGAGTTAAAGGCGCCAGAGAAAGGAAAGTGTGTGGCGGTGGTGGGGACAGAACAATCTCTCTCTGCTGCTGGAAGTTACAGGTTAATGGGTCACAGAGAGTAAGATCCAGTGCGTGGTTTCTCAGTTTCTGAAAAGAAATGGGAAAAGCTCCTCTCCCCCTCCTTTCTCCCAGTGGGGCCAAAAAAGGGAAGCTACTCAGGCAGGGGAGGGGGCTGCCTGTCAGGATCCCCTGCAAGGCAAGCTCCCTGGATTTGTGACGGGGCAGCAGACTGGTGGTGGGTGCCTCTGGCCGCCTTTCATCACCTCTGTTCACTTTATGCCTCAGTGAAGAGACTCAGGCACCCAAGGTCTCGGGTGACCTCGGCCCTCTCCTGCCACAGGGAACCGCATCCAGCCTCAGGGCTTCTCTTGGGGTCTGACCTTGGGGTCAAGATTCACTCTCCTGCCTCTCTGGGGAACAGAGCAAACCGTCCCTTGGGGCATCATCCACAGGCTCTTCCACTGGGGTGCAGTGGAGGGGGCCAAACCCATCATCCAGTGGGCTTGGCGGACAACCCCCTTCTGCCCCGGGTCTATCCTGCAGGTGCCTTGGTGCAAACGGAGGACAAAGCAGTCCTGCTGCAGATGCCTCCAGCAGAGGTTGGAGCAACACATGTGATGGTCAATGTGGCTGCAGCAGCTGCACTGAGAAGATACCCACCTCCCCACCCCTGGTAGAGGCCACGAGAGGAGAGGAGATGGCCACTCTTGCTGTTGGGTACTGTGCAACAGCTCTGCCCTCAAGAGGCAGCCAGAAGAAATTTTCCAACCCAAAGTGGGATGTTTTAGAGCAGTGGTGTCGAACTGTGGCCCTCCAGATGTTCTTGGCCTTCAACTCCCAGAAATCCTGGCCAGCAGAGGTGGTGGTGAAGGCTTCTGGGAGTTGAAGTCCAAGAACATATGGAGGGCCACAGTTCGACACCACTGTTTTAGAGAAACAAGCCGAGGACCGACTTTGACAAAACAGCTGGGCTCTGCCCAAAAGAGAGGATACCTACCTGTAACCATGGTTCTTCTAGTGGTCCTCTGTGAATCCACACAATTGGGTTGTTCTGCGCCTGCGCTGAACCTCTCGGAAGTTTCTAGAGCTTAAAGACCCATGATTAGTGAGACATTCCCCCATGGAGCACATGCTCTGTGCATCACTGATCCCCTCAGTTCCTCTAAAAAAATCTGCCACTGACAAAGAGCTATTTCAAAGTACAACGTGATGGACAGAGGGGAGGATGGGCGGGATGTGTGGATTCACAGAGGACCACTAGAAGAACCATGGTTACAGGTAGGTAAACTTTCTTCTTCGTGGCCTCTGTGAATGGACACAGTTGGGTGATTAGCAAGCGCACATACCGGATGGTGGATGTCACAGTAGAAAGGAAGCCAAAACAGCTCTGCCAAAACCAGCATCATTCCGTGCCCTGACATCGAGACGGTAATGTCTGACAAAGGTCGATGGAGTAGACCATGTCGCTGCAAGGCAGATGTGAGGCAGTTCAGTCCCACACTGGAAGGCAGCAGATGTTGACAGCGCTCTGGCTGAACAGGCCTTTGAATGTTCAGGAGGTGTTTTGACCGTTAATTCATATGCCAATGAGAGTTTGGACAATCCATCTAGAAATAGATTGAGGCGAAGCTGGAGCTCCTTTATGAGGGCCGTGAAAACATAGGAAAAGTCTCTGTGATTTCCTGTCAATATAAAAAGCCAGAGAGCATCTTACGTCAAGTGTATGGGGCAAGTGCTCGGAAGGTGTTGACGGAGATGGAAATAGGGTAGGTAGAATTATCAGTTGATTGAGGTGAAATTCAGATACAACTTTAGTTAAGAAGGACACATCAAAATAAAGAGTGACCTTATGCGGATGGAACTGAAGGAAGGATGGATCGGATGGCTGCAAGTTCGCTAGCTTGCTTAGCAGATCTGTATTTATTTATTGTATTTATACCTTGCCTATCTAGTCATTTCGACCACTCTAGGTGGCTTACAACATAAAGCATAACAAGTTCAAGAAAAATTTATAACAATTAATTAATTAAATGATTCTGCAAGATGGGAAAAATACAAAATAAATCAAATAAAGAGAAAAAAAAGGAAAGAGGTCAGGAATTAACTGGAAGGGAAGGCTTGCCTATACATCCATGTTTTAAGTTGGTTCTTAAAAGTACCCAGTGAGGGTGCAGCACGAATCTCTGGAGGCAGGTTATTTCAGAGGTGAGGAGCCACCGCTGAGAAGGCCCGGTTTCTAGTTCTTTCCTTTCAGGCCTCCCTCGGCGTCAGGCTCCTCAGCCTCACCTCCTGGCTCGCGCGGGTGACACGGGTAGAACTAGTTGGGAGTAAGCGTTCCGCCAAGTATCGAGGTCCTAAACCGCTTAGGGCTTTATATGTAAGCATTAACACTTTGAAGTCAATGCGGAAACGGATGGGCAGCCAGTGCAGTGAGAGACTGTGTGAAACTTAAGAGTGAACTATGTGAGGAATTAAGTTAGGCAGCAAGAACTTTCACCTAGTTTTTTCTGCACATTGCTTATCTGGTAACTGGAAAAAAAAATATAGCTGGCCGAAGGGAGTGGGAGTTTCCCTAGATAAAAAGACAGTTTAAAAAACAGCAAGGAGAGGGTTCGTTTTTGCTGCTGGGAGGAAGAAGACAAGATGGAGATTTATGATGGACTGAAGAAACATTTACATGATTGATTTTATAGTCGTTGCTGAAATATCCCTACAACTAAAAAACTTCTGTGCTTTACCAGCTGTATTCAAGGACGTGAGATAATAATTTTTTTTTTTATTTAGAGAATGTGTTTAATTATTTTTCTAGAGAAATGCAATGAAGGGGAGGGAAACTGCTTAGAGTAAAAAATTGTACAAATATCTATTTATATTATATTAGAGTTATGTTGATTTAATTCTTTAATAAATACTTCTGTCTATTTGACAGTTTAAAATTATGTTCTTTCCTGACCAAACCGAATGCATTTTGAGTACTGAATTTACGCTACCTAATTAGTTGATGATTCAGCCCAACCAATTAAAATCTTATATGTCTGTGTTGTGTTATTTAAAATCAAGTGGGCTTTTTGAAACAGACAAGAGTAAAACTCCTAACTGTTTGTATTTGGGCTGACGGACAGCAGAGAGAGGGGATTGCTTTGTTTGTTTATCAAATCCCTACTTGTGCTTCTCTAATTACTTTATTACAGCTTCTTAGGAACTGAATGAAGTAAATAAGAGTCGTTATATGGTGGCAGCGGTGGGATGAAACACGTGCTTTGTTTATTTTTGCTGGCAACAGTTTGAAGATTTATAGCTAGGCAACGATCGTAAAAGTAAGACGTTAGCCTACTATATATTTGATTTATGGCATTAAAAGCAGTGTCTGCTTAAAGCAGAGCTGTGTGAGTAAGTGAAAAGCTAATGGGTTTTCTTTGATAAAAACATTAGCCATGCAGGAGTTTGGTAGGAAAGAACGTTTTTAAAGTTAAATTGGCTTATTAAATGTACATTTTTCTCTGAGTGAATTCCTTGAACTTCACAAGCATTTCTGCAGTGATTTTTTTTTCCCTATGTGCTAATTTCATTTTTAAAGCACATGGACAGTTTTGCATCTTTTTTGGCATCAGAGAGAAGGAGAAGGGCGACATCTCGTGGTCTACGGGGTACATTGCTCCGAGGAGATGTCGAAGTGACACCTGGTGGTCTTCAGACATTATTGCAGCATGACATTTCAGATTCTTACGAAGCTGATACAGAAAGTGCAGCTCATCTATCTCCAGTAAGCAGACGGTTGCAACTAAGTGAGATGATGGCTGGAGTTCAAGAAGATCAAGCTATTGAAGACATCGTTGTGCGCCCAAGACCCAGGCATACCAATTTAGAGGAAGACCAAAGAGGAGAAGAAGTAAGGTTAGATGATGAAGAAGCAGCAGCAGCAGCAGCAGCATCCCAACTGGATGAAGAATTAGACCCAATTGACAAACTATCCAAGATGTTTGCTAGTTTTATTGCTAACCAAAATCAAGAGAAGAGAATCAGAGAATTGGAGTTAAGGTTGTCCAAACAGTACAGAGAAGCAAAACTCCAGCAAATGGAAAAGGAAAGGAAGCGAAAAGAGGAATATGACAAATCGATTGCCAGTGTGAACAGAAATAACCTACCTTTTTATCACGAGGGTATGGACGTTTTATCATTCCTATCTTTGTATGAGAAAGTTTGCCAAGATTTGAAGATCCCTCAGAAATGGTACATACCTTTGATTCGTACACAATGTAGTGGACTTCTTGCTGAGATTGTGGCAACTGTACCTAATGAGGACGTCGAGTGGGAGATTTTTCGTGAATATATCAAACGAAAATTTGGATACACTCCAGAAATTTTGAGACAAAATTTCAGGAAACTGAAAAAACAACCTAATGAGTGCTACTCTGCAATGGCTGATAGATTAGAAAAACTTGGGGATCAATGGCTAGACTCAGTAGGCGCCAGTACTTTCCAAGACATGAGAACACTGATGTACCAAGAACATTTTCTTTCTTTAGTACCTGCAGAGATCAGAAGTGTCTTGATGCAGAAGAGGTTCAAGGATCTGCAAGAATTGGCCTTAAGAACCGATGAGTTACTTTCCTTCAAACGACCTGACCCGACGGTTAGGCCGAAGACTGCACCAGTGTTCCCCAGGAAACAGAGTTCATTTCTAACTAGAGAGTCTTTTGAGCAAGATCCCAGACGAAGGACAGAAGATACACGTAAGAGTATAGCTCCGGGACAGACAAGACCACCTCTCAAATGTTTCGAGTGTGGTGGTTCTCATTTGAGAAGAGACTGTCCGAAGTTAAACATTCCGGTTAAACAAGAGAAAGAGCCTGGGAGAAGAACATCTGCTCCAGTACAACCCAAAGGCAGACCTAGTGCTCCTAAGATGGCTTATACGAGTATAGAGTCAATAGGAACTGTTCAAGACCATATTCACAGTACTACATCATCAGTACCCTTCCAGTCAAGCATTCGACATTCACATAGTCAAGAGGGTGGAAGAGCAACTAGAACCTCAACTCAAGCTAATGAGGCTCAAGCCAAAGTTAATTATGGTGTACCTCGTGTTTTGAACTTACGAATGGATTCTGTAACCTCAGACTACATCGGAGAAACTGCTGATGGACAAAAATACTCTATTTTAGATCCTGACACCATCATACCAGATTACCAAAGGAACTGGACTATAAGGAAGTTCACCGAGACTGTTTTCTTGCATACACCATCCGGAGATGTAGCTTTATGTGCTTTCAGAGATTCTGGAGCTGAACTTTCTTCAATAAGCCGTCAGTTTCTTGATCCAGCTTTGGTCTTGTATAACTTGAGATGCCCCATAAGAACCTATGCAAGCGAAGGAGATGAGCTAAAACATATTCCTGTCGCGTATCTGAAAATTACATACAAGTCCTGGACTGGAGTAAAACATATTTTGACCCATGAGGGGAAACCTGACTTTCTTCTAGGAAATGATCTCGCTGTGTTGGACGAAATACAAAGCCAAGGTCCACCTGTAATTCAAGTAGTTACCCGATCCCAGAGCAAGAAGATGCGAGAAGTTGAATCAATAGAAGAACTAGACTTAGAACCAGAAGAGGAGGAGCCAGATCAAAGTTATGAGCCAGATGAGGAACAAGATTCAGAATATGAACAAGATCAAGTATTTCCAGATGATATTCCAGAGGAAGAGCCTACTCCTGATGATATTCAAGGAGAAGAGTCTACACCGCAACAGCTCTTTGAGACCGAATCTGATGACTCAACTACAACTGAGGCCGGAATAGAAGAAATCGTTCCTAAAGGATCGGAGGACTTTAGACAAAAGCAATTTAATGATCCCTCTTTAGCATCTTTAAGAACCCGTGCAAACGAATACGTTCAACAGCCTGTCCAACAGTCAGCATACTTTCTATGGGGAGAAAATGGACTGTTATACCGTGAGTACTATCCCAAGGATTTTATGGCAGCTCAACCCGTGCGACAGTTAGTAGTGCCCTCAGATTATAGACTGAGAATTCTTGAAATGGCACACGATCATCCTTCCAGTGGACACCAAGGTATGAGAAAGACACTCAAGAGAATTTCTCAACATTTTTACTGGCCTGGTCTTTCCAAAGCCGTAAAGGAATATGTTGGTTCCTGTGATGTTTGCCAAAGAGTAGGACACCAAACAGACCAAACCAAGGCTGAAGTGCAAGTTATGGAGATACCCGACCAAGTGTTCAAGTATCTACAAATGGATGTGTTAGGACCATTCATCCCTACTAAGACCAAGAAGAAGTACATCATCACTTTCATTTGTTCTGCAAGCAGATGGATTGAAGCTTATGCAATCAGCAACTTGTCAGCTACCACCATAGCTAGAATCATCGTGGACTTATGCTCACGTATTGGTGTTCCATCCAAAATCATTTGCGATCAAGCAGGAGCTTTCACTAGTGAACTCATGAAGAAAACCTGTCAAAGTAAAATGGACTCCTGAATGTCAAAAGGCTTTTGATGCCTTAAAAGCTAAAATTGTTGATGCGCCTATTTTGAAATCTCCTGATTTCAACAAACCTTTCGTATTACAAACTGATGCATCTGAATTAGGTCTAGGAGCTGTTTTATTACAACAAGGAGAAGATGGAAACCTTTATCCGATATCCTATTTCTCTAGAAAACTTCTGGAACGCGAGAAACACTATGCTATTCCTGAAAAAGAGGCACTTTCAGTTTTTTGGGCATTGAATCTTTTGAGACCTTATTTATGGGGGCGCAAATTCACACTTCAAACCGATCACCGAGCTTTAGTGTGGTTACAAAGTATGAAATCTCATAACCAAAAATTGTTAAGATGGAGTTTGGCATTACAAGATTTTGATTTTAATATCCAACATATTCCAGGAAAATTGAATGTAGTAGCAGATAGTCTTTCTAGAATGTATGAAGAAGAAAACTCATGCAACACTGAGCGTTGACTTAGATATCTGATGTAATTTCATAGAATGTAGTGTTTCATTATTTCATATATACTTTTGTAGTAGAGTTTTGATATATAACATGTTTTATATTTTCTTAATTCCTTGTATCAAATTACTATAAATTAGATAAGTAGACTAATCTGAATTTCTGTGTAATTTCGGGGGGCGTGTGAGGAATTAAGTTAGGCAGCAAGAACTTTCACCTAGTTTTTTCTGCACATTGCTTATCTGGTAACTGGAAAAAAAAATATAGCTGGCCGAAGGGAGTGGGAGTTTCCCTAGATAAAAAGACAGTTTAAAAAACAGCAAGGAGAGGGTTCGTTTTTGCTGCTGGGAGGAAGAAGACAAGATGGAGATTTATGATGGACTGAAGAAACATTTACATGATTGATTTTATAGTCGTTGCTGAAATATCCCTACAACTAAAAAACTTCTGTGCTTTACCAGCTGTATTCAAGGACGTGAGATAATAATTTTTTTTTTTATTTAGAGAATGTGTTTAATTATTTTTCTAGAGAAATGCAATGAAGGGGAGGGAAACTGCTTAGAGTAAAAAATTGTACAAATATCTATTTATATTATATTAGAGTTATGTTGATTTAATTCTTTAATAAATACTTCTGTCTATTTGACAGTTTAAAATTATGTTCTTTCCTGACCAAACCGAATGCATTTTGAGTACTGAATTTACGCTACCTAATTAGTTGATGATTCAGCCCAACCAATTAAAATCTTATATGTCTGTGTTGTGTTATTTAAAATCAAGTGGGCTTTTTGAAACAGACAAGAGTAAAACTCCTAACTGTTTGTATTTGGGCTGACGGACAGCAGAGAGAGGGGATTGCTTTGTTTGTTTATCAAATCCCTACTTGTGCTTCTCTAATTACTTTATTACAGCTTCTTAGGAACTGAATGAAGTAAATAAGAGTCGTTATAAACTAAGGGTGATTGAGAGATCTGTGAGAATGCTGAATGGTACAGAGAGTGGATAGAGCTTTAAAGTTAAAGTAAAACTGATTCAGTTTCAAGTGATTAGCAACCTGTGATTTACCTACTGAATATTAATCAGATGTTACCCATCCTGATCAAATAAATAAGTTAAGTTTCAAAAGTACACATGTCTCCTTGAGTGATTGGTACTGAGACAGCAATACCTGGTGGCAGCGAAGAAGGAAGAAGAGCGAGAACCTTGTGAAGGCCCGGGGGAATAGGGGCTTCAGAGAAGATCACTACATTAAGTAGCTTAGCAGATGTTATTGCCAAAAGGAAATATGTTTTCAAGGAAAATAGTTTAAGATCACAGGTAGCCATTGGTTCAAAGGGCGGTTGAGTAAGTATATTGAGGACAAGTTGTAAAGAACACTGAGGGATAGGAAGTTGATGTGGAGGCCAAATATCGTTGCATCCCTTGAGAAATATTTTCAAAACTGGATGAGAAAAAAGTCTGGCCAATTCAGAATTAGGAATTTGATGAGCCAGAATAGCAGAGATATAAACTTTTAAGGTGGAATGAGATAATCCAAGATTGAAGAGAGGAAGGACAAAGGTCTTTAAAGAGACTGGTGTTGCAGGTAGGTTCTGAGAATCAATAAAGGAAAGAAATGCTTTCCATTTGTTTTAGTATAGCTTTCAAGCTTGATCAAGTACATCTTTTATGGTGGGAATATCCTCCATGTTGTCAAGTTCCAAGAGGGTATGTCTGGATGGTAAATCATCCCATCGTCTTGAATGAGAAGGTTGGGGATCGGCGGGAGCCAGAATGAGTCGGTTGACATCGACTCAGGCGGGTGAACCATGATTGCAAAAGGGAGAAACATCCACCAGTGAGTTGACGTGCGAGCTCGGGTGTTACTGTAAGATGTATAGACGGGTGGTCCATCATGGGATCGAACAGGGACAGGTACCATGATTGAAGCGACCTCATTTTGAGCTGTGTGTGCTGTATAACTGCAGTTGTCGAGGCCATGAGTCAGAGGAGGTGTTGGACATGATGGGCTGATACCAAGGCTAGGGGTTGGAATGGTTGAATAGCCTTCTTTAGTTTGAGGGTTCTTTCATGTGGGAGGAAGGCTCTGACCTGTAGGGAATAAAAGTGTGCCCCGATGTCAGCAGCATTTTGAGATGTGACTTGGCAAGACTGATGTTGAGGCCGAGGTCTCAAAGTGTATCCAGAGTGTGTTGGGTAGCTTTGATGGCATCGTGATATGAGGCTGAGATGATTAACCAGTCGTCTATGTAAGGAAATGTATTGATACCTTGAAGGTAGGTGGTGACTGGTGCCGTGCATTTTGTAAAGGTCCTCAGTGCTGTGGAAAGTCTGAATGGGAGAGAGAAAACTGGTATGTGGTGTTGATGAATTGGAATCCAAGGAATTTGTGGTGATTCAGATGAACAGAGATGCGGAAGTATGCGTCTTGGAGATTGATGACGACGAAGCAGTCTCCTTGTGAAAGGAGAAGAATGATAGTGTCTAATGTCTATGGTTTAGGTTATTAAGGCTAAAATGTAATTTCTTAATGGGATTTGTAGTCATGGAACTGTGTAGAAGGAATCCATATTGGTCTGTGTTAACTGTGAGAAATTTTTAGTTTTAGAGCTCTATCTTGTGGCATAATAATGTGCTGTATTGTTCTGTTATTCTCTCTCTGCGCCTGTGTGGAATGTGTAGACAAGATAGTTACTCGACGCCTGTTTGGGCAAAATCTCATCTTTATGCTACTATGGTACTTAATAAATAGATGTGCCTCGGGGTGAAGAAGGGGGACATTTTCCAGGAAGACATTTTCCTGGGAGACATTTTTCCTGGTGATCACAGGTGGCATGCTTGGTAACTAAAGACTGCAGTGTGTCTTCCTTTCTCAGAGATCTCTCCCTTTCATGCAACTGCTGCTTGGACAGGTCCCCAGCAGTGGTTCTCTGGCAGTTTTGCCACAGTTAACATAACTAGATGCTTCGAGAAGCTGTTTTCTCTTAGAGCTAGTTGGAATTTTCCATGTAGCAAGCTTGGCCAGAGACAATAAGGGTCAAGACACAACATCAGGAAGATGGTCAACACCTGCACATCCCATGAGAAAAGGAGGTGGAGAGTGGAGAGACAGCCCTTCGTCCTGATTGGGTTACATCACAGGAGAGTGAAGAAGGAGGGTGGTTCCAGCATGGAAGAAAAATGGAGCATGGTGACAGAGAGAGAAATGGATTTTTAGAGTGATTTTTGATTTGAATTTTTGGAATGGACTTGGAGTTCCTATTGCTATTTTTTTTTTAGTATTTTACTAGAATGTAGTTCAGAGCAAGTATATATAGAGAAGGGGGGCTATGCCTTGCCTACCTTTCAAGCTATTTTTAGAGTTTGTTATTTTATTTTTATAGCTGGAATTTGCTATAGTTCTGCTTTGATTTATGGAAATGTACTTGAATGCTATGCTTTGCAACAAACCGAATATCTCTAAATACTTTATTTTTCTAATAAAACAAGAATTCTTAAAAACTTATGTTTGGTCTCTTGAGCAGCAAACCTGCATAATTATTTTTGGGCCACAAATACGTTACTTGGATCCGTTAATTGCCTGAGTTTTGTTCGTCTTGGCAGACTCCAAAACTCATGATTTTTATCTTTGTTTTTCTCTCAGATATTGCTAATTGGAACAGACTTGGGAAAAGGAGCAAGTGGGACTGCCTGGCTGAGAACTGGACTCAACTCAGCTAATTTAGGAGTACGCTTTGCCCCTGGAACCTCTCTGTTCCAGCCACAGGAATCTCTTAGGAGGCTGTGAGCTGGCAGTGGCAACATTCTGAAGCGTCCAGGTCGAATGAATTTATTGAGATTTCTGAGTTCGAGGATGGGACGGAATCCTCCATCCTTTTTCGGTACTGTAAAATATCTGGAGTAGAAACCGTCATGCAGGTCATATGGAAGAACTGTAGTTATGGCTTGTTTTTGGAGAAGAAGGGAAATTTCTTCTTGAAGGACTGTCAGATAAGGGGCATTTTAACTTTTCCGACCGGTGGAATAGTTTTAAATTCAATGAGGTAACCGTTTTTAGTGATAGAAAGGACTCATTGGTCATTAGTTATAGATTACCAAGCACTAAAGAAGGGACAGAATCTTGTTTAGAATGAGGTTGAAGAATTGAGAGTAGGTGAAGAATGTCTATGGGTTTTGCTTACCCTTCTTTTTGTCAGGATTTGTTCCTTTAAGTGAACAAGGGGTTAAATTTAATATTGTAGTAGAAAATGCGAAGTCATGCATGTAACATGAAGCCAAGTAATGACAGGTGGCCAAAGAAAGAGCATACAGGTGGGACAAGCTTATGTAATGCTTGTTAACCACGACCAGCTGCCATAAGTGCAGTGATAGGCTGTTCTGTGTATATAAGCAAGAGAGTCAGAACAGATCTTTGTCACTCAATTGTGAGTCTGGTGGTCATTTGCTTTACTTGAATCTGAATATAATGTTGCTTCGAGAAGTCTATGCCAATGTGTATGTTGCCATGTATTTATGTATAACCAAGCCTAATATATTATAAGTTGTATCAGAACTCTCTCCGTGCATTTTCTTATGCCTGCATCGTTACTTTGCTAATGAAGGGGAGGATTTGAAGCAGCTAGATAAGAGGCTCTGTGTAACTTGTTGTCTTTAGCTCCAAGGTTTGTTTTTCCCAAACAGAGTGCTCTTACAAGCTTCATATCCAATCTGACTCCAAGCTTTTGGAGAGGCAAGAGCCATATAAAGCCTCTGCAGTTGGCCCCACGCCAACACTTTTGAGGGTGCTGAAAGGATCGGCAGCGTGGTTGCTGTTGCTGGGTTTGAAAGGACGGTGGAGTCGAGGTTGAGGGTCCCTGAAAGGGTCGGTCCAATGTTTGAGGTTTGTATTGTCTGTATGGTTGTTGAAATTGTTGGTATGATTGTTGGTAAAAAGGTTGCCCCTGATATTGTGGCTGTTGGTATCTGTACGTCTGCTGGGTTGAGTAGGATTGAACTGTTTTATGGATCTTATGGAGGTTGTCCATCACTTCATCCGTTTTTTCATTCAACAGTCCAGCCCGGTCAAACAATAGATCCTCTATTCTAGATCTGGTATTGTCCGATGTCCCAGGAGATCGAAGCCATGCATGACGCCAGAGCACAATAGAGGTGGCCATAGCTTTAAAGGCAGCATCCACGATATGGCAAGATGTAATCCTCTTTTGTTTGGCGAGTGTGGAAGCCTCGGTATGGATATTAAGAGCTTCTGACTGATTCCAGGACTGTTTCAAGTACTGGGAGAATCTTGTTCCATAGTTGCTTATGGTAAGCTCCCATTGCGGCTTGTTAGTTTGCAACTCTCATCAAAAATGAGGTGAAGGAATAGAGCCTCCTGCCAAGTATATCTGATTTTCTCCCTTGTTTTTTTGCAGGACCAATTGAGGATTTATTTCGGGCTCTTGATTGGTTTGACTCTACTATTATGGAGTATGGTGTCGGATGTTTGTTGAGAAATGTAGTATCCACACTGTGGGTCTTGTAATGATTTTCGATATATCTGGAAATTTGTAAGGAAGAGGGAGGTTTGTCCCATGATTACTTGATAAAATCAAGCATAGCCGGAATGAATGCCAAACTGATTAATATTGTCAAACACCAAGTCCTGCTTAGGTGGTGTTGGTTCCTCAATTTCAAGTTGTAAAGATTTAATCATTTGCATGAGTAGTTGAGAATAAGAAAAATCCTCTGATGGAGAAGGTGGGCGTTTCTCAGTGACATCAGAAGTCGGGTATCGGTAAATTAGATGGTGATTCTTGTGATACCTCAGAGGTAAGGTCCTGAATTGATGGAGATGATGAAGAAGGAGACTGGTGTCAAGGGTTTGACATTGATATTTGCATGGAGGAAGGAGGTTGTGCTGTGGAAATATCTGTGTGCAATATTTCTCTGTGTTAGTAGGCGGAGGAGGGGGACCTTTATAAGTAGTAGTAACTTGCAGTGATACCTGACGAAGATGTTTAGAGAAATGCTTAGGATGCTTTGATTGAGAATGTTCCACAGTCAATGAAGGGCATTTCAAGGTTGGTTTAGACGGAAGGGTTGTATGAGTCAGTATTGAATGCTAAGGCCAGTGTTGATGTTGAGGAGGAGATGGAGAGAGTGAAGGTGAGGATCGGGGTGGATACAGTAAAGTATAGCAGACCCTTTTAGGCTCACGATAACTATTCTTGAGGTAGATATGGGTCATATTGGTAGTATCTATCTCTTCTATCATCTTGGAAGTGGTATCGAGAGGATTGTGGATAATAGTAGCACTCCCGGTGTGGGAGGGTGTACAGAGCAGGTGATGCCTTCTCTTCTCCTGATGTTTTCTAGGAGAGCGGCGAGACGAATCGGAACTGGATAGTGTCATGAATTTGGTTATGAAAGATGAAGAGTGATTTATTTTATAGGAGCGAACTTAGGCTAAAAATTTGTTCGTGTCTGTGTGCGAGTTAAATCGAAGCAGGATCTCCAAGGTCAGTTCTTTTGCAGTAGAAAAAACTATGAAGAACAAGGTGACCGTTATCTAGTAGCCAGGCAACTATCTCAACTCAGACGGACAAGGACATCAAAGCTTGATTTAAGAGAGATGGGAAGAGAGAAGAGAACCGAGGGGGAGAAGATGGACGGAGGCACAGCCTGGACGACTGCCCAAACGCAGCAAGAGAATTCCAGCACGGAAGAATGAACGACAGAAGAAAAGCTACAAAAGGATCTTATTTTTCAAATTAACAGTAAGATAAAACTCTGTTTGGAAATGTAGTTAGCTTATTTGTTATTTTGGTTTTTTTATAGAGGAAAATGTGGTGATGGCTGGGGTCTTTTGGAAATGATTGTTTATGTAAAGATGTCATGTTTTGCTCATTTAAATTCATTTATAGCTAATCTCTATTTTTCTAATAAAATATAAAAAGGCTGATTGTCTGAACGCTGGCTTCTTGCAATAGACCATAAGCTACTGATTTGTTTAATCAGGCCAAATTAAATGCTACCAATTTAGGGTCTTACCTATAAGAGAGGAGGAAGATTAAATCTTCTAGAACTCCTGGATGTTATTTATTTAAAAATCGGATCAGACTTGGGAGAAGGGGTGAAACAGTTGCCTAGGGTAAAATTAAAGGACCCAGTTTTACCTGATAAGGAACTGATCATTCCGGACACCTCTCTGTTCCATGTAAAAGCAGATTCTTAGGAAGCTCGCTTTTACGACATGGTGGCAGCGGTGGGATATTAATCACGCGCCATGTTTACAACAGGCTGGAAGCTGGAATCTGAAACACGCGCTTTGCTTAACGGCTTGAAAGCGCTGTTAATTGTTTTATGGAAGCAGACAAGCGAACAGACCTGTTAATTAATTTATGACTAAAGAAACTTCCCTGGCGTAACGTTCAGGCCGAAGCAGGGAAAGTTGGTAATTGTTTTGACTGGAGAAAAATCCTATGCAAAAGGCTTAGGCTGATTGATGCAAGGAGAGATTCTGTTCCTACTGTTCAGTAGGAACAGGCATTTTTTGCTGTGATAAAGTGCCAGCTCGAGTCATCAAGGTGATAGAGTGGCAAGACTGTTTTTTTTTTTTTTGGTTGCTTTAAGTAGCAGGAGTCTATAAGAAGCCAACCAGGATAGAAAAAGAAATTAAATAAAGTTTAAAAAATTTTTCCAGCCCTAAGCCAGAATCAAAAGGACAGATTCCTGAGGGAACTGATAGTATCTGTCAAGCTGACAGCTTTATTGTTTTACAGCTTCTCCCTGAGTTGAGTGCTTCGGCTAAGGCTGCAGGGAGAGAGCAGAGGAAAAAAAATATGGCTTTTAGTAGGCGTTCTTCACTGCCTGAATTATCTGTGGATAAAGAGATTTTTACAGCAGTGGAGCACAGTATGCTACTGCAGAGTGGAGCAAGACCAAGAATTATTAGTAGTTCATTACAAATACCCTAGGAATTCCATATGAGAAGTGCAGTTACAATATTTACAGAAGAAGATGCCCAAAGGCTGATGTCAGGAAATCGGCAACAAGCTACCAGCAGAGGTAGAGAAGGGTCATCTCTGTCAGACAGAGAGCCCGGAGCATCTCTAGATGATTCTTCCAGGATGGGAAATGGAAGAATTGGCTGTGGTGGGTCGAGCTGAGTGGACTTTGTAGTTTTCTTCGATTTCTTAGAGGTCCTCTTGTCTTTTTTTCTTCTTAGAAGAATCTAGAGACTGAGTCAAGGCCTTTGACGTTGACACGGATTTTGACTTGTCCTTATGATGATGAGGAATTGAGGGCCTGCAAGCAGGCATGGGTGGATCTTGCCTATCAGGTCGAGGGCCTGGAGATTGTGCAGACTCCATAGCAACTGGAGGCGGATTCAGAGATTTTTCCCAGAGGTAAGACCTCAATCTTTGTAAACACAGTTTTAGAGCAGGTTTAGTTAGCCTTTTACACTCGGAGCAGAGTATGTAGAATGTTGTTCTCCAAGACAGAAGAGGCAACAGTCGTGGCCGTCGGTTAGCGGGATATTATTTCCACAGAGAATGCACCGCTTGAAAGGCCTGAAGGGGGCCATAAAAGAATGGGAAACAGGAGGGAAAAATGGTCATGGGAGGGATCGGCAAAACACGGGTAGAGAAGAAACGGGAATAAACTCACAGGGGAAACAGCTAATAAAGAACGATAACTGAAAGGAATTTGAAGCAAATAAATGATTCTATAGGAAGTATAAATTCAATAGATCGCTCTCGTCTCTGAAACAGGTTTAGCAAACACGGCAGAAAAAAGGAACTGAGGGGATGAGTGATGGACGGAGCAGGCGCTCCATGGGGGAACGTCCCACTAACCATGGGTCTTTTAAGCTCTAGAAACCAAAGGCCGGCCCTTCCCATCCCAATAGCACAGGGACCCTCACCCTCAGGGCAGCCCAAAGGGGTTCGTATCCCAACCTTCTCCCTCTGAAAATGGCAGGGCGGACAGACTGGGAGGCAAAGGGTGTACAGAGCAGCTCTAAGCGGCAAAGGTGAGCCACAGAATCAGAGGACACCGCTGCCATGGGCAGCCTCTACACGCACGCACGCACGCACGCACGCACGCACACGCACACACACTGTGTGGACAGAAGGCGCTCCAGGGTGACTGAGAACCGACGAGTTACGTGTCCAGAGCAGCAAACGGGAGTCAAGCACAGAAGCAACAGAAAGGGAAGGCCTGAGTCCAGGAGAGGGCTACAGGTGCCCCGGGACACCCAGCCGCCAGTCAGGCACTGCGTCTGGCTGCTGCCCCACAGAATTCACACAAAGCCAACTTTTCTTCTGTGGCTCCCCCCGTCTCCCCACCCCTCGCAATCTGCTCCAATATCTTAGCATGGAGACATGCCGGTTCTGAAGAACACCGATCCCAAAACTAAACCACCCAATCAGAAAGGGGCAGAGGATGATGGGAGCAGACAAGGTCATCGCCATGGGCCCCATGCCATGGGTCTGCCACTCGGTGGATCCACAGGGAGCGCAGGCAAGGAGCCCCGGGGGGGGGCTGGTGTGACCTGCACACAAACACACGGCAGCACCCACAGACGCCCCTGCTCGGCCCAACCTTGAGGCCGCGAGGAGTGGTGCCGGCGAGGGCAGAGAAGCCCCACCGCAAAGGGGGCGCGGAGGGGGGCATCACCTCCCCAAAGCCACTGGGCGGTCTCCAGGCACTGGGTGACCACCTCAGCTGGGACACATTCCGAGGAGCAGGGGGGCCGGCTGGCCGGCCAATTTGGGCCCTTCCCCTGGCCGCCCGCTCACCCGGCCGCCCCCCACATGACACAGACATGGACGCTGCAGGGAAACCAGTTTATTCAGGAAGGCCCTCTCCAGGCATCCTTGGACGCCCCTGATTTCTTGCTGACCTTCCCCATCCTTCCGTTCGTCCAACTGGATCCTTCTCCCTCCCTGATTCCCTGCCAGAATTTACACAGGCAGCTTGACTGAGAAAGTATCAAAATTACAAAAGGTGAGAAGCCTTGGCAGGTGGAGAGTCCCCGTCAAAGAAGGCGCCAAGCCTGTTGGGTGGGTGGGCTGTGCAGTGAAGGGCCGGGCAGGGCAGAGCAAGGCGGAAAGGCGGCCTCTGCCGGGGGGAGGCCCTGGGAGGGTGGGAGCCGGCGGGTGGGCGGGCAGGAGGGAGGCCGAACCCAGGCCAGGGGAAGGGTGGTTCTGGGCCCACCCGAGAGGCACGAGGACATTAAGAATAGCAGCAGCAGCAGCAGCAGCAGGGAGAGGAGGGAGGGGAGGGGGCCGGGAGAGAGCGGCTTCCATGCCCCCCCTCTGCCAAGGGGTGTGGACAGGCTCTCCCCCTTCTGCCAAATTATTCTGAGGCAAGGCAGAGGGGAGGGCTCAATCCAATTTAAGGCAAAATGGGCAGGTGGGAGGGGCAGCAGAGCCCCCCCCATTGTTGCATAGTCAGGGCAGGGGGCACAATCTGCCCCCTCGGGAAGAAGCGTAGCTCACCAGCATCCTCCCTCCCCCCCAAGGCAGAAGCAGGCTGAGAGAGCCACCAAGGCACAGGATTCCTGGAAGAAAAGGCAGGGGGGGGGGGGGGGCGGGAAGCCCTTGCAGGGCGGCTCCCAACCCAGAAAGGCAGTCCAGCGTGTGTGGCACGTGGCAGTGGCCCCATTCGGTGAGCAGGACTCGTGGGTGAGCGAGAAGCGGGGGCCCAGCCTGCTGTTGCTCGTGGGGAGGGAAGGGTCGGGGCCTTAAATAGGGAAGCAGCAGGCAGCGGTGGCGGAGATCGCTCAGTTCTGCCCCTCGTCCCGCAACTCCGATGGCAGGAACTTGTACTGCTGCTGCCGGATCATGGCCAGCTTCTTGCGTGCCTCCTCCAGCTCCCGCTCCTTGCGCAGCATCTCCTCCTGGGCAGCAATGATCTAAGGGCAGAAAGGAAGGCGGGCAGGAGATCAGCCTTTGCGCCTCTTTGCTCCAGGCGGGGAGCCAGTGGCCCGCCCACCCCCCCGAAGGCAGCAGCCAGTCCCTCCCAGACCCCCCCCAACCCTCCTGCCTTGGGGGGGAACTCACCTGAGCGATGCCCACCACCATCCGCTCCTTCACCACCACCGTCTCGTTCTCGCTGTCTTGGAAGGCAGCGGCTTTCTGGGCAGCCTTCACCAGATTGTCCGATGCTCTCTTCACGGCATTGCCGGCCGCCTGAGTGGCAAGAGAGAGTCAGGGAGGGGAGAAGCCCCCGCCTGGGAGCCGTGCCCCCCACCCCGTGGGGCTACGAAGCCTTCCACCATTTCCACTGCTGGGCCTGGCCTGGGAAGCAAGGGTGGGGGGAAAGGCAGGTGCCTCCCGCCCATGGAGGAGGGCTTCTTGGACACCCCCACCCCCACCCCCACCCCCCGTAAAAGCAACTCCCCCCCTCCTGTCCACCCAGCCTCTGCACAGGCAGCTCCTTAGAGCTAAATGGAGTGTGTGTGTGTGTGTGTGTGGTGGTGGGGGGGGGTTAAGAGAGAGAGTTGAGGCCTCAAGGGCGCCTCCCCAGAGGATACCAGAGCTCTCGCCCCCCAACCCCCTCAAGACGCTCACCTGCAAGCGCTTCATGGCCTCCGAGTCCTGATCTGCTTTGACCTTGCAGGCCACCAGAAGCTGGGCCGTGGAGGCGGCCACCTGCTTGGCGGAGGAGATGAGCTTCTCCTCGCTGGCGTGGCCTTGGACCGCGGCGTTGGCCGCCTCACACAGGTTGTTGGTGGCGGCCGCCACCATCCGAGCCTGCCGGGCGGGAGAAAGGCAGGAAGGGAAGGAGAGGAAGGAGAGGGCTAGAGCCCAGGGCTGCAGCAAAAGCAGAGGCTCCCGACCCCACCCCCACCCCCCCCCGCGTGGGAGAAGGGAGCAGGGCTGGGGTGGGCGAAGCCATGAGGTGACCAGCCATGAGGAGGCCCGGCTGGCCGGCTCCCCCCTGCTCCTCAGGCCACCTTTTCAGGCCCCATTTGCCTCTCACCTCCCCCCCCCCACCTGGGATTCAGGTCTAGCTGAACTAACACAGGCCCGAGGGTTGTGGGAGGTTTCTAGGAATCATCTTCCCAGAGCCTGGGTGGGCTCGGTGGCAGAACAGACGGGTGTTTTTTTTTAAATTGGCCGCCGTGCAGGCCTGTGCTCTTTTGCACGAGGTGCCTCTTGCTGGGTGGGATCCATCTTCAGCCAAGCATCAACCAAGGGGGGGGCGGCGGGGGTGGGGGGGTGGGGGAAGCACAGCCTGGAAGAGATTTTCCCCACTCCCACCGCTTTGGGCCCTTCGATACTCACGGCTGAAATGAGGCCCTGGGACCACTGCCCGTCATCCAGCGCGTTCGCCGGGATGGCCCCCACCTGGGAAAAAGAGGAAGGGCCGTGAGGGAGGCCAAGGGGACTCCCTCGAGGTTGGGCCAGCTGCCTCCCCCCCAACCCCCCCCCTGCAGGACCCTAAAGACCCCACCACTCACCTTCCCTTGCGCCACCAGCTCCCTCTGGGCCGCCGAGGCTGCTTTGACCAGGGCGCTGGTGGCCGCGGCGATGGACTTGGCCGCCTCCAGAATCTGCTCCTCAAAGTTGAGGCTCTCGTCCGCCTGCTGCTTGGGGAGAGGTGCTGGATCAGTGGGGAGAGAGGGGCAAGAGAGAGGGGCTTGGGGGCCTCGAGGGGAGGGGGCGGCAGGGGTTCACGGTGCGTTTGTGTGTGTGTGGACGGGGGCCTCTTGGCACTGGGGCGTGATTCCAAAGCAAGACCCGCTATCCAACCTGCTCTCCCCCCCCGGATGCCTTGGTTGAACAGCTGGGAGCAGAGGCTGCTGCAACTGCGGGCAGGAAGGGGCTCTTTGCCCAGAGCTCAGAGAGGACCCAAAAATGAAAAACGGTTGGGAGGCAAATTCTGTCAAGTACGGCCCTTCCAGGAAATCCCTGGCTTGTTCGGTGATAATTTCCCCGTACAAAAAGCGAAGGAAGAAACCAGAGGAGTAGTTATCCTGGACTTGATTCTAACCAAAAGAGATGCCTTGGTGTAAAAAGTGGCAGCAAGAGGAGAACTCTGGGGGAAAGGGGTCACGTTCTGCTTGAGTTCGTGATTTCAAAGGAAACAAAAGCAGAGTGTCGCCATGTGTAGACGCTGGATTTTCGGAAAGCCAATTTTAATAAACTCAGAGCGATGACAGGTAAGGTCCCATGGCAGGACATCAGATGGGTGGGAGTTTCTTTAAAAAGAAATTCTAAAGGGACAAAAATTAACAATTCCAACAACAACAACAAAGGTGGGAGACAGCAAAAAAAGAAAAGCCCAGTGTGGCTTCATGAAAAGCTCAGAGAGGACCTGAAAACAAAAAAAGGACACATATAGGAAGTGGAAAGAAGGCCAGGCCACAAAAGAGGAGTACAGACAAGTACTGTAGCCAGGAATTGCAGGGATGCCCAAAAGCTCAGAGAGGACCTGAAAAGAGACAAGACCGCACCTCCTCCTTTTTCTTAAAAAGGACCAAAGCTGGCTGACATCAATAAAAGACAACATTTAAATGCTAGAAACAGAAGGTATACACAAATTTAAAAAGAATCAAATACCACACTAAAATGGTAAACAAAATCAACACCAAAAACATATTTAAAGTAATAAGGCACAAGAATCCATTTAAAAACCTCTGTCAGACAGCCAGACACCATCAGAAAGCCTGCCCAAAGAGAAAGGCCTTTGTCTGCTTGTGGAAGGACAGCCAAGTTGGGGGGGGGGAGGGGCAGCCCTTTCCTATGTCTTCCCCAAACGCACCTGGGAGGGTGGTGCAGCTGAGAGAAAGGCCTCCCTTTCCTTATAGGAAGTGGAAGGAAGGCCAGGACACAAAGGAGGAGTACAGAAAATTAACAAAGAATTTTGGGGATGGTGTTAAGGGAAGTCAAAAGCTGAGAATGAGCTGAGGTTATCAAGAGATGCTAAAAGCAACAACAACAAAAATCATTCCTTAGGCATGTACATAGAAAAGACCGAGAAAAGAAACAGTGGCTCAGCTACTCAATGGGGATGAGAAAATGATAACAGGCAAAGAAAAGGCAGAACTGCTCAATTCCTACTTCAGACCAGTCTTTTCTCAAAAGGCAGTCCAAGACTCTCCAAGCAAATGTGAAGTACAAAAGGAGGATTGCAGCTTGCGATTGATAAACAGCTAGTCAAGGAATGCCTTGCTACTTACTCTGAATGAGTTTAAATCTCCAAGACTGGATGAATTGCATCCAAGAGTATTGAAGAAACCGGCTGAAGAACTCTCAGAACCACTATCTTATTATTTTCTTGAAATCTTGGAGGACAGGTGAAGTGCTGGAGGTGCTGAAGATGACTGGAGGAGGGCAAACCTTATCCCTAACTTCAAAACGGGCAAAAAGGAGCAAGCAGAGAACTACAGGCTGGTCAGCCTGACATTAATCCCATGAAAAAGTTTGGAACAGAGTATAAAACAGTCACTCTGCAGACACCTTGAAAACAATGCAGTAAAAACTAGAAGCCAATATGAACTTGATCTCATTCTTTGATCTCATTCTTTGATTCAGATAACCTCTCTGGTAAACAGAGGGAATGCAGCAGGTGTAATATATCTTGACATTGCTGAATATAAGCCAACAATGTGTTGTGGTTGCAAAAAAAGCAAAATCTTTTTTTGGCTGCATTAATAGCCTCCAAATGGCATGAAGTACAAACTCCTCTCTATTCAGCACTAGCTAGGCCTCATCTTCAGTGTTGTGTCCAGTTCTGGATATTACATTTCAAGAAGTATATTGACAAACTGGAACAAGTTCAGAGAAAGGCAACAAGGATGATCAGAGAACTGGAAACCAAGCCCTAGAAGGAAAGAATAAAAGAACTGGGCATGTTTAGCTTTGAGCAAAGAAGACTGAGGGGAGATACATTAAGAGACAGAAAGGCCGTCATACGGCGGAAGGGCAGGATCTGTTCTGAATCACATCCCAGAGTGCAGGACACCTAATGATGTCCTCAAGCTAAAGGAAACCAGATTTCGACTGGATATCAGGAGAAACATCCTAACTGTTAGAGTGGAACGATGATGGGACCCATGACCTCCGGGGGAGGTGGTGGTGAGCGCTCCAGTGCAGGAGGCCTTCAAGAGGAAATCAGACAACCACCACCTGTCGGATCTGCTTTGATTTGGATTCCTGCCTTGAGCAGGGTTTGGACTCAGTGGCCTTACGGGCTGGTTCTAGGATTCTCTGATGGGAAGAAATGTCCTTTTGAACCAGCACGACAGGGTGTGCCTCAGGGCACACACGCACTACGTGGAAAGAGAGAGAGCAGGTGGGAGAGGTGAGCCGCCTCCCAGAAGCGCTCCCTGAACCCCCTCTGGCTGCTTCTTGCCACCTGTGGGAGGGCAGAGACACGGCAGGACCCCCCCCCCCCGCCGCACCCTCCTTCGGCCACTTTGTGTGGGCCAATGAGCAGGAGGAGGCCTGGCAAGCCTGGCGCCCAAGGCGAGCTGGGATGGGGGGGCGGGGAATGAGCCGGGGGGGCACCCGACCTTGGGCTTGGCCCGGGGCTGGAGCTGCTCCAGTTTCTTGGCGGCGGCCTCTATGGCTGCGGCTGCTCCCAGCAGCTCGTTCTCAGCGATGACTGTGGGGTCCTCGGGATCCACCCACTCGGTTCCTGGTGGAGGCAGGAGAGGAGAGAGGCCGTGAGGAGACCCTGCTCTTTTCCCCTCCCCTTGCTTTCCTCTTCACTCCCTTCCCCTCCCCTCTTCTTCCCACCCCACGTTCTTCTCTGCTCTGGCAAAGCAAGCACTTCGGCCAGTAACCCTGTGGACCCATAAACTTACTTACTTATTTATTTATTTATTTATTCATTTATTTATTCATTCATTCATTCATTCATTCATTCATTCATTCATTCTATTTATACCCCGCCTATCTGGTCGCTTTGACTACTCTAGGCGGCTTACAACATAAAAACATAACAAATATAAAGAAAAAAATTATAACACAATTAAATAATTCTGCAAGATGGGAAGCATTCAAAATAAATCAAATAGAGGGAGGAGGGAAGAGGGTCAGGTATTAACTGGAAGGAATAAATCCCATTCTGACGCCATGTCTGCAAGGCGTCTCCCCTGCAGCCCCCACCCCGCAAGGGCCGGCACATTTCTTCCGCTCTCAGCACCGGAACCCTGCAGCCTCCGTGTCCAAAGGCCAGCAGCTTGGGACGGGGAGAAGGACCAGGAGCCTCCACCTCCCCCACCCACCTTTCATGGCTTCGGCTGCCTGGATGAGCTCCGTCACGGAGCCAGCCACCCGCTTCGAATACGCCGCCAGCTGCTGCTTCAGTTCGTGGCTTGGCTTCTGGAGGACCTGGGCCAGAGGAGGAGGAGGAGGAGGAGGAGGAGGAGGAAGAACTGAGTGCCCAGTCAAGGCTCACACAGACGCCTAAGGCACCCGACCTGGGAGCAGGCTGGAGGAAGCAGGAAAAGAGGCTGCTGGCCCTCTGAATCCGGTGGGAAGAAAGGCCTGCCCTGCCCGCCAGGAAGGCTCCAGCGAGAACCCCCAGCAGGAGAGCCAGACGGGATCAGGCAAGGAAGTCAAGGACGGACTGCCTGCAGCAGAGCGGAGTGGGGGAGGAGGGCCCCGGAGTGGGGCCAAGAGGCACTTGAGGGGGGCTGCTGGGTGGGGGCAATGCAAGGAGCGCGTGGCTGGAGGGTCCTGCCCCAGCCTGGGGGTGGCTGGGGGCCTCCAAAGCCATCTGCTCCAGATGCAGGGCGGGTGCCAAGGCCTGGCAGCCCCCTTGCCAACACCTGTGGGCCTCCCACTCGGGCCAGGGCCAGGGCTGGGGCGAGCCCCCCCCCCGAGCAACAAGCCCACTTGGCTCCCCCAGTCAACAGCTGTTGGGAGCCCAGTCTCTCCCCACTCCAGCCCGAGGGCCTTGGGGGTCTCAGCATGCTGGGACCCCCTCCCTTCCCCTCCCCTGGGAATCCCCTGCAAAACAAAGGCCAGGCACCCAGTTAGTCAGTCACACTGCAGCTGGGGATTTGGGGAGGGGGGATGCTGGGTCTCCAGCGTTCACACGCAAGGGCATCTCAGACCCTGGCAGGACACTCTCCGGGCTGGGACGGCCTGCGATGTCCTTCCATGCCCCTAACAGACTTTGCCAGCCCAGGCTGCAGCAGCCTGGGCTTGCTCCTGAAAGCCGACCCCACTCCCTGCTCTCTGGCCGGCTGCCTCCCCGCCTTCCTTGGCGTGCACACACGGCATGACAGCTGGCACACACTGGCACGCATGCACCACACGCCATACTCACCGGCTGCCCGCCAGAGGGGGGAGGGAAAGAAGAAGAGACGGGTGAGAGAGGAAACTCAGGCCTGCCTGGGGGGGGGGCAGGAGCGGGGGTGGGTGGGGGGTATGCTGCGCAAATCTGGGGCACCCACCCAAGGGACCCGGGCCAGTGGGGCCGGACGGACACTTACCACCAGCACGTGCTCCAGGAGCTCCAGGTAGCCGCTGGCACACTCCTGGCCGAAGCGCAGAGCCCGATGCCGGACCTCCCCGCTCACTTCCGGGTGGTAGGCGGCCTCCTGGAAAGGACAGCTGTGAGGCGGAGGAGGAGCAGGCGCTCCCGCCAAGACCCTTCCGCCCCAGGGGTGAGGGAGGGCCAGGGGCCCCCTCCGAGAGCCTTGGGAGCAGGCCAGGCCCCTGGCCCAGCGACCCGCCGGAGCCCTTTCTAGCTGCTGGCCGCTCCTGGTCCTGGCCAGGAGGCCCCAGCAAGGGGCCACGGGCCTGCTCTCCCCCCCCCACAAAGAAAAGGTCTTGGCATGAAGACCCCTCCAGGCAGCCTCTGCGTGCCGTCCAACCCTTCCAGCGCAGGGGTCCCTCCCAGTCCCTCCATCTTCCCCCACGGAGGGCAATTCCACGTGACCCAAATCTTAACCGAGGGGGCAGCAGTGCCTTGGAAGCCGAAGGGTTACAGGAATAACCTGCTGGAGCTCCCACACCCGCCTCCACCTGCCGCCTACCCCTCCTCCAGGACTCCCACCTTGCAAGCGCGCAGCATGTCAGCGATGGCACGGCGGCTCAAGTTGGCCGTGGCGATCACATCTTCCTGGCGGCAGGAGTTGCCGGCGGCCACCGCCTTGGCCGTGGCCATGGTGATGCCCTTGGTCATGCGGATGAAGTCCTCTGGGGTGGAGGTCTTGGCCGGAGGAACCTGGGAGCAGAACACCTGAGGGGAACCCACAGCTGGGGTCAGGCCAGAGGCAGAGAGGGGTGGGACAAAGGGGCGCCCGCCCCCCCCCACCGGCCACGGCCACGGCGGCACTCACGGCAAGCTCCTGGCGGATGTGCTCAATCGTGGCCTCCAGGGCGCGAGTCCCTTTGGTGGCTTCGTCCTCCACGGCCTTGACCGTCTTCAGCAGCGACGTGACATTGGTGACCATCACCTGGAAAGCGAGGGGCCGCAGGGCAGCTCAGCCTCGGGCCAGAGGTGGGGCCGGATTCCTGGCGTTCCCTCCCCCACCCGCCAGACCCGGCCTGCAGCCCCACACCCCCCACACCCTGAGGGCTGACCTTCGCAGAATTCTTCAGCTGGTAGACAGTCGGGTCGTCGGAAGACTTGCCCGCGGCGGCCTTCGTGGCGCTGATCAGATCACCGAGGGCTTTGGCCACGTCCTTCACCGCGTTGATGAGAACCACCTGGGGCACCAAGGGGAGGGGGGATGGGAGTCAAGCTGAGCGGCCCCGAGAGACGAGCCCAAGGCGGCTGCAGGGGCCACGGGCAGCCACGCCATCCTCACCTGAGTCTCGGGGTCCTCGGAGCCCAAGCTGGCCGCCCCCAGCTTCACCACGTCCGCCAGGCGGGTGATGGTGGCGACCGAGGACTGCGCCGCCTGGGCCAGCTTCTCCTGGCTGGCGGTGGCGTTCTGCACCAGCACCTTGGTGTCCTCCACGAGGGCCTTGGCCGTCTTCAGGATCCCCTCCCTGGCAAGGAGCGGGGTGGGGGGGTGGAGGGGGGAGAAGGGAAGTCAGGCAGACGGGCAACGGGTGGGAGCAGGCAAGGCGCTCCAGGCCCACTGAGGGGGCCTCATGGGGGACCCCTCGCCCACCCCACGGTCGGCACCTGTGGTCAGCAAAGGTCTCGGCATTCTCTCGGTTGAGGGTCCCAGCCGTGGCAAACATGATGGTGGTGTCCAGGTCGGCAATGATGCCGGAGACGGCACTGGCTGCTGTGATGCAGGCCTGGGTGCCCCGGTTGCCTGCCTGCAGGGCTGCAAGGACATGAGACACCTGGAGGGGGGAAGACAACAGGGGGGAGCAGGGGGAGCGGGGGGGGGGGAGGAGAGGGACAGTCATCTTTCGCTTCCTGCAGGCCATCTCCCCATCAGAGTGCCTGAGACAGGGCGAAGAGCAGAATCCCAGGGCCCCAGGAAGAGGTTGCTGCTGCTGCTGCTGCTGCTCTGGAAGAAGGGACTTCTGTTGCCTCCCCTCCCCTCCGCTCGCTTGCCTCCCCCCCCGGGTACCTTCTCGGAGACTCGGCGGGCACACTCGATCAGCTCCTTCTTGGTGTAGGCGTCACTCGGCGTGCACTGCAGCGCCCCGGCCTTGGTCACCAGGGCCGCGCAGCCGTGGCCGAGCTCCTGCACACGGTGCTTGATGTGGGAGCCAATCTGGAAGGGGTGGGTGGGGGTGGGTGGGAAGGCAAGAATGAAGCCGCTGCCCGGGTGGGCTGGTCTCTCCCCCAGAACCGCTCTCGATGGGCTATGCCCCAACCGCACGCCCCCCCTTGTTGGGGCTGTGCTGCCCTGAAGAAGGCTCCTTCTCTGCGGCCGAGGCTGCCCCGAGGGAGAGAAAGAGGTCCCCAAGCGGCCCCCGCTCCCTCCTCCTCCCGGCAGAAGGCCAAGGGGGGGGCAGCGGAGGCTCCTGCTCTTCATCCCCCAACCCCAGGACCAGACCCCTCATAGGAAATTTCACACACCCCTTCACCCGGCCCATCTCACCTCCTCGTTCTCTGCCGTCATGGCGGCCGGCTTGGCCTGCAGGGCCAGCTGCTCGTAGTCGCTGGTCAGCTGGTTGGCCAACGTGCCCAGCTCGTCTGGGTTGGTGGTGGATTTGGTGACCTGCCAAGCGGGACAGAAGGAGCCGTCAAACCAGCAGGGGTGTGTGTGTGTGTGTGTGTGTCGGGAGCCCCCGAGGGGAGCAGCCCCTTCGAGTTAAGGGGGAAAGGCAGCTGGGCTGAGGCCCAGGAAACAGCGGAAGGGGGTTGGCGCTGCCCCCCATTCCTGTGGAGAGGAGCCTTGACCCATCTCTTCCCCCACCCCTCCCCGCACAACGCAGCCCGGGCCCCCTCACCATCTCCTGGACAGTGACCGCGATGGCCTTGGCCGTCTTCACCATGGTGGTCTGGTAATCGACGAAGGAGCCGTCCGGCTCTCCCATGGGGCCCTCGTCCAGCTGCAGGGGGGGGAAGAGCGGAGCACCCTCAGCAGGCCAGGCGGAAGGACTGCCCCTGCCCGCTTCCTCCCCCCCTCCGGCACACCCAGGAGGCGCCCAGCGGGCTAGCAAGGGCGCCTCGGCATTCTGCCATGCCACCACCCGCCGACCGGCGCGGCCCTCCCCTTCCCGAGCAGGGTGGGCGCTGCTGTTCTCGGCCGCCGCGGGCCCGTAAGAGGTGGCCGTGGTTCCACAGGGATCCCTTGCGCCGGCCCAGTCGCCTCCTCTCTTCCCCTGCTGCTCCTGAGCCGGACGCGGTGCCTGCTCTGCCCAAAACGGGGATCAGCGGAAGCTCTCCCTTCTGCCCACTCTCGTGACTGCTGTCACTGAGGGTCACCCTCCGCCCCCCTGCCCCCTTGGTCATGCACGGCCTATGGATCCCAGCCAAAGCCTGGAAGAGCCACTGCGAGGGGATGGAGGGGCCAAGGCCGGCCCTTTGCCACTACAGGCTAGAGCGGGGCGACAGCACCACAAAGCCAAACCCTGGCCAGAGAGGATTCCTTTTGTTTGTCTCAAATATTTTTACCCCACTCTTCTCCTTGAAAAGGACCCCGAATGGCTGGCATCCTATGGAAAGTCAGTCTTTAAGGCTAACAAGATACAGCTGCCCTTTTCCGCTCTGATCCGTGGTGACCTCTCGGGGCTCCCGAGTCTGGCCACCGACTGTTCTGTCTTGTGGTGCTTCAGACGATCCCGGGAAGAAAAACGGGGCCATGCCTCCCCCCCACCACCACCTGGAGCCTGCAGGTGGGGGCCAAGCCTCTCCCTGTTCCCTCCCCAGGCCCCTGGCCCCCTGGCATCGGGCGCTGGGCCAGGGGGCGCTCACAGAGGCTGAGGTCCCCCAGCCCTCCCCCCATGGCTGTCGAGTGCCCCACAAGTGCCTGAAGGGGAGCCTCCCTCTTGCCTCACCTGGTTGATGGCTTGCGTGATGGAGTCCACCATTCCGCCCACGACGCCCGCGGCACTCGCCGCCTCGTTCAAGGTGGCCGTGAGGTCCTCGACTGCCTCCTTCATCATCTGTACGGCCTCGTCCAGGGCTTCCTGCGTGTGCGGCGCTTGCTGTGAAGGAAAGGGAGGGGGGCAACTGTGTGTCACCCTTAGGGAAGAAGCACCAGCAGAACCAGACTCCCCACCCCCGGAGGAGGGTTGGCCTGGGAAGACACGGGGGGGGGGGGAGATGCTTCTTGCGGCCCCAACCCCACTCTGAGCTAAGAAGAGGGGCAATACTTTGGCAGGCGCTCCAGGATCGGGGCTGGGGCCGGGGCCACAGCCAGGTCCCTATAAGAGGAGGCGCTGCCTTGACCCACGGTGCCCACCTTGGGGTTCCCGCCGGCCTCCTTGGCCGTGTAGAGCATCTGGAGGGCGGACTCGGCCAGCGTCTTGGTCTGGTCCAGCAGGTTCATCTGTTGCTGGTGGTTCAGCATCTTGGAGGCAGCGCCCACGGAGGCCAGCACCAGGGGCTCAAAGTACTGGGCCAGCTGGGAGACCTGGGAGAGAGCAGGGGAGGGGAGGGGAGGGGAGGGAGGAAGGGAGACTCAGCCCCTGCACAGGGTTGGGAGGGCGGCTCTCCAGCGGAGGAGCTACTGGCGCCCCATCCCCACAGCCACCCCTCTGTGCAAAGACAGGCGGCATCACCATCCTTCCTCCCCCCACCCCACCACCTCCAAGATGCCGTCCTCCTGGGAAGGCCTTTTGCTTGGCATGGAGCCCCACTGAAGAAGCTAGGGGGGCCGAGGGCCCTGCAGAAGGCAGGAGCAAGCCCTCCCCCCCGGGCTGCTGAGACGCAACACCCCCGGTTCACTTGCCCGCCCCCACAAGGGGAGCCAGCGAACCCCTCCAGCACAGGTTGGTGGCGGCCCCACTGAATGGGCCCCACAGGCAGTGGGGCAGCTGCCGAGGCTTGCTCACAGGCTCCACTGCCTGCCTGGCAGACCTGTCCCCCCCCCCCGTGGGTTTGCCAGCCTGGGCCCTCTCGTCAAGACCCCAAATAGGAGGGATTCCCTTGCGGGCACACGGGAATGTCCGAAAGGCCCCACAAGCGGGTCGGACCACAGCTGGCTCCCCTGGCCCCATATTCTGTCCCCAGAGCGGCCCCTCCCTCTCGGGCTCCCCAGCAGCCGGCGCGGATCGGAGGCTGTGGCAATCAGGGACCTCTCTGGGGAAGAGCCGAGGGCCACCCCAGGCGCGCGCGCGCGCGCGCGCGCACACACACACACACACACACACACACACACACTGGGCCTCCTGCCCAGCCTGACTGCCAACCTGGCGGGTTGGGTTGGCTTCCCTCCTGAACGCCCGCCCGCCCGCCCGGCCTCATCCCCTCTTAGACCCCCTGACCTTGTGGCCCAGCTGGGAAGCCTCGGCACGCGCGGCCCCAGCCACAGGCTCAATGAGGTGACTGATCTCCTGGACTGCCGTCAGCATCTGGTTGTGTAAGGCCTGGTGAGAGAAGGCGGTGGGGGTGGGGTTGGGTCCCTCGTGAAAAGGCCCGGGGAAAGGGCCAGCAGCCCCCTCCTCCTGGGGCTGCCATGGCTGAGGGAGTGGGTGCCCCCCTGGGGCCCAGCCCTGCCCCACTCTGCCGCAACGGGAGTTGCCACGCGCTGGGCAGCGCTCCTTCTGCCCCCTGAGCCCTCCGAGGCAGGCCCTCTTCCCTTTCTTCTCCCAACTTGGGGGGCAGACCACAGTGCCCTCCCTCTTCCCCAGAGCCGACATCAAGCCCTTCCGCACGGGCCGCCCTGCGTACCTCCTGGGAGATGCCCTCCCGGGGAGCCAGCTGCTGGCTGATGGCGGCGAGCGAGGCTTGGTCCACGTCCCGGATGCACTTGCTCAGCACCTCAATGGCCTCGTCACATTCCCGCTGGCCGGGAGCCTTGTCCCTGGAGAAATGGCCACAGGCACCCGGTCGGCATGGCTGCCCACGCCAGCCACGCCCAGCAGCAGCCACAGGGTCCACTACCCACAGAAACTGAGCCTAGGCCCTGCCTGGTGCCTCTTTCCCCCCCCCAGCCCACCCCCTCCAGTCCTGGCGGCCGAAAGCCACCCAGAGAGGGAGAGATCCGCGGGGGCGTTCTGGAGCCGGGGCCAAACAGGGACAGGACCCACAAGCAGGGTCTTCTGCTTCCAGAGATGCTCTGCATGCCTCTAGGCGAGACTCCAGGAAGCAGCCCCCCTCCCTCCCCCCCCCAACTGGGTCTCCTAGGGCTCCGAAGGGCCAGGGCGCTCACCTCATGTTGGTGATGAGCTTCTTGATGGAGTCGGAGACGGTGCGTGAATGTCCCGCCAGCACGGACCACTTGGGCGGGTCCTTTGGGTTGACGGCCAGCGAACGGGCGGTCTGGATGAGGCCGGCAGAGCTCTCCAGCATGGTCTTGGCCGAGGAGACGATGGGCTCCATTGCTCTGCGGCCCTGCAGGAAGAGGGAAGCGTGAGGGTGGCCAAGGATTCCCCCACCCACCCGCCCGCCCGCCCCTTGACGAAGGCGGCAGGCTGCTCTCTCCGTGTCCTCCCCCAGCGTGAACTCAGCGCTCGGGAGCCAGCTTGCAGAGGTTTGGGGGTGCCCGCCTGCCCCCAAAAGAGAGTTACCTCCGGGCTGATCTGCGCCGGGATGGTGGCAAACTCAGGGTTGGAGGCAAAGGCCGCCAGGTTGTCCACGGCCTCGATCAGGGGCATGGTGGCTTCGCGGCAGCGCTCACGGTTCTCTGGGGTGAAGGCCCCGTCCAGGGCCTGGAGGGAGGAGAGAGACGTGCCCGAAGCCGGCTGGTGATGCCCCCCCCCATATGAAGAACGCTGCTGCCACTCACCGCCCCCCCATGCCCCCCCCGCGCCCCCCGCCAAAAATCTCTGATGACAGTGAATTTGATCTAAACGTTTAAAGGACAAAAGATTGATAACGGGAAGGAATCAAGAATAAACTCTCCTCCTCTTTTACTCACAGAAGCAGAAACGATGAGGCTCTCAACGTGGCGGTTGAAAGAAAACTGAAAGGGCAGAGCCTTGGCGCCAAGGTACTTATACGAGGGGGGGAGGGGGCCTTATTCTAAGGTGTTTTTTGCTACTGCGGAAGCTCTAGAACTTTCTGAGGAGGCTCCGCGCAGGTGCGGATCACCCAGGGTGGGATTCACAGAGGCCACAAAGAAGAAGAATCACCACAGTATTCAGAGAGTTGGCCAATGGAGAGAATTAGCCTTGGGACCCCCGGGCTACCCCCCCCCCCCCCAAAATCATATTCCCATAAACATGAACTTTTGCAAAAATGTGATGTCCAGTCACCCTGAGCAACGCCGAAGGACAGTGGCCCTCTCTGTGCTTGTGGCTGAAAAGGCAGACGGGGCCGCCTGCGCTCCCTTGGCCGGGCTGGGCCCCCCCAGAGGCCTTCCAGCCCGCAGCCCCTGCCATGAAGGGGAGATGAGCCTCCCCCCAGAGGGAGGGCCAGCGCCCTGGGCCACGTCCCGGCCCCCACCGTCTCTCAAGCCCTGGAGGTGCGCTGGGGGTCTCTCGCCACGTCCCGACGGGGCACGCAGGCCTGCCTGGGCAAGGGGGCCCCTACACGTGCGGGGCAGGTACCTTGATGGTCTTGACGAGGTTGGCGGTGTTGTTGGCCACCTCCTTGGCCGACTGGACAAACTGGCGCTTGGCGACGGGGTTGGCGGTGCGGGAGGAGGCCAGGCGGCAGGTGTTGCAGAGGGCGGAGGTGTGCTTGGCCACAATGGTGGCGGCCGAGAGGACCTGCGGCAGGCAGAGGCCAGAGATGCTTCCTCTAGACGCCTGCTCCTCCCCAGCCCCAGGACAGGCGCCGCCGAACTGCCTCCTGTCTCTCTCGGCCCTCCCCCCCCGACTCGCCCAGCTGGACTCTCCGTTGCCCCATGGGCTGCCCAGCGACCCCTCCCACCCCCTCCAGCGTCCATCCCCTTCCCTCCCCGGGGCATCTTGCTCAGAGGGGGAGGCTGGCCTGCCCTGGAAGAACGGCCTCCCAGCCATTCTGCAACCCCCTCCCCCCCACACGAGACACCCCGAGACACCCCCCACCCCCCCTCTCCTCACCTGGGCCTGGGTGCAGGCTGGGTCGATCAGGTTCTGGCAGGCCATCTGGATGGCTTGGTTGGCCCTGGCAAACTGGGTGGGGTCCACCAGGCCGTGCTGCCCCGCTTGGCTGTTTGGGTCAGAGACCCCGACCAAGTAGGCTGCCTGGAGGGGGGGTGCAAGGGGAGAACCGTGAGCAGGGCAGGGCAGAAGCTGCCCCCCCTTTCCAGTGTGTGTCGGAAGGAGGGGGCTGGGCCCCTCCTGCCTCCCCCGAAGATGGCTCGAACCGGGCTGCAGGCTCTCCTCCCTACCTGGGCGGCAGCTTCTGTGAAGCCGCAGAGGGCTTTGGAGGCAGTGCCGATGGACTCGCCAAACTCAGGCAGCCGGCTGTTCTTGGCGTTCTGCGAAATGCCAGCCATGGCCTCCCCCAGGATCTGCGGGGGGGGGGGGGGGAAGAGAAAGGAAGCGTCCAGCAGCAGGAGCGGCAGGACCAGGGATAGGCCAGTGGGTGGAAGAGCGTCCCCCAGGGAAACAATTCAGGAGCCCCCCCCCGAGTGGGTGGCCCCGCATTAGCCCCCTCCCACCTAGGCACCTCCCCTTCCCCCCGCCCTCTCCCCCCGCACCCACCTTGGAGTTCTCCATGACGCTGTCCAGGCAGCTGAAGTAGGACATGTCGTTCACGGCCTGGGTGGGATTCTCCAGCAGCTCTCGCACCGTCTGTGGCGGGGGTGGTGGTGGTGGTGGAGAAAGTCCTGTGAGACCCTTCTGCTGCCGCTCTCCGGCCCCTACTTCCAGGTCCCCCCCCCCGGGTCCCCCGAGCCTTGCCAGGCCACTCACCTCCAGCTCTCGCAAGGCGTTGTCGCACTCCTTCTGCCCGGGGGCCTGCTGGGTGCACGTGGTGATCAGCTGGTTGATGCTGTCGGTCACGGCTCTGCAGAGACCCAGCGCGGGGCGGGGGGCAAGGCGGCGGAGTTAGACAGTCCGTCAGCCCCTCTTGGTGGCCCTTAGGGCTCCTGCAGGCCTTGGCCAGGCCCAGGGGGGCGGCTGGGCTCCCAGAAGCCCCCCCCATGCCCCTTCCTCCACCCCATGCCCTGCGGGCCTACCGGGCGGCGGCCGCCAGCTGGTTCTTGAGGTTGGGAGCCGCGGAGTCGGCCGAGAGGGCCTTGGCCGCCAGCAGCAGCTTGCTGGACGACATGGAGATGCTCTTCAGGTTCGACACCACCTGGGCCTGGGCCTCCTTGGACTGGGTGGGGGAGGAAAAGGGGGGGGTTCACACAGCCCTTGGCCACCCTGGAACCTGGCACTCCCCTCCGCGACGTGCCCCCCGCCCCCCTGTTCTTCTGCCCCCCCCCCAGCCCTCAGGCGCTCCCGCCCCAAAGTCTGGCTCTCTCTGTCGAGACGGGGCCTGCCCATGGAGCCCAGCCGCCAGCCAGAGGGGGCGCCTCTGGCCCCAGAGACCACCGGACTCCCCCAGAGTGGGATGGAGGCCCCCCCCCGGGAGCCACCTGGCGGCAGTTTGGCCAACAAGGCTCTTGGGCAAAGAAGAGAGAAGGTGGGCCAGATCCGAGAAGGCCCACCGGCCCCCGGTTTCCATGGCAGCCTCCCACTGGCCCCACCGGACGGCTGTTCTCTCCCTCCCTCTGGCCCCTCAATCCCCCACACCCTCCAAACCACCCCTTCTCGCCCCCTGGACGGTCCAGGCCCCAGCAGGGCGGGTCCTAGTCCAAGGCAGGCCAGGGAGCCCTTGGTCCCTCTTCCTGGAAACGGCCCGGCCCCACGCCCACTGGGCCCCCTCCTGCCCCATGGCCCCCTCCCCGAGGTGTCCAGAAGCCCTGGGGCCTCTGCTGTCCAAGCAGACCCCTCCCCCCCACCCCTCCCCCACCGTCCCCAAGCCGCTCTTACTGGGGACTGTCCGGCCATCTCCACTCCGGCCTGCAGGAACTCGTTGAAGTCCTGGCCAAACTTGCCCGAGGCCCGGGCCAGATCCTGCGGGGTGCCCCGCGAGGCCTGCACCATCTCACTGGCCGACTGGTTGAGGCCGGCGGCGGCCTGGTTCAGGTGACCCTGCACCTCCTGGAAGTTCTTGCCGCTTGATGGGAACTAAGAGGGCGGGGGAGGGGGGGGAAGCAAGGGTCAGCCCTGGACCGGCAAGGCTCAGGAACGCACCGGGCACTCTTTGGACGGCACGGAGCGTGGCCGCCGGGGTGGGGTGGGGGCTTCGTCAACAGGCCGCCTGGCCTTCCAAGCTCCCCGCGGGCCCTCCAGATCCCTTCGCTCCAACCCTCTCCATCCAAGGGTACAGAGCCCCCCCACCCCCCCACCCCCTGTGCCCTGAACCCATTGCGCAGCCCTGGGCAGGCGCAGGGGCACCAAGAGCACCGCCTCCGGGGGCCCACGTCCCAGCCATGCACACAAAGGCAGGTCTAAGCCGGGAGCCTCCCCCTCCGCAAAGGCCACGACGCCCACAGTCCCAGGCGGCCACTCGAGAACTGGAGACGGGCTGGCGCTCCGGAGGCAGCGATGCCCCCCCCCAGCCGCAGAAAGGGGGTGAGGCAAGGAGGGCCGGCTTCTCCTGAAAGAGAGCCTGGGTCGAGGTGGGCTCCCTCAAGAGCGCCAAGCGGGGGCTGCTGCACAATCAGGTGCCAGACATTCATGGCTTCCCCCCCCCAACCCTGCAACACTCTGCTATGGCTGAGCAGGAACTCGGGGGGGGGGAGCAGAGCTCAGGAGAACCGGAGGGGTGGGGTGGGTTGGGGTGGGGCTGGCAGCTCCCTCTGCCACCCAGGAGGTGGTGTCGAGGCTCACACAGGGAACGGGCCCCGGGACTGAACCTCTATGGGCGGGGGTCCCACGGGGAGCCCCTCCAAGCGCTCCTCTCCAACCCTCACTTCTCACCCCCCAGAAAACATCCTCCCCCCCCCCCCACATACACACACACATGCTGAGAGAGAAAGGAGACTCACCGAGTCAGCCAGGAGCCGCTTGCTGGCCTCGCCCACGGTGCGGATGGCGGCGTCCACGTCCCGTTGCCCAGGGAGGCAGCTCACGCAGCGGTTCAGGGCTTGAGAGACGGCCTTGGCCACCTGCCACGGGACCCCAGAGAGGGTCAGCGCCCCCATCCCTTCGGGGGAGGGAGGGAGGGAAGGATCCTTCGGCCCTGCTTGGTGCCACGCTGGGAACGTCCTGGGGGTGATGGTGGTGGTGCCCGGTTCCTAGGCAAGGCCGGGCCGGGCCAGCTTTCTCGGGGGGGGGCGGCGGCAGGGGGAGGAGGGCTCACCTGGGCCAGGCGCTGCTGGCTCTCGGGATCGCCGGGCTTGGCGACGGCCTTGCGGGCCTCCTCGATGAGGTTGCCGGCCTTGTCCATCACGTCGCCCGCGCACTCCAGCATGGCGGCCTGCACCTGGGGATCGTCCGAGTTGGCGGCCACGCCCCGGGCTGCCTGGCTGAGGGAACGGAGGGCGTGCGCCACGTCCCGAGCGGCAATCCCTGGGAGTCGGGCAGGGGGCAAAGCAGAGAGAAAGGGAGCCCTCAAGGCCGGCGAGGTGAGGGCAGCCTCTGCCCCCTCCACCCTCGGCCAGGGAAGCCTGGCTTCTGTTCCCAAATCCACCCAAGGACGGCCACAGAAGGAAGTCCCAAGAGGAACCGGGGGGGCAGGGGGGGGAAAAGCAAACCCCGCCACTCCCTATAGCTCAGCGGCTCACCGCTGCCAGCGCCAGCTGCTCCGGATCCAGGCCCACCACCTGCCGGGTCGCTAGGACCGCCTCCTCAGGTAGCGATCTGGCGACTGATGGCTCGTGGGCCCACAGAAAGGGCTCTGCGTGCCAGCTGCGGCACCTGTGCCATAGGTTCTCGCCATTGCTGACCTAGGGGGACGGGGTGGGGGTGGGGAGCAGGGCTCCCTCCCTCCCCCCCTCCCTCCCATGTCCTGCCTGTGGGAAAGCCCAGGGACCCACCTGTGTAGTTCTCGTTGCCCTGCGCGATCTCTCCCAGGAGCTGAGCGATGGCTGAGCTGACGGCTTTGGTGCTGTTTCCCAGATCATGGGCGCATTTCTCCATCTGCAGCACAGACCGGGGGGGGGGGAGCCTGCTCAGCACGGAGGGACCCTCACACCTCCTGCTGGCTTGTGGCAAGCCCCCTGCCAAACGCTCCCCAACGGGGCTCCTGCCTCTGCCCCGAGCCCCCCTCCCCACTCCTTTGCCCCCTCCCCGACTCCCTGCTCACCGTCTCCCCAGGAAGAGGCTTCAGCTTTCGTTCCCGGGCGGCTGCCTTGGCTTCCTGCAGGTCTCTCTCCAGGCTCTGCACTAGGCTGAGGGCAGAATCAATCTCCAGGGGCCCACAGGCCTCTTGAGCCTGCCACAAAACGACAAAGCATCACCCGGGCCAGCCAGAGGCCCCGCAGCCGGTGGAACTCACTGCCACCAGAAGTGCCAATGAAAGGGCCACCGGTGGCTTTGACGGCTTTACGGCCAGGGTGGGCAAACTGGCTTGCAAGAGGGAGGAGGGGAGGGTGACCTGCAACTAGAACCCCTCCCCTTCAGAGATTACAGGTCTACCTGGAGACACCTGCAGCCGTGGCACAACAGGAGGGGAACATGGGTGGCCCTTCCTTCTGCCCGGCCAAGGGGCAGAAGGTCCCACAGCTCCAGAGCAGCAGTGTCACTGGGCTCCCGCAGGGCCCCGCCCCAGTCCCCACCCTCACTCACCTTCTGGGCTGCGGTGCGGAGCTCTGCCAGCGCCCCGGCCAGGTTCTTGGCACACTGGCTGAGCTGCATGGCCGAGGCCTGGTCCACGATGGTGGGCACGGTGGCCTTGGCAGCTGCCACCATCTTCCCACCAGGCTGCGGGGCAGAAAGAGGGGAGCCTTGAGGAGCTGGGCTGGCCACCTGCCTGGCCTCCAGTTGCTTTGCATGCGTGTTTGTACACGCACACACACAAACAAACGCGACCCCTGCCACGCCCGCGCCCAGGACCGCTCACCTGCAGGAAGTTCTGGCTGGCCGCAATGAGGGAGAGCTGGGCGCTGGGGCTGTCTGGCTGGGACTGGCTCCCTCGCACGCCTTGCACCAGCATCGGGATCTGCTCGGCCACCACCTGCAGCAGCGGGAGGCAGAGTCAGGGAGGGAACAGGCAGGGGGCCTTCGGGCATCAGCCCAGCCGCTGTAGCTGGCCCACCGCTCCCACCCTCGCCCAGCAGGGCTGCTGGAAAGGCTGATGGCCGGCTGGCCCCTGCCCTCTTGAGAAAGGGGGCGTTTTGACCCGACCAACCCCCCCACTCTCTGTGAGCCTCTCCCTCCCTCCCTCCCCCCCTCCTACGCACCTTGCAGCTCTGCACCAGTTGCTGGTGGGCAGACGGGTTCTTGCTGGCCGCGGTGGCGTGCTGGGCGGCCGCGATGGCTTGCGTGGCGGCGGCGGCGGCCAGCTTGGCAGCATGCTGGGGTGAGAGAGAGCCGGGTGGGGGGGCACTGTGAGGTCAGTGGAAGAGCCCGAAAAGGGGACCAGGGAGGCCTCAGCTCCCCCCCAACACACATTCAAGGCCGCCCCAGGGGATCCCAGCCCAGCGCTGACCTCCAGCCTGTGGACCAGCTTCTTCTTGATGGCATTCTGGGCGGCTGCGTTGGTGGCCATCCGGAGCCCTTCGGCCGCCTCCCGCAGACGCTGCTGCTGCTCCTCGCTGTCCGGGTGCGCTGCAGCTCCCTGGTGGACGGGGAGCAGGTGTGGAGGATCAGGGCCTGCCTTCTGCCCCTCCCCCTCTCCCTGGTGTGCCCTGCTCAGACCTGAGACCGGGCAGGGGATAAAACCCCTCCACGCTGGACAGGGGAGGAATAGCTTCTGCCGTGTGTGTGTCTGCGTGTGTGTGTGTGTGTGTGTGTGTGTATGCGTGTGGGGGGGGTCACCTGGCCGATGGCAACAGGGCTTGTGGGGCTGGGGGTGGCGCCCACCTCCAGTCTCAAGGGAAAGGCACACACAGACAGCAACCCAGTGCATGCACACTGGGAGCCTCCTTTCCTTTCCCACGGCAGCGTTTGGACAGGATGGGATCCCAGGTGCTTAGACCACTGCGCGCCAAGGACCCGGAAGCCCAGAGCAGCCAGCCTGGCCCAGCAACCAGCCCCCCCGGCCTCCCCCACCCCCCCGGCCTCCCCCAGCTCCAGGCTCCCCCTCCCCGTCCGGGGCCAGACCTTGGCTGCCTCCACCATCTTGGCCGTGGCATCTGCCAGGATTTTGGCTGCGCTCAGGAGCTTCCGCGAGTTCTCCAGGTCAGTCTCTCCTTCCGCGTCAGCCTTGATGGCGTTCACCAAGTCAGAGGTCGCCTGAGCCAAGATTCGGGCCTGGCGCACCATCTCGCCTGGGGGGGCGGGGCGGGGCGGGGCGGAGAAGAAGGGAGGAAAGGAAGGGAGACGAGGACCGAGCGTGAGCGCTCCGGACGGATCCTGAGGCACCCTCAACCAGCCCTTCTGGAACCAGAGACCTTCCACGAGCCTGCTCTCAGCCACCCCCCACCCTGCATCCTCTGAGGGTGGCCTCCCCTCCCCTCGCTCAGGGGGGGCTGTGGCGTGGGCCTCCCCCTCAACCCAAACCCACCTGCATCCCCCATGGAGCTGAAAATGTTCTCCGTCACATTGAGAATGGTGTCGGTGGCCTGGTCGTAGCGGCCGATGGGCTGCCCCCCAGTGGCATGCCGCTTGATGTGCTCCAGCAGGTCGTTGAGGGCCTGGGTCACCGCCGTGGCGGCCACCCCTACGTGCTTCAGCAGCTGCTCGTCCGCAGTGGCCGCCTGAGAGGCCTCCACGCAGCCCTCCACAGATTTGGCCACCAGCTTCCCGGCCTCCACCAGCTGCTCCTGGCACACGGGGGAGCTGATGGTGGGAGCCACCACCTGCCGAGGAAGAGGGGAAGGCACCGCTCAAAGGGGGAGGATTTCTCACACCGCCAGGCGAGCCCCCAGCTCCTGCTGCCGCCACGAGATCGGGCAGCTGCCCACAGCAGGCCGGCCGGGTGCCTCGGGGCTCAGCAAAGCGCGGTTCCACAGGGGCCTGCAGCTCCAGCCCCCCCCCCTGCGCGCCTGGCCTGTGTCTCACACGCGAGGCCAGCCTGCTCTGCCAAGGCCCCAGGGCTTGTGGCCACTCACCTTGGTGCACGCCACCAGCTGTGAAGTGGACAAGGCACACTGCGTGGCCGCCGCGATCACCTGGGTCTGCAGCGTGGTGTCCTCTGTCTTCTGGGCCACGTTCTTGGCCTTCAAGACCAAGGCGGCCGCTGCGCTGGCCACCGCTTTGGCCAGCTGCATCAGCATGTCCTGCGGGGGCAGGGGGTGGTGGTGGAGGGGGGAGAGTCAGGAGGTGGAGGATCTGCTTACTCTGCTGCTCATGAAACTTTCAGCAGGGAAACCTGAGCCCGCTCGGCGGCACCCCGTGGATCCCTGCCTCCCCTCCCTGCTAGCCACAGCCCTGGGCATGCCTGCTTCCCCGATGGGCTTCCCCTGCTCCAAAGGGCTGTGGCAGAGGCGCCTCTGCCCCTCCTTGCCTGCCGGCCAGGCCTCCCGAAAACCACCCTCCCACCCCCCCTTCCACCCACCCCTCCCACCCCCTTCTGTGCCAGCACCAGCTCTCCAGCCTGAATCACCAGCCTGGAGATTGCAGCCTTCGAAGCCCGTCACCAAGCCCAAGCCCCTGCCACCGACCAATGCAGCTTGATTGGGGGGGGGGGGGGAAGAGACGTGGCCTGAGGAGGGGGAGGGCTATGCTGCTGTGGCTCTTGCTGCTGCTGCTGCTGGTGGTGGTGGGCCTGGGGCTTCAGCTTCTGCCAGAGAGCAACCCATAAGGTCCTGAGCAGACACTCGGGGGTGGGGGGGGGAGATGGGGCTGGCCTGTGCCCCAAGAGTTCTCCCCAAGGAAGGAGGGGGTCGTGAGGGCAAGCTGGGTGGGCACTGAGGAAGTGAGAGGAGCCTCTGGGAGAGACACACCGGCTTGGCCAGCACCCTCCCGGTGCTCTCTAAGCCCCCCCCCCGCCAAGCTGGATCTGCTTAGAGCTTTGTTCATGGCGGCAGGGGGGGGGAGAATCGGTGTGCAAGGAGGAAGGGCCGCACCAGATGCTGCAGCAGAGGGAGCCCAGCAGGAGCCCGGCTGGAGAAGGGAAGCCCTCTGCCCTTCCTGTTCTGCTCCAGGGTCAGCAAACCCCCCCAATGGGAAGCCAAGAAGAGGAAGTGAGAGGGGGGGAGGCAGGGGGGAGGGCAGCACAGGGCCCGTTACCGTCTTTGGGTCAGGGGCGGAGAGGGTCCGGGGGCGCTGGCTCTCTGCCATCTGCACGTGAACCGGCAACACAAAAGAGGTTACAGGGCCCAAGGCTCCGCCCTCCCCCCCGCCAGTCCCACGCTGAGGTGTGGCTCCATGGGCCCCGGGCCCCACTTCGGCCCCTCTTCCCCCACCCCTGCTCCTCTTGAGGAGGAGCCCTCTCCAGAGTCCCAGCTCCGGCCCTGGGGGGCCTAGCGAGCCATGGCCAACCACGGCACTCACCTGGAAATGGGGGTCAGTGTCGCTCTCCCCAATCTGCTGCAGCAACTCCCCACTGGTCTGCCCCACGGCACCGGCGGCTTGCAGGAGATTCTGCCGGGGCTGGACGGAAGCCGTTCGAGGTTAGCACCCGCGTCCGAGACCCCTCTGGGCCCACCAGGGCCCTCCGTTCCTACCTGCTACCCCCTCCCCCCTTGCCTTCCTCCCTAGAGACGGTTCCTCCCACCCGTGGCCCCCATGCCAGCAGCCGCCTCTCCTTCGGCTGCCCCTCCTGCTCCTCCCTTGTGCAGCATTTGGCCCCTGCCAGCAAAAGCACACCTCCCTCGGTGCTCAGCTCAGGGTCCCCTTGAGGCCCCCCTGAGCCACCTGAGCTCCATGGGGAGACAAAGGGGGCAGGAGGGGACTGACCGCATGCAGGGAAATGGTCTGGGCATTCCAGGGCCCTAGCCGATAAGGGACAGGGTGCTCAGTTTCTCCGGGGGGGGAGGCCTCTTCTAGGCTCAGGATCCAGGGCAAAGGAGCCCCCTTGCTCCCCCCAGGTGAGCCTGGCTCTCGGGCTCTCCTCCCCCTTTTCCTCCACGCCCGGCCCACCCTTGGACAGCGACAGGTGAGCAGCGCGAGGGGGCCGGGGGGGAGGTGACCGGGAGGCAGGCCCCGTCCTGGGATGGGCGGGAGGGCCGTCCCTTTCCCCAGGGAGGGGGCCCCCTCCTCCTCCCCCTCCCCCTCCCCTGCCCAGGACCTGGTCGGGAGAGGCCTGCCCAGGACAGGGGCATCTCTGTTGCTCACTAGCGCCTCCCCACCCTCCCACCCCCAAGCAGGGCTCCTGCCCTCTCCCCCCACCCCCACCCTGGAGCCAGCCTTGCTCACCTCCGCGCTGGAGGGCTGGGCCGTCTTCAGGAGCTCCGAAACGGCCCCGGCCAAGTTCTTGGCGGCTTGGAGCAGCTGCCGCCCGTTGCCGCCCTCGTCCTCCATGAGGGCCGCCAGCAGCTTCACCCCTTTGGACATCTCCGTCAGGTTGGAGGAGATGGTGGTGACGGCGCAGCCCACGGCCGTGTAGTCCGTCTCCGCAGGGTCCCCGGCGGTCAGGTTCACCACGGAGGCCGTGCCGGCCGTGATGGCATCCACTTGGGAGTGGATCTCGTGCTTGGACTCGTCCATCTTGTTCTTGCGCCAGGCCTTGGAGGCCTGAGAGGAGGGGGAGCAGAAGGGGGCGTCTGTGTGCGTGTGTCCATTGGCCCAGGACTCCCAAGAGACATCCCCAAGGGCATCACACGGGCCCCTCACACACACCCCACCAGCCATTCCCACGCGAGACTCACGGCATCCTGTCCCAGCGGAGGGAGCGTCTCAAAGTCGTCCAGGTTAGACTGGGCCGCGTGGACCGCCTGCATGCTGGAGTTGATGGTCCCCGTCAGGGCCTGCTGGGCTGAGGTCTGTGAAACAAGGGGGCACCGGCTGAGCCCGGGTCCAGCGGGCAGCCCACGCGAAACCGGGAAGGCAGGGGAGAAAGGGGGAGCATCCCTTGTCCCTGGCCGTGAGTAGGCGGTGGAGGCAGGGGACGGCGAAGAGAGGCAGCCTGGCCACGTGTGTCGGCAGAAGCCCCCGTGGGACCAGGAGAGGCCCAGCAGAAGAGGAGGGATGCCTTGGACATGGGTGGGGGCAGCCCCCATTGCCAGCGCGACTGGCCATCAGTCCTGGGTGCTGACAACCCCCGAGGAGAGCGGAAAAGAGGGGAGACGCCTGCATGCACCCTCCCTCTCCTCCCCCAGTTCCCGCGTGGGCTTCTCCTTACCAGGGGGGGCATGTGCCCACGGTGCATCTGGCCGCTGGTGATCTGCTGCTGGGCCTGCGGCATCGTGCCCATCTGGAAGTTCTCTGGGCCCCCGGCCCCCGGGCGGATAATGGCCGGGAGGGCCACTGATCCGTGCTCCGCTTTGTTCACCTGGTTGAACTGCTGCTGCAGGACCGTGGACCTGCGAGGTAGGCAGGGGGAGAGGAGGGGGAAGAAGGAGACGCCTCAGTCCAGGCTCTCACCCCACAACAGCCCCTGCCCCCCCCGCAGGCCACGAACCCCACGCCACCCCACCCCTCCCAATGATTCAGCCTCCGCCTGGCAGCGCACCCGGGGCGCCTGCAAGGACTCGCAGTGAACACAGGCCCTGGACCCCCCCCTTTCTCCCCCCCCCCAGTGCTCTCCCTCCGAGTCCCTGGCCCTTACTTTTTGGGAGAGACAGAGTCCTCGAGCATGGTGGATTCCTCATCGCCTTCCAGGCCAAAGTGGTCCTTGCTCTTTTTCTGCCGGTCCGAGAGAGGGTCCAGAGGTCAGGGTGCTGCCCAGGGGTGGGGGGTAGGGGTAGGGGTGGGGTGGGAAGGGCGAACAGCCTCTGGCCTCCTGCAGCCAGGGTGATTTTGGCAGCTCCGCATGGCAGGCGTCCAACCCCAAACCTCCCCCACCCAGCTTAACAGGAAGGGCATCTCCCCCCCCCAAAAAAAACTGGCTCTGCCTGCTCCCGCGCTCCTGCAGCCCGAGGCCCACAACTCAGTTGCCGCCCCTCCTGATGCTGGGGGGCAGGGGCAGCCCTCTTGAACAGAGGAGGGCAGTCTCCAGGGGTTAGGGGTCTGCCCCCAACCCCAGAACACCCCCCACCCCACCCCACCCCTGGGGCCTGGGCTGTGGCAGAGGAGCAGAGGAGCTCCTTTGTGTAGACCACGGAGGGCTGCTTCTTCCTGCCGAGCGGGGCTCCCTGTGGGCTTCCGTAACCCAGTCTGGGATTCTGTGAACCGCTTGACCCAGGCCAGTCAGGGGCTGCTCCCCCCCCCCAATGCCTCCCCCATCCCTACGGACCTCACCTTCTTCAGGATGATATCGATGTAGCCGGCAATGAGCTGGGCAATCTGCTCCCCTTCTGTGGTCTGCACAGAGTAGTAGCCGTCTTGGTAGTCCCCAAAATCCTGCCACAGCAAAGCAGAAGGAACCAATGGGTGTGTGTGTGTGTGTGTGTGTGTGTGTGTTTCGCTGGACCTGCATCCTTGGAGGAAGGGCGCCGGTGCCCCTCCCTCTCGCGCCCTCGGCTGAAAAGCCCCCCCCCCCGGGACAAGACACGATGCTCTGGACAGCTTACAGCATCAGGGGTAAAGGGGAAGAGGGTGATTTGCTGAGCTGCTCCTTATGGGACTCGGGGCAGAGGGGTGGGGGTGGGGTGGGGGTGGAGTTCCGATTGGGAGCCAGTCTGAGACAGCAGGCAAGGAGGGCGAGCACTGGGCGGGGGGGGGGAGACTTACCAGGGTGAAGCTCTTGGGGGAGGCCGCCCAGCGCTTGATGTTGGTCAGGCTCCACTCCTGGATGACCTCCTTGGTCTTCTCGTCCACCCGCATCACGCACTCCTTGGTGATGCCCAGCAGGCGAGGGACCAACTTGTTCTTCCCCTTCATCTTCTCCTGCAGCGGGGGTGGGTGGGTGGGGGTGGGTGCATCACAAGGCTGGCTTTCCATCATCCACTCCGCACCCTCCTCTGGAATCACAATCCTGGCTTGGCAGCAGAGCCCCCGCCCCACCTCCCCACTGGGGCAGAGCAGCAGCCCTCCTCTGGGTCTGGGCTGTGTTTGTGTGCCAGAATTCCCTCCCCCCACCCCCCCCCACCCCCCCCGAAGCTACTGCAAGGAGACTCACCTCTCCAGCAGAGATCCTGAGCCTCGTCCCAGCTCAGAAGGAGGCACAGAGAGACACACACCCCACCCCACACACCCCTCGCATCTCACCTTGACCAGGAAGAAAGAGACGCCGTAGGTTTTGAGAGATCGGGCCAGCTTCACGTAGCGGACCTTGGCCTCAATCTCGCTCATGTTGTTGCAGTTCTTGTGAGCCTGAGAGTGGGCGGAGGGGGGGACGGGGGACGGGGGAAGGCCTGTGAGCGAGCCCCGGGGGTCACGCTCCCTCCCTCCCACCCTCCCAAGGACCGTCCACATCCCCTCAGCCAAAAACCCCCACCACTAAGGCCTCTGACCAAGGAGCCCCTTGAGAAACTGGCCGCTCAGGACCTGCCCCCACACTCTCCCCCCACCCCCACGGAGCTTCTCCTGACCACAGAGGCAGCTGAGTTGGGCTCCTCAGAGGGATGCTGCCCCCCCCCCCCGCTCACCATGAAAATCTTGCGTTCCCCCTTCTGCTTGATATATTCCTTGGGCAGAAAGTCCTTCAGGCTGAAAGAGAAAGGGGAGGGGAGGAGGGAGCCATGAGGGCCAGGCAGAGGCAGGAGGAGGGACGGAGCAGGACCCCTCCTCTCAAGGAGCCCTTTCGGCTTCACCCACATCCCCCAAGAGGCAGGACAGGCTGGCACGGCCAGGGGGGGAGGGACCCAAGGGCCTGCCCTGGCCGCACTTCTAGGCAAGCGAGGGGGTGAGGCTATGACCGGCTCTCAACCACTGTAGATTCCATACACCCTCGCCATCTCTCTCTCTGCAGAGGTCTCTGTCTCTGTCTCTGTCTCTCTCTCTCTCTCTCTCTCTCTCACACACACACACACACACACACACACACACACACACACGCAGGAGCTGGCATCACTTACTCCAAGAAGCCCGGCTTGTGCTTCTGCTCATTGTGGGCCCCAAACTGGACCTGGCACTGGTAGCCAGCAAACTCACAGGCCTTGTCGAAGGAGACGGGGTGCGAGCCGTTCAGGATGTCATCGCGGGCCTAGGGTGGGGAGAGGGCAAGGTGAGCTGGCGGTGGGCTCCTCCCCAGGAGACCCTCTGCTGGCAGAAAGCCCTTCCGCGGCCTCTTCTTTCCCCTTGCCAAGCAGCCATTTGGGCAAACACAGGGCAAGGTAGACGGGTGGGCAGCGGGGCAGGGAAAAGCAAAGAATCAGGGGATAGCAGTGAGACCTTGCAGCCCCCACCCCCACCCCCACCCGCACCTCCACACTCCCGGGGGGGAAAGTGCACCTGGACGTAGAGGAGGTTGAGTTGCACTGGGTCCCGCGAATCGACGTTCTGGTCTGAGTAGAAGAACTTGCGCCGGAGGAGAAGGGTTTCATTGTCGTCGATGCCCTGCTCCCGCAGGGTGCGCCCGTGGTCCAGCCAGTTCACTGTGGGAGGGAGATGATGGGAGCTGCGAGGGTGCTCAGGGGAGGGGGGCAAGTCAGGGGGCAAGTTGGGGGCATCCCCCCACCCCCACCCCCTCCTCCTGCCCCACTCACGCTCGTCATCCGTGTGCAGCTTCTGCTTGAGCTTCTCCATCTTCTTCTCGTCCCGCAGGAGAGTCTTGTCCTTCTTCAGGGTCCCCGTCTGCTCCTCCTTCTTCTCCTCCACCATTTCGCGCACCAGCGAGTACTCATCGTAGTTGGTGATGCCTGCCGAAAGAGCAGCCGCCTGGTGGGGTGGGGTGGGGTACGGGTGGGGCTGGGGGCAAGAAGAAGAGCAGGGGACGGCGCGACCGCCACTGCAACCTCTGTGGGCCCTGGTGGGGGTGGGGGGACCATGGCCCAGCTGGCCCGTGGCCCAGGCCCCTTTGTCCCTAAGGGCAGAGGGTCTGCCTTGGCTTCCAAGGTGTTGGAGAGACGCTGCGGGGAAGGAGGGCAGCCCTGTCCCCCTCTCCCAGCCTCTGTGGGCCCTGGGGCTCCCAGGCACCCACCGATCCTGGCGCAAATGGTCATCAGCATGTCCGTGACGGTTTTGGAGTCGTCCACCATGACCGTCTTGACAGTGCCGTCCAGCATACGGATCTTCAGGGGCCGCTGCTTTTTCTTGTACTCCATCGTGTCCTGAGAAACCAGGGCAGGGACACAGAGGGATGGCGTTCAGGGTCAGGACCAACGCTGTCTCCGGGATTCAGGGTCGGGGAAGAGGACGTTGAGGGGAAAGGGGCCAAGGCACCTGCTGTGCCCACCCGAGGAGGCGGCCGGGGGCGGGGGCGCGTGCAGGGACGGTGCCGAGAACTCTCAGGGCAGGACAAGGATGCAGGGGGCTACGAGGGGGGACCCATGCCTTCCAGGACTGGTGGGCGGGAGGAGGGAGGGAGGGAGGTGGGGCTGCTGCCCTCCTCAGATCCTGCGGCCCAGGGGCCAGATCCCATCGAGGCATCCAAGTGGCCGTGGGGATGGGCAGGGAGGGGGAGAGAGAGGATGTGAAGCTGGGGGGCAGCCATGCCTTTCAGCCCACTCAGCAGCCGGGAGGCCCTTCCAGAGTTCAGCAATTCCTGCCAGGGAGTCCACAAGAGGCAGGTGGGGGGGGGGGTAATGGAGGGGAGGGGGGGGCTTACTCCATTGCGAAGCATGTAGTAGTCCAAGGCCTTCCCGGCTTCCAGCCAGATCCCTTTCTTTGGGTCCTCGTCCGACAGAAAGAGGCCAAAGTCGTTGGCTAAAGAAAAGCAAGAGAGAGAGAGAGAGAGAGAGAGAGAGAGAGAGAGAGATGGGGTGAGGGAGAGGGAGGGAGACTCTTCTGGGGAATCCACGGGGCAGCCCCAGCCCCATGCAACCCCCCCCACTTTCATGGCCACAACATTCAGCCAGAGCCACTAGGACACACTGCTGTGGCACCCCCTCTCACCACAGCCTGCATCAGCTGCGCACGGAGGGCTGGAAGCGATTCCCCAGGAGAGAACACCCGGCCGCAGGGGACACTTTGCCCCCCCACCCCTCCACCTGTTGCCCCCTGTGGCAACAGGGGCTCATGCAGAGGGTGGCGTCCTTCCCCCACACTCGCCAGGGTCTGTAATCCCTGGGAGTCCCGAGAGGGATCCGTCTTGCCCCCCCCCCCGGGCTACGGAGGTTGCCCTTTGGCCCTCTGTCCCCACAACGCTGGTGGGGCGGCAGGGAGGGCAAATCACCCGCCACGCCCTGGGTGGGCAGGCCTTCCATTCTGAGGCAGTTTCCAGCCAACCTCTTTCAGCCAGGAGGGGGGAAAAACCCAACGTCACTTTTTTTCAGACCAGGAGGTGGACGGGCCGAGGCTCCGGCTTCTGTCTCTCCTCAGGCCACCTGAAACGGCACCTGCATGTCAACTGGGAAGGGACCCTCCCCGGGGAAGCCGGAGGGCCAGCATGCTGACCCTCTTCGATTTCTGTGCACCTGCCTCCATCCTCTTTCCCTCTTGATCTCAGAGCAGGACCCCAAGAGCCCCCACCCACCCACCCACCCACCCATTGGTAACAAAATGGAACGACAGAACTTTTTCAGAAAAAATTGTCATTCCTCCCTCCCCCGTTCCCCGTTGATGAAGGTCTCCAGCAGTGGGTTGGGGGGGGGAGTTTACTTCTTGGGGCTGTGGAAGAGTTCCCCCCCCCAAAGGCCCCAGCACCATTTTTATTTTTAAACCCACATGCCAGCAGACGCACACATCCCGGCCTGTTCAGCTACGGGGCTCTTTTCTCGAAGGCCGAGAGAGAGAGGGCTTGAGTCCAGCTGCTGTTTGGGAGAGGGCGAGGGTGGCAGCTCCACCCAAGACATGAGGAGGGCACGGGGGGGTGGGGGTGGGGTAAGCACTTCTGCTGCTCAGCCTTTCTAAGCCACCTGGCTCTGAAGGGCAGGCACAGGACAATCCCCATCGTCTGCCCCAGCCCAGACCTATCCGGAAGAGGCGCCACCCACCCCAGGGTCCCAAGCGACTCCGCCGGCTCCTGGCCATCTCTGCGGTAGGAGAGTGCACCTGTGTAACATGTGCAGAAGCGCTCACGTGTGCGTGCCTGCACATGTGTGCTTGCATGTCTGTGCACGTGTGCGTGTCCCCGCCTGTGGGAGGCATGGGACCCAAAGTCATCCAGATGGGGGAGAACCCCTGCCAGCCTCCCCCCCCCAGAAAGGAGGCAGGGAAGGGGCGGCTGCCCTGGCTGGAGGGGGCGTGTGCGCACACCCCGGCGGCGTCACTTACGCTGGCCCATCTGTGCCTCTGGCACTCGCTCACGGATGATCCGGCAGGCGTCGTACACCATGGTGGAGGGCTCAAACTGCATGGTCTTCACCACGTTGCCGATGCTAATCTTGAGCGACAGGGCGACCATGGTGGCGACTGGGGGGGGAGGGGTTCCCCACTCTGCTTCACCTGCAAAACGAAAAGGGGGCAAGGGATGATCACTGGGGGAACCGCAGGCACGCCGGCGTGCGCGACAGCCCTGCCGCACCCAGTTTCTGCGGCTGTGCTTGGAGGGGACGCTTCCCACCCTGCACGTCTGAGTCAACCCACACGTATGTCCCCGGGGCCCACATTCAGCCGGGAACTCTGAGACTGCTAGTCCTTTCAGAGGTCTAAGAGCAGCAGCGCTTTTATGGGTGGGAAATGGAACAAATGCCTCGGGGGGGGGGGACGGGCTCCAGCCTCCCAAAGAGGAAAAGAGAAAAAGGCCAAACGCAGACGGCGCACGCTCGGATCTTTGCCGCAACTCCTGACCCACCACCAGAGGTCGGGCACTTCCTCCCTATCGCACTGCAACGGTTCCTTTCGGGACTCTGCCTCGGTCCCATCTCTGGCGTGGCCTCCGGTGCCCACTGGGGCTCCTGCGGACAGAGGTGGTGCTAAGGCAGCCCCATGAGAGGGGCCAAAGGGGCAGAAGAAGGGACCGCGGGAACACCCCTGATCAGGAGGCAGGGGTCACAGCACGGCCATCTCCTGGCCCAAACTGGCCACAAGACCAAAGGCTCTGTGGCTAAACGGAAACGCCCCAAACAAGGGTGGACTCAGCCAGAAGGTGACCAAAACCTCGGAAAACGGCCAGTGGAGCTCAGCCAAGGTTGGCGTCCACTGGCCTCTTTTACCCTCCAGCTCCTTTCTGGACGCTGCCCTTGGCCTGCCAGGGAGGCAAATAAGTGGGTCTTAGCACAAAACTAGCCTGTACTCTCACTGGATATTTTGGTCACATCACAAGAAGACAAGGCTTACGGGAGAGAGAAGAATGATGGGGAAAGGACGAGGCAGCAGGAAAAGAGGGGAAGACCAAACACGAGAGGGATTAACTCAATACAGCAATCAAGTACAGCCTTGCATTTCCAAAGGCAAAGACAGGCTGCAAACTGAAACCACCTTTGGACGTCACTCAATTCACCGGGTGCCGTAAGTCAGAAATGACGCAGTGGGACACGACCAAAACGCTTCCCCCGTCTGAAAACATCCCTGCAAGGGGCTGCAGGATGGCAGGTGTTCCAGTCTTCGAGGAAGGAATCGCACAGCGTTACGTACACAAAACCATCCTCAAGGCTGAGAGAGAAGAGGCAGAAGGTCCATGCGTCTGCCCCACAGGCTTCAGAGCACACTGCTCAGGGGCACGGGGTTCTGGCTCAGGGCAGAAAGCAGGAGCAGGCCTTACAGGTGATCAGCCCTTGGAAGAAGGGAAGGCCGGAACGTCTGAAAGCCTCGCAGTGCACAGCAGCAAGCAAACCCCCTCCCCCCCCCGCCCATGGCCCTCCTTGCCAGGGCCAGCGGCTAAGCCCCCCCTCCCCTGGCCCTGCAGCCTCTCCAGAGGGCCCCTTTAACCCTGCCGCCCGCCTGCCCCCCCCCGCTGGCACTTTCCCCGCCAGCCTCTCCCCAAAGGCACCAAGCCATTCGCAGGGGCCACAGTCTGGCCTCGAGACCGGCCCCGGCCGGGCAGAAGAGCCGAGTCACTCCATGGCGGCCGCCGGTCCCCAACAGGAAGGGAGCCGGACAGACTCTCCGCCCGATAAGCCCTTGTGGCCAAAAGACAGGCAACGGGGGGGGAGGGGGGCTGACCCCCCATGCAGAGGGAAAACCGCAGGACGGAAGTCGCTGGGGGCCTTGTGGGGCCAGCCGCCCTCCACCACTCCTTCTCCTCCCCCCCCCGCCCTCCTGGGGCAAAGCTCCTCTTTGCCATCGGGGCTCCAGGGGCCCTCCGCCCTCCCAGAGTGGCCCGCCCCCCCCGCCTGGGGGCAGCCCCCTCCCTGCAGAGGCCCCCTTCCTCGGGAGGACCTCTTCGCCTTCCACCCAGCAGGAGGTCGCAAAGCCTCAGCACCTCCTCTCCCCGCCCCCCCCCGTCAAAGAGACCTTCGGACAACCTCTCAGGGAGAGGGGGGGGGCGGTGCTCCGTACCAGAACCCCACATGCTCTTGACACACGTGCGTGCTGGGCGGGGGGGGGGGTGTCTGGCGCAGGCCCACAGAAGATACGCAGAGGGAGAGCAAACCCTCCTGCTGTCTCTCACACCCAGCGGCCTCCCCAACTCACCCCACCCCTGCATTCTGCCTCTGGGGAGGGGGCAGTCCGGCACCCCCCGGCCCGATTGGCTTGGCGTTGCTGCAGGTACTGCCGGGCCCCCGGGCCCCCAGCCTTGCCCTTTACCCTAGCAGGGCAGGGGGAGGCCCGCAAACCTCCTAGCCCTCCAAGGAGCTGCGGTGCCAGCACTGTTCCCCCCCCCAACCCCCGATCCCACCTCAGACCCCCCATCCCACGCAGGCTCTCCCTTGCCTGGGTCTGCTCCACTGAGCGTGAATTCCAGCCTGCCTCTCCCAAGACCAAGTCCAGCGGGACCCCCACCCCACTCTGGGAACCCCAACCGGAACAAGGGGCACCTCCTTCCAAAGAAACCCCCCCCCCCCCAGGGTTCTTCCACTGCCAGCTCCCCGCCTTGCCCCCAGATCCCAACCCAGAGACGTCTGGTGACTCCTACCTGGCGGTGGGCACTTGGCTGCCCGCTGCTCCCTCTTCCCCCTGCCTCTGCTGCTGGGCTGCCAACAGCCTCCCTGCCCCTCCAGGGGCGGCTGGTCCTCTCCAGCTCCCTGCCCGCCCAGCAGCGACAGCAGCAGCCACTCTGGCGCGCTTCCTCCTGCCCTGACCAGCACCGCTTCCCGTCCCCAGGAGGCCCCGCCCCACGGGCCAAGGTCTTCCTTCCCTTACCCCCCCCCCTTCCTGCTCTTCCCATGGCCACCGCCCCCCCCCCCACTCCATGACTGAAGAAGGCCTTGGGTTTAAAGATTGGAACAGCTCCGTGGCAGGGCCGGAAGTGAACACCACCAAAAATAATGACTCCGTCAGTGGTTAGCTGCAAGCTGCCAGGACCCTTCGGATCACCAGTCTTGCTCAACAGGAAATGTGGATAACGGGGAGGGGAAAAGACAAAGAAAGACAGAATCCGGCAGGGCCGCTCTGGTGCTGGAGGAGAGCTTCCTGGATCCCTTGGACTGCCAGGAAGACCAGCAAGTGGGTGAGTGAGTGAGTGAGTGGGTCCTGAAACATCTCTGTAGGCAAAAACGTTGGAAACTCTCCTACTTTGGGGACAACATCCTGGAAAAGACCCTCCTGCTGGGCAAGGGGGAAGGCAGCAGCAAAAGAGGAAGACCCAATTGGAGATGGACTGACTCTCTAAATGAAGCCACAGGTTTGGGTTTGCAAGAGAGGAGCAGGGCTGCTAAAGGCCGGGCAAATTTTGGGGACGGCTCTTTCATAAGGTTACCATAAGTTGGAGACCCCTCCCTGCCACCTCATCTTTTGCAGAGAGATAAAACATGTGAGACCCTACCACCCCCCTCCACCTGATCCCCAAGGATTCCCAAAGACCACAGAGAAAAATGTGGATCCAGCTGTTAGTCCTAATTCAACTAAATCCACTGACTCAGTGGGAACCTGGCAAAGCATTTATGCAAGTCCCCTTGATTATGTGGGTCTCATCCAGTTGGGAGGAGCACTGGGAACTGAGCAAAAGGCTGGGTGAGGAGGACCCCTGGGATCCCCCCCCCCGCCTTTGTTTCTCTGCCTACAGTAAGTACTTCTCTCCCCCCCTCCCCCCGTACAGAAAAGCCTGCCAAGGTCTCAGGTAGGGGAAAGCATTTACACAGCCGTTTTAAAACTATTCTACACAATCAAAGCACAGAGGAACAGCCTCAAATGTGTCCCAGGCCCATCAACCCTCTACAAGAGGGCAGGGCCTTCCTTGCGGGGGCTCCAACCTTAAGGGGACCAGCTTTTGGAGGCGCTCCGCCTCCCCCCCCCCGTGGACTTTTAGGAAGCAATTCAAAAAGACGTGGCTTTTCTCACCGACCCCAGCTCTGACCAACTTCCTCCCCCCCCCCACTTTCCTCCTTTTCTTCTCTCCCCTCTTTTCTTCCATCCACTCTGAGATTATTCGGTGTTATCTAGTTTCCTTATTATTATTTAGGGTTTTTGTTATCAGTTTTAATATTTCTGTTTTCATTTGTGTTTTCTATTTTATGAGACTGTAACCCGCCCAAAGTAGTGCAGTGACACTAATGGGAGCCGGATATAAGTTGAATAAATAAATATATAAAATAAACAAATAAAAGCCAAGCCCTGCAATGCAGCCAACCAGACTCAAGCCCCCCCCCCGTCACACCCACCCTCCTGCCTCTGGGACCCCCATGCACGCACCCCAGGGGGGTGACATATACATTGACATGTACATTGACAAATATAATTAATGTGTATGTCAAACTGCACACTTTTATAAACTTAATTAGGGTAGGAATCAAAGATTCTGTGTTGCTTAAACAGTAAAAAGCCCAGGTGACTTGAAAATAAGTATTTCATCTCTTTCACTTTTTCTCCAATTGAGTTTTGTTTTTGTTTTTTTCAGGGAAAAGGGCTGCCCCACCTGCAGTCTCAGATTGTTCCCAGGCTTCACATTTCTAACAATCTGGGCCTTGGCGTGGATGGTGACCCCCCCTCCCGGGGGTGGTGGTAGTGGTCCTCATAGGGTCTGAAGCCTTCTGTCGGGGCTCCCCCGTCCCTCCTTCTGGTGGTAATTTGGGACCCCCTCCCCTCCCACCACTGTGCCTGCCACTCGCTGGCAAAGGCAACGGAGGGCAGGCGACCCCCCCCCACCGGACCCCTCCCCCGGTCCCTGGCCTCCCTCCCAGCAGGCACCCGCCGTGGAGACTCCGCCCCCCCCCCGTCCCTGGGGCCCGATCCCAGGGTAGGTTTTGTTTTTCGAGGAGACGTTAGATGGTTTCCCCAGGACTAGTTTGCCCAAGGTCCCCCCCCCCCGGGCTCTTCCCCTGACCCCCCCTTCTTCCTCCAGGACCCATCCAGCCGAACCCCCCCCCCGCTGCCCCCGGTCAAGTCCCGGGCTCAGGCCTGGCGGGAGAGGCGGCTGGAAGCGGCCCCAGCCCGGAGGCCACGGCGGGGTGTGTGTGTGTGTGTCCTCCCTCCTGGGGGGGGGGGCGGCGGCGGGGGGGGCAGCAGGGCAGGCATTCCAGGGGCGGCTTCTTGAGCGCCGGCCTCCCATTGGCAGAGGGGCGGGCACGCAAACACACACCCCCCCCGGCAAAAGCAGCGCTCCCGCCCGCCAGCCCCGGACCCTCCAGCTCGTGGGGGGGGGGCGGCGGAGGGAGGGCAACATTGCAAGCAAGAAAGCGCCCCCCCACCGCCTCCCGCCCGAGCTCTGCAGCCAGCGGGACTCGCCCCAGATGCCCTTCGCGGGCACGCGCGCACACGCACACACAGAGACTGCAATCACTGGTCCCGTCGCGCAACCCGCGTGAGCGTCCAGACGTTCCTGCTCCCGGGCACAAAACAGCGCGCAGGCTTGTGCCGACCTCCTCCTCCCCTTTGGGCCAGAAGTTCCGTTCGAGAGGAAGGAGGAAAGGAAAAACGGCGGCGGGGGGGGGGATCCTGACTGACCCTGGCCTTTCAGTCCGCAAAGACCCCGGGGCGAAGTTTTGGAGGATTCCTCGCAGGCCCTGCAGCCACGGGGGGTGGGGGTGGGGGGGGGTGGGAAGGGTCCGGCCACCTTCTTCGGCCTCTATGGGCTCCTGGCCTCCAGCGCCCCTCCGGCGAGGCACCCACGGGCCAGGGCAGGGAAGGGCCCCTCCGCCTCCCGCTTCACCCCGGCCGGTTTGTCTCCCTCACGCAAGATCCGGGGCTTCCCACATCCCAGCTGTGCTGAGAACAGACTCGGGGGTCAGGGCGACGTTTGTGCATTTCTAAAAAAATGGGCAACCAGTTACTGCCATTCTCTCGCGGCAGCAACAGCGGATAAAAACTGGGCTCTGTTTAGCCCCCGCGGCCCCCCCCAGCGAGGAGGGATGTACAGTAAAGGTCCTCTCCCCCAACATCCCAGAGAGGGAAAGAGGGGACGGGGGGGCACCCACAGCGGTTTCACCTTCGACAATAAAACCTGCCTCCAGATCAACGGGGGGGGGGGACCCGCATGGCTCTAGCATAGGCAAACGTATTTATGGCTGACCCAGAACCCCCCCCCCAAAAAAAACTTCTCATGTCTCATGAGGTTCGTTGATGACATTTATTCTATTCTGGACTCATGGAAAGGAAGCCCTCCCTAGAGAAATCCCACCAGGATTTCAATGAGCAGCCACCTTTTCGGCCTGGACCAACCTACGAAACAGGTACATTTTCTTGACACCATCGTGAAGCTACATACAGCAGGGACGTGGTATCGAAACCCGGCCGATTGATAGACAGTACCTACCTACCCGCGGGCAGGCCTCCAGTTTCCACCCTGAACACACCCGCTAAACCTATCATTTTCAGCCAAGTCCTCAGATAGTATCACATCTTCTTGGACCCACAAGATAAGAGACTCCAAACTCGAGGCTCTGCAAAACACATTCCTGAGATTATACGACCCATATAATATGGTTAAAGAACGAATTCCCCAGGCAAGACAAATACCCAGAAGCAACCTATTGCAAGACAGACCCAGAAGAGAACATTACCAAACTTCACTACTGTACTTGTTGCTACTTGTTACCCACAACTGAGACCACAAACACACATCATAAACGATCATAGAATCATACAACAGTGAAGGGGTTGGGAAGGGTCTTTAAGGCCACCAAGTCTAACCCCCCTGCTCATTGAAGGTATACAAATCAGAGGGCATCCACCAGGCGGTTGTCTAAATTTCTCTTGAACGCCTCCAGCCCTGGAGCCCTCATCACCGCTCAAGGTCATCGGTTCCACTGTCTTCCTGCTCTAACCTTATGACAGAGATATTCCTGATATTCCACTGAAATCCGGCTTCCTGTAACTGGAGCCCATCGTTGTGTGTCCTGCGTTCTCTGGGATGATGGAGAAGAGATCTTGCCCCTCCTCTGTACGACAGCCTTGCAGATATTTGGCAAGTGCTATCATATCATCCCTCGCTCTTCTTTTCTCAAGGCTAAACAGGCCCAATTCTTTCAGCCTTTCCTCATAAGGGTTGGTTTCCAGCCCCCTGATCCTCCTTGTTGCCCTTCTCTGAACTTGTTCCAGTTTGTCAGCATCCTTCTTGAAGTGTGGTGTCCAGAAATTGGACACAATACTCAAAATGAGCAAGCAGCACCAAATAGAGGGGAACTAGCACCTTACGGGATTTGGAAACTATATTTCTGTTTTAAGGCAGCCTAAAATAGCATTGGCTTTTTTTACAGCCACAACACATTGTTGGCTCATATTCTGCTTGTGATCCATGACAATTCCAACATCCTTCTCGCTTGTAATATTGCTGAGCCCCATCTTGTAACTGTGCATTTGGGTTATGGCTGGTCTCTAGCCCATCCTTGACAAAAAATATTTCACTCTCCCAAGCCAATGGTGAAAGATCTACAGTATACTTGCTTACGGACAACCTTCCCAATCTCAAGCAACTACTGACACACAATGGATCACACAATAGTGACAGAGACGGGAACTCAACCTTGCTACAAACCCAGATGCCAGCTCTGCCCCCGCATTTACTGTGGTAACACTATAATAGGACCCAACAATGTCACACACAGCATCAACATAGGCACTTTTACTTGTTCCTCAGCTGATGTAATCTACCTCATCTTTTGGCAACAGTTGCCTTCTGCACTCTCCATAGGGCAAAAAGGACAATCCTTTAAGCAAAAGAATGAATGAACAGAAATCAGACATCAGAAATTCTGTTAGCGAATGTTTTGCCACATAGTCTCTGTATCCTGACTCTTATTTCTGAAGAAGTGGGTAATGTTCCACAAAAGCTTACATTAAAATACAGCAGTTAGTCTTTAAAGTGCCACAGTTGAGGGGGTTTTGTTTGTTTATTTTGTCTTGTGTTTCTTGTTGAAACAGTTTAAGAAAGCTGTCAAGAGGCTGGAATATGTCTAAAGGAGGGTGACCAGGACAACCACAGTTCTGGAGACCAAGCTCATAAACAGCATTTGGGGGAGCTGAATTATATTTAGCCAGAAAAAAAAAAAAGAAGACAGAGAGACAGGATAACGATCTTGCAATATCTGGCGGACTGTAATATGGAAGGCTGGCTGGATACCTTGTTGAGTTTTGTGCATGGCTGCAGAGTCAGGGTCAGAAGTTCGATTCCCTGTTGTGTCACCAGGGAGAAGGGCCAGGCTGACCTTCTGAGTGCTCCCTACTTAGAAAGGTTCATTGCAATTTGGAAGTGACATGGAAGAGGGACGAAGCCTGTGTTCTGCAGCTCCAGAGGAAAGAACTAGCAGTATGGATTCAAATTATGAGAAAGGAGATTTTGCTTCATCATTAGAAGAAACATCCTGGCATGAGAAGCTGAGTATCTGAATAATGGTGGGCTCTCCTTCATGGGAGTTTTTAAAACAGATGTTAGATAGTAGGCCGTGGGAATGCTGTAAAAGTAATATACCTTGACTTCAGCAAAGCCTTTGACAAAATACCGTAAGCTAACGCAGTGTGGGCTGCAAAACACAAGTGGCAGATGGATACACAGGTGGTTACAGAATTGTACTCAGAGGGTGCTTATCAATGGCTCCCCCTCAAACTTGGGGGAAGTAACTTGTGGGGTACCACAAGGCTCAGTCCTGGGTCCGGTGCTCCTCAACATTTTTATCAATGACTTGGATGAAGGGGTGCAGCGAATGCTTATCGAATTTGAAGATGACACAAAACTGGGTGGAATAGCTAATACCTTGGAAGAAAAGAACAAAATTTAAAGGGATCCTGATAGGCTCAAGCACTGAGCTAAAAATAACAGAATGAAATTTAACAGGGATAAATGTAAAGTTCTCCACCTAGGGAACCAAAAAACCCAAGTGCACAGTTACAAGATGGGGGATACCTGGCTCAGTAATACTGTAAGTGAGAAGGATTTTGGAATTGTTGGAGATCACAAGCTGAATATGAGCCCACAGGGCAATGTGGCTCCAGAAAAGGCAAGTGATGTTTTAGGCTGCATTAGCAGAAGTATGGTCTCCAAATTATATGAACTATTAGCTCCCCTCTATATGGCACAGGTTAGACTTCTTGAGTCCCGAGTCCAGGCTGAGGAGAGACACAATAACACTTTTCAAATACTTGAAAGGCTGTCCTACAGAGGAGGGGCAGGATCTGTCCTTGATCATCCCAGAGTGCAGGACGCACAACCATGGGCTCAAGTTACAGGAAGCCAGATTGTGGTTGAGTTAACCGTTAGAGCAGTACGACAATGGAACCCATCATCCTGGGAGGTGGTGAGCCCTCCAGCACTGGAGGCCTTCAAGAGAAAATGGGGCCACTGTCTGTCAGATCTGCTTCGGTTTGGATTCCTGCCTTGAGCAGGGAGTTTGGACTCAGGTGGCCTGAGAGGCCCCTTCCGATTCCAGGAGGATTCCATGTATTAGGGATAATTTTGCAGTGGGTTGCCTGCTTTAACAGGGGGCTGGACTTGATGACCTCTGGGGCCCTTCCACCTCTACAGTTCTGTGATTCAGTTGTGGTTCCGCTCAAAGCTTGTGTGTCCCATTGCTCTGTTCCTGCCTCACAGTCCCTTCTCCAATCCCCCTGAATCACTCCTCACCTCGGACTCTCCTTCTCCCACCCGACCCTCAGCGGCCACAGCATCAGCCCCTTTGTTTGCCACTTTCCAGGTGTCTCGCGCCCCTTCTTCCTAAGCGAACCCTCCAGGTGCCCCTGGCACAACCAGACCCACGCTCTGTTCCTACTCCAGTCCTCTGAAGATGCCCATGGCCACAGAGACGGGCGAAACGTCAGGAAGAACCACCTTCAGAACAAAGAGCCAAAGAGCCTGAAAAACCCACAACCACCACCAGATCCCGGCTGCGAAAGCCTTCGAGAAGACCCCTGATGACTGTTTGGCACCCAAATCTCCCCCCCCCCTCCCAAATCCAGGCTCTCTGCCACAGACCAGGATCCTGCCTGGAGGGAGGGAGGGAGGGAGGGGGAGGCGGCAGCCACTTTCTCTTGGACAGGAAATTGTAGAAAAGGAGCCGGGTTGCAGCCAGGGCTGCTGCGGCTGCTGCTGCGGGGCTGCTGGGCCCGGGGCAGGCGCCTCGATGGAGCAGCCTTCGACAGGCAGGCCCCGGCCCCGGCCACACCCCCTCCTCTGGCGTCTGTATTAATAGCTCTGCGGAGAAAAGCGGAAGTGTCAAACCACTGGCGATCCACGGGTAGCTGACACACAAGGCAGGCAGGAAGCTGACTGCACTTTAGCGAAGTTCCTCTTGCATCAGGGGGCATACGTGCACAAGCAAGCAGTCCCCTTCACGCACGCACGCACGCACGCACATTCAGGAAGCCTGACTGCCCCTTGCTAAGAGCCAGAGTGGGTTCCCGGGCAGGGGGTGCTAGGAAGCGGCAACACCACCATCAGCAGGGGCCACGACTTGCAACGAATGGGCAGGCCGCCCCACACTCCGCACACGGCTCCCAGCGCCTTCACAGGCGGCTTGCCCCACACTTCCTCTCCCCTCCACTCACACTTCTGCCGTGCAAGGCAGTCGTCGGTGAGAACAGGAAGCAGCAGAATGGGCTGAAAGTGGGGCCCGATCCCCTCCCCCACCCCACGGCCAAAAAATGCACCGAAGGATGTCACAGCTTTTTCCACAGAAGAAGAAAAAAACAGGAACTGATTCCACTCCTCCTCCTCCTCCTCCTCCTTCTTCAGGCCCAACAGAAACGGACATGAAAAAACTCTTGACACCCTGGGACAGAAGCCTCCAAGAGCGCTCCTCTTCGCGCGGCTGGTCACTGGAGTCGCCTTCGGCCCAGCCGAGTATCCAGCGGGTGGGAGCCCCCCAGGGGCACCAGAGACCACCAGCAGGGGACCCACCACCACCACCACCACCACTGCCACCCCACCCCAAGGCACCAAACCACCACAACAAGCCATCTCACTTTTTTGGGAGGGGGGGAAGACCCCCATTCCTCAAAGGCAAAATGCTGGGCTCTTGGGCCTGGTGCTGAGTCTGGAGGGAGCCCCCCCCCCCCCAGGCTCTACCACAGCCTCTCTGGGCCAGGGATCAGCTCAAGCAGGCTGGGCCCCATTAGGCTCAGACCCCCCCCCCCCCAAGCAGCATGATTCGTGGCAGAATGGATCCCTTAGATCCACTGCAATGGGATTCTGGTTGGGTTTTGGCACCCCACGTGATGAACTTTGACAGGGCAGGGCCAAGGCGTGCTGCCTGCTGGATTCTCCTTGGCCCCTCGGTGCCCTTTGAGACCCTCAGCCTTGGCATCCTATTTGGGAAGGCTGCCCACAGGGGGTACGGGTGGGCCTCCTCAAACCCGGCCGGCCGGCCGGCCAGCTGCGGTCGAGGGAGGCACAAGGTCTATTGATCGACAAAAGCCGCAACAGGCAGGAGGTGGGACGGCACAGGGCTCCATCACCGCACTCGGCACCTGGACAAAACCACTGAGCCAGGCCTGCAGAACTATGAGTGCTCCACCCCTGCGAGGCCGAAGCCCCCCCCCCACTCTGTTTCCAGTCCTCTGCAGCTGGGATGCAGGTGGTGATGGAACCGTGGCCGACCCGACGAGGGCCGAGAGAAAAGGTGTGGCAAGGTTGAGGCACATGTGGGCACTTCCCCCCCCCCCACCTTGACAGGCAGGGGGTGAGAGGCCACGGGACCACAACGGGGCATTCCCCCTCGCCCTGAGCCAGGCTGGCCTGTGCAGATGCCCCCCCCCGCACCCATCAAGCTCCTCCTGGCACAGAAGAGCAAAAGGTGCTTTATTCTTGCCCACATCTTAAAATTCTCCTGGGTTTTTTTTTTCCTGCTACGTCACATTTAAGTAGATTTGTCTCCATGGTATTTTTCCAATGATCCCTGTGTTCCTTTCTGCTGCTCTAAATCAATTGCTTCATTATTTAACGTATGCACATTTTACATATGTTTACCTATAGATGAACTCTATTCTGAAACCTTTTTTCAATACTGCTACAAATACATTTGACTCCACGGATCGGAAGAAGAGGACTTTAATCAACAAAACGCTTATGCCAGAAGCACCACGCTAGCCTTGACGGTGCCCACAGATATCAGGGCTGTTCCGGCCACCACGGGCATCACCGCCGGCGCCGCCCCGCCTCCCCTTTGGAAACGAGGACGTTTTAGTCCTGAACGACGAACCCTCCGGCTTGCATCCACACAGAGCAACCCTCCGCTCCCGAGGCCTAGGGAGCCCTTCGCCAAGCCCAAGGCCGGCCCGTTCTGTGTGCCTCCGGGTCCCAGACAAAACCCCACGCGCTGCCCTGCGCAGCTGCTCCACACACCCTGAAGGACAGCAGGAGGAGAAAGCTCTCCGGCCTGCCTCTGTGGGTCCAGGGCCCACTGCAACTGCCTGGCCCCACAGAAACAAGTTCTGCCAAGACACACACAGCCTATGGGCTGGCGGCGACCCTTCTCTGCGTCTTTTGGTGAGCCGCTCCGAGGTTGTATCTCGACAGGAAGCTCACAAGTCGGCCCCAAAGGCAGCTGCGCTCCGACTGCCACGACAGCCAAGAGGGAAGGGCTTTTCACCGGTTTTCCCTTGTCCTTCCCACCAACTGTGAAACCTGGTTTTCAACTTTATTTGAAGAAAGGATGGGGACAACCCTCCTGCCGGGTGGGCCAGAATAAGAGGCCACCAGGCTGCAGGACGCTCGCTCTCTGCACTCACATGCCTGTGAGCATCCATGATCCCCTGGGATGGGGACTCGGTCAGGTCGGACTTCAATCGCACCACCGACCCGACCTGGATCCGCCTCTTCTGGTTTCTTCTTTTTCAAGGATTCTGACTCGGCTTGCAACTCAGAACCCTACCTCCTCCCTTTTTTTCCCTTGGGGCGGGGGGGGGGAAGCTTGTTTTTAATAGGGACTCTGACTGGAGGCTCGAGACCCAGGGCTTGGTCCCAGAGACCCAGACTCAGTACCAGAAATTCGGACTTGGCCTTGGCACTTGGACCCAAAGACCCGCCAAGGTCTCTGATGGTCCCTGCCTCTCCGTCAGGCTCATGGAGAGGCCAGCCACGCAAACATAGCCTGGCCTGGCCTGCAGGTCAGGCACCTCCTGGCCAGCTGGACGTTCGATGAGGACACAAGGTTTCTGATGCTTCCAGTTTCCACGCTGGCTTCCAAAGGGGGTGGGTGGGCAAGGAGAAGGATGGCCTCCACCCTTGCCTGCAGGCTGGCCCTCAGGGCCCATGCCAGCCACCGGGCCCTGAGACGAGCTCCTAGCGCTTGGTAGGGCAGCGCAGAAAGGCATCCAAGATCGGGGCAGGGTGGGGGGTGGGGGGGCAAGAAGAGGCTTGGTTCCAGCCAGTGAGACAGCTGGGTCTCAACCAAGCTGGGAAGATCTCCCGGAGGGCTGTGGTTGGGGGTCTGGGGTCAGGGAGACAGCTCTTGTGCGATGGCGGGGCTGATCCTGCGCCCTTAACGCCTCGCCACTGCCTGCGTGGGTGCTCATTCCGCTTCCATTTGGTCTGAAAGGGCAGGAAGGGCGGTCCCGACGTCTGGCAGGGCATCAGGCAGCCCTTGTGAGGGAACAGACCCCAGAACATCAGGGATGCCAGGAGAAGAAAAGGCAGCTGCCTGTGAGGGAGAAGGGGAAGCCAAAGTGTGTGTGTGTGGGAGAGCTAAAGATGCCGGGAGCCCCCGCCCCACCCCCACGAGCCTCTCTTCCAAAGGCGGGCAGAGGCAGGACGGGGCGATGGCTCCCTGCCCAACCATCCCAGGGTGTGCTGGGCCGAAATCTCCACAGAGCAGCCTGCCTCCCTCCCTCCACCCCAGAAAGGCAACACACACGCACAACCCCCTTCTGCACCCCCCTCCCCCCCACCCATGCCTTTCTGCACCAAGTAGCCCCACCGCCTCCTCCTCCCCAGCCGGGGCTCTCCCAAAACGGACAGGAAGCTACCTGGTGGGTCGCACGACCTCACCAAGAGGTAAAGGGGAGGCAGAGGTGGGGAGAAGCCACCCCCCACCCCCAAGTGCTCTGTGGCACCGTAGACCCAGTCCTGGACACAGGATCAAAACTCCTCTATGCTTGGTGGAATTTTCTTGAGAGGAACTGTACATAAAATGGTGAAGTGCACCCAGAGCACTCTGCACACTGTTGCCACTTGGAGGCGAGCAGCAGAAAGTGGGTGGGTGTCAGGCACAAAAGAAATAACATTGGTGCTCCACAGGTCGGGCAGAGAAGCACAGCAGAGGTCCCGGAATTAGGCTTGCAAAGGTTTCGTCTCCTCCATGGCAAAGAAAACGAAGCAAACCCAGCCACAGGCTGGCTGGGTTTGGGGAACAGGCCGTCACGCCCCAGAAGAACGAACATGGGACTGTCAGACTTCATCCCTAGCTAGGCGGCGGGGTGTGTGTGTGTGTGTCTGTTTACAGCAGCAGTCCACACGGCCTGCTGCTGGTCATGGGGCCCTCCCTCTCCGCCTCTGCTGCTCCGGGAGTCGGTCAGTCCTCCAGCCAGCAGATTCCAGCCGTCAGAAGGAACTGCGCTGAAGGCAGCTCCCCCCATCTCCCGCCCCGCAGACCGCAGAGGAGTAAACAATGGCTGCTACCAAATATGGAATTTGCAGCCAGCCAGCAGCGAGCAAGCGAGCGAGCGAGCGGTCCCTCTGCCAGGCAGCCAGAGAGACCCAGAGCAGCCAACGCTGGCCTGAAGAGACTGGGGGTGGGGTGGGGCACAAGCGGGGAGCTGGGAACAGAGAGGGGGGGCCCACAGCAGAGGGAAATCATCAGCCACAAGGGCACGTGGGATCCTTCATCATCATCACCACCACCACCACTGCCACCACCCTGTTCCTTCTTCGGAAAACTTAAAGACACCTCCGGTGGTTGTGCCAAACCCCGTACATTCTAATGGGAAACGCTGGACCCCGGCCTCACTCTGCCAAGGGGGTGAAATGCTCTGCTCCCTCCCATGGCAGAGGCTCCAGGTCCCTCCACTCACCACCCCTCACCTCCACTTCCCACATCCTCACACATACCAGCAGTTCTTGGCATTCCTGGGCTGGGGGGGGGGACAGTCCCTTCCTTGAGACTCAGAGAGCACCAGCACCCTGGTTTCCTGGTGTGTGGGGGGGGTTGATTCCTCCAAAGCCTTCTTTTCTTGCTTCTCCTTGGCCCCAATCCTGCCATCAATCTCCGCCAAGAGGACCACCTCATGGAGAGTGCAGAAGGCTCTAGGTGGCATCCCGTGCCCACCAAATGACCGTTCTCACTGCCCACTGGCTGAGTGCCGGGGGGGGGGAGAGAACAGGGGAACAAGGAAGACAACCTGACACTACTGGTGCACTTGCCAGGACATGGCAAGGGGCGCTCTCTCTGTGTGTGTGTGTGTGTGTGTGTGTGTGTGTGTGTGTGTGTGTGTGTGTGTGTGTGTGTGTGTGTGTGTGTGTGTGTCAACTTTTCCAGGCAAACCTCTGTGGGGCAAGAGGACGGGACGGGTGAGCCAGACCCAGCGCTGTGCCCTCTCCATCATGCAACCTGTTCCTCTGCAAAGCAAGCCCTCGGAGGCGGGGGGGGGGGGACTGAAGAGGGCTGGCTACATTCTTGCCACTGCCCCTCCATGGGCAACATGGCTGCCTTGTGTGCCCCCCAGCCAACCAACTGCTGCAGGAGAGACCAGCCTGAGCAACCAGCTGGATGCAAAATGCCCAGCGGGCACGAGAGGGTGGAGCGGCCCCAAGATCTTCCTCTGCCTGACCCTCCAGGCCGGCGGCTTCAGCCCACAAAGGCAAGCTTCGCTCCCAAAGTGTGGAAAGAGCGCAAAGGAAGGCTCCCCAAACCCTGGCCCTCCCCAGGTCACCGAGCGGCAGTCCAGCAACCAGGCGCGTGCACGCATATGCGCATGCACGCGTGCACAAACTCACATAGAGCCTGCAAGACACTTAACCCAAGGGAAAGGAGGGCAGGCCAGGCGTCCCCCTGGTCCCTCTGAGGCAGCCCCTGGGACCCTGTTTCCTCCCCCCCATCCCACCCAGAGACAACCCCCCAAGTGCACCTGAAAAGAAGAGGAGGCAAGACTGGATACACACACACACACACACTTCTCCCCCCCCCACGGTCTCATCACAGAAGGGGCATCCCTGGCCCAAACAGTACACACACACACACACACATACACCGTCTGCTGCTGCTCCCTGCACAACCCCAGAACCCTCCACTTTACCAGGAGGTTCCCTCGCGCCCCCCACCCCACCCCAGAGAAGAGATCAGCGCTCTTCTGCCAAGGAAGCTCAAGGGCAGCCTCCAGAGTCGCCCCCCCCCCCGGAAAGGGGAAGCCGCCGCCCCTCGCCTCGGAGAGACCCGGCGGAGGCTGCGGGCGGGCCGGGGGGGGGGCGGTTGCGGGAAGGGTCTGCTCCTGCTGCCCCCCCCCACTATGAGCTGCCGGAGGAGGCCGCCTCCCCGCCTCGTGGAAGAGCTGGCTGGCCCTCCGATGACCATCGCCAGAAACCGGGGAGTCCCCGTCCCTCCCTCCCTCCCTCCCTCGGGTGTGGAAGGGCTGCTGCCCCAGTGCTGCTGCTGCTGCTGCTGCTGGTGATGGTGGTGGCGGCGGCACAGACGGGTTTTCCAGCTTTGGCGGGGGGGGGGGGAGGCGGCCACTCCACGGCTCCCTCCCAGCCCTTCCTGCCGCTCTGTGGCTCCGGTACCCCAAGCATCCCGGCCGCCCCTCTTGGGCCTGCAGCACCCCTGGGGTGCGGTGGGGAGGGGGCTGTGGCGAGAAGAGCAGCCCTCCCGGCCGGCAGAGGCGGCCGACCGTCGGAGAGGAAGCGGCCGGAGGCGGCGCCCACGATGCTCAAGCCCCGCCGGCCGGGGCTGAACCCACCCAAGGCCCGAGGAACGGAGCTGCTGCTGCTGCTGCTGCCCAAGCAGGCAAGCCAGAGGCCCCGCAGGGAGGGGCGCGCTCGGGGGGGGGGGACCGACCGAGCAAGGACGCCCCCCCGGAAAGAGCTGGCCCTTGGAGGCCCACGGCGGCGGAGGAGGGGGGTGGGTTGCCAGGGACGCGACCGGCCCCAAGTCCTCTCTCTCTCTCTCTCCCGGTGCCGGCGGTGGAGCCGCCCGGTGGCAAGAAGGCGCTGGCCGGCGGCGGCCGGAGGAGGCAGAAAAGCCGCCACCGCCGTCGTCGTGACTCACTTCCTCCTGCCCGAGGGCCCCCAAACGGCAGCAGCAGCAGGAGGAGGAGGCGGCGGCGGCGGCGGCGGGTGGGGGGGGGGGTGGCGGCTCCTCCTGCCCAGGCCAGGCCGGGCCGAGCCCCACCGGCCCTGCCCGCCGCCGCCGCCGCCGCCGCGCCCTTCGGCAGCAGCAGCAGCACCCCCCGCCGCCGCCGTCTCGGGCCAGAAGAGGCGGAGGAGGCCGGGCGCAGGAGGAGCGCGGCCCGCGCAGCCTCCCGCGGAGCCCGGCGGCGGAGGATGCGCCCGCAGGGATCCGGCCGGGAGGCGCGAAAGGGGGCCCCTCCCGCGGCACGCCGCTCCTCCGCGCGCGGTCCCGCGCCCACCGGGACACGGCAGCCTCTCTCTTCCCCCCCCCCTCCGCGACGCCCGCCCCCGCCCCGCCCGGGCCTCTTGAGTTGCGCGGGAAGGGAAGCGGGCTGCGCGCACAGGCTGCCTAGCCCCGCGGGAGGAGAAGCCCCGCTCCGTGCTGGGAAGAGAGACCGGGAAGCGGGGCGGGGCGGGGGGGGGCTGCAGACCGATCGCGGGCCGCCCGGGATCCTCTCTCCTCCCCCACCGCAACTAACTCAAGGAGGACAAGCGCCGCGCAACGCGGGAAGGAGTGCAGGCAGGGGAAGGGGGGGCGCGCGCGGAAAAAGTTAGTCCGAAGTAAGCCCCTCCCGCCTTGTCCGCTTCGCTGGGCCGGGGGGGGCAGATCTGGATCCCCGGGCGGGGGGGGAGGAGGGCTTCTCCAGAGGGCTGTCCCCGATCCCCTCGGCGGAGCAGAGGAAGGAGTGGGGGGGCGCTTTCGTTTCCCTACCTGGGGGGGGACACGCGGCGGCGGCGGCGGCGGCAGCTCCGGGGCGCGACTGGGTTCTGAGGCGGGACGGGGGTGGGGAGGGACCTCCTTCCCTTCCTTTCCCCTCCGACCTCCCGCCCGCCCCGACGACAGCCCCGCCCCGGAGGAAGGCGCCTGCCCCCCCCGCCTCCCCTCCCCTCCCCCCCCCCAGCGCTTGCCCCTGCCCCGAGTGACGAGAGCGCCTTCCGACGGCCTTATTGGATGCGGCGGAACTTGCGCTTCTCTCGAGTACGGCGCGCTCCCCCGCGGGCGGCCATGTTCAGTCAGGGCGCCACCCGGCCCGGCGTCGGACCCAGCAATGGAAGCGAGGCCGGAGGCGCCATCTCGCTTTCGGGCACAGGGCCAAGAAGGGCGGGGGGCCGCGAGACGGGCGGCTCGGGATCCTCCTCCTCCGCTCGTCCCTCGCTTGCCCCGGAGGGCGGCCGGGCGCAAGAGGCAGGCGGGCGCTCGCCGAGGGCCGGAGCAGGTGGCCGTGGCCGCTCCCGGGGGCCTGGCCGGGAAGAGCCTGAGCCCCGGCGGCAGCCGGGGGCACCGGTTGGGGACCGGTGAGGAGCTACTGTCGTGGGCCGTCGAGTCGCCTCCCAGCCCGCGCCTGGCGAGGTCCGTCTCGCCATGACTCGGGCCCGGCTGCCCGGGGGCTGGGGCCCCCAAAGGCGCCGTTCCCAAGCTGCGGGAGCGGGGAGGGTTTCTGCGGGAGGAGGCGAGCCTCCTGGCCGGCCTCCTGGCCCCAGGGCCGCAGCTAAATCCCACCGCCTGCGACCGTAGTTCGGTACCTGTTGCAAACCATTCGGTGGGCAGGTGGGTGGGAAGCATTCAAGTTTCATACCCGCGCCGTGCGTGCGATTCACTGCACGGAGGGAGCCCTTGCAGGACAACAGGCGCAGGAGAGTGGGCAGCCTTGCGCAGGCTGGAGGGGCAACCGTCCCCCTCCAGCCTGCGCCACCGATGCCTCTGTGAGGCGGGACTGGTGGGAGTTGCGAGCCCAGAACATCTGGCCTTTCCGCGAACACCACAGGGGACTCCGGAGCGGCAGCTTAGGGCACCTGGCCCTGGCGTGAGGCGTACCTGCAGGGATGGATCATCCCAGGGGGCCAAGGATTGAACGTTAAAGAATGCCGGTGCAGTAGGATTCAGGGTGACTGTTTTGGGAGCAGCCCTCCTAGCGCACCCTCCCCTCGCTCGGGCAACCGCCCCAAAGGGTGGGGAGAAACTGCAACAGCTGCCTGTTTCATTCTAAGCCAAGCCCCCTCCTGGCCCTCTGGCACCACCTCGGTTGCTGGCGGCCACCCCCAGCTCTTACTCCCCCCCCCCCAGGAGTGCAGCCAGGGGCAGGAGCAAAGCCCAAAGTATGCTCCTTGTGTAGCTCTCAAAGCACTCTGATGCAGGGGACCCAGGGCAAACCGCTCCCCCAGTGAGCTGGGCACTCCATTTACCAGCCTCAGAAGGGTGGAAGGCTGAGTCAACCTTGAGCCGGCTGCCTGGACCCGTCCAGATTGTGCTCAGGTTAGGAGCAGGATCTTGACTGCAGGACTGCAGCGGAGCCTGAGGAGTGAACGCTCTGCAGAGGGTCCGGGGGTCCTCAAGTGCCCAGAAGTGCAAAGGCCAGCTTGGCCTCCGCAGGGGAAAGCCTGAGTGGGTCTCCAACAAAACCGATGGGCCTCGGGAGAGGAGGCTTGTGGGAATCTCCCTGGCCCCCTCACCCTGCTCCGGAGGGCCCCACCCACTGCAACAAAAAACACATCCCAGCAGGAACAGGGGAAGGACAGGAGTCCTCCAGCTGTGCTCCAGGGAGGGACAGGTAGGGGTCCCTAGGCCTTCAGGCAGGGTCTCTCTGCCCGCCCCGCCTGGAAACCTGCCTGGATGAAACAGAAGTTTCCTGCTGCTGAGCCAGTTTCTCTCCTTCCTTCCTTCTCCTCCTCATTCCTCAGAGTGGGGAAGGGTCACTGGACCAGTGGTGCAGGAGAAGGGCTGATCCCCCCCCCCCCGCTGGCTGCCAACAGGAGCTTGGCACCATGAAACAAGGAGGGGCCTCCGCTGGGGTCTTGTGATCCTTAGAGGATTCTGATGGCCTACAAAAGGAGTGATGGGCCCTTCCCAGGGTTTCCGAGGTGCAGAGTCCTTAAATGCCAATTGCCAGTCCCTCCTTTGGGAGAGGGGTGTGCACTGCGGACCACCAGCAGCTAGCCTAAGGTTCAAAGGCTGGCTCGTCTCCTTGAAGCTGCCATGAGGAACGGGACTCCTGAACTCGCCCCCCCCCTCCTAAGCCAAGCAAAAAGCACTCAGGCTAAAGTAAGTGACTGTTAAAGTAGGCCCATTTGAATCTATGAAACTTATGGAAGAGCTGGCTCATCAAATCCCCACTGATTCAGTGAGCCTCCTCTAGTGCAATTTACTATGCTAAGCAACAGGATTTGGGCCACTGAGTTCAAGTCTGCGGCTTGAGTGTCCTCTGGGATTCAACCCTGAGCCTGGATTTTCAGGTCTCCCGGGCAGCCAGGAGGGTGCGGTTGCCGAGGGAAAGCTGGCAGGCCGGGGGCACCCATTCCAAGGATCGCCCTCCTCAACATAATTAAGAATGACCAACTTTAAAAAGAAAAGAAAGTTGAGTGTTATAATGGTCACTGTAACAAGAACTGGAAAAGCAACAAACGAATTGATCTTGAAGAATGGTACTGTATAAAGAAATACGGAGTTTGTATTTTAGTTTTAATTTTGTTTTATTTGTAATTTTTCTTTTATTAATTTAAAAAAGTTTTTTTAAAGCGTCTTTAAGTGTTTTTGAACGGTGAGGTTTTAGTATAGCGCTTAGGTGCTGAACGTGACCTTCTTATCCTGTGCCCGCCCCAAGCCGTTCTTAATCGCGACGGCTGTGTCCTCTTGGCGATTGGGGGGGGCGCCCCCCCGCCCCGCCCCTCCCCAGGGGGAAAGGCGGCAGGCAAACCGAACAAACTGAGCCCCAGCTCCGTTTGGCACCCGGGACCGCGGGGGGGGGGCAGAGGCGCCGGGCGCCGAGGGCAGGGGGGCTCTCCGCGCCCCCGAGTCAGCGCCGGGACAGGACCGGGCGGGCGCGGCGCGAAGGCGAGCGGTCACCCAAGGACCCCCTCTCCCCCGTCCCCCCCCCCGGTTCCCACCCAAGGACCCCCTCTCCCCCGTTCCCCCCCCCCCGCTCCCACCCAAGGACCCCCTCTCCCCCGTTCCCCCCCCCCGCTCCCACCCAAGGACCCCCTCTCCCCCGTTCCCCCCCCCGCCCCCCCCGCTCCCACCCAAGGACCCCCTCTCCCCCGTCCCCCCCCCCGCTCCCACCCAAGGACCCCCTCTCCCCCGCCCCCCCCCGCTCCCACCCAAGGACCACCTCTCCCCCGTCCCCCCCCCCGCTCCGGCTTCCCGTCCCCGCGGAGGGGGGCCAAGGCAGGCGCCACGCCCCTCCCCGCCCCCGCCCTCTCGCCCCCCTTCCCCAAGGAGTCGCGCCAAGCTGGAGGGAGGGAGGGAGGGGGCGGAGCCCCCCGCCTTGGCCCCGCCTCCGCCGTGCGTCAGGGTGGGCACGCGCCCCGCCTCAGCCGAGGGGATTTCCCGGGCGCGAGTGACGAGGCCCGGTGGCCAATGCCGAGCCACGTCTGCCCGGTGGCGCCAATCAGCGAGCAGAAGGGGCGGTCCTGCCAGAGTTCCTGGTCTAGACAGACGTCACCCCTGCCGTGTTGGAAGCAGAGGGAGGGAGAGAGGGGGAGGGGAGGGGCGGCAGCTGGGCTCCCCTCGAGGAGGTCGGCAGGCAGGAAGGTAGGTGGGGGGGGTTCGGGGGTGGGGGGTTCGGGGGTGGGGGGGGGAACCAGGGGACCCAGGTGTCCGGGCGCCTCTCCGCGGGCGGCGGGCAGGGCGAGGGCGTGGGAGGTTCGGCCCTGCGACGGGGCGCCTCCGCCCCCTCCCCTTCTCTCCGGCCGGGGTCTCTCTTCTCCCCCCCCCCGCTGAGCCGCCGAGGCGGAGGAAATTCCCGGAGTCCCGGGGGGGGGGAGAGTGGCAGGGAGCGGAGAGCCTCCCCTGCAGGGCTGGCTGTCTCGGAGGAGCGCCACCTGTTGGGGGGGGCGGGGAGAGACAGGCGCGGCGCGGAGGGGTTGCCGGGGAGGGCGGCCGGTCCTTGGTTGTGGTTTAGTCGGTTGTGCCGGACTCTTCGTGACCCCTTCATGGACCAGAGAGCGCGCCAGGCCCTCCTGCCTTCCACGGCCTCCCGGAGTCCGGTCAAAGTCATGTTGGTTGCTTCGATGACCCTGTCCATCCATCTCATCCTCTGTCGTCCCCTTCTCCTCTTGCCGTCACACTTTCCCAACATCAGGGTCTTTTCCAGGGAGTCTTTTCTTCTCATGAGATGGCCAAAGTACTGGAGCCTCAGCTTCAGGATCTGTCCTTCAAGTGAGCATTCAGGGTTGATTTCCTTTAGAATTGATAGGTTTGTTCTCTTTGCAGTCCAGGGAACTCTCAAGAGTCTCCTCCAGCACCACAATTCAAAGGCATCAATTCTTCAGCGGTCAGCTTTCTTTATGGTCCAGCTCTCACTTCCATACATCATTACAGGAAAAACCATAGCTTTGACTATTCGGACTTTTGTTGGCAAGGTGATGTCTCTGCTTTTTAAGATGCTGTCAAGGTTTGTCATCGCTTTCCTCCCAAGAAGCAGGCGTCTTTTAATTTCGTGGCTGCTGTCTCCATCTGCAGTGATCATGGAGCCCAAGAAAGTAAAATCTGTCACTGCCTCCATATCTTCCCCTTCAGTTTCCCAGGAGGTGATGGGGGACCAGCGGCCATGATCTCAGTTTTTTTGATGTAGAGCTTCAGACTGTCTTCTATGCACTCCTCTTTCACTCTCCTGAAAGGGAGGGTCTCCGGGACAGCCAGGAGGGTGTGCTTGCACAAGGAAAGCTGTGCAAGCATGTTGGATGCCTTCCGACCTGAGGGGCTCATCTAGCATCACACATTTTAGCCTTTTGTTTCTGATCATGGGGCATTCTTGGCAAAGATACTGGAGTGGAATTGCCGGTTCCTGCTCCAGGTGGATTGCGTTTAGTCGGAACTCTCCACTAGGTCCTGTCCGTCTTGGGTGTCCCTGCACGGCAGAGCCCATAGCCCTTCTCTGAGTGACTCAAGCCCCTTTGCCAGGACAAGGCAGCAATCCGTGAAGGGGTGATCTTTGGCCACCCCGTAACCGTAACCCTTCAGACTCAGGGGAACAGCTGCATCCGGGAAGGAGGGAGGGAAGGAAAGCAAGCAAGCCCCTCCCCATCCAGCCTCCCTGGCTGCCCCAAGGGCTCCATTTTAGGCACCCAACCCAACCCTGCCTTCCCTGGGGGGGGCGGGCAGTCGCTCTCCTTCCCCTTCCCCAGTGTGATGGAAGCCTGGTTTATGGGATGGGTCGGTGGTGCCCAAGGCAGGGTTGCCCCTGCCCACCCCCCCACTGGCGCCGGTCAAGCCTCTGCCCCCCCTTCCCCTGCCCAGATGTGGTGTGCCGAGGAGATGGCTGCTCTGGACGGGGAGGACCTCCTGGACTTTCTCCTGAGCGAGGAGGACGCGCCTGGACCAGCTGCTGCCGCCACCACCACTGCGGGGGACCGCCTCTCTGGGAAGGGCGATGTCCGGATGGAGGATTGGGACCTGCCCGAGGTGACTGCTGGAGGGGAGTTTGTCTGGGGGGGGGAAGCTGTACCGCCTGTTTGCCTGCCCCCCCCGCTCCCTAACCACCTCTGTCCTGGCAGGTCTGGCGGGAGGACGCAGTGGACGACTTCCTGCGGTGCCTTTTGAGCCCCTTCCTGGAGGAGGGCGGCGGCGGCGGCGGCTCCTCGCTTGGCTCTCCCCAGGCTGGCCACGGCTGCCTGGGCGAAGAGCAGAAACTGCCCTGCAGCCCCTCCAGCTCCGAAAGTGTGCAGTCCGATCACAACTACTCCTTGCACCCGGATCCCCCAGAGCAGGAAGCGCTGGGACTGGACAGTGCTGGCTCCTCCTCCTCGGAGGCAGGTGGCGAGGTCGCCATTGACCTGGGTGAGTGCTGGAGTGGGGAGGGGCCCCCTTCTGGAGCCCCACTTCCAGAAGGGGTCTGGACGGGCAGGGCAAGGGGTGGGCAGGCAGCCTTTGGATTTGGACTGCCCTGTGCCTTCCCATTGGGGGCTGGGAGCAAAGGGCGCACCTGCATGTGTCTTGGGGAGGGAGGCGAGGGGGGGGAGCTCTAGGAAGGGCATCCGGAGCTGTTTGAGTTTCCACCAGGAAATAAGGAAAGGGTTTCTCTTGCCAAACAGCCACTGGCTAAAGCCCACAAAGTAGGGAATACACAGTCCCATGTTCCAGCCTGGCGAGATCTCTTGGGGTCGGGGCCTGGCAATGACTCCCCTGCTTTGCTGCCAGAGTGTGCCAACACACCGCCCTGGAAGGAGCCGCAGGGCCTGGGAGTGTTGACATGCCACTCCAAAGGTGCTTTCCAGGGTTACTACTGCTCCCCAAAGTGTTCAGGGAGTGAGGCGCTAATGGCCAAACTTTGAGCCAACTTGGTAGCAGGTGGGTGTAGGTGGAGAGCCTGCCGAGGTGGTTCAGCTGACTCAGAAAGCTAACCCAGGCACTCAGGGTCACCCGCAGGACTGTCCCCAGAGAAGGTGTGGCAGTAGTCCAGCGCTGAGGTTGCCAAGGACAGCTTGGACCACGGTGGCTGGCCAAGCTTTTCCTGTCCAAGAAAGTTCCTGGTTAGTGGGAGGGGTGGAGCGTCCTTGCAAAGTGATGGATGTCAGGCTCCCCTCCAGCCTGTAGACTGTTGGGGGGGGGGAACTGGTTGTCTGGACCTCTTGACCCTGACGGCCTGCCTGGTTTTTCTCCTGCAGAGACGTGGGGGGAAGTGGACCCCTCTGAGGCTTCGCAGACAAGCGTCGGCTCTCGCTCCCCCGTCCTCCCTGTGGTGGTGCCCATGGAAGAGCCTTTGTCCGGCATGGGGGCACAGGTATGGCATGCTCTGGGCCCCCTTGGTGGGCTTTGTCCCTGGTCTGGCTGTTCCCTCCCCTCTCCCCCCCCCCCCGCGGGATGGACCCTGCTCATCGGGTGCCTCCTCTGGCTCTTCCAGTTTGATTTCCCCCTGCTGTCCTTGACGGAGGAGGAGAAGAAGCTCCTGGAGAAAGAAGGGGTCTCCATCCCCTGCAACCTGCCCCTCACCAAGGTGTGTGTTTCGACACGTTTCCCGCACGCAACGCTGAACGCTGCCTGCTGAAGCACCTGGCAAGGCCTGTGTGGGCGGCTGGCCGGTGGGTGGATGATGATGTGGGGAGCCACCCTCGGCAGGGCCTGCCTTGCTCCACCTCCTCCTGCCTGGGACCTCCCTGCCCAAGGTGGGCCAGAAGGCCTCCCTCTTTTTTAAAAAGACATTTTATCGTAAACATGGGGAGGGGGAAGCCGTACTTGCTCTCTGCAGGGTCTGTGTGTGTGTGTGTGTGTGTGTGTGTGTGTGTGAAAGGGTGGAGTGGTGTTTTTTTTTTTTTTTTTTTGCCTTTCCCAGTGTGACCAGGAAAAGATGCAGCAGGACAGGTTTTTGCCTGCTCTTTGGGGTCTGCCCCTCCATGCTGGGGTGGGGGCTCACCCTCTATGCGGTGCTTCTGCTGCAGGCGGAGGAGCGGATCCTGAAGCGCGTCCGCAGGAAGATCCGCAACAAGCAGTCAGCGCAGGACAGCCGGCGGCGGAAGAAGGTCTACGTGGACAGCCTAGAGACCAGGTGGAGGAGCTGAGCTGGGTGGGGAGGTGGGGCGCAAGGACCCCTTGTGCCGCCCTGGGGTCGGCTGGGCTGCAGGTGTTGTGGGGTGAGGAGGAGCGGCGCTGTGGGAGAGCCTGGCGCACCTTCCGCTCTCTCTGCGCTCCCGGGGCTGCTCCCTCCTGCCCCAGAGGCCTGCTGCTGCTGCTGCCCCTCAGCCTGCCTGGGGCTGCGTGGGGCGGGGTGGGGCTCAGTCCTGATCCTGGTGGCTTCCCACAGGGTGGTTGTTTGCACAGCCCAGAACCACGAGCTCCAGAAGAAAGTGCAGCTACTGGAGAAGCAGAACCTGTGAGTCCAGGGTTGGGGTTAGGGCAGGGAGGGTCTCCCTTGCTGTGGGGTGTGTGTGTGGGGGGGGGGGCAGTGGCCGTGGAGGGCCTGAGGCTCCCAGATGGTCCCTGGCCAAGAGCCCTGGTGCTGGGCAGCTGCCGTTGCCCTCTGGCACTAAAGGTGGAGCCGTGGGGCTAAAGCTGGGCTACCCCATGCGGGCAAAGGGTGGGCTTCTGTGTTGGGGATGGGGGGGTGGGGTGGGGTGGAGTGGAGTGGCCCAGCAAAGGCCTCTCTGGCTGCTGACAGGAGGGGGTCAGGCCCACCCTAGTTAGGGGGCGGCGGGAGGAGGCTCACCCCTTCTCTGGCTTGGCTGCAGGTCTTTGCTGGAGCAGCTGCGGAAGCTGCAGGCCCTGGTTCAGCAGACCTCCACCAAGACCGCTACGGCCACCACCTGCATCATGGTGAGTGCCCCGTCCCTCCAGCCCCACCGCTGGCTCACAGGGGGGGGCGCCCTCTGCCGCCGCGGACTCCCCCAGAAGGTGTGTGGGAGGCTTGCTGCCCTCATGTTCCGGTTCTTGCCTCGCATCCAGGTGTGAGTCAGTGGGGCGGGGGGGGGGGGCTGCCACCCCAGCTGGTGCCTGCCCTCAGTCTTTTTAACACTTGCCTCTGCCTGCCTGCCTGCCTGCCTTGGAGGACCTTACTGGAACATTCCGCCCCCCCCCCCCCAAAAAATGCACTGTCTTGTCCCCCTCCAGGTCCTGCTCTTGTCCTTCTGCCTCATCCTCTCACCCAGCCTGTCCCCTTTTGGAGGCCGGGAGCAGCAGGTGGAGCTTCAAGGAGGTAAGTGAAGGGTCTTCCCAGGAAAGGCGCCTGCCTCCAGGAGCGGGACCGGCTTGTTTTCTTAGCAGCGGGCTGCAGGTTGGGTCCTGCAGAGAAGCAACCCCAGCAACACCGTCCCACCAGATAGGTTGCGCCGTGTGGTGGTCTAGGGACGGGCAGGCAGAATCTTGGCCTTTTCTTGGGGCCCTTTTACTGGGACCCCCCCCCCCCCCTCTGCAGAAGACAGAGTCCCGCAGGGGCAGGGAGACCGCCGTGGTCAGGAGCCCTGGCGGAAGAAGCAGGGGCCTCGGCTCCCCTGGACTTTGCTTCCATTCTGAGCGAGGAGCTCCGAGAAGACCTGCGGGGTCGGCCAGCCGGTGGAGGGTTCAGCGGCTGTGCCAAGATCGGCCTTGCCCCCTTTGCATGCGCCATGTGCACGGAAGACGGGGCGGCGGTGCCTTTCGAGAGGGGGAGCCTCACAAGAGTGGCGAAGCCGCAGGTGTGCTCAGGAGGGCCACCGTCCTTCCGCGCCCTTGCAGGTGGCTTTGGGAGAGGGGCAGGCAAAGGGGGAGAGGCTCCCCTGCATGTTTTTCTGAGCAGTCCCGTTAGGCCGTGCTAGTGGGTCCGAGAGGGGAAGAGCTCTGCAGCTCCCGCAGCCTCAGCAACCCTGACAGGGCTGCTGTTTGCCCGTGCCCCCCCCCCAAGGGAGGGAGGGAGGCTGGCCCAGGCCCTCCTCTGGATCCCCCTCACTCCGGCCTCTTCATTTCCCTGCCCAGTGCTCTCCCGGAGACTGCGTGAATTCCCCAGCAGAGGCGCCCAGCTGTCCGCTGTGGCCCCCCAGCCCACAGAGGGGCCCCTTTTGCATCTTCCAGAAAAGGGGGTCCCCGGAGAAGCTGTGGAGTCTGCAGGGGGCCTCAACCAGTCCCTGGGGGGCCCCCAGCACCCTCTGGAAGAGCAGCCCACCTCCGGCGGCCCCCAAAGCAGCAACTCCTCCTCTGACGATCCCTCCCCGCCTCCGGCCGATGGATTTCCGCCGGTTCCGGAGCTCGAGCGCCTGCGGAGGGAGACGGCCCTCCCGGCGGCCTCTGCTGGCCAGAAGCCTGGGTGGCCGGCCGACGGCACCAGCGTCATCATCCAGCCGCGCCATTCTGATGAGATGTGAGCCCTCCACGCTTCAAGGACTTTGCCACCTGCACTGGGGTTGCTGGACCTGGCCAGGGGCGGGTTGGCATCACCGCGAGGGGGAACCAGAGCATTTGCACGCCTTGCTCTGTTTGGGGATGATGGCGTTTCCCTCCTCTGGATCAGGGTCCAGGCCATGTGGGCAGGAGGGCAGCCCTTGGAAGCTGCCCTCCCCTCCTGGATCTCGGCCTTGAGGCCAACCTGGACTGAGTCAGGGCAGAAGACGGATCCTGGTGGGGGGGGGGATGGGGGGAGCGATAGGATAGCCAGGCAGCAACAGGCAGCAGTCTGCCCCACTCTCCTGGGCCTCACTTTTGATCATTGGGCCCAGCCCTCTGTTCCCTAACTCAGGCTGTGCCCCCTTCTCCCCAGGGAGCACTCGCAGGCGTCATGGGGCTGGAAGCAGTGGCAGCCGCTGTGGGGAGGGAGGGAGGGAGGGAGTGTCCTAAGGCTCTCTCTCTCTCTCTCTCTCTCTCACCTTCGAGGCCAGCACTTCTCTGGAATCCCTTCTTCAGGGAGCCCCAACCCCAGAGTCAGCACAGCGCTGCAGGATCCGGTCCCTCAGGCTGTGTAGCCCTGCTTCGTCCTAGACCTTCGGAGCAGGAAGACCAGCTTCTGTCCAAGGGGCTCCACTGGGCACTCCCTTCTGATGACAGCCATCACTCATCTCTGATTCCTGGGGGTGTCTTGTTTCCAGGAGCTCCCCCCCCCGTCCCCTGTCCAGGTTTCCTGCTTTCAGAGCCCAGGGCCCAAGGGTTTATGGTGCATCAGTTCCCTTCTCCTGGGTGAAGGGGTGATGCTACCATTGTCCCTGTGAGTCAGAGCAGGTGGAGGTGCAGCCAAGAATCGTGCTGTCTGTTCCTGGGGGAGAGCTGCAGGGCCTCTGGCCCTCTGGTAGTGGGTTCCAGTTTTGGTGGATGGCACGTTCTGACATGGGAGGAGGGAGAAGCCCGTGTCTGCATGAATGCAAACCTGAGTTCCCTTCTGATGTCCCTGAGAATCAGGCAAACCACAGCCGCCTCGCAAGCGGTCTGGCTACTTGGTGTTGGGGCTTGATGGCCACCAGATCAGGCTGGCCAGCCAGGAAGGCTGTGGGTGGGAAGGAGCGCAGGATGCTCAGAAGACCCTCTGCCTGTTACTGTTCCGCTCGTGGCCCTGCGGAACTGCTCGCCTCCTTCCTTCCTGTGTGCTCAGTGTCATGGCAGTCTTTGCCCCAAGGTGGCATCAAGTGGACCCTGCCACCTAAGCCCCCCCCCCAGCCCCCACCCAGCCTCCCTGAGACAGACCATCCTTCTGCCCAGGACCCCCTTTCTTCTGAGGATAGATGGACAGATGGGTTCAAAGGGCAGGGCCCCTTTGTCTGGCCTTGAAGCGCTTCGGCCTGAGTTTCTCCCCCTCCCTCCCTCCCTCCCTCCCTCCCTCCCTCCTTTGGCTGTTTGGTTCTTCCCTGTATCGTTTTCTGAGAGCAAATGACTTTTTCTCGCTAATGGGGTATCAATGTCAATGCAATATACTGTACATGTAAATAATAAACTGCTTGAACAAAGCCCCCCCCCTTCCTTCCTCCACGCCTTCTTGGAGAAGTTGGTCAGTTGAGTGAGCGTTCGGAATGGGCCAGGTTGGGGGGCAGCAACTTCGTGTCCGTCTCTCTCTCTCTCTCTCTCTCTTGGCTGGATCCACCCACACCCACTGAGCCCCCGCCTTTAGTTTCTGTGGCTGCGAGATCCCCCCCTCCAAAGCCAGAGTACGTTCGTTGAGGGAGGCCAACAGAGGCAAAATGTCTCTGCTGGTCCTCCTCAACATCTCAGCCGCCTTCGATACCGTCGACCACAGTATCCTCCTGGGGAGGCTTTCTGAGTTGGGTATCGGTGGATTGGCTCTTGCCTGGCTCCGTTCCGTCTTGGAGGACCATCCCCAGAGAGTGCAGATTGGAGAGAGTTTCTTGGCCCTGTGCAGCCTCAATTGTGGGGTCCCGCAGGGGTCGATCGTTTCCCCAATGCTGTTTAACATCTCTATGAGGCTGCTGGGAGGGGTCATCAGGGGATGTGGGGCTTCGTGCCATCAGTACACTGATGATACTCGGCTCTACATCTTTTTTCCAACAACAGCGGATGCTGTTTCATCCCTGGAGCGCTGCCTAGAGGCTGTTTAGCAATGGATGCAGGAGAAAGGACTGAGGCTGAACCTGGACAAGACGGAGGTCCTGAGGGTGGGTGGCCCAGACATCAGTGATTCGGGAAACTCCCTCTCTTTTTGGGGGGTAATTCTTACCACTGAGAGTGAGGTTCGCAGTTTGGGTGTACATCTGGACCTGGCGCTCACCATGGAAATCCAGGTGGTGTCAGTGGTCCATTCCGCACACTTCCACCTCCGGCAGATTGCCCAGATGCATCCCTATCTTGATGTGGGGGCACTGACCATTTTGGTCCATGAGCTCGTAGTCTCGAGATTAGGCTATTGCAATGGACTTTATATGGGACTACATTGAGACTGACGCGGAAACTCCAGATGGTTGCAGAATATGGCAGCCAGACTTCTTACAGGGGTGAAGAGGTTTCACTGCATTTCCCCCACGCTGGCTGCCTTACATTCATTCATTCATTCATTCATTCATTCATTCATTTATTTATTTATTTATTTATTTATTGCATTTATTGCATTTATATGCCGCCCATCTAGACATAGTCTACATTGGTTGCTCATCTGCTTCTGCGTTGATTTCAAAGTCCTAATGATGACATATAAAGCCCTAAACTGTTTAGGACCTCAATATCTGGCAGAGCGCCTCCTCCCACCCAGTTCTGCCAGAGTCACTCGTTCTAGCCAGGCCGGGCAGTTGAGGGGCCTAACGCCGAGGGAGGTCCAGAAGGAAAGAACAAGGAACCAGGCCTTCTCGGCAGTGGCCCCTTGCCTCTGGAACAACTTGCCCATGGAGATCCGCCTGGCTCCCTGCCTGGGTGTTTTCAGGAGCAGGCTTTCCCTCCAGGCGTATCCTAATTCTGACATTTTTACCATCTTGGATTTATAGTATATGTTTATTGGTTTTCCTGTTTTTAAATTTGTAAACAGAGTAGACCTTTGGTCTAGATGGGCAGGGTAGAAGTCTAATGCAGTACATACATAAATAATAAATTATCACCAACTGCCTGCCCTGGACCAGGAAGAAAAAGGATCCGGGAAGGGCATAGCCCACATGTTTCTTTTTCTCTCTGCGCATACAAACCCACCCACCTCTCTCTCTCTCTCTCCTCTCTCTCTCTCGGGGGGGGGGGGCACACTTTGTTTAGCACGGACTTCTCAGCAGCCTCCCTCCAGGGAAAGGGCAAACACAGGTCTTGGAAGGCACTCCTGGCAGGTTTGGGTGGCAGGGTGTATGAGTAGGGGGAGAATCTACGCACCTGCCCACCACCTGTAATTGGGATGCTGGCCCTTTTTGGGGTGAGAGACTCTCCACAAGAGTGCTGCCCCCCCCCGGGGAGAGTGCTGGGCAGTTGTTGAGGGCCTCCGAATGTGGTCCAAGCACAAGGATGTGTGTGTGTGTGGGGGGGTCACCACAGCTGCAATGGACTAAAGCTAATGAGGGTGATGCCCACCCTTGCCCTGGAACTGGGGCAGGGCAGGGATCCTCCCCCATCCTCTCCCCCTGAGCCACCCAAAGGTGGGGGTGCTGCCACCGCCCTTCCTGCCTGGGCCAAAGGAGGGCAGAGCCCCATACGGAAGAAGCGCTTGGGGGGAGCTCTCGGAAGCCCAGGGCCCCGCAGCCCTTGCAAGGAGAGCAGGGTGCCGGCTCTGGGTCCCACGGGGCAGGAAAGGGCAGAGCAGCCCTGGGGAGGCACCAGCCTGTGCTGTAGTCCCTGTGGTGGCCGCCCTCTTCTGGCAGCCCATCAAGTGCTGGGCAAAGCGACAGCCTTGGAAGGGAAACACGGAGGAAATGTTTTCAAAACAATTTAAAACAAAGGGGGGTGTGGGGGGGGGAGACAAAAAGCACAGTGGCTCTTCTGGCACCATCAGCAAACTGCACTTCAATAGGGTACCAATAAGCTATACCACCACCTGATGGCTTAGATAGTGATTTGCCGGCCTTGGTGGTAAGACAGGTTGTTTTAGTTTGCTTAAAGTATAAATACAGGATAAAATCACATAGAGTGTTACTGTGTGAGGAATCATGCTATTGAATGTCAGCAGCCAGCCCCCCAACGATGCCTTCTGAGCCCATCTTTGGCGACTGGTTTCTGTTTGACAGCTCTGCCCCCCCTCCTCCCCTGCCTCTCCTTCCTACTCCTGGTCTTGAAGCGGCAACATCTGCCCCCCCCCCCGGCCCGGTGCCACAACCTGTGGAGCCTGACGCTCCCTCAGTGCGATTCGTAAAAACTGCTAGAGGGCAGCTACTGGGTAACAGTGATGGCTGAAGGCGACAGAGGTGGCGGGTTCTTTCGTGGTCAGTAGGGGAGATATTATGGCTAAATTCTGTTACTGCTGCACAGAAGGTTGCCATGGTGAACCCCTGCTGAACTATTTTCCGACTAACCCTCTGTGAAGAAGATGAAATTGGAAGCTTTTGTGCAAGCATCCCGGAGGAAATTAATCACAGACAAAAACATGCCAATAGTCACAGGAATGCAAAAGTAGGAAATAAAGAACTAAATGTTGTTGGGGAACTGGACCTCGGGAATAGAAATGAAGCAGGACAATGACTCATAGGGTTCGATGAAGCCAGCCACGTTCTTGCAAATACATGCTTCAAGCAATTGAACAGATGACGCTTACATATGGACATTATCAGACGGTGTGACGGAATGGCTGGGGCTTTGTCCATTGCCAAACCTTTCTACCACATGGTTGGGGAAAACCCTGGCTGGCTCCCTCGCAGCCTCAGCGTACTGTTTTGTCTGAGATTCTTCTGCCCCCGTTTCCCTGGACATTCCACTCTTTCCCCACTGTGTGCATGCCCTGGAGTCAACGGGGGACTTCGGATGAGCAGGGTGGCTGTTGCACTAGACTAACCAGGATGCTCTGCAATGAACAGAGCCCCAAATAAGGAGTTGATGCTAAAAAGTCACCATCTTTAAAGGAAAAACAAAAAGGTAAAAAAGCAAAACGGTTAAGCTTTTGAGTTGCATTCAAGGTACAAAATTATTTGCAGTCAGCTGAGTTTTTATAGGCCAAAATTGAATCATCTATGCAAGTTGGAGTCTGCCAACAAACTGGAGCAATTTCAGAGGAGGGCCACCAGGAGGATCAGGGGACTGGAAACCAAGCCCTGTGAGCAGGAAAGACTGAAAGACCTGGGCATGTTTAGCCGGGAGAAAAGAAGACTGAAGGGAGATAGGAGGAGAGCACTCTTTAAAGACTTGAAAGGCTGTCCTCCAGAGGAGGGGCAGGATCTGTTTTTGATCATCCCAGAGTGCAGGACACGTAATAATGGGCTCAAGTTACAGGAAGCAGGATTTCGGCTGAACATCAGGAAAAACATCCGAAGTGTTAGAGCAGTACAACACTAGAACCCATGGCCTCGAGAGCTGGTGAGTGCTCCAGCGCTGGAGGCATTCAAGAGAAACTTAGACAACCCTGGCAGATCTGCTTTGGTTTGTACTCCTGCCACCTGTTGTTTCAAGAGATGTTGTAAAGGTGTATGTCAACATGCTCACGTTCAGACTCTTCTCTTATCAAGGCTAGGTTTCACTGGCTATTCTAGGCCCTTGCGGCTTGTTCTGCAGCCTGTATCCTGATCTCCCCTTTCCAGGTATTTCAAATCTGGTTAGTCCTTGAATGCAGAGATCTTCTGTATCTTGTCATGCAGGAAATCTTTTTTCATGCCCAGATGCTCTACATGCATCTTGGGTGCAGTGCCCATGAAGCTCACAGTAAAATATAGCAGTTAGTTTTTAAGGTGCCACAATGTTTTTGTCTTTTTAATTTCTTTACTTTTGTTTTGCTTTGACATGATAGCAAAGACTCACATGGTATCCATCAAAGCCAGGGCAACTTTAGCTATACTCTCGTATTATAAGAGGGTGATGGATATGCCCGACCACCGCCTACCCAAACGCTGTATGATAGAGCAATGGAAGAGTGGTGGCTGGGCAACTTCAGCTCAAAACCTACTAAAATCTAAATCCCTCTCTACAGACATTTTCATTTTTTCTGAGGTTAAAAGAATGTTGAGAGATTGGCTCTATAAAACGGATAACGACCAGGACCAGGCCTTAATCCACTCTTCAGGTTTCTCCCATTGGTACCATTTGTTGAAGACAAACCACTCAAGGGCACAATACCTAGATGCACTTACTTTTGCATCCTTGAGAACTGCTTTCACAGAACTCCGCTTCCAAACCATGCCAACCGCTGTTTTAGATGGCAGGTACATGAATGTCCCTAAACATCTAAGGCTGTGCATCTGCGGAGCAGGTGAAATAGAGGATGTTCTCCATTATTTACTCTATTGTCAGCTATATCAGAACCCTCGAGAAAAGCTCCTGGGTAACATTTTGGCTGCTCTACAAGAGGAAACCCCTCAGATAAAGGTGGTCAGGTTACTCTTGGACTGTGACCCATATGTTACGTATACAACAGCGTTATTCGCAAAAGCGGCCAGAAACATTCGGGTTAATGTTTTGAAAGCCATTGCGATCAATTGTGTGGGAGATTCTCAGATATGAGGGGTCTCTTATTATTTTATATGTCTGTGGTTTTTATCATGATTTTAATTAACCATATTGGTATTTTAAACAATTGTGACGGCTTTTAGCTAATACAATAAACTTGAACTGTGAACTGTGACTCACATGTCTCTCTCTCTCTCTCTTTTAAAACTGCAACCAGAAACTATTGATAGCCATCTTGCAAGTATCAGCGCTGGGTATCAGGTGGGTGGGGGCTTCATAGCCTCATATGATTGTCCTTTGCCACCAACTTAATTAGTAACGTTATTTTTCTCACCTCAGGCATGTGAGACAAGTGCCCGGCCCCCCTCTTCCTGTAAGTTTTTGCTCCCGATGTTATGTTGATAGCCCCTCTTCCCTCTCTGGCCAACCTCCAAGCAGCAAGCATGCAGGGTCTCCTGCATGCTGAGGACTCCACTGTCCCTCTTTGTCTTCTGATGATGATAACTACAGATAGAAACTGTAAGTAAAGGTATCGTTTGTATTTTAGATGCTTCCAGAGTGGCCAGGCCAGTACTCTGGACAGCTTAAAACGAGAGCATCAGCAAAACATAAATTCAATAATAGCATAAATGAGATGTTAAACAAGAAAACAGACAAAAGTCCAACTTGAATATACTGTATAGCAAAGTCTATACTGGGGCGTGGTTTGGATCATCATGGCTGCGGTCTAACTTTTCCCGGAGCTCTCGCTTTGAACATCAAGGAGGCTGCAAAAAAATCAAACTTTCTGATATGTAAGTGACTTTTTAATCTTGCGATATCCCCGGGCAACGGAGAAGAAAGTAAAAGTAGCCTGTTTCATTAAAAAAGTTATACAGCCGGCCGTGGAGGGAGGAACAGCAATCTCAGCGGGGGAATCCTGCGGACGAGAGTTTCCCACCAAGGCTTGCAAGAAAGCTTGTTTTCTTTTGGCAAAGTGGCATAATGAACAGGCGGTGTTTTCATTTTACCTTTCGAAAGCACTAATTGGAACTTTTATCTAGTTGCCGAGGAGATTATCTTGGGAAAAAAGAGAAAGAGTGGACATTAAACGCAGCCGGGAGTAGAGGGAAATAAATCCAATAAAGAGAGAAGGCGAACTCATTAATCTTTGTTATAAATGCTACGATGGTGAAATGTTTTTGGTAAAGAGCTACATCGCAAGACTTTAAGAGTAAAATAAAAATAGACTCTTTTACTTTCGCTTTTGCAACGTGTTCACAAAAGTGAAGCCCAAGCCCTCAACTCTCAATAAGATATATAAGCGCCATCTGCTGGTAACAGCGAAAATAGCAGTCAAAGCTTCAAAAAAAAAAAAAGCTAATGAAATTTTATTGAAAATACATGCAGAGGCTTGAGGAGAAAGGATTTAGAAGGCGGGAATCTTCAGTTTCAAGAAGTAAGCCTTCAGACAAACGCTTGGAGAGTTTGTTAAAAGAAGAAGCAGATTCAGAGATGGCCCAGAAGGGGGAGAAATCAGAGATGAGGCTGGTCTTGGAAGAAATTACTAAGCTTTCTGAATCCATTCGGCAAATGAATCAAAAAGTGGACAATATAGAACAAAAAGTGGATGATATGACAAAGCAGATTTCAGCCAATCAAGAGCGAAGTAAAGAAGTTAGTAAAAAATTAGACTCTCATGTTAAAAAAACTGAAGAACATTTACAACAGCTGCAGAGTCAAGCCAACAGGAACTTTACTAGAATCATGGATAACGAGCTTGTGGCTACTGATCTACAGCATCGGATGGTGTCAACACAGGATTATAATCGCCGTAATAACATCAGAATAAAAGGTCTTCCAGATTTGGGCCCTAAAGAGAAGGAACTAACAGAGCTGGTACTGGAATGGTTGAAAAAGAGACTACCAAAAATAGATTGGACTGTATACGATCTAGATAAAATACATAGAGTGGGCCCTAAACGCAGAGATCAACCCCGTCATATTTTAATTAGATTTTCAAGCTTGAGAAAAAAAGAGGAGTTAATGAAAGCGTTACGGGAGAATCCAGGAAGCTTGGTGATTGCTAAATATCCAGTACAGATTTTTAACGATTTTTCGCATGAGACAATGCAATTTCGCAGAAAAATGAGAGTTATCACATCTATTCTGCAAAAAAAAAGTGTGAAATACAGTTGGGGATACCCTTTGTTCCTAAAGATTTATCACGATGGAAAATTTAACAAAGTTATATCCGTTCAAATGGCTTTAGACTTCTTAAAGGATTCTGGAATATTAACAAGAAAAGAGTGGGAGGAGCAGATGAGGCTGATGAAGAAATCAGGGTCAAATCAGGAATCTGAGGAAGATGAAACAATGGAGCGCGATTCAATTGAGAGCGATAAGGGCGAGGGAGAACAAGAACAAGATCAAGAAGAAGAGGAACGACAACTAGAAGAAGAACAGGAAAAGGAAAAACAAGGAGCAATTCCAAAACAACCAAGGAAGACTAGGGGACGTGGAAAATCAAAGGAGTAAAAGTTTTTAGGCATAATTTAAAATGTAATTGAGATAAATGGAGAGGGTCTGGTAGGATGAATTCTTAGTAGGAAAAAAAAAAAAAGACAAGAATCAATGGGTAAACCAGAAAGAAAAGGAGGGAAAAAGGGATGAGAAGGGAATGATATCGTAAGGAGAAGATACAATGGGACTTAAAGGGAGATACCCAGTGAGGGTAAATTTAAGTGGAAAAAAAAGAGAAGGGGAGGAACAATCGGGAATAAATAAGAGCAAATGAGACATAAAAAGGAGAAAACCGAATATAGAGGAACAATATGGAAATAGATGTATAGATCTAGATGGAAAAAATCTGGGAAGAAATATTTATTTTAAAAAAAAAATTCTATGAAAGTTAGATAGTGACATTCCCTTCTCATCCTATGTTTTAAAATAATGTTTTGATTATTATTATTAGCTACATTGCCTTTCCTGTTTATGTGATAACAGTACATATTATGAAATGTATAAGAGTGTATGGGTAAGGATATATATATATACATATATATGTGTATGTGTATATATATATACGTATGTGTGTGCGTATGTAAGTATATAAATATATACAGTATGGATTTATATAATATTATAAAGCGAGAGAGGGAGAGAGCCGCGGCGGAGGAGACAGACATGTCCCCCCCCCCCAGGGTCAGTAGAGAAGACCGGAAGAAATTTTGCGAAGTATGGGGGGGAGAAATATTAGTAGTGGGGGGAGTAGGTAAAGGTAGTAGGATTTTATGTTTATGCTTATTTTTGTGTTTAGTTTTTTGTTTCGTAATAAGGGGAGCAAGGGTACACCAATCAGGACTAGTATTAGTAAAAAAAATAGTAACAAGTAAATTGAAATATGGTTAAATATTTAAATTTTCTTACATGGAATGTAAAAGGCCTTGGATCTAACTCAAAGAGGGCTAAGATACAGAGTGTTTTGAATAAAAGTAATAATGATATTGTATTTCTGCAAGAAACTCATCAAAAACAGGAAGGTGTCAATGAACTGAAAGGTAAATGGATTCAAATTTATGAAAAATCATTTGGAACCTCTAAATCTCGAGGCGTGGCAATATTAATTTCAAAAAAGTGTGAATTTCAGATTGAAAGAATAGAAAAAGATACTCAAGGAAGATACTTGATAATACAAGGGAAAGTGAGAGGGGAAGAGATTACGCTTGTAAATGTGTATGCACCTAATGAGCGACAAGAAGAATTTTTAGAAAATATATTGGGAAAGTTGGATAAATTGAGAAAAGGGTCAGTAATATTAGCAGGAGATTTCAATATGGTAATGGATTTGGCGAAAGATAAATCAAAGCTGCAGACTGGGGAAAGGAAATCTAAAACTACAGGTTTTAATAGATTAATAAGTAGAACTGATTTGAAAGATGTATGGAGAGAGTTAAAAGGGGATGAAAGAAGATTTTCTTTCAGCTCACAGGTGCACAACACATATTCAAGGATAGATTATATATTTGTGTCTAATGATTTGCTTCCTAGAGTAAATGAAACAGTTATTGATGTTATACAAATTTCAGACCACGCCAGAGTGAAAATGGAGTTGATGATTAAATGTGATTATAAAGTGGTAAATAGGTGGAAAATGGATACGAGGATATTTAGAAATCCAAACCTAATTGAAAAATTTCAAAAGGATCTATATGAAACATGGGAAATAAATGAGAAAGGGGGAAGTCAAACTAAGGTAATATGGGATGCAATGAAATCTGTGGCAAGAGGGTATGCATGTAAAATGTCATACATGATAAAGAAAAAACAGGGGGAAAGAATACAGGAATTAGAAGATAATATAAAGGAATTAGAAAAGATAGTTATAAAAACTAGGGATAAAAAAGCAATAATAGAATTACAAGCAAAGAGAAAGGAACTGGAAGGAATTCATTTAGAAAAGGTACAAAGAAATTTAATATATTTAAAAAGAAATTATTTTGAATTTAGTAATAAGAATTCTTCATGGATTGCTGCTTCTTCATGGATTGCTGCCTTGTCGTGGCGAAGGGGCTTGAGTAACTCAGAGAAACTATGGGCTATGCCGTGCAGGGACACCCAAGACGGACAGGACATAGTGGAGAGTTCCGACTAAACGCAATCCACCTGGAGTAGGAAATGGCAAGCCACTCCAGTATCTTTGCCAAGAACGCCCCATGATCAGAAACAAAAGGCTAAAAGATATGACGCTGGAAGATGGGCCCCTCAGGTCGGAAGGCGTCCAACATGCTACTGAGGAAGAGCGGAGGACAAGTACAAGTAGCTCCAGAGCTAATGAAGTGGTTGGGCCAAAGCCGAAAGGACGCTCAGCTGTGGACGTGCCTGGAAGTGAAAGGAAAATCCAATGCTGCAAAGAAAAATACTGCATAGGAACCTGGAATGTAAGATCTATGAACATTGGGAAGCTGGAGGTGGTCAAACAGGAGATGGCAAGAATAAACATCGACATCCTGGGCATCAGTGAACTAAAATGGACAGGAATGGGCGAATTCAGCTCAGATGATTATCATATCTACTATTGTGGACAAGAATCCCGTAGAAGGAATGGAGTAGCCCTCATAGTCAACAAAAGAGTGGGAAAAGCTGTAATGGGATACAATCTCAAAAATGATAGAATGATGTCAATACGAATCCAAGGCAGACCATTCAACATCACAATAATCCAAGTTTATGCACCAACCAGCATTGCTGAGGAGACTGAAATTGAACAATTCTATGAAGATTTACAACACCTTCTAGAACTGACACCAAAGAAAGATGTTCTTCTCATTCTAGGGGACTGGAATGCTAAAGTAGGGAGCCAAGAGATAAAAGGAACAACAGGGAAGTTTGGCCTTGGAGTTCAGAACGAAGCAGGACAAAGGCTAATAGAGTTTTGCCAAGAGAATAAGCTGGTCATCACAAACACTCTTTTCCAACAACACAAGAGGCGACTCTATACATGGAAATCACCAGATGGGCAATATCGAAATCAGATTGATTATATTCTCTGCAGCCAAAGATGGAGAAGCTCTATACAGTCAGCAAAAACAAGACCTGGAGCTGACTGCGGTTCTGATCATCAGCTTCTCATAGCAAAATTCAAGCTTAGACTGAAGAGATTAGGAAAAACCACTGGGCCACTCAGGTATAATCTAAACCAAATCCCTTATGAATACACAGTGGAAGTAAAGAACAGATTTAAGGAACTAGATTTGGTGGACAGAGTGCCTGAAGAACTTTGGATAGAGGCTCGTAACATTGTCCAGGAGGCAGCAACGAAAACCATCCCAAAGAAAAGGAAATGCAAGAAAGCAAAGTGGCTGTCCAACGAGGCCTTAGAAATAGCAGAGAGGAGAAGGGAAGCAAAATGCAAGGGAGACAGGGAAAGTTACAGAAACTTGAATTCAGACTTCCAAAGAATAGCAAGGAGAGACAAGAGGGCCTTCTTAAATGAACAATGCAAAGAAATAGAGGAAGATAACAGAAAAGGAAAGACCAGAGATCTGTTCAGGAAAATTGGACATATTAGAGGAACATTTTGCGCAAAGATGAACATGATAAAAGACAAAAATGGGAGGGACCTAACAGAAGCAGAAGACGTCAAGAAGAGGTGGCAAGAATACACAGAGGAATTATATCAGAAAGATGTGGATATCCCGGACAACCCAGACAATGTAGTTGCTGACCTTGAGCCAGACATCCTGGAGAGCGAAGTCAAGTGGGCCTTAGAAAGCCTGGCTAACAACAAGGCCAGCGGAGGTGATGGCATTCCAGTTGAACTATTTAAAATCTTGAAAGATGATGCTGTTAAGGTGCTACATTCAATATGCCAGCAAGTTTGGAAAACTCAACAGTGGCCAGAGGATTGGAAAAGATCAGTCTACATCCCAATCCCAAAGAAAGGCAGTGCCAAAGAATGCTCCAACTACCGTACAATTGCACTCATTTCGCACGCTAGCAAGGTTATGCTCAAAATCCTACAAGGTAGGCTTCAGCAGTATGTGGACCGAGAACTCCCAGAAGTACAAGCTGGATTCCGAAGAGGCAGAGGAACTCGAGACCAAATTGCTAACTTGCGCTGGATTATGGAGAAAGCCAGAGAGTTCCAGAAAAATATCTACTTCTGCTTCATTGACTATGCAAAAGCCTTTGACTGTGTGGACCACAGCAAACTATGGCAAGTTCTTAAAGAAATGGGAGTGCCTGACCACTTTATCTGTCTCCTGAGAAACCTATATGTGGGACAGGAAGCAACAGTTAGAACTGGTCATGGAACAACTGAGTGGTTCAAAATTGGGAAAGGAGTACGGCAAGGCTGTATATTGTCCCCCAGCTTATTTAACTTATATGCAGAATACATCATGCGGAAGGCTGGACTGGAAGAAACCCAAGCCGGAATTAAGATTGCCGGAAGAAATATCAACAACCTCCGATATGCAGATGATACCACTCTGATGGCAGAAAGTGAGGAGGAATTAAAGAACCTTGTAATGAGAGTGAAAGAGGAGAGTGCAAAAAACGGTCTGAAACTCAACATCAAAAAAACTAAGATCATGGCCACTGGTCCCATCACCTCCTGGGAAATAGAAGGGGAAGATATGGAGGCAGTGTCAAATTTTATCTTCCTGGGCTCCATGATCACTGCAGATGGAGACAGCAGCCCTGAAATTAAAAGGCGCCTTCTTCTTGGGAGGAAAGCGATGACAAATCTTGACAGCATCTTGAAAAGCAGAGACATCACCTTGCCAACAAAAGTCCGAATAGTCAAAGCTATGGTTTTTCCTGTCGTGATGTATGGAAGTGAGAGCTGGACCATAAAGAAAGCAGACCGCCGAAGAATTGATGCCTTTGAATTGTGGTGCTGGAGGAGGCTCTTGAGAATCCCCTGGACTGCAAGGAGAACAAACCTATCAGTTCTAAAGGAAATCAACCCTGAGTGCTCACTGGAAGGACAGATCCTGAAGCTGAGGCTCCAGTACTTTGGCCATCTAATGAGAAGAAAAGACTCCCTGGAAAAGACCCTGATGTTGGGAAAGTGTGATGGCAAGAGGAGAAGGGGACGACCGAGGATGAGATGGCTGGACAGTGTCTGCGAAGCAACCAACATGAACCTGACACAACTCCGGGAGGCAGTAGAAGACAGGAGGGCCTGGCGTGCTCTGGTCCATGGGGTCACGAAGAGTCGGACACGACTAAACGACTAAACACAATAAGAATTCTAAATTATTAGTTAATGCGTCTTCTAAAAAAAAGAATAAAAGTAATATAGGAGTAATACAAGATATGAAGGGGGAAAGATGTAATAAAACAAAGGAGAAGCTTGAAGCTTTTCAAATGTTTTACAAAACTTTATATACCAGTAAAAATCCTTCCACTATAAAAATTGAAGAGTATATTAAAAATAATTTTAATAAAAAAATCTCAGATGATGATAAAAATGTCATGGAGCAGATGATTACGGAAAAGGAAATAGAGGAAATTATAAACAGTTTAAAAGTAGGAAAGACCCCTGGAACAGATGGGCTAGGCCCAGAGTATTATAAAGTATTTAAAAAGATCCTTATACCAAAATTAAAAGAGTTATTTAATAAGATATTAAAGGGAGAAGAAATCCCACTTTCATGGAGAGAATCACTTATAGTTTTAATACTGAAACCAGATAAAAACCCTGCAAACATGGATGCATATAGGCCAATATCATTGATAAATCAGGATGCTAAGATATTTACGGCAATAATGGCAAAAAGATTGAATAGTTTTATGTGGAAATATATTGAAAAAGACCAAAATGGATTTATACTTGGTAGGCAAATGTCTGATTTAATGAGGAGGGTACTTAATGTAATGAACTTGGCGAAAGAAAGTAATTCTAAGGCGGGAGTAATATCACTAGATATATTTAAAGCTTTTGATTCAGTGGAATGGGAGTCATTGAAGACATTAATTAAGTATTTAGGGTTTGGATCTAATTTCAATCATATAATTCACCAATTTTATTCTCAGAATACAGCTAAGGTTATAGTGAACGATGGTATCACTGAAACAATATACTTAGGTCGGGGCACTAGACAAGGTTGCCCCCTATCTCCAGTACTTTTTACAATGATAATTGAAATTTTGGCACAGATAATTAGAGAAGATAAACAAATTAGAGGGGTAGATAATAAAGAGAATGGTAAGATAAATTTATTTGCCGATGACACATTATTAATAGTTAATAATCCAGTTGAAACAATTGAAAGGTTGAAAATACATTTGAAGGAATTTGAGAGTATAATGGGATTAAGGATAAACTGGGGGAAGTCCGAATGTTTATTGTTAAACCATTCAGACGAAGAGGAAAATAAAGTGAAAACAATATTTGAAGGTAAAATAGGAAAGGTTATGAAATATTTGGGGATTAATATAACTTGGAACCTACAAGAAATAATCAAAATAAATTTGGATAGATTAAAAACAGAGATAACTGGAAGGATAAAGGAATATCAGAAATTAAAAATTTCATGGTTTGGTAGAGTTGCATTATGTAAAATGAAAATAATCCCTAAATTAAATTTTATATTTTGGATGCTCCCTATAAAGATTACAGAAAAACAATTAAAAGAATGGCAGATAATGATAAATTGTTATTGCAATGGAAATAAACGAGGGAGGATTAATAAAAAATTATGGTATGTAGCACAAAAAAAGGGAGGTCTTGGATTACCTAATATAAAATTATACTATGTAGCGAATCAGCTTAGACATATCCCAGATATAATTAAGGATAATAAAAATTTAATTTGGATGGATATTGAGATGGAAGGAATACGAGAAACTGTGGAAAGTATCTTGTTTAAAAAGAAAATTGCAGAAGGGATAAAAAAGATTAAAAATCCGTTTTTAAGAAACATGTTGGAAAATTGGAAGGAATTTAGAGAGGTATTGAGTCCACAGATATCTCCTTTATCTCAGGTAGTTGATTTAAGGAATTTCCCAGAAAATTTAAAAAATTTAAAGAATGTATTAAAAAGCAAACAGATAAGTAGATTAAAAGACTGGACAGAGAAGATAAAAGAAAAAGGGGATATAAAAAAGATATTAGGGGGAGAAGGGTATTCATGGTTAAATCTAATTCAATTAGAAAAGTGGACAAGAGAATGGTATACTAAAGAAGGGAAAGGTAGAAAAATGACAAAATTTGAAGAAATTATAGAAAAAAGATTGAAATCAGAGGAAAAAACAGAAAGAAAAGGAACTGTAAGTCAAATATATAAATTATTAAATCAAGTAGAACAGGGTACTGTAGGGTTAAAAATGCAATGGCAAAATGATTTGGATGAAGAAGTAATAGGAGAAGAATGGGATAAAATATGGGATCAGAGAATTATGAAGAACATGTCAGTAAGGATAAAAGAAAACTGCTATAAAGTAATATGGAGGTGGTATTTAACGCCGGTCAAAATGAATATGATGGATAAAACTGTGTCATCATTATGTTGGAGTTGTAAAAAAGAGAAGGGGACGTATTTACATATGTGGTGGCTATGTGAAAAAAGAAAGAAAGAATGGAAAGTAATATTTAGGGAAATAACTGAAATTATGGGATTGAATATTTCAATGTCCCCAATAACAGCTTTATTGAATTTGAGTAAAGAGCAATTGGTGAATGAAAATAAGGATTTAATAATAATAATGATTACGGCTGCAAGGATAATTATGGCAAGGAATTGGAGAAATGAAAATCAATTTAACCTTGAGGAATGGTATAGAGAATTGTGGGATATGGCTATTAATGATAAACTGACATGCGATATGAAAATAAGCAGGGGCCAAATGAAAAATAATGACTTTAAAAAAATATGGAACGTATTTTTAGAACATGTATTTCGGAGAGGGAGGGGGTATACACCGAGTGAAGAAACATTGAAATTTTGGAATGAAAATGGATGGAAAGAAGTGTAATGCTAGTCCTGAGGGTGATGGGTTCACTGTTATGTTTTGTAATTTATAGTTTCGTAATTTACAGTTTGTTTTTTTGTAGTAGTAGGTATTCTGTATTTTTTGGTTTTTTTATTATTATTTTTTGTACTTTTTTAATTATAAATAAAAGAAATTAAAAAAAAAAAAAAGCAAAGTCTATACTAAGGTACAAGATGACAACACATCAAACGATAATTAAATAAAATCACGGATCAACAGAAATGAGACAAAACAATTGAACAAGAGCCTGAGCAAAGAGCCAAGTCTTTACTTTTCTCTTGAAGCCAAGGAGGTTCGGGGCCTGCCGTAGTTCCGCGGGAAGCGAGTTCCACAATGTGGCAGCCACCAAGGGGGTCTGGTTTCTAGTCGTGGATTTCTGGGCCTCCCTTGGGTTGGCCACCCGTAGCATCCTAGGTTGGGAAGTTCTCCTCTGACAAGCTGCGAGGTCCCAAGCCATCTTGGGCTTCGCATGTCAACAACAGCACCTTGAACATGGCCTACAAGCATCCTGGACGGCTGCTGGATCCTCCCACGGGGGGGGGGAACAGGCGCCAAGCCAGCAGGTGAGGTGGGAGCACCTGGTCCTGTCTGACCAAAGGGGCGGCTTCTGGACTTGGGGACTTCCTGCACTTGCTTTGCTTCCTGGGCTGCCACTGGGTTATCTCTTGGAAGGGGGGGGAAGGACAGAGCGTGGGGGGGGTCATCTGGCGTGGGTACCTTGCTGATGGTGCTGTGCGAGGACCTGGGCCCAGGCTGCCCCGCCCCATTTTTACCCCCTTTCCTGGTCCCTCTCCTGCAGACGCCACCGCCGCCGATGCTGCTCCTCCTCCGCTGGCCAAGTGGGTCACAGGGCTTGGCCAAATGGGCCATCCAACAGCCCCCGCTGAAGACCCTCTTGGGCATTTTTGGAAGGCCCTGAATGGGCCAGGGGAGGGCATGAAGGTGGGGTTGATCTGCCCACCCAATTACCTGCCCCACAAGACATGCTTCCTGTTCTTCCAGAGCAACGGCTGGATCTGTTGCTGAGGCACAGAGTGTGGCTGTGCACGTGGGCTGTCCACGAGGAGGCTAAATAGGCTACCTTCAGGGTGGGTGGGATGTGTAGCTTAGAGTTCTCCGTGTAATGAAAGGCTGCAAAAAGGAACTTGTCAAAGCAGGTCCCACTGAGCATTCAAACCTGCCCTGTCCGGGCGCTGTGTGAGGCCACACGTGGAGCAGGACCTGCGAGGAACCTGACTTGCTCCCCCTTTGTGGGACTCTCTCTGTGCCACGTGGACAAGCTGTGCTGTCAGCTGGCTGGCCACATTGGGTGGGGTTGGCCAGGGGATGGCCACTGCCCACTTGCCACCCTGTCCGACAGAAGTGACCCCCAGCCTCGTTGACCTGATTCTGTTTCAGCAGGAGATAACTTCCAGTGGGCCATAGGGGAGTTGGGTGGGGGGTGATTTGCACCTGGGACCTGTTGGGACTCTTCAGCTGAGCTACCAAGGTTGGGAGGCCGAACCAGTTCCGCTGGCAGGAGGTTTGCTGACTGTCCCTTCAGAAAGCTAGCTCTTCCATTTCAGTGACCAGTTACATGGACATTATGTAAAAACAACAACAACAACAATAATAATTCTTAGGGTCCATCTGACCATAAGAAGCCATTCTATTAATGTGCTCCTCAAAGTTCCTTTGCTTGCCGCCTTCTTAATAGCAACAGTTGGTATTTTAGACTGCAAAGTGTACAGCTACACAACAGGAAAAAATGGGATGTAATCCTCTGTAAAGTTGCACCGAGGAAGTCTGGTTTCTTCGGGTGAATTTCCTTTAGCAAATGACACAGGAGTCAGGAGAGGGAGAGAGCAGAGGAAACTGCCCATCTGAACGGGTTAGCACCGTGTTAAGGTAGCTCTGCTGCAGCTACCCAGATCTGCTGGAGGCACAGCTACTGCCGAGCTCCCCTTCACAAGGAGCACACAAAGGCTGGCCGCCATTTTCCTCCTTTCTGCTGGTCTCTAGCTCCTCTCGTGCACCAGTGCTGGTACCAAGCCTTTGTTTGTTTGAGCCAAAGAGATGCTTGGTTGAGGAAAACTGACCCTCCTGAGATGCACCTTGGCTTCCTCTCTCCCCACCTGAAATGAAGAAGCTGAGAGAGGCAGCTTCTGGTCACCCACCACCTCAGCTGAAGCCGTCACACTTTCTGAACAAATGTAAGTGCCTTTGGTTGTTTAAAAAGCAGAAGCCCCAGTGACAGAGGGGGGAAAGTAGGGTCTGGGGGGAGGGGGGGCTCTGTGTTGATTCGCACTGTCTTGTACATCACGTAGTGAAAGGAAAATCAGGTGACCTGACCCCCCCAATCCCAGAGTGTTCCTCACATTGTGAATGTAGTTCCCCCCTCCCCCGAAAGCCTGGGGCTGTGAGCCCTGAGGCAAGTCTTATCTGCTCCCCCCCCCCCCCGTTTGGAGGGTGTCCTAAAGGAAGAAAACTGGAAGTCACAGACTCTGGACGGACACAGCGGGTGGAATGGCTGGCACTTTATTGGAAAAGAGGCTGGGAGCCACTTCTGAGGGGCGGCAGAGGGAGGGAAGGAGAGAGAGGAGCCAGGAAACAGCAGCTGGTGCCACTCAGCAAGCGTGGTGGACGCCACTCAAGGCCCCTCGTGGTGGCTTCGGTTACTTGATGCGCAGGAAAACGTTCCTGCCAACCCTGCAAAGACAAGCGAGAGAAAGAAACTCAAAGGCAGGCAGGCAGGCAGGCAGGGCAACCGCAGGGGTTTCCCGTGAAGGCAACCCTTCTCATGGGGCCTGAAGGAGGCTTCAGAAGAGTCGCTCCGCCCAGGGCATAGTTTTCAGCAACCCACACAGGACGGATAGAAGCAGCCGGGGACACTCCGGGCGGTGGCTCTGACACCATGGATGATGGGGCCACACCCACCCCCCTTGACTCTCAAGCAGAACACCTGCAAGCGCTCCCGGGTATGGAGGGGAGGGGGCCTACAAAGGCTTAGTACTTCCTGGCAAGGAGGCTGGGGGGGGGGCAGTGGCTCCTGCTCGGTAGGGTTGGTTTCAGCAGCTGGACACCCCTTCCCTTTGCCCCAGCATCTCTGCGACCCCCAGTGGGGCTGATAGCCCATCTCTTGTGGCGGGTGTGTGTGTGTGTGTGTGTGTGTGGGGCACTCGTGTGTGTGTGTAGCCAGGTAATGGAGACCTGGCTTCTGGGGCCCCTTGTTCACCAGGAGGCATTTCTGGGCATCCCTCCTCACCTGTCCCCCACCCCCATTGGCTGATTATCCAAGACTCTCCCCGGAAAGGCTGCCCTGCGCGCGCCCCCCCCCCGGGCATCCTGCTGCTGGGGCCACCGCCCCCTCCCACCCCGCTGCTTTTGCGGTGGTGCTCCGAGATGGAATGTCAGGACCCGAATGGGCGAGTCACCCGGGGTGGGCGTTAGGTGGCCTCCAGGGCGACGGCCCTCTGGGGCAGCCCCACTCGTCAGGGGCTTCCCGGCTTCGGTCAATTCCTCTCGCGTCAGAGAGACCTCGGCCCGGCGGCCGCGGGGAGGGCGGTTCCCCCTCCCTTCCTGGCTCTAGCGAGGATCCGGCGCCCCCTGCTGTCAGGAACCGGCCACGGCAGCGGAGCCGCCCCGGAGAATTCCCCCCTTGGGTAGGGTAGAGGATGGCTTTGCCCATCGCAGCGCCCCCCTCTCCCCATCCTAAACCTCGGAGGCAGCATTCCAACCGAGTGTGTCCATCGTGAAGTGAGAGGCATCTCCTGGGCTCAACGGCTGTTATTTCCGTTGCTGGAAGCTGTACGGGCGAGGGAGGCTGTGCCAAGCGATCCGTTTTCGAACGAAGTGAAAAACGTGTGTGTGTGTGTGTGTGTGTGTGTGTGGGAGGGGAAGGAACGGGGCGGAGAGGGAGTGCATCCTGGCACCCGGGGCTTTCTTAGGGGGCTGCGGAGGGTCTGCCACCTGCCGGATGAGGCCCCGAGCGCGCAAGGGCTATGTCTCGAAACCCAGCAGAAAGTTGCGCAGGAGGGAGAGCAAGGAGGCGCCGAGGAGGAGGAGGAGGAGGAGGAGGAGAGACACACACACCCCCGTTTTAGCCGGACTGGCGGCGGCCCCTCTTCCCGGAACGGTCCTAAGCCCTAGCCGCCCTGGGCTCACCTGGTTGCCTTCCAGTCGTCGGCGTGGGTCTTCTCCTCCGACCTGAGAAGCCACATCGTCTCCAGCGTCTCCTCGCCCTTCTCGTTCACGAAGCATTGCCCCGCAAAGACGGTGACGGACTCTGCGGAGGAAAAAAAAAGGGGGGGGGAGCGGTGACAGGGACCCTCCTCTTGGCCGTTGGCGAGGCTTTGGCTCGGAAGAGCGGGCGGCGGCGGCGGGGTGGGGAGAGGCAGGACAGGCGCACCCGGGCAAGGGTGTGAAAAAAGTGAGTTTTGGATGGCAAGACACTGACTCGCCCTGCTGTAGCGGCCGCGGCCTTTACGGTCCCTTCAGGCCAAGTTTGGGAGGGGAGGGGGGGTCTGTTTGGGTGACGCCACCACCCTTATTTGGGAAGAACCAAAGAGACTTTCTCCCTCTGCTCGTCTGAGCCGGATTCTGGGCAGAAGAGACCACCGCCTCCGCATCTGGGTCTTTAGGTCCGGAGGGTTTTTTTTTGGGGGGGGGGAAAGAGAGAGGAAGCTGCATTTCGGACTGCCAGGCCCGCTTGCGCCCAGACCAGTCGGGGTGGGGGGGGTGGGATGACGGCGCCCGCTTCTGGGTCTATCGGTCCAGAGGCCGGCCGGCCCGCCCCGCCGGGGTCTGGAGAGCGCCTACCTGAGAAATCCCAGTGGACGGTAAGGCCAAAGGTGGGCTGGGCCCGCCTCGACGGGTGGTGCTGGATGCCTTGCAGGGGCGACTCCCGGATGACGGCGTTCTCCACGGAAGACACCGCGGTCAGGTAGGAGCCCGTGAATTGGCCCCCGTTGTCCACCTCTGAGATGACCATCTTGGAGCCCAGGTCGTTCACCCACGTCCCGGTCAGCCTGCACTGCACGGGCGGCGGCGGGGTGGGGAGACAGACAAGAGGATCAGTCGGGTGGGCACCCGGCGGTGGATCCACAGGAGCAGCTCTTGGGGAACCCCACGCCCGCCGCCTCTTTTCCTCACCCCCACGCCCCCTCCGCGAACACTCGGGCGGTTGGAAAGCCTTGGGAGGCTGGGCTCCGCGGGAAGGAAGCCGAAAGGAAAGAGGTGCCTCCCTTCCTCCGTCTTTTCCCACGAGGGAACGCAAAGAAGGGAGCGGGGCTGGGAAGAAGGTAACTCTCCCCCTTCCCCGGAAAAGACGGCTTTGCCTGGGCAAAGGAAGCGCCGCCGCCGCCCCCTGGACTGACCCTCCGGGCGGGCGCGAGTCGCCTGGGCGCTGGCAGATGCCGCGGAAGGGAAGGGGCGGCTTGCAGGTCGCGGCGCTTCCCGGGTGGCCGTGGCGACTCCGGCGCTCGCCAGAGGGGAAGGGGGCCAGCGCTTCGGCAGAGGCGCAAGGCGGGGCGGGCGAGCGAGCGAGCGGGCCCCTCCAACGCCGGCCCACCTGCCGGCGGCGGCTCAATCTCGGCAGGTGCCCCCTGCGTCCGACGGCCGCAGCCGCCCAGGTGGGACGGCGCCTGCCCGGTCACCCTACCTTCTCCGGGGTCGTGTTCGGGGTGGAGGCGCCCAGGGCAGGAGCCCCGCCGGGCCACCCGAGGAGGAGCGGGAGGAAGAAGCCGACGAGCCGCAAGGCTGCCTGCTGCGCCATCGCTGCTTGCTGCTGCTGCTGCTGCTGGAGGCGTCCTCGACGGGAGGAAAGGGGAGCGGGCGGGCGAGCGGGCGACGATCTCCGGTGGCCGGCTGCTGCCCGCCTTTTATAGCTGCGGCAAGAGGAAGTTTTCCGGCCTTGCGCAAGCGGGGAAGGCTCCGGCGGAGCAAGGCGGGAGGGGTTGCCGGGAAGGGCCGCCCGATTCCGGGACTGTGGTGCCCGTCACGACAGGCAAAGTGAAACCCCGGTGCGAAGGAGAGCCAGAGGGTTGGGGGCTGGGAGGGGGAGCATCTGGGACCGATGGAAAGAGACGCCTCTTCGAGCCACTTGTGAGCAGGACAGGGACGCCCCCGTCCCGGCTTCTGCCAGGCTGGGATGGAAGGAGAGGCCAGTAGCGAAGAGCCCACCAAGGAAGCGCGCGCGTCTGCGAGAAGCCTCCGGACGCCCCGGGGCTGCTTGGCAAACGGGGCGGGATGACGGCTGGCGGGGCTCTTGTTGTGTTCGCTGCTTGGCGCCGCCGGCCGGTCGCCAGCCCCGCTTCCCTTTGCGCCGCAGGCAGCCAGAGCGCCCCAGCCTCCTACGAGGGCCCAGTCTTGAAGCCGCCGCCCAGGCCGTGGTGGTCGGTCGCGGGGTGCCCAAGGGCGCGGGTGAGGGAGCAGCAGCTCTTTCCCTGTTAAGGCGAGACGGCCAGCCCCCGAGGCCAGGTCGGAGCAAGCCGCTGGCGCCCAAGGCCCTGAGGCGGAGGGAGCGTGTTTCCCGGGCGGAGGCCAGTGCCGTCCATGGGGAGCGTGAGGTCCTGTCCTTCCTCATCCCTCAAGGTGTGTCTAGCAAGGCATCAGCCTCCCAACATCACTGCTTTGTGTGGCAAACACCCGAAGCGAGGAGGTGGCGCCTACACTGGCCGCATCCAGGCTGCTGCTGCTGCTTTTTACATCCCTTTCATGCCCCGAACTTGTAGTTCCATGAACCAGAAGCTCAGGCCTCAGGTGGCTCAAGGACGGGCTGAGCCAGAAACCCCACATTTCTCTAGACTAGAAGATGGGCCTGCCCAGGTCTGTCTCGGCTGCCCCTGTTTTGACTGACCTGAACTGCTGCCTGAATCATAGAAGAATCTACAACAATTCCAAGATCCTTCTCACCCATAGTATTACCGAGCCAAGTATTCCCACATCTTGTAAATGTGTTTCTGGTTCTCCCCCACCCCCCACCCCCACCCTGGTGGAGAACTTTACACTTAGGGTGCTCAAGCCTATCTAGATCATTTCGAATTTTGTTTCTGTCTTCCAGGGCATCAGCTCTTCCACCCAATTTTGTGTCATCTGCAAATCTGATCATCATTCCCTGCATCTCCCGATCCAGATCATTAATAAAAATGGTGAAGAGCACCAAGCCCAGGACTGACCCTTGTGATCTCCTCCCAGTTTGAGCAGGCTCCATGGATAAGCATCGAGCACCAGTCTGTAACCCATTGTGAATCCACCTGATAATTGTTCTATCCAGCCCACCCCTAGTTAGCTTTCTAATCGGGATATTACGGGAGCACTTTTGTCAAAAGCTTTGCTGAAGTCAAGATCTATCATGTCTACAGCATTTCTGCCATCTACCTGGGAGGTGACCTGATTAAAAAATAAGGTAAGTCTGTTGGCTCCTAGTTTTTACTGCACAGTTCTGTTCCAGAATTTTCCCTGGGATTGACGTCAGGCTGGCTGGCTTATAGTTCCCAGGTTCCTTCTTGTAGCCCTTTTTAAAGATTGGGGCAACCTTAGCTCTCCTCCTTTAACCTGGGACCTCACCCATCCTCCATGATTTCAAGGAAACAATAGACAATGGTTTGACTGTTCCTTCAGCCAGTTCCTTCAACATCCCTGGATGCCGTCCATCCAGCCCTGGGGATCTGAACGAAGGTATTCCTTGATTATTTGTTTATCAATCTCCAGCTGCACTCCTATCCATTCCCTGAAAGGCAAGATGCCAAAGGACATGGATGGAAACTGCGTCACCTCTCTCTCCCATGCACAGTAGCGCCCCCCCCCCCCAATCCTGGAGCAGCAGGAGGAGGATGTCACTGCTGTGGCGAAGACAACCTCAAGGAGTGCCTTCCAGGATCTCTCAGCTCAACGTCCCCCCCCCAACCCACCCCCGGCTGAGGGACATAAAGAGACTCCTGCTATGAGAAAGGCAAGATATCCCTCCCCCCTCCCCCGCAGTCTGGGGTAGTTCCTGGCTGGGCACCAAATTCTTTGGAGGTTGCCGGCAACAGTTCCTCCTTCTCCTCTGTGGGTTTGTGCGCCTTTCCGCCCACGAAGTTGGGCACGAGGGCAGCCGGTCACTGTGCCCCGTCCCGCCAGAGCTTGCTCAACACTGGGCTTCTGCTTTCAGGCCCTGCTTCCCAGCAGCCCTTGGATGTTGGCCCGCTGTTTTCTCGCTCTGCTCCACCAGCCGTGGCAGCTGGGAGCCCTTGCGCTGGGGCTTGGGCCTCTTCATGGCTGAAGGGGAGCCGGCAGGGCTGGGGCTGCCGAGAATCCCAGCCCGGAGGGAAGCTTGGTGGGGTGTGATGGGGGAGGCCCTATGCCTCACTCTCTGCGTGTGATACAGCCTCGGACAGTAGCCAGCCCTTTGATCCCTGCACAAGAGGGCCAGCATCCCAAACAGTGGCTCCCAAACAGATCCCCTCCCAAGGGGCTGTGGGCTAAAGAAAGCCTGGCGCAAGTGGAGAGGAGGGAGTTGCTAGGCAGAGCATGTACTTTAGGCCATGGAGGCCGGGTGGGGGGAGCCTCTGCCCTTTGGTTGGAACTGCCGGGGGGGGGCAGCAGTGCACCCCGATTCCCCCGGAGAAGGAGGGAACCCTGGGCTGCGCTTGCATCCACTCTGCTCCTTCGGCATCCGGCTGGCGCCCGGCAGTATTTGGATGCCCTGCCTTTTCTGGCAATGGGCTCAGACTGCAGCCAGGGCACCCTTGTGCTCACATGGGGAAAGGTGAGGGCAGAGGAGATGCAGAGCCTCCAGCCGAGGGCCGACGTCTTCCCCAGCCCTGGCAGAGGGTGTCGGGGGATTTCTGACTCCAAGCTATGCCCAGGGGAAACACCATTGCCTGGGAAAGGGGCCCCAGCCCCTGCTTTTTCTGGGGGAGGGGTGCCACTCCGTCCCCTGCCAGGCTCCTGGAGCGAGCAACAGGCTGCAGAGGGAGCCCCCCTCTGGGACCGCCGGAGGAGAAGGTAACTCTTCCCAAGGCAGCCCAGGGAATGGGCCGGACCTTGCACCCTTGGCCAGGAACCACCCCGAGAGCCCCATGGAGGCCCCTCCAAAGCACCAGCACCAAACTGTGCCCCTCTGCTCTCCCCCCCCCCAATATGGAGGAAGCCAGCTGCAGCCCAGGAACCAGAAAGCGGGGGAGGGGAGCTCCCCAGGACGGGAACAAGCAGCCACAAAGAAAGAGAGCGAGAAGGCCTTTTCTACAGTCAGGTTTTTTAAAATTTATTTTAAATTAAAATTACTCAGCATCTAAAAATAATTCTGGTGCAGCCCAGATTGTGTAGAGCTTGATTGTGTGCAAATCAAATTGGGGTGTGTGGTGGGGGTGGGATAGAGAAAGCAGGGTGGGCTGGGGGCTGGAGGGCAGGGGCCAGGCTCCTCAAGGCCCACAGAAATCTCCACTCCACCCCCTATAAAAAGTGCGGCGCCTCCTCTCGGCTGGATCGGCAGCAGGAGGAGGAGGGGGGGCATTGGTGGGGGGGGATGAGGGCAAAGGGGTCCTTCATACACACCATTCAGAGGCAGAGCCCTGGCCAGAGAAAGGCAGGCAGGCCCCCCACAAGGGAGGGGGCAGAGGAGATTCACAGTGTAGAAGGGGAAGGGGTGCTCGTCCCTTCCCCCCCCCGCCCTTGCCCCACCAGGAGCTGGAGACAGCCTGGGCCAGCCAGGAAAGGGAGGTGCCCGCAGGCCTGGGCACAGCTTCCCGAGAGCCACACGGCGCCAACACCTCCTCGCCTAGGGTGGCAGGGACAGGCGGTGCGGCCAGCCGACCGGCTGGGATCAAGGGCTGCCTGAGCCGCCTGCCGGCATGGTGGGGGCAGAGAGGGTCTTCTGGGCTGCCCGGCGCTCCAGGGCCAGCTGCATGCTCCAGATGCTGAGAGGGCGCATGTAGGCCAGGGAGCGATAGATCCTGCGCTGGCAGTAGGCCTCGGGGGTCTGGAAGGCCATGCCGAGGCGCTCCCAGACCATCCGGTAGCAGCCTTCGGCCGTGCGGAAGCCCTCCTGAACGAGGCCCTGTGGGGGGGGGAGGGGGAGAGAGAGAGAGGAGAGCCCATGAGCAGCTAGCAGCTAGCCGCCTGCCCGCCCGCCCGCCCGCCCGCCTCTGGGACTCTCACCTCCTCCTCCCCCCCCCCCGGTCTGCACTCACCTCCTGGATCATGGTGGCCGCCAGGGCATAGACCACACCCACCCAGACCTCATCCGACTGGACGCTGGAGGTGTCCGGCACCCCGCTGGGGCTCATGCCATTCACCGCCCCCATCGTCCCCTTGGAGAAACCCAGCACGTTCATCTCAAAGATGGTCTTCAAAGCGCTCAGGACGTGGCTTTGGGGAAACACCTGGGAGGATGGCAAGGGAAGAAGGCCTTCAGGCCGAGGGGCGCTGTGCCAGAGCCGGGTGGCGTGGCACTGCCCAGGCAGCCTGCAGGGAGCTCTGCACCTCGGCGACCGTTTTCAGGAACAGCTAGGCAGGTAATTCTGGCCCTCAAGCAGCTGACCTGGGAGCCCTGGCAGCATTCATGCCAACTCCCCCCCCCCAAAAGGCCTGCAAGCCCCTGACCCCTTTGGGGCTCTCAACCCAATGCCCAAGTGGACTTTCTTTCCTGCTGGAACTGTCTCTGCAGGACAACATTTAAAGGGGGGGGCTCCGGACTCTCCAGCCTCCCTCACCCCTTCGCCGAGCCCACAGGCACGCAGGAACCACTGCCCAGCCAGCTGGTCCGACATGATGCTGTTGGAGGAGGCGCTCCCGCTGCTGTCGTAGTTGTAGTATCTCCCTAGAACAGGAGGAGGGAGAGGAGAGGGGAGAGGGGGTGAGGCTTGGGTTGGGCCCCCACTTCCAGATCCCCAAAGGCCTGCTGGAGGAGGCCAGCTGGCCGGCTGACCAGCCCCCACCTCACTCTCGCGGACATACCATTCCAGAGCAGCCTCTCAAAAGCTGCTTTGCCCTTGGCCAGGATAGCGGCATATTTCTGCAGGGCTTCGCCCTCACCCAAGATCTCGGCCATTCGGCACATCATGCAGACGGCTGCCAGCCACAGGCCCCCGCAGTAGGCACTGCCAAAGCAAAGGAGAGGCAGGTTGGCAGAGCCTCACTCCCAGCAGCCCCGGGCAGAAGAAACCAGGCGTTCCAGAGAGGCAGCGAGAGCCACAGCGAGAGCCCACCGTCGGCAGAATCTACAGGAAGCCCCTTTTGAGCGGGAAACGAAGGGAGCCCGCAAACCGCCAGGACCCCGGAGAACATGCAACAACTGCAGCCCCAACACCTGTCGGCCGGACTGTGAGAGCCCCCTTCCCTCCAAGAGAGAGAGAGAGAGAGAGAGACATACACACACACACACCCCGAGCCCAGGAGGACAAGGAAGAGGAGGCCCACAAGCCCAGGGCTGGCCAACGGCCTGGAGCAGAGCGGCAGCTGCAGAAGCCAGAGGGGGCTGGCCCGCAGCCCCTGACCTGCGAGCTCCCTCGGGCCAGCCCCAAACTCAAAGCCTTCCCAAAGCTTTTTCTTTCTTTCTTTCTTTCTTTCTTTCTTTCTTTCTTTCTTTCTTTCTTTCTTTCTTTCTTTCTTTCTTTCTTTCTTTCTTTCTTTCTTTCTCTCTTTCTTGTGCTCTGGCAGAGCTGACGGAGCAACCAGAGTTCTCCTGGCAAAGCAACAATAACGACTTGCCGCACACCTTTTAGTAACGCTCCTGGGGCTGGAGTTGGGGGGCGGGGGGGCGGGGGGGCGGGGAGCCTCAAAGCAAAAGGAGCTCCTTCCTGCTTGCCCCAACAAAGATACACAGCTGGGGGAAAGGTGGCGTTGCTGCCCCCACTTTTATGATCTCAGGCAGAGGAACTGTGCTTTGCTTTCCCAGAAGGCCCCCTGCAGCCTCCTCTACCCCAAGAGACCCTTTGCACACACACCCCACCCCTGTTGTGGTCCCTCTCCCACGGCTGGCATTTTGGCCGGGGAGCAACAACGGCGGCGGCTGTTTGCCAAAAGGGAGCCCCGCTCTCAGCCAGCGCAGTGGACCCCCAATTACAGGGAAGGGCTGGGTGCCCAAACCGCAGGGGAACTTGGAGAAGGTGCTGGACAATAGGCTGCAGGCCTGTCACCCCCACCCCACCCAGGGGGCTTTTCAAAGGGAGGGCAGACGCCCACCCGCCGGGAGGACTCTCGCTCTGGGTCTCCTTCCTTGGTGGAGGTGGGCTGAACTCCTGGCCACCCTCCCTGGGTCCCTTTCTGCAAGCTGGTCCCCAGCAGGGGAAATGCCGCCTGGCCCAGCAGCCCCCTCCCTCGCATGCAGCGTGAGGTCCTGAGAGGCCTTTGGCTTGCAGGCAGGGCCCCCCAGGCAGGGAGGGAGGGAGGGAGGGAGGGGTGTGTCTGTCTGTCTGTCTGTCTGTCTAGGGGGCGGCTTGAGAAAGGGTTGTGGCTAACCCACCCCTCCTGCAGGCAGCCCCAGCAGCGATGAGGCTCTCTACCAAGGTGGCGCGCGCCAGCCTCCTCCCACTGCCCAGGCACCCTTCTGCAAAAGAGAGGCCTCCCCCACACAACCCGCTGTGTCGGAACCTCGCCCCCTCACCTGGCGCCCCTCACCACCCAGGCGTCGTAGGTTTGGTCAGCAAAGCCAGAGTTCTCAATCAGCCCGTCCCCGTCGGTGTCAAACTGGAGCTCTGCCTCCATCACGGCCTGCGGGAAAGACGCAGGAAGAGAGGGGGTGGGTGGGGGTGGGGTGGGGCGAGGGAGGAGCTTTGGGGCCGGCCACCTCCACAGCCCCCCAACCTGAAGCTATACCAAGCAGACAGGCCACATGTCCCGCAGGTAGGCAGAGTCCTCCGTGAGGTAGAAGTCACGATACACCTGCAGCACAAACTTCACGTTGAGGTCCTTCCAGGTGGCCGTGTCGTGGATCAGGTAGGCGTTGACCCGCTTCCAGGGCTCATCATCTGGATGGGGCAGAGGAACGGAAGGAGCCCTAGTCAGGGGACACCGGCCCCCGCCGACCCATCCTGTGAGGGACTCCCCCACCCTAGTCCCCCCCCGGCAGTCCCACGGGGTCCCTGTGCAGTGCAAATCCATGGGGGGGGGAGGTGGAACAGCCGGGACCTCCAGCCATGGACCTCCCAAGTCGGCCACACACGGAAGGACAGGGGTTACACCCCAATGCCCCCCCCTGCCCCGGACACCACGCAGCCCTCCAGGGCCCCTGGAAGACAGCCCGCATCAACATGGCCAAGGGGGTCGGGGGTGATGCAAGTGCAGCCCCGAGCATTTGGGGGGGGGGGGAGGCTGTGGAAGCCTGGCTGGCAGGAACAATCTAGAGGGGAGTGGTTCTGTGGGAGGGGGACGATCCGGCCCATGCACAGCACTGGAGCACAAGGCCAGACACCGAGTTGTAGGGACAACCTGGCAGGTGCCCCCCCCCTTCCATAGTTTTACAAGGAGCAACTGGGAAGGAAGGGGCAGGACTCCTTCCTTAGGGGTGACGGTGTGTGGAGGGGGGAATCTTGCATGAGGGGCAGTGTTGCTTCAGTTTCTCCCATGAACTCCTCGGAGGTGAGCCCAAAGCACCATCCGGCCAGCGCCTGGGCCGAGAGATGCTGGACCAGGGAGGTGTACGGGAGGGAGCGGAATCGCCGGCTGGTCAGCAGGACCAGCTCAGGCCGAGGGCCCCTTACTTACCCGGATCCCCGATGTCGTGGGGAACCACGTTCCGGAGCTTCACGGGTGCTGTCTGCCCGCTCATCAGGTACAGCCGAGGGTGGGTGTCTTCGCTCAGCACCGCAGCGGCTAGAAGAGGGGGAGGGCAAGGGGAGCCACTCAGAGCCCTGCCCAAGGGGCAGCCCAGGCAAGCCAGGAGGGGCACCCCCTGCCCTGGGGGCCGCCGTCGCCGCTGCCACTGCCGCCGCCGCGCACGGGGGGGGGAGAGGGGTGATGACGATGTGAGTGAATGTGGGAGGAAGGCCGCTCCTATGAGCTTGGCTTGTGAACCGGAACGCGACGCACGACAGCGGCCAAAGGATGAAAACGGCCCAAACAGCCGCTCTTGCTGCTGACGGAGGAGGAGACCGTGGGATCCCAAGGAAAGCGCCAGAGGGGACTGGGAGCGCCTGCGGGTGGGGTGGGGTGGGGGGGAAGGGAGGGCTTGTGGGTTGCAGCTTCTGGCAGCAGGCAGGATGGGGAGGGTGTGTGTGTGTGTGTGTCTGGCCGCTCACCCACCCATGTCGTACTGCAGGCTGAGCTCCAGCTTGGGCCACAACATGGCGAGAGCGAAGGAGGCGTAGAAGTGGACGTCGTAGGTGTTGTACATGCGATACTCCTGACCTGGCGGCGGAGGGGAAGGAAGAAAGAACCAGGGGAACGGTCAGCCGGCCGGGTGGGTCTTGCTCCTGCCCCCCCAGGCCTCCTCGGCCCCGCCCTGCGCGTACCTTCCAGGTAGGCAAACCTCCCATACTCCTGCAGGACTGGCAGCAGCTGGGAGAGCTCCCCTTCCGGGAGGCCCAGGGAGGCCACGTCCTCAGGCAGCAGCTCCACCCAAACGGTCCCTCCGTCTGCCACGAAATACAGCTCGTTGAAGAGGGCCGACTTGTACCAAGGGGGCAGCTCTCTGTGGGGGGGGGAGGAGGGAGGGGGGTGGCAGGAAAGACAAGCCCTTCCTTACTCACAAGATGCCAGTCCTGTCCCGTTCCTCCCACCCACCCTTGCCCCGGGCCTTGCATTCTCCCAAGACAAGTGATGCAGGGTGGAGGCGCGCGTGCCTTGGATCTTGGCCCAACCCTGTGAAGGTGGCTGAGCCAACAAGCAGGCCCACTGTGGACAGACCCTCCTTGCCTTGATGCCCACTCTGAGTGGAAGAGTGGCCCCACCCCACCCCACCCCACCCCACCCCAAGTTTGCCAACTCAGAAGCTCAGCCAGAGTTTGGCTCCCATTTCCTTGGGTGGGCAGCTGTGCCCGGCTGGGCAGGCCTGGAGAAATGCCCACCGCTTAGTGCTTTTGGCCAGCTCACTGGGCAGGCTGGCCTCTTACTCTGAGGAGTCCAGGAACAGCCTGTGCTCAGGCAGGAGCACGACCAGGAGCGCCTGAAGGGCGATAACACACCGGGATGGTGAGCTGGCGCTCCGGGTTTCTCTCAGGAGAGATGGAAAACCTCAAGCGAGAGGCCAGCCCTCCACTTCTGAGGACCTCCGTCTCAAGCTGGCCCAGGGGTCCCTTACCTGTCGCTCAGGATGGGCTGCTGCCAGGCCTCAATCCTCTCCTCCCACTCCTTGTAGTGCGTCAGTGCGTAGTGAGAGAGGGCGGGGCAGGCGTCTCCCTCCCGGCCAAAGAAGCGCGTGTACCGCCTGCAGGCAGACCAAAAGGAGACAAGCAGGTTGGGCCGCAGCAGACGTGGTCCGGCGCAGGTCGGAAGAGCCAGCGGAGGAGGTAGCGGGCAAGGGCAAATGCCCCCCCCGAGACCTCCTGGTTCTTAGCTTTGGTGGTGCTGGGCAGGCAGGGCGTGGGGGCGAGCTCTGTGCAACAAACTCTGCTTCCTCCACCACCCGGACAGACTCCCTCAGAGGGACAGTGTCCTCAGCAAATGCCCCAAGTGCCACAGGTGTGTGTGTGTGTGTGGGGGGGTAAGACGCCCCTTGGCTTTGCCAGCCTCCTCCACAGAAAGCCCGGCGGGAAAAAAAGGAACCACTGAACGAGGAGCAAAGGCCATGGACAGGAAAGAAAGGAACCACTTTCTGAGTGGAGGTCCCACCTGAGTGAACCTTGAGCCCACCTGGTCACCTTGGACTCAGCCTGGGTCGTGAGCAGAGTCTTGGCAGCAGGGCTACAGTCTAACCACTGCCTCGGAAGGACGCCGGGCCCAGATCCCCTGCCCCACAGCTAGATGCCATGAGGCCCAGAATGAAACCCAGCAGCACCAGTTTGTCCCCTCCCTCCAGGCTAAGCCTCCTGAGGAAATGGGCAGATGTTCAGCGCGCACAACTGGCAAAGCCAAATAAGGGCCTGGCAAGGAACTGGTGGGCCACAGGTCCTGGTCAGAGACATGGGGCGTCTTCCATCCAGAAAGAACAACGAGTCACAAGCCTCAAATGGCCTCCCGGGACAGATTCTTATCCTTCCTTCCAGCACACCCTTGACTCCGGACAGAGGTCTCCCTCCCGCAGGCCTCCTCCTCCTCCTCCTCCGAGCGGCCGCGCTTCCCTCCTTCGCAGATTTCTCCAGACCAAAGGGGTTGTGGGGAGGGGCGGGAAACAGTCAGAAGAACGTAGGAAGCCACACACTTTTGCCTGGGCCCCTCTGCGGCTCAGTGAGGGAGGCCAGTCGATTGCGCAAAATGCCCAGCCGGGAAACCCACCCAGTCACGGGGCGCTGCCCTGGCCTCCAGTTCAAGCAGGTGGCCGCGGCTTCTAGCTGAAGTGTTCTGGCTGGCCTGGAAGCCAACCAACCCCCACTTGTCCTTGTGGCGCCTCGGGGGCACAGAGTATCCCCTGTGTGCTTGCACGCGCACACGGACATACACCCCTCAAGGGTTCTGGGCCGGCCCTGCTTCCTCCCAGCTGTGCAGACTGCAGGGGGATGGTTTGTGATGTCCAGAGGTATGGGGCCAATGGGGCCACATCCAGAAGGGCACAGAGGAAAGCTGTGGTTCACTTCCAGCTGCAGCACCCCTTGGGTCAGCCACTGCCACTCCCGCCACCCCCCCCCCCCGCCACCCCAAAGAGTTCCCATAGGCACCCACCTGTGGTGCATCCTCTCTTTGGATCCAAAATGGATGCATGGCATATCCCAGGCCAGGCCGAACTCCAGGGTCCCATGCCCATGGGGTGGCACCGTACAGGTGGCACAGACAGCGCCAGCACACAGCTGCCCCTTTGCTGTAGGGGGGCTTTTCCCTGCAAGACAGAGGTCCCCACAGTGTTAAAGGATTTGCCCCCCCCCATCTCCGGTGGCCTTTTAGAGCAGAACTCGCCTCTGGTCCTAAGCTCACCTGGAGGGGATGCCAGTCTCCCATCTGCCAGGAGGTCCTGCCACACCTCTCGTCCTGTGCCGGCTGGATCGAACGCTGTGAGGTGGGTGACTGTCGTGCCTGCCTGCAGGTGCAGGGAAGAAAGGGAAGAAAAGAAGGGGGTCCTTCCTGTGCTGCAGCAGGCCCACGTTGAGGAAGTGGGCGTCTCTCACCTGTCCTACTTGGAGGAAGGCTCTGGGTGCAACCCCCACCCCACCCACCCCGCTCAGCCAAGCCCCGCCCCATCCCCATCCCCATCCCCATCCCCAAGAGGGTGGCAGCGGCAGCCGGCGGAAGGCATGAAGAATAAGGCCAGAGGAAGCGGTGGGTCTGGGGAGGAGACCAGTCAGGGAAGACCCTCCCTCTACAAACCAGGAGGAAGAGCCCCGAAGAGGTGGAGGCCTTCAGGGGAGCCAAACTTGACCCGACATGCACACTTCCCCTTGTTTCTCTTTGAAGGAAGTCAATTCCTGGCCTTAAAAGAACAGCGGAGAGAAGCACCCGGTTGCAAGGGAGCAGCGCTGAAGCGCAGGAGGAGAAGGCTAGAGCGTAGATGGAGGAAGAACCCGATGGATTATAATTGGATAGCTGTTAAGGTCGCAGCTAACCTTTACCTGAATAAGGTAAATAAGGTAAAGGCTGCATGTCGATCTTTCTTCGCTAACTGGATAAGCGAAGCGTCCAACCAGCAGGCGGAGTTTTTCCGTATAGTGCGCGACCTCTCCGGAACTGGTCCGGGTGATGGGCCTCCCCCTAGTTTCTCACCTGACCAGTTTGCAGTCTTCTTTAAATCTAAAGTGGAGGCCATCCGCCGGGACCTCTCTCCTTATCTGAATACAGTGAGTTGAGCAGAGATGTCCAGCGCTCCGTCTTGCCCGGTGACTTTCGACTCCTTTCAGCCTGTCACACCTGATTGTGGCCAGGGCGCTTGACCGCTGTCGTGCCACCACCTCCTCCTTGGACCCTTGCCCGGCCTGGCTAATCAAAGCAGCCAGGCCGATAACAACAGAATGGGCCACAGTAATAATAAATGAGTCTTTCCTTGAGGGTAGATTTCCATCCGCCCTCAAGGAGACACTCATTAGGCCCATAAGAAAGAAACCTAGTTTGGTGGCAGACAAAATTGGTAATTACAGGCCCGTCGCCATTGTTTCTTTCATGAGCAAAGTGGTCGAGAAGGTGGTGGCCGACCAGCTTCAAGCTCACTTGGATGAAACAGACGCCCTGGATCCATTTCAGTCGGGCTTCAGGCAGTGCCACGGTACAGAAACGGCATTGGTCGCCCTGTACGATGACCTGATGAGGGAGGCCGACAGGGGCAAAATGTCTCTGCTGGTCCTCCTTGACATCTTGGCGGCCTTTGATACCGTCGACCACGGTATCCTCCTGGGGAGGCTCTCCGAGTTGGGCATCGGCGGCTTGGCTCTTGCCTGGCTCCGTTCCTTCTTGGGGGGCCGTTCCCAGAGAGTGCAGCTTGGGGTCAACTATCTCCCCAATGCTGTTTAACATCTATATGAGGCCGCTGGCTGGGGTCATCCGGGGATGTGGGGCTTCGTGTCACCAATATGCTGATGACACCCAGCTCTACATCTCCTTTCCACCTACCGCAGGAGATGCCGTCCTGTCCCTCCAGCGCTGCCTGGGGGCTGTACTGCAATGGATGCAGGAGAACGGGCTGAGGCTGAACCCGGACAAGACGGAAGTTCTGAGGGTGGGTGGCCCTGTGGATGGTGGCTTGGGAAACTCCCTCATGTTTGGGGGGGTGACCCTGGCCGTGAAGAGTGGGGTCTGCAGCCTGGGGGTACACCTGGACCCGATGCTCACCATGGGAATGCAGGTGGCGTTGGTAGTCTGCACCGCCTTTTTCCACCTTTGGCGGATTGCCCGGCTGCGACCTTACCTTGACACGGGGACGCTCACTACCTTAGTACATGCGCTCGTAATCTCTAGATTAGATCACTGTAACATGCTCTATGTGGGGCTTCCTTTGAAGCTGATGCAGAAACTTCAGGTGGTGCAGAATGCAGCAGCCAGGCTCCTTACTGGAGCGAGAAAATACCAACATATTTCTCCTACTCTGGCTATGCTGCACTGGCTGCCCATCCGTTTCCGCATTGACTTCAAAGTGTTAATGCTTACATATAAGGCCCTAAATGGTTTAGGACCTCGATACTTGGCGGAACGCCTGCTCCCACCTAGATCTGCCCGGATCACCCGCTCGAGCCAGGAGGTGAGGCTGAGGAGCCTAATGCCAAGGGAGGCCCGGAATGAACGAACACGAAATAGGGCCTTCTCGGCGGTGGCTCCTCGCCTCTGGAATAACCTTCCTCCGTCGATTCGGGCGGCCCCTACGCTGGGCACTTTTAAGAGCCAATTAAAAACATGGTTGTACATTCAGGCCTTCCCTCCTGTCAATACTTAATTTCTTTTTTCCTTTCTTTTATTATTTGTTTTATTACTGCATGTGTCACAGTCTGTAAAATCTTTATGGTTTATTGTATACTTTTTTTAATGGAAGCCGCCCAGAGTGGTCGACCAGACCAGATGGGCAGAATATAAATCAAATAAATAAATAAATAAGCCACCTGATGGGAACTGCCCCCCCTAATCCTTCCTGTGGGCGATTCCTCAGGGGGAGGCAGGGAGGAAGCGGCTGCCCACTCTTCCACAGATTGTGTCCGTGTCTTCTGCGCCTAGTAAGTCCCAGGGCTTCCGTTGAAGCCAGCCAAGCCCACAAGCAGCCACGACCCCACGTGGGTGTTAAGGGGCCACCCAGATCACGTGTAGGCAACAGCCAGGCCACACCTCCTGGTAACCCCTCAACGAGGCCCCAGGCACGTCCTTCCGTGGCCTCTGGCGGGCCCTTCCTCTGGGGGCCGGACTCCAGGCACAGCCTCTTCCCCTGAACTCCGTGCTGAGCAAGGATGGGATCGCCCGTCTTCCTCTGGCTCCCCTCCAGCCTGAAGTGGCCACCCGTCCCATGTTCACGGTGATCCAGCTACCTCCCCTGCCACCAAGGAGGGACCTGCCTCCCCCACGCACAGCATGACCCGTGCCCCCTTCATTTCTAACCCCCCTTCCGAGAAGAGCCCCCCCTCCTTTGCACAGCCCCACTGGTCCCGCCCCCCCCGGGGGTACCTTCTCCCGGGCAGAGATGGCCAGAGTGTAGGGGTTCACTGGCACGCAGTGGTGCAGCAGGACTCCACGGACGCCGTGCCCATCCTTCTGCAGGCTGAAGGGCTCATTCCAGTGGCCCCCACTCCGGTCGGCCTTGGTGTCCGTGCCGTTCAGGAAGGTGAACATGAGGGAGACCTCGGTGGGCTCGTGGCTGAGGTTCTCCACCTCCCAGACGAAGACCCCCACGGGCAGGCTGGTGTCCTAGGGGCACAAAGGAGGCCAGAGTCCGGGGCTGGGGCAGCTGCAGGCTGGAGCGGTCCCAGGTCTGCCAGCAGCCCTCTGTTGTCATCGATTGATCGGGGGGGGGGGAACCAGAGCAAAACCACAGGAAGCCGGACCACTGACCCCGGGCCCACTGACCTCTTCCGCCCCATCATCCCAGGGGGCGATTTGGAACAAAGGCCTGTTAGCTCCTCCCCTCCCCAAGCCCGACTCTCCTCCAACAGAGGCAAAGGCACTCTAGTCTGCTGTCACAAAGGGCTTGTGGAACGCCGGTTCTGAAGTTTCTGCCCAGCCAGGAGGACAAAGACCTGGGCCGGCACCAATTCACGCTCACTTGAGCTGCAAATGCTGCCGTTTTGGCAACAGAGAGGGAAAGACGGCCCTTAAACGTAGAGGGACACCTGGGTGAGAAACACATTTTAGCAGGGGTGAAAATCCAGCTTCTTGCTTTGTGACGTGCTTTTATGGCTTTTAATGAGCATCTTTTTAGTACTGCTATATATTTAATTATATTTCAATACTGCAATTTATTCAGACCACCGTCACCAGACTTAATGTTGTTGTTGTTTTTTGTTAAGTTGACTCCATTTGTTCTTGAGAGAAGTTTGTGTAACTTTATGCCTTTGCAGAGGGAGTTGTATAGAGGGGAGCAGTTTCACAGAAGGCAACCCAGGCCCATTTTCTTGAGGGGAGGAGTCACTGCCCCTTCTTTCTTGGGGGGGGGGGGTTATTTCCTGCCTGCAGCCCATTTGCCTGACTTACTATATGCTCAGGAAGGAAATGCCGGCACAAGCAAAGGTGGTCTGGGACTGGCAGAATTGCAAGCTGGGCTTCTGGAAAGCTCTCTCAACCCTACTTTGAATTAGGAACCAGTGTGAGCAGCTCCACCGGCTGCTGATCAGTTTCTGGGCACAGGTCAACGTGCTGGTTTTGACCTACAAAGCCCTCAAGGACTTGGTTCCAACCTACCTCAAGGACCTTGTCTCCCTCTGTAAGCCTGCTCGGGTGTAAAGATAATCAGGCACGGCCTTTCTGTCAGCCCCGCCATCCTCACAGGCATGCTTGGTGGGTACAAAGGAGAGGAGCCTTCTCTGTGGCTGCTCCCAGACTTTGGAACTCCATCCCACTGGAGGCCCAGGCTGGCCCCATCTTTGCTATCCTTCTGCAAGCAGGTAAAGAGCCTTTCTCTTCAGGCCAGTTGTTCTTGAGTGACTGCCTGGACGGGCCTTTTAAATGGACTGCTACACCTTACTGCTTTGCCTGTGCTTTCAATAATCCTTGCAATGACCATTTCTTATACTGCCACTTGCTCGAGCATTTTTAGAATTTGTATAGGTATTACTTTTAGCTTTAACTATTGTTTTTGCAGGCACCTTGAATCTTCCTTAAACAAAAGGCTAAATAGAAACATTTTTATTAAATAAATAAATAACTACAGCCCACTCATCCCAGCAGGTGAACCATGTCTTTTTAGGAAGGGAACCTGAGGCTGGGATAACCATTGAGGAGAGAGGAAATGTCTTGAGTGACAGCACAACCTGCAGGGGCGGAATGAGGGCTCTCCAAGCATGCTCAGAAGCCCCCTCCCCATTTCCTCTTTGCTGGCACTTCACATTTTCCCCCATCAAAGCACTTCAGGGGAGGGGGGCATCTAGTACAGCATCGTGCTTCCCACAGGAGCAAGACTGTGCCCCCCCCATCGGTGTGGGGCTGGCAGACACCAAGTGTACTCAGAGGCATGCTCAGGCCCCTCCGTGCTCACAGCCCCCCAATGGAGGACATCATCCGGGAATTAGGGCAAATCTCTCCCCCCCTCCCCCGCCCCACCAATGGCCAGCAGGGAGCAGCTCACCTGATAATCGTGAGGGATGATGGGGGCAATCTGCCGACAAGTCAGCACCACGTCCTGCCCAGGCAGCTGGTAGACCGTCCATGCGCGCGGGTAGAGGGCATGGTAGAAGGCGTAGTGGCCGCAGAAGCCCCAGTTCCACCCTGGCAGGCGGCTGGGACGCTCCACCGAGAGGACCTGCTGGTACACCGTCTGGCCTTTCCGGCGCAGGCAGACCGTGAACTACGAGGAGGAGGAGGAGGAGGAGGAGGAAACATTCAGTGCCCCCCCCCATCGTAACAACCCTAATGGGGCAAGATCTATCCACAGGTGATACCGGGGGGGGGGGGCGCACAGCATCCTACGCGCAGAGAGAGACCAGGCAACAGCCCCTCCTCCCCTCGAAAAACTCCTTCACCACCAAGTCTCCCAGGAGGAACAGCCCAGGAGGGATGGCCGCCCCCCCCCCCCCGCGGAAGGCATGGTGAGCCGCCCTGCAGGAGAGGTGGGGAGAGGGAAGCAGGGGATGACAAGCTGGCTGAGGAGTGGAGGGCACCCGATCCCCCACCCCTGCCGGCCCCTTCCCCATCAGCACACCTGGTCAGCAACAACGGTCTTGTAGTGGTAGAGCCCCGGGTTCAACTGCCATCGGCAGAAGTCGCCTCGCCAGCCGCGGGTGATGCTTCCTCCCCCAAAGCCCCCCAGGGGGCAGCCTGCAGGGGGAAGAGGAGGGAAGCAGGACGCTAGTTCGGGCCCACACCCACAGCGGGACAGATGGCCAGGGCTTTGCCCCCCCCTAGAACTCCCAACCTTGCCCTCCCCTCGGTGCCCACCCCGGGGCCCCTGGCAAGGTCAGCATCCAGCCCCACCTGCCACCCACAGGCTGCGGCCACTGACCACCACCACCACCACCCCCTGCATCCTCCCCACCCACCATAGATCTGGTGGAGGGACTGGGAGTTAAAGAGGTCAATGAAGGGCTGCTTCTTCTCCACCCGGGTTCGGCGGTACCACCACCTGAAGTACCTGTCAGGGCAGGAGAAAAGGGCATCAGCCTCAGCCCGAGAAAGAGGAGGTGGGGGGGGGCAAAGAAATCCCCAGGAAGGGGGCCCGGGGGGGGGAGCCTGCCCTTGTGCCTGGGGGGGGGGGCGGGTGGTTGGTCCTCACCTTCCGTGGACGGCCCCCCCCGCCCGGTGGGGGAGAGTCACAGAGAGGTTCCCAGTGGCCCGCCCTCCTCCCAGCTCAACCGCCCGCCCCCGCCCAGGAGGGGGGGGGGAAAGCCAGCCTCTCCGCTCCCTCCCGGAGGGAGGCCGTGCGGGTCACCTTTGCCCGGGCGCGCCTCGAAGGAGTGGCCCGGAGGGAGCCAGGAAGAAAAGGGGGGGTAGGTGGGAGAGGCGGCGCGCCGCGGGGCCCGGAACAGCCCGGCCGAGGCGAAAGCGGGGGGAGGGGTACGACGACGGGCGGGGGGGTGGTCACCCCTCCCCCTCCCCCTCCGGACCAGGGACGCACCTGAAGGCCAGCCCGAGGTACTGGAGGGCTTGGGCGGGGGCCACGTCGGAGGCCTGGTAGGGCTTCCTGCGCTCGGCGAAGCGGTGGGCCAGGCAGAGCCGCCACCCCCACGGCGGGACCCCGCGCCCCCCCGCCGACCCCTCGTAGCTGCCCATCAGCTCCGGCCCCGGCGGCGCCTCGTAGGCTTCTCGGCTCCGGCTTCTGCTCCCGCCGCTGCCGCTGCTGCTCCTCCGGCGGCTCCCGCTGCTGCTGCTGCTGCTGCTCCCGGGGGTCGCCATGGCCCCGACGGGGGGGGGAAGGGGTTAGGAGGAAAGGGCCTTCCCGGACACACGGAGGGACCGGCGGCCGGAGAAGCGGCCGGAGAAGCGGCTGGACCTCTCTGGGCCCCCCCCCCTTTTGCCCCTCTAGCGGGACCCGGCACCTGCGAAGGCCGGCGGCGACGACCTTCCTCCGCCCTGCCCGCCGGCCCAGCCCGACCCGGCCCGGCCCGGCCCTGCTCTCCCTTCCCTTCCCTTCCCTTCCCTTCCCTTCCCGGCGGCGCTCCGGTTGCTGCTGCTTCTGTTGCTGCCGCTGCAGGAGGTAGAAGGGAGGCCCCGCCCCGTTGACGGCAGAGCCGTCGCCCCTCCCCCTCCCCCTCCCCCGCCCGAGGGAGACCGAACGGCCCGCAGGACGGCGGCCGAGCGGCGGCGGCGGAAAGAGCCGAAGGGTGTCGTGGGCGGGGCCTCGCAGCCGGAACTGCCCGAACGCCTCCGAAGCAGCAGCAGCAGCGGCAGCAAAGGCAGCAGCACCAGGCCGGCCGCTGCCGCCGCTCCTCCTCCCGGCGGGGTTCTTCCGCTCCACCGGCCGGACGCCCGCCTGCCTGGGTCCCCCGTCCGCGCCATGATCGAGGTGTCGGCCTCCCTGCTGCGGGGCGCGGTCTTCCTGGCCGGGGAGGCGCTCGAGTGCCTGGTCACCCTCCGCAACCCGCTGCCGCCGGACGCCACCTCCGCCTCCAGGTAGGCCGGCCGGCGCCCTGGCAGGCAGGCAGGCAGGCAGGCAGGCAGGCGGAAGTCCGTCCGGGCGGGCGGGCTCCCTCCCTCCCTCGAGGAGCCCCGCCCCCTAGAGGCGGCTGTCCTCGGCGCTGCACGGTTGCGGGCCCCGAGGCCGGCCCGGGGAGACCCTCCTGCCTCCCGGGAACGCCTTCCGGTCGGGGTCGGGGTCCCGAGACGGTTTCCCCCCCCCCGCCGCCACTGCGTGCAAGGCGGAGCTGCCCCCCGGGGAGGGGGGGGTTGAGGAAGGCAGGCCGGGCTCTTCCTCCCTTCCTCCCTTCCTTGCACGGGAAAGCGGCGGCACACACACACACACACTCCCGTCCCTTCCCTTCCCTCCCCTTCCAGGGGGGGCTCCAGGGAAGAAGGGCAGGGCCAGGGAAGCCTCCTGCTGAGGAGGGCGGGGGGGGGGGGGAGGCGGCAGAGGCAGCAGAAGGCAGCGTCCGGCGTGGCTCCTGCGACGGCACCCCCCCCACACACACAGCGCCCCCGGGGCGCGCCCCCTTTTCCAGCGGCCGTTGGGGCCGGGAGGGGGGGGGCTCTGGCAGGGCCCCCCCCCCACGGTGGAGCTTGGGCCGCCCCCGCTGCTGCCAGGCAGACCACGGCCGTGGGGGGGGGTCCCCAGGCCATGGGGGGTGGGGTGGGGCGGGGGGCAAAGTAGCCCCCTTGCCCGAGGTCTAGGAGGGGGCCCTCTTCCTCCCCCCCACCCGCGGGAGACCGGCTGGCTGTGCTGCAGAAGGACCCGCCCCCCCCGCCAGGCCCCCCCCAGGCCCCGAGCCCTGCTCCGCTTCCCCCCTTCCCCATGTGGAAACCCCCTCCGTCCCTTCAGCTCCCAGAGGCCCCATCCAGCTGGGACGGCCGCCAGGCATCCTGGGAAGCTAGCAGGCCAAAGGAGGGACCCCCCCACCCACCCCCAGTGCAGAGTGCAATGTGTGTCCCCCCCCCCGTGCGCTCAGTGGTCCTGGGGGAGCTGCTGTCTCTTTATGAGGATCTGGGAGGGGGGGAGAGAAAAGCACAGGGTCCAGCGAAGAAGGGGAGGCCTGAAGAACTGGCGGCTGGGGGGGGGGAGTCTGCTGGGCTTGGGTGCTGCCTCGCAGGGCTCCAGAGAAGGATGCCCTGAGGGAGTGCCGGCCCTCGGAGGGGGTCTGGCCGGCCCTGGGGGATGTGGGGTGGGACCCACAGAGCATGCTGGGCTGGTTTGGCCGGCCGGCCGGATGCACTTGCCCAGCAGGTGACTGGAGTGGCTTGTTTTTCAGCCGGAGGGTGGGAGGTTGTGGCTGGTGGGAGGTTGAGGGGATCCCCCTCGCCCAGGGTGAGGCAGCACCTGATCAGAGGCCGGGGGGGGGCCCTCTGCACAGGCGTCAGCACAGACCCACAGAGAATGTTCTTTGGGGCTCATTCCAGAGTCTGCTGATGGGGGGGGCGGGGGGGAATGCTTTAGCAAGCCTATAGGTTTGTGACAGGCTGAGGATGTCCCCCAACCCCCTCCCTCCCCCCGCCACCTTATAGAGCCTTGGGGGGGGGCTTTCTTCTGCATTAACTCTCCAGAATAAGGCTTTGCAGGTGGACGGGGGGGGGGAGGGGCAAGGCAGCCAGGATCCGGCTCTCCTTACCCCTCTTTCCCAACCCCATTTCTCAAAGTTGGTGTGGTGTGGGGGACATGGAAGGAAGCCAGGAGGGAGGGGGGAGGGAGGGGGCCCCTGCAAGGTCTTCTGCCGTGTTGTTCTAGGTTAGCGGAACCCAAAAAGCCCCAAGGGAGCCCCAGGGGTAGAGCCGCCAGGCCCCCAATGGTGGCTTGGAGCTGGCCATTGAATGCCCCCCCCCCCGGCTGCCTAAGCACCCAAGATCTCCCCCCCCCCGGGCTGTTCCCAAAGGTCTTTTTTGGTGGGGAGGGGACACGCGCAAGGGTCTGAAAGAAGCCCTTGTTGAGTGGGGGGGGGAAGAGGGCGAAGCAGGTAGGATGGCGTTGCTGCCTTTTGCCTTTGGGCGGGCGGGCCAGAGGGAGCTGCCTGGACCCGAGACCCTCTCACCCGACTCCGGTCTCGTCCGGTCTGCAGTGAAATGCTGGCCTGGGCCAGCGCCCAGATCCACTGCCAGTTCCATGCCAGCGAGAGCCGGGTGGCCCTTCCGCCGCCCGAGGAGGGCAGGCACGACGTGCAGGCAGAGAAGGAGACGGTCTTTGTCCCCAACCGAGGTGAGGAGCGGTGGTGGGGAGAGGCAGGGACCCTCCGTGGGGCCGGCAGCTCCTGGGCCAGTGGGCGATCCTTCTGGCCACAGAGAGAAGGGAGGCCTTCGGGGGAGGGGCCGGGGCCAGCCAGGTTGCCCCACCTCGGTCCTTCCCTTGCAGGCGAGCGGGGCCAGTGCATCCTGTCCACTCCCCCCAAGATCCTCTTCTGTGACTTGCGCCTGGACCCTGGCGAGGCCAAAACCTGTGAGTGCCTCCTTTCCCCTACCCGCACGCCCCCCCCCCCCGCTTTGAGCAGTGGCAGAAGGGGTGGCCCTTGGCAGGCTCAGATCCCTGGCATAGTCAGGCTGAGAACCCCTCTGCTGGGCGGCCTCTCTCTTTCTCTTGGGGGGGGGGCGTATGTGTCAGAGCGTCTGCGCTGCCGCCGAGCTCTTTAGCCCAGCCTGCCACAGAAGGTCATTGGGAGAGAAATGGCTGGCGCGCTAAGGGCACGGGGTGGGGTGGGGGGTGCAGAGCAGGGTGCAAAGGCCGGCCGGCCTACTAGCAGCTGCATCCGAAGGGGCTTCCCCTTGCCGAGTGTTTTGGGGCCACTGGTGATACAGGATTCATCTTCCCCTCCCCACTCGGCTTTTGCCCCCACCCCCAGACTCTTACTGCGAGACCCTGCCGGTGGATGGGCCCCCTTCCTTCCGTGGGCAGGCGGTCAAGTACGTGTACAAACTGACCATCGGCTGCCAGCGCGTCAACTCCCCGATCAAGCTCCTTCGGGTGCCCTTCCGAGTGCTTGTGCTGCATGGTAAGGAACCCCCCCCCCTCCATGTCTCCATCACCTCCTTCTCCTCCCGGGGGGACATCCAGGGGCCTCGGCTGCACATCTGTCTGCCCCCCTCCTCTCTTTCCAGGGCTCAGGGACCACCCCTTTCCCCAGGATGAGGCCGTGGCCCCCTCCAACCCTTTCCTGGAGGACGAGGACGGAGGCAGGAAGAAGGACTCCCGGCTGGCCGACTTCGCCACAGAGCTCCTGATGGCGGCCACTTCCCGACGGAGCCTACGTGAGTCCTGACCGCCACCCCCTGGCCCCTCTGAATAGCCCCGGCCAGAAGGGGGGGGGCAACTGGACCCCTGGCCCTGCCGGCTCACTCACACACAGTCCCTGTCGTAAATGCAGCAGGTGGGGGGGGGTGCTTTCTTGTCGGCCGAGAGGTCCTGGGTGGGGGTGGGGCTACAGTGCCCTCCCTCCTTGCCCTGCTTCTGCCACCGCCGCTTGGGTTGGCGCTGGGGATTCTCACTCAGCCAGGTTGCCGAGAGGTCCAGAACGAGGAGGGTCTCTTTGCGGCCCCTGTCGGTCCTGTGGAGGGCCGTCCCAAGAGCCCCCCCCCCCCGGGAGCAGAGAAGGCGCCTCTCAGCCCTGCCAGGCAGGAGGACTGAACGCGGGCCGTGGGAGCCCAAACGTGGCTGCTCTTCCACTCTCTCTGCCGCCACAGCAAGGGAGCCGTGGCTTGCCCGTCTTGCGGGCCATCGAGTCGTAGAAACCCTAAGAGGAGGGAAGGGGCGGCCGCTCTGTGAGCGCGTCACCCAGCGCTCTGTCCTCAGCAGCCCTGCACAGCTCTGAGCAGCTCAAGGCCGTGGCTTCCTCGAGGAAGTGTACCTGCCCCACGACATTTGGTCTTCCTCTTCTCGGCTCCCTTCCCCTTTTCCTTGTGCTGTTGCTCCTTCCGGCGAGCCGTGTCTTCTCGGAGGGCTTGCAACCAGTTGGGAGCCAGAATCTATTCTGCCTCTTTGCAAAGCTGTCTAAGCTTCTGGCTGTCCCTAGACCACCAAGGTGGCCCCAGTGGCGGTAGCTGAGGCCAACGTGGGGATGCAGGCCAGAGGAAGTGCCTGTTCCCCCCCCCTCACACCCCCAGCCCTCTGCCCTGCTTGGGTCTGCCAGCCAACCGCCCACGGGCCCTGCTTGGAATGTGGACCTCCTGGGGATGCCCTCCTGGGGATGCCCCCCGGCCAGTTCGGGGGGCCCTGGGCCAGGCGAGGCAGGCCTGTCCCCCTGCCTGGACAGTCCCGCTGAGGCCACCTCTTGGCTCACAGACCTCTACAACATCAGCAACTCCGGGGGCAAAGTGGGCAGCTTCTGCATCTTCAAGACGGTTTACAAGATTGGAGAGGACGTGATTGGCACCTTCAACTTCTCCGAGGGAGATGTCCCTTGCCTGCAGGTGAGGAAAGCTCCGGGGTCCCTCCCTATCGGAGGAGGAAGAGGAGGAGCCTGTGCTGGGGCAGGGCAGGGTGGGTGGCCTGTGCCGGGGCGGTGCCCCCCAGCCCCCCACGCCCAGCGTTGACTGCTCTCCTTGCCCAGTACCTGGTGAGTCTGCAGACGGAGGAGAGAGTGCAGGAGGCCTTCCAGCGCCAGCGCGGGCAGCCGGTCTCCTACAGCACCCACGCCCGCCACCAGGAGGCTTGCCTGCACACCGCCAGGACGAGCTTCAGCTTGCCCATCCCCTTGAACTCCGCCCCGGGTTTCAGCACCAACATCGGTGAGTCCTGCCGCTCCCCCCGCCCTCCCCAACCTGCCTTTTGGAAGCAGCTCAAGAGGCCCCTCTGGACCCTCCACCCAGAGCCTTTCTCAGAAGGAAAAGGGACCAGGTTTCTCAACGGGGCCTGGGAATTCCCTGTGGGACTGAAGAGGACCCGGGTGGGCTGGGGGTGGAGGTGGGGGAGCCCGCATTTCGCTGCCTCGCTGGCAGGTGAACCCTCTTTTCAGGCCTTTGCCAGCGGGGTGGGTGGGTGAGTGCAAGACGTCCTCCTCTCCTCCCCTCCCCTCTTGTCTATCCAGTGTCCCTCAAGTGGAGGCTGCACTTTGAATTTGTGACCTCCCGAGCCGCAGGGAAGACACGGTCCGTGGCTGCGGCCTCCTCCTCCTCCGAGGGCCCGTCGGAGGCCACTCTCTGGGCGGGGGTGGAGCAGATGGAGGTGGACACCCTCAGCTGGGACCTGCCCATCCAGGTGCTGCCCACAAACCCCCTCTTGGCCTCCTACGTCTCCCAGTTCTCCAGCACCAACTCGCTCACCATCTGAGGGCCGGAGGAAGGCTGAGGGCCCGGCTCCAGCAACTTGCTCTTGACTCTCTCTCTCTCTCTTTCTCTCTGGGGCGGAGGAGGGGGTGCCCTCCCGCTCCTTGCCATGGCCCCAGAGCGGCCGCCCGTGGGCTGAAAGGGGCCTGTTGGAAGCCCCACGGCTGACTGAGCCTGGCAGGATCCTGCAGGAGGGGACCCTCGCCTTCAGAGTGTGGATTTCTCCCGTGGAGAAGGTGGCCTTGCGGGTCCCCCAAATAGGCCTCTGCCTGCGTTCCCCACCAGCAAGGGGTCAGAAGGGTGTCCCTGGTTGGGGTGGGAGGGGCACACGCTGTGTTTCCTGCCTCTGTCTGTCCAATAAAAGGATGCTTGACCGGCACAGCCTCCCTCTTCCCCCTCCCCCCCCCCCGGTCTTCTCCTTGTGCAGGTGGCTTCGGGTACAAGCCTTCCGCTTCCGCTGTTTTCTCTTCCGTCTAGCTGGGCTTCCCTGGACCCACCTGGGAAGCTGGGGTGAGGTGGGGTAGAAGGGTCTTTCTGGCCCATGGGGTCCCCCCCCATCTGCCCCCCCCCCAAAACGAAACACACACGGTGGCTTTTCTGCTGGCTGGTTTATTGCAAGGACAGGAATAACTCTACCGCAGAAGAAGAGTCTAGGCACAGCCTATGCCAGGAGAGAGTTGAAGGGGTGGGGGCTGCTTTTGTCCTGCCTCCCCCCGCCCCCACCTGCACACTCCGAATCCAGTGGTCTTGACCCTTGGGGGCAGTGGTTCTGATGCTGTTCCTTCTTGCAGGGGGCGGGGGGGGGGAAGCCTCTAGTGGTTGCAGGTTCCCCCAAGGCTCAGAGTCTTAGGGATGGGGTTGCCCACCTAACGGGGAAACTGAGGGTGGGGGGGAGGGGGAGGCCATGAGCAGCAAGGGAGGAGAGGCTGTCCTGGGAGTGGGAATGGGAAGGGAGGGCTTGAAGGGGGGGGGCTGCCTTCCAACCCCAGGAGGTGTTTGCTTGTGCTACAGCCAGGACCCAGCCTGTATGCCAGGGGTGGGCAAATCCGGCATGGTCTCGTGGCAGTGTGTTCCCTAGCGCCAGGTAGAACAGCGGGCAGGGGCCTTCCTGGCTTGAGGCATGAATAAAATGCACACACACTGCATGGCGTGGAAGGACCCGGCTTCCTGGAGGCCTCGTCGAGGGGTTTTTGGCAGGACAGAGAACAAGCGCCCACCCGAGGAAGGGAACGCTGCAAGCAGAGGCTGGGCTGGCAGTAGGAAGAGCAGAGTTCTTCTTGCTAGGCAGCTGCAGGATATGGGTCTCCTTGAAGGGGGGGGTGGAGAGGGTGGATGGCGGCAGCCCCCCCTCCCTTTCTCTCTGGTAGTTGCAGGTGGGGAGCCAAGCAGGGTCTTCCTCCGTGGCGTTCTACCTGCCCAGGGGTGGCATTTCGGGCGCCGGGTGGCTGGGCGGCTGCTCTGGGGCGCGGCCGGAGCCCCAGCCGTGCTGGAGATTGTTCACGCAAGGCAGGCTCGGGTGGGCCTTCTGCACCAGCGAGAGCTCGCAGGCCTGGGCGTCGTAGCGCACTTCACACCACTCTGGGAAGTCCAGAGGCAGCTGCATCCTGCAGGGGGGAGCGGGCGGTGAGCTCCACATCTCTGGACCTTCCCACCCCCCCCAACGCGGCACCCCCCCCGGCAAGTGTGGGCACCCGAGGGGTGGTTCTGTCCGAGGATCTCTGGGAGGCTCCCTCTCACGCAATCGCAGGCAAAGTCGATTCTCAGTCCTGGCAAAGGGACTCTGTGGCCACAAGAGCCACAAGAGCCACCCAAGATGATCCCGGATGTTGTGAGTTGCGTGTCTTAACTGAAAAGAGCAGCACCCCCCCTCCCCCCCCCCCCGGAGGCCACCTGCATGCAGGAGGCTGCCCACCTGCCTTGTAATGGCAGGCCAGAATACCTGGGAAAGGAAGCGGTTCTTTTCCTCTCTAGCGTGACGCTAAGGAGCAACTAGTGGCACGTACCCTGGCCAGGTTGTGGCGGCTCCTCCTGCGTGGGACCCTTTCCCTGGAGACCCCCCCCCCAAGGGCCCCTTCTCCCACAGTGCTTTCCGGAGCAGTTCCTGGCACCGGGGGGGGGCAGAGGCAGGACATGGGCACTGACTGGGGGAGCTGAATTATGACCCACCAGCCAGAGTCCTCTTGGTGTTTGCATAAGGTTTGCCAAGCCCCCCACCCCCCCACCCCCACCCCAGCAGGGCTCCTGGGTGCTTCTGGGCTGCCCAGGTGGGGGGTGTGACAAGAAGCGTGATCGAGGCTCAAGTCACACTAGCTTGGCACGGGCACTTAAGAGTTCCGGCCACTTATTCAAAGTTGCTGGTGGTTCTTTTGTCCACCAGACGAAGAACCTGTGCTGGAGCCGCTGCCCTCGCCATTGAAATGAGCGACCCCCCCCCCCCGATGTTACAGGCAGTTTTAGGCCAGCCACAATGCCTACCATTGGAGGGGTTCCCCAACTTTAGGGGCCAGTCTGGCTCACAGGAGGATGGCCTAGCAAGGATCCTGCCCTGCATTTAGGGAACCGACCTGTCCCAGTGGAACACCTTGCCTTTTCTCTGCTCCCCTGGCTGTGGGTGAGCACTGGGCTGCGTGGGGGAGTTCGCTCCTCCTTCTAATACAGTAGGTCTTCTTATGTGCCCACCAGCTTGCCCCCAATTGCTGCCTGGGCCTAAAGAAGCGCCCTCCCGGCTTTACTCACGTGTCACAGCAGCCCACGCCAAGGGGATCCAGGCAGAAGCACTTGGAGCAGTTGGCATCCCGCCAGGACTCCCCAGGGGCAAAGCGCTTCCCTTTATAGAGGCAAGGAGCTGTGAAGGCGCCGGAGAAGGAGGAGAAAGACAAAGCCGTTGGCAGGACTGGTGAAAGGATGGCACCTCCCCACCCACCCCCCTCACGGGACAGCAAGTGAGTGTTGGGTGACTGGCAATGTTGGGTGCCTCCCCCACCTCTCCCCGTGCTCTGCAAGTCAGAGGAAGGGGTTTGTGGCTGCGAAGAGGAGGATCCAAACCAAGGGGTTCAAGGATCACAAGGAAGGGCCTTTTGAGCCAACTTGAGGAAGACACCCCCCCCCCCGATGGTAAAAGCTCTTGGACCAGAGAAGGCACCGGTTCTCCTACCCTGGAGGTGTGTAAGGGGAGGGCTTGGGGGTGGCCACCTGTGTCAGCCCTGGGTTTTCCTGCATCAGAACAGGGTGGGTCTAGATAGCCTTTGGGGGTCCCCACTGACTAGGTACCACTCCAGGACTCTTATTGGGGCTCATTGTGTGCCTGAAGGGCCCTGGATCGCCCCCACCCCACCCCGGTCCCTGCCATCTCTTGCTTTGGCCTGGGGCTCTGCAGCCTCACCTTGCCCGTCCCTGGCGCCAACTCACCTTGCCCGTGGAAGAAGCAAAGGCTGTGTGTGTCCGCCGGCAGCTGGACCAGGAGAGAGGAGAAGAGGAGCAGGCAGGCCCCGGTGGTGGCCCAGGAGGTGGGCGCCCATGCCTTCTGCCGCAGGACGGCCATCCTTGCTGCCATGCTCTGGCCCTCCTGCTCCTGCCTTCGGCCTCTCGTTGGGACTTCTCTCCATAGCCCCACGGGGGCTTATAAAGGGGAGCGGCTTTACGACCTGGCCTCTCCTGTGCAGAGCGTCAGGCCTCGTTTCCGGATCAGAGGAGGTGGCAGCGAAAACGGGGGGGGGGGGGAGCAGAGTTTTAACAAGCTGTGAAAAGTTGATTCATGCCCTCAGGAAGGCCTCCAGGTGGATGGGGGGGCACTCCTGTGTCCCCCGCCTGCCTTCTGCCAGGTGGCTGAGGAGCTCCACGGCCAGGCTAGGCTGGTGCCAGGCAACCCCCCTCTCTTTGCCAGCCACCCTCCTCAAGCCCAGAGAAGGCAGGGGGACCCACTGCCAGCATGCCTGAGCACAGCCCACAAGGCAGCCCCCAAACCCTGCAGCAGCCGGGCAGGACTCTGCTGTGGAAGAAAGGTCGTGAGCAGGACCGGGCCCGGCTGGACCTCCTGCTCTGTGAGCACCCGGCAGCCTGGGCAGCCTCTTTGGCTGTGGGTGGGTGTGGAGGGAGTAAGCTGACCACTGTGGCCGGGGGTGAGCGGTTGTTGGCGGTAGAGGAGCACAGGTGGCAGCAGTGACTGGTCCTTGAGGGCAGGGATCTGGGGTTCCCTCTCTCTTATGGTCCTCCAGCCTTCTGGGGTCCCCCAAAATACCATCTAGAATTTTGTGAAAACACAATGGCTGGCTGGGTTAGGGTTAGGGTTTTTCCAGTAGTGATGTATGGAGGTGAGAGCTGGACCATAAAGAAAGCTGACCGCCAAAGAATTGATGCTTTTGAATTGTGGTGCTGGAGGAAACTCTTGAGAGTCCCCTGGACTGCAAGGGGAACAAACCTATCCATTTTGAAGGAAATCAACCATGAATGCTCCCTGGAAGGACAGATCCTGAAGCTGAGGCTCCAATCCTTTGGCCATCTCATGAGAAGAGAAGACTCCCTGGAAAAGACCCTGATGTTGAGAAAGTGTGAAGGCAAGAGGAGAAGGGGACGACAGGGGACGAGATGGTTGGACAGGGTCACAACATGACTTTGACCCGACTCCGGGAGGCAGTGGAAGACAGGAGGGCCTGGCGTGCTCTGGTCCATGGGGTCACGAAGAGTCGGACACGACTAAACGACTACACAAGAACAACAACAGGCTGCTTTGCAGCTCTTGACACCACCGGTGTGTCCCAACAGCGGTGGCCAGCCCTGCACACCTACATGAGCCAAAGGAGGCTCTCCTGGGAGCCCTCTGCTGCCCACTGTGCCTGGGGCTGTAACGCAGGATGACCCCTCGTTTGCCTTTTCTGCCTCACTTTCCCCCTCCAGCAAAGATCCCCAGGGCAGCAGAGCAGGGTGCCATCATCATGGTCAGTTGCTAGGATCAGCCAAGAGCAGGCAGGATCGTGAGTGGATCCACTGTGAGGAGCATTTCTCCCGGGAGCCCGGAGAGGCGGATCTGGCCTCTGGGCATCGCTGGCACTGGCAAGAAGCCAGGCTGCCCCAGGTGAGGAAAGGGGGCAAAATGGATCAGCGGCACAGCCAGAAGTGGGGGGGGGGGGAGGAGAAAGCCAGCCTGGTCTTGGAGCAGCACTTGCAAGAAGGGGGGAGGGTGTGGAAGGAAATGCGCCCCCTCCCCGAATGGCAGGAGAGTAGCCGTCCATGTGTGACCCCAGCTGGAGACAGGCATTGGGCGAGGACCGCCGGTGGAGCATCGGACTGGGGGCTCCCTTTGTTCCAGCTTGGTTGAGGTGAAAGCCCCCCCACCCAGTCTTTCTGCCCCCATTTCCTGTTTTCTGGCAAAATAATCCAAACCCCTCCTTGTTTTTCTTATTTTTCCTTTTTTGGTTGAGATTTTGGCAGGTGTGTCTTCATGGAAAAGAAAACTTTGTGAGGAGCAGGTGTTGAAAGCCACAAAGCGTTTTGGAAAGGAGAGACTATTTCCGCAGAGAACCTTCTGGAAACTCTGCTGAGACAGATGTTGAAAAGACAGCTTCACACCCCCCCACCTCCACTCCCTCTGCCCTGCGACCAGCCCTTGGCCCACCTTGAGGCCTCTGGGCCCCCACAGCGCCTCCTGCCCTCAGGAAGGCAGCTTTGGCCCAAAGCTGTGCGGCCAGAACAATCTTTCTCTTCTCTGGGGTGGGGGTGGGGGCGGCCAAACTCTTGGGGATCCTGGTGGGGGAAGATCTCCGGGTTGCCATGGAAACCCCAGCCACGGGTGCAAAGATCTTGCTCCAAGGAGCCCAGAGTCTCTGCAGCAGAGCCTTGACACCCTCCGATTGAAGAGGCCGAGGGCAGTGTGTGTGTGTGGGGGGGAGAAAGTGACCTCAGAAAGCACCACAAAGCCCATCAAGCACACCATAAGGGGATCATCAGAGGCACAGTGTCACCTCTAAGCAATCTGTGTGTGAAGAGGGGAGAGGAGCATGGAGCCTTTCAGAGTGGCCTCCCCCTGAGGGGGATGATGCCAAGGCTGGCGGCTGAGGTGAGAGAGAGGGAGTTTGGGAAGAGCTGAAGGGTCAGAGCCACCCAGCTCAGGGTAGGCAGGAACGGAGAATGGGGAGTCAAGGCCAGCACTTGGTAGGCTGGAAGGGGGGGGGTCTGTCATGGGGGAGGGGAGGGGTGATTGGGGGGAGCGGCAGAAGCGAAAGGCAGAGGAGCTGCAGGATGGCCCGTGAGGTCCTTCCAGGGTGGTCATCTGGATGCCATGGCTCCCTTCCCACCCCCCCACCCCACCCCCGCCCGTGGAGTAGCCCGGATCCCTTCCGCCGGTTGATCCGGGGATGGTCAGGGGTGGGGTGTGTTTCTGGGTCGGGCCGGTGCGCGCTGTGCTCCGACTGCCTTCGCCAAGAGGGAAGGGCCGGAGGTGTGGGGGGAGGCTCCAGAGGTGGCCCATGGGGCACGGGCTGGACATGGGGCAAAACCGGAGGCGCCTTTCGTGCTGCCCACGAGGCAATGGCCGCATCGGCTGCAGGGCCGGTGTCGGGGGGCGTGGGAAGGGGTGGGGGGCTCCTGGCCGCCTTGGCATCGGTTGGCCAGTGGGGTTGTTTTTGCCGGGGGTGGGGGTGGGTGGGGGTGGGGCAGCTCCATTGGCTCCGTCGTTGCTGCAGGCCGGCCGCTGGGCGAAGGGCTGTCAGAGCCGAGCTGCGGTCAGTACCTGAACCTTCTCAGCCTTGGCTGTCCCTCCCCCCCCCCCGCCGCCGCCGCCGCCGCCGCTGCTCCGGGTGGGCAGTTTGCGCGTTTTTTCAGACAAGCCACAGTAGAAGTTTTACTGGGAGTTATCTGAGATGCCTAGTTCCTGCCCGAACAGCCCCCCCCCCCCAAAAAAAGAGGGCTGGCCAAATCTCAGGCCAGCGGTTTTGCTGCCAGCCGCCTTTTCAGCATTTTGTTCGAGGGAGAGCCGGACCGTTCGTGTTCCTTCGCACAGGGAGGGGCCGCCTGGAGGTCGACCAGCTGAGTCGGGGGAGAGCCAGCCGGCCGAATCGGAGGCAAACGGGCCCCGGGGCGTTTTGTGCGGCCCCGCTCCGAATGTTCTTTTAGGAGGACGTGCGCTGGGAGGCCTGGCACGGATTCAGACCTTTCAGCAGATTAGAACCAAAAGCGAATCTAGAGGGAGGGGGCGAAATGAACGGGGGGGGGAAGTGTCCCTTCCGGATCATGGCAAACACAACAAGGCTACCGGGGCGCACTCTCTCACCCCCAACAGCCAAGAGGGCTAACCAGCAAACCCGGCATGCTGTCCTGGACAGAATGACGGACTAGGACACAGGAGGCCTGGGTTCAAATCCCCGCTCAGCTTCGGGAGGTCTCTGAGGGAGAGGAACTGGCAAAGCCACTCCTTAAATAGCTCGCCCATCACTTCCCTTGACAGGCCTGTCCGGGTCGCTAGACGTCGGTTCGGACTCGGGCCCATCGCCCAACCTGACCTAAAGAGCAAGCCAGGGGAGAGGAGGGGGGCGCGGGGGTGTCCTCGCAGGGAAGGGGCGGCGAAAGGAGAAGCGCGCCTTGCCGCCGCCCCGACTCCTCCGCCGGCCTCTGCCCGCAGCCCTTCTCCGACCAGAAGGGACTGCCTGGGACGGATCGGGTCCGGGAGGCTGGGATTCCCTCCCCGGCTCCCCCCGAGCTGTCCGGTTGTGGCACAAGCGAGCGCGACCCCTTTGGCGGCTACCGCACAACATTGGCGCGCCCATCCCTGACCTTTTCGACTCTTGGTTGGAGCCAGGCTGGAGCGGCGGGGATGATACGGTTGAGAGTTGGGGGGCCTTAAAATACGCAACAGAAGCCCGGTTCTTTAAGGTTAGAATCAGCTACAGAATCCAGCGCTTCATGAAATAACACACCGGGGGCCATCTTTAAAGGGGGAAAATGGTATTTGCTCACTAAAATTCTAGGGATACAGCAGGCAAACAGAAGCTTAAAAATTAAGAGACACTATTGATAAGTTAAAAAGGGGCAAAGCACCAGGAACGGATGGGTTAAAACCAGAATACGATAAAAGATATAAAATGATGTTGGTACCTAAATTAGAGTCTCTCTACAACAAAAATAGTGAAAGGAGATAGGATTGCAACATCCTGGAAGCATTCATTAATGATATGAATACCAATGGGGAATAAAAATTTAACTGACCTGGGAGCTTATAGACCTCTTTCTTTGTTTAACCAGGATCTAAGATATTTACATGGGACGTGGCGTTGTGGATTAAACCGCAGAAGCCTCTGTGCTGCAAGGTCAGAAGACCAGCCGTCATAAGATCGAATCTACGAGGCAAAGTGAGCTCCTGTCGCTTGTCCCAGCTCTTGCCAACCTAGCAGTTCGAAAGCATGTAAATGCAAGTAGATAAATAGGTATCACCTCAGTGGGAAGGTAATGGCGTTCTGTGTCTAGTTGTGCTGGCCACTGGACCACGGAAACTGTCTTCGGACAAACGCTGGCTCTATGGCTTGGAAACGGGGATGAGCACTGTGCCCTAGAGCCGGACACAACTGGACAAATTGTCAAGGAGAACCTCTACTTTTACCTAAGATATTTACAGCAATAATGGCAAATAGGATGAATAAGCTTATTGATAAATACATCAAGGATTATCAATGTGGCTTTATAATAGGAGACAAATGGCAAATTTGACAAGAAGAGTTCTAAACATTATACATGTAATAGGAAAACAAAAAGTGAATGTGGGCTTAATCACACTGCATATTTTGAAGGCTTTTGATTGTGTGGAATGGCCAACATTAAAAGAAAGAAAGAATGGAAAGTAATATTTAAGGAAATAACTGAAATAATGGGATTGAATATTTCAATGTCCCCAATAACAGCCTTATTGAATTTGAGTAAAGATCAATTGGTGAATGAAAATAAGGATTTAATAATAATAATGATTACGGCTGCAAGGATAATTATGGCAAGGAATTGGAGAAATGAAAATCAATTTAACCTTGAGGAATGGTATAGAGAATTGTGGGACATGGCTATTAATGATAAACTGACATGTGATATGAAAATAAGCAGGGGCCAAATGAAAAATAATGACTAAAAAAATATGGAATGTATTTTTAGAACATGTATTTCGGAGAGGGAGGGGGTATACACCGAGTGAAGAAACATTGAAATTTTGGAATGAAAATGGATGGAAAGAAGTGTAATGCTAGTCCTGAGGGTGATGGGTGCACTGTTATGTTTTGTAATTTATAGTCTTGTAATTTATAGGGTTTTTTTGTAGTAGTAGGTATTTTGCATTTTTCGTATTTTTTTGTATTTTTTGTACTTTTTTATTAAAATAAAATTTTAAAAAAGTGGTAATACAAACATTAGGATTTGGGGAACAATTTAGAGGAGAGATAAATCAGCCATCTTCAGAAAATACCGCATTTGTAATAGTCAGTGATGGTGTAAGCGAACCAATATTCCCAGGCCACATTGTGAGACCGTGAAGTCCTCTTTCCCTGATATCATTTGCTATAGCTATAGAATTGCTTTGTTTTTGTTTAGTTGTTAAGTCATGTCCGACTCTTGGTGACCCCAAGGACCAGAGCACATGCCAGGCCCTCCTGTCTTCCACGGCCTCCCAGAGTTGGGTCAAATTCACGTTGGTCGCTTTGGTGACCCTGTCCATCCATCTCGTCCTCTGTCGTCCCCTTCTCCTCTTCCCCTTACACTTTCCTAACATCAGGGTCTTTTCCAGGGAGTCTTCTCTTCTCATGAGATGGCCAAGTATTGGAGCCTCAGTTTCAGGATCTGTCCTTCCAGTGAGCACTCAGGGTTGATTTCCTTTAGAACGCTATTAGAGAAGATAAACGAATTTGGGGTATAGGTATTAAGAATAGGTAATATTAAGGGACGTGGTGGCGCTGCGGGTTAAACCGCAAAAGCCTTTGTGCTGCAAGGTCAGAAGACCAGCCGTTGTAAGATCAAATCCATGACTCTATGGCTTGGAGATGGGGATGGACTAAATGTCAAGGGGACTCTTTACCTAATATTAAGGTAAAGAAAATATTATTTAAAAGGCTTACTTTTGCAAATATTTAGGGAGAATTTATTGAGTATGTAGAAATAGAGGAAAGGAAGAACACTATCACAGGAGTTGTTACAGTTTTGGAAGGGGAATCCACGAAGGAAGGATGATTGACTACATCTCCAGCGGTCCTGATGGGGGTGGGGAGGGACACATTGTCATAGTTGTTTTGATGTCTTGTGTATAAAACTTGTGTTTTGTTTTTATTTTTTAAAGATTAGATTGTGTAGTGTATGTTAATTAAAAAAATTTTTTTGGAAGTCAAGAGAAGAAAGCAGACCATAACAGATAGCAAAAAGTTGTGTTTTTTTTGGTTTTTGTGGGTTTTTCGGGTCTTTGGCCGTGTTCTGAAGGTTGTTCTTCCTGATGTTTCGCCAGTCTCTGTGGCCAACATCTTCAGAGGGCTGGAGTAGGAACTCTGTCCATGCTCTGTTGTTGTTTGTTGGATAGTTGAGTATTTATAGCTGTGGGAACAGTGTTTGTCTTTTTTCAGGAGTTAGGCTGATCAGCATGTTTTTGTTGTAATAAAGGGGGGGGAGAGTTTATCTGTCACTGTGGTTGATGGGTGTCGTTAGCTGGTCTTTTTTGTGCACTGATCCCTGGCCTCCTAGCCCTTGTGGCTGGGTAGAGTTCGTTGACCTTTTGCAGGCTGTATTTTTCAGAATTGGAAGCCAGGCCGTGTTTAGTTTTAGACCTTCTTCCTTTCTGTTGAAGTTCTGTTTATGTTTATGGATTTCGATGGCTTCCCTGTGCAGTCTAACATACAGATTGCTGGTGTTGTCCAGTACAGTGGTGCCTCGCATAGCGAGGTTAATCCGTTCCGGATTAACCTTCGCTATGCTGAAGCATCGTTAAACGGTACAGAAAAGCCCATTAGAACGCATTAAACATGGTTTAATGCGTTCCAAATGGGCCAAATACTCACCGTTCAACGAAGCTTCGTAATGGCCGGCAGCCATTTTCGCGCCCTCGCCTCACTTAACGAGGGCGCGAAAACGCTGCGTGCGGCCATTTTGGGCCATTTCCGGCCATTTCCGCGCTTCCGGCGGCCATTTTGGCCGCCGAACAGCTGATTGTCGGGCTTCGTTTTGCGAAGATCGGTAAGCGAAATGCTTACCGGTCTTCGCAAAGCGAATTGAGCCCTATTCAAAAGACGTTAAGCGATCGCATTAGCGATCCGAAAAAAAGGATCGCTATGCGATTTCGTCGTTATGCGGTGCGCTCGTTAAGCGAGGCACCACTGTACTTCAGTATTTTGAAATAGAATTTCATGTCCGGCTTGTTTTAGGGCATGTTCAGCTACTGCTGATTTTTCAGGTTGTTTCAGTCTGCAGTGTCATTTTTTTTTATTCTGGTGTGAATGCTGCGTTTTGTAGTTCCAATATATACCTGTCCACAACTGCAAGGTATCCGGTATACTCATGCAGTGGTGCGGGGTCCCTTCTGTCCTCTGCTGACTGTAACATTTGTTGTATTTTTGTGATGGGCTTGAATACTGTTTGTAGGTTGTGTTTTTTCAAAAGTTTCCCCATGCGGTCCGTGACCCTTTTGATGTATGGCAGAAATACTTTATTTGTGGGTAGCTATTTTTTCTTCTTCAGTTTGGTGTTGTTTTCTTGGTTTGATGTCTCTTGTGATTTCATTTTTGGAGTAGCCATTTGCCTGTAAGGCCCAATTCAGATGGTTGAGAAACTGAGCTTCACAGTTCCGATTTGCACGGTTTACCAGTGTTTTGATTATGCCTCTTTTTTTGCTGTGGGTGGTGGTTGGAGTTTTTGTGCAGGTACCAGTCTGTGTGGGTGGGTTTTCTGTAGACCCTGTGTCCCAGTCGGAGGTCAGTTTTGCATACGACCACGACATCTAAGAACGGGAGTTGGTCCTCTATTTCTTTTTCCATGGTGAATTGATTATTTGGGTGGATGCTGTTGAGATGGTTAGAAATTCTTCCAATTTTTCTTCACCATGGCTCCAAATTGCAAAGGTGTCATCCACATATTTTTTCCTCAGCCCACATATCGAGAGAAGAACTGCAGAACAATCTCCCTGCAGGATGCATCTCCCTCTGGACTTCCCAAGACGCAGCCTTCTAGTCAGGCTTCTTGGAAGGAGAGCAATGGCGTCAACAAAAACATGCGGGGGAAGAAAGGGAGGAAGAAGGGCAGAGTTTTTCTTAAGGTCAAGAAAATAAACCCCAGTGCTGTCCTCTGAAGATGCTGGCCACAGAGACTGGTGAAATGCCAGGAAGAACAACCTTCAGAACATGGCCAAAGAGCCCGAAAAACCCACAACAACCATTAGATCCCGGCCATGAAAGCCTTCGCGAATACAAAATAACCCCCGCTGATAGGTTAGTGTTCAAGACAACAGGCAAGCAAGTTGGTCTGTGAAAGAGGCTCCCTCCTCCCACAAGTCACTGTGTTGAAATTTGCATTGAGGTTGCTGATTGGCCAACATTCCTTCTCAATTTAGCATATATTAATTTCAACAAGTCCCAACATGCTTCATAGGTTCTGGAAGTGGTCTCTTGGTAAAGGCACAGTAAGGATATCTGCTTCTCTTCTCAGCAGTTGGGCAATAGGCCATACGGACAATTGGACAATAGGTAATCTTTCTTAATAAGGTCATGCACCAGTAGGTCGCTCCGGTCAGTGTGCTTGGTGCATGCATTCATCTTCTTACCCTGTGAAAGCTTAATGCAGCCCTAGTTGTCTTCCATCATCTGGAACAATGTTTCTCCATCTATCTCAAAGTCCTTTGGCAGTTTCTTCAGCCATAACAGTTCTCTGCATGCTTCTGCTGCTACAACAAACTCAGACTCTGTAGAAGATAAAGCTATAAGACCTTGATTATGACTACTCTATAGCGTAGGACCCCCACCATAAAGAAACAGGAAACCACTGGTAGATTTGCAATCTCTGCTGTTCTCTGCCCAGTCTGCCTCTATACCCTATAAGCCTTGGGTTCTTGCTAGCTGGCAATCTTAGCTTAAAGTAAGTGAAGTTTCAAGCCTTTGGCTACTCTTTTGACACCTGTCCAGTCACTCTGGGTTGGCGAGCTAACTCTTCTGCTCAATATTCCTACGGTAGTAGGTATGTCAACTCTGATAATGGTTGTCAGGTACAAATCTTTCCTATAGATGTTTTGTACTGGTTATTGTTGGATAAAGGTTTGTCTTTTGCTCTGTTTTTAAGAAAGTCTGTTTGCATGAGTGTTGCAACACTGTGGGCATCTGGCAAGTAACTTTTATGTCTCTGATTGAACAAAGATGAGCCATCTCCCTCTTTCTCAGTTTGAATGCCCAAATACTATGTTTCATCTCCAAATACTTTTATCTCTACCTCTTTGCTAAGTTCTCTTTGTATTCCTGTTCTTTGCATGTGGCTACGATCACATGAAGTGAAGAGAGTAGGAAAAACCACTGGGCTACTCAGGTATAATCTAAACCAAATCCCTTATGAATACACAGTGGAAGTAAAGAACAGATTTAAGGAACTAGATTTGGTGGACAGAGTGCCTGAAGAACTTTGGATAGAGGCTCGTAACATTGTACAGGAGGCAGCAACAAAAACCAACCCAAAGAAAAGAAATGCAAGAAAGCAAAGTGGCTGTCCAACGAGGCCTTACAAACAGCAGAGAAGAGAAGGGAAACAAAATGCAAGGGAGATAGGGAAAGTTACAGAAAACTCAATGCAGAATTCCAAAGAATAGCAAGGAGAGACAAGAGGGCCTTCTTAAATGAACAATGCAAAGAAATAGAGGAAAATAACAGAAAAGGAAAAACCAGAGATCTGTTCAGGAAAATTGGAGATATTAGAGGAACATTTTGTGCAAAGATGAACATGATAAAGGACAAAAATGGGAGGGACCTAACAGAAGCAGAAGACATCAAGAAGAGGTGGCAAGAATACACAGAGGAATTATATCAGAAAGATTCCGATATCCCGGAAAACCCAGACAATATAGTTGCTGACCTTGAGCCAGACATCCTGGAGAGTGAAGTCAAGTGGGCCTTAGAAAGCCTGGCTAACAACAAGGCCAGTGGAGGTGATGGCATTCCAGTTGAACTATTTAAAATCTTAAAAGATGATGCTGTTAAGGTGCTACATTCAATATGCCAGCAAGTTTGGAAAACTCAACAGTGGCCAGAGGATTGGAAAAGATTAGTCTACATCCCAATCCCAAAGAAAGGCAGTGCCAAAGAATGCTCCAACTACCATACAATTGCACTCATTTCACACGCTAGCAAGGTTATGCTCAAAATCCTACAAGGTAGGCTTCAACAGTATGTGGACCGAGAACTCCCAGAAGTGCAAGCTGGATTTCGAAGGGGCAGAGGAACTCGAGACCAAATTACTAACATGTGCTAGATTATGGAGAAAGCCAAAGAGTTCCAGAAAAATATCTACTTCTGCTTCATTGACTATGCAAAAGCCTTTGACTGTGTGGACCACAACAAACTATGGCAAGTCCTTAAAGAAATGGGAGTGCCTGACCACCTTGTCCATCTCCTGAGAAACCTATACGTGGGACAGGAAGCAACAGTTAGAACTGGATATGGAACAACTGATTGGTTCAAAATTGGGAAAGGAGTACGGCAAGGCTGTATATTGTCCCCCGGCTTATTTAACTTATATGCAGAATACATCATGCAGAAGGCTGGACTGGAAGAATCCCAAGCCGGAATTAGGTTGCCAGAAGAAATATCAACAACCTCAGATATGCAGATGATACCACTCTGATGGCAGAAAGTGAGGAGGAATTAAAGAACCTTGTAATGAGGGTGAAAGAGGAGAGTGCAAAAAACGGCCTGAAACTCAACATCAAAAAAACAAAGAACATGGCCACTGGACCCATCACCTCCTGGGAAATTGAAGGGGAAGATATGGAGGCAGTGACAGATTTTACTTTCTTGGGCTCGATGATCACTGCAGATGGAGACAGCAGCCACGAAATTAAAAGATGCCTGCTTCTTGGGAGGAAAGCGATGACAAATCTTGACAGCATCTTAAAAAGCAGAGACATCACCTTGCCAACAAAAGTCCGAATAGTCAAAGCAATGGTTTTTCCTGTCATGATGTATGGATGTGAGAGCTGGACCATAAAGAAAGCAGACTACCGAAGAATTGATGCCTTTGAATTGTGGTGCTGGAGGAGACTCTTGAGAGTTCCCTGGACTGCAAAGAGAACAAACCTAACAATTCTAAAGGAAATCAACCCTGAGTGCTCACTGGAAGGACAGATCCTAAGCTGAGGCTCCAGTACTTTGGCCATCTCATGAGAGGAGAAGACTCCTTGGAAAAGACTTTGATGTTGGGAAAGTGTGAAGGCAAGAGGAGAAAGGGATGACAGAGAACGAGATGGATGGACAGGGTCACCGAAGCTACCAACATGAATTTGACCCAACTCCGGGAGGCAGTGGAAGACAGGAGGGCCTGGCATGCTCTGGTCCATGGGGTCACGAAGAGTCGGACATGACTAAACGACTAAACGACGATGACGATGATCATACCATCAACATAATTTAAAAAAGGCACAATGTCCATTTCTGGTATACAAGCAGCAATTTCCCTTCCTTTGGTTGAAGTAGCAGCTTCTGCACTTTGTCCTTCCAGGCTCTGGGTGCATGCTTCAACTCATCTAGGCTTTTTTTCAATTTACAAATGATGTCAGGGTGTTCCTGGTCAACGGAACCTGGCACTTGTTACATATAAAGCTCTTCTTCAATCTCTCCATGTAGAAACTGAGTCTTGACATCTAGGTGTTTTGCTTGCATCTGTCTGGAGGCTGCCACGCTCAAGAGCATTCTTACATAATCATAAAAGAATTGGGTTGGGAGGGGCCTAGAAGACTATCAAGTCCAACCCCCTGCTCAATGCAGGAATCCAAATCAAAGCAGATATGGCAGATGGTTGTGCAATTATCTCTTGAAGGCCACCAGTGCTGGAACACTCACCAACTCCTCAGGTCATGGGTCCCATTGTCATACTGCTATAACAGTTAAGAAGTCCTTCCTGATAGTCTGTCCAAATCTAGCTTCCTGTAGTTTGAGCCCATTATTATATGCCCTGCACTCTGGGATGATCAAGAACAAGTCATGCCCCTCCTTTTTTGAAAAGTGAGATTAGATTTGTCTGTCAGGCTTTGTTCGTGACAAATCCATGCTGTCATCAACTTACTACAGCATTTTTAGAAAGGTGTTTGTGGAGTGGCTGCTTTGTAATCTGCTCCAAAATTTTTCATTGGATTGATGTCAGGCGACAGGTTGCAGTTCCCTTCTTCTTCTGCCCCTTTTGGAAGATTGGAACAGTGCTAGCCCTCCTCCAATCACCTAGCACTTTGCCCCATCCTCCATAATTTAAAGAAAATAAGAGACCGTGCTTCTGAGGTCTTTTTAGCCACTTCCTTCAATAGCCCGGGATGCAGTTAGAGGATCTGAACTCAGTTAAAGTAGTAAGGTACACCTTGACTGTTTCTCAGTCTCAAGATGACCGAGCTGAAGTAGGGAATGAGCACTTCTGCCTTTTCTTTGTTGTCTGTTATAATTTTCCCTGTTTCTTTTCTTTGTCTTTTGCCTTTCATGTACCCGAAGAATGCTTTTTTGTTGCTTTTAGCATCTCTTGCTCACTGCAGCTCATTCCCAGCTTTTACTGTGCTGTGTTTGACAACTGCAACAAAAGGTTCATCAGAGTCTTCTCCATATTTTTACAGAAAACCAGCAAAAACAGGCAAGGGGGTGGCACACCTCTGTTGGATCATGATGAGTGTCTGTCTGCTGGTTCTGGAACCCGTGTGGACATGTGTGCTTGTTGCCTGGGACCTCTTAGTTGCACAGCTTGGCCGCTTACTCCATCTGCATCTCCTCCTTTTGGTGTACTGTTTTCATCTGGTCTGTCCTCCTCCTCCTCTGTCTCAGACTCAGTTTGTGAGGCCACTGACATTACTATGTCTGGGAGAGGTGGGTGGCATTGATCTTGCTCATTAGAGCTGTCTAACATAATACCTTTTGTCAGTCTTCCTTTATTCATCAGAGTGAACCACATGTCCTGCCCTGACTTCACCTGTCCTTAGACTCATGACTGTGTGCCCTTTGACATCAGAAGCACAGCCAACAAATATTGTCTGCCCAGTTCTAGAGTCTAATTTATGCCTTTTCTCTTTGAGATGTAAGAGTGTGCAGTGCTTCCAAATCTCTACAGTGGGGTCTTGACTTGAGAACTTAATCCGTATTGGAAGGCGGTTCTCAAGTCAAAAAGTCTGTAAGTCAAGTCTCCATTGACCTACAGTGCATTGAAAACGATTAATCCCGTAACAGGCTGTTTTTGTTCCATTTTGGTTTTTTTCTGGTCTGTAAGTCAAATCTCAGTCTGCAAGTCAAACCTAAATTTTGCGGCCAGAGAAGTCTGTAACTCAAAAAGTCTGTAAGTCAAGCCGTCTGTAAGTCAAGGGTCCACTGTAGTGTGTTTACATTTGAGACCCTGCCATGACACATTTCAAGCAGCATTTTGTGGATGCCTTTTGTTTGTAGTCTCTTCTGGGGATACATTGTTGTCATGATTGCATGACCCCAAAGCTTCCCGGGTAGCTCTGTGTTTGCAAGCGTGCATTTAGTCATCTCTAGAAGAGATCTTAGTTTTCTCTCCACTAGTCCATTCTGTTCATAGAGAACAGACCGTCTGTGCAGAATGCCTTGTTCTTCAAAGAATGACTGTGTGTAGTGTGAAATGTACTCACCGCCATTATGCAGTTGGAATGCCTGGGGTTTTCCTCCAAATTTGTTCCTCGCCATGGCCATATATTTCTTCAGAAGGTTGTGGGTCTCCCTTTTGTTCTTCAGTAGATATGTGACACAACACCTTGAGAAATCATCCATGAAAATTAGAATGTATTTGTTGCCTCCCATTGATGGCACACTGATCCAGCCACACAGGTCAGTATGAATTAATTCTAATAACTTTATGCTTCTTTTCTCAGTACTTGAGCAAAATGAAGGTCTGACCCCACTCAAGGGAAGCTTCCCTGAAGAAAAAGGTATACACCTGCTTGCAGAAGGACAGCAAAGAGGAGGCCAGCCTGGGTCTCCAGTGGGAGGGAGTTCCAGAGTCTCTGGGAGCAGCGACCGAGATGGCTCTCTTCCTGTGTCTCCACCAAGCATGCTTGTGAGGGTGGTGGGACTGAGATAAAGGCCTCTCCTGATGACCTTAACTCCCGAGCAGGTTCGTAGAGGGAGAGGCAGTCCAGAGGCTCCAAGACGCAGGCAAATAACCAACGACCTCTCTCACACAGCCTGGGCCTGTTCAAAATTGCAGCCCTTGGAGACCCGCTTTCAAATACATGGAAAGGGACTCATCAGGGAATCCAGTCACAGGTCTCCCTCCTGTCACCTTTGGAGACAGGTGGCATCCTTGGTGTCCAGGAACTGCAGGTGTTGCGAGTGCGAAAGATGCACCTCCTTCTGTATCCACACATATTCCCAAGGGTGCTGAGGCAGTGAGGCGGCAGCCATGCAACCTCCCTCCTGCCCTTCTGGTCCCCCCCCCCCAAGGAGGTGGGTGGGTTGCTCTCTTCCATTGCCACCAGCCGTTGCTGCAGCTCTCCTTTCCCTTTGCCCGCTCCGGCCCGTTCTCGGTATTTCCCTATTTTTGGAAAGGTGAAATGGGCACGGAGGAAGGCTTGGAGAGTTCAGGCCCTGCTCCTGGCAGCAGCTCATGCTGCAGGAAAACAACAACATCCGTGCCCGGGTGAGAGGCTGGCACCCCATAAATCCCCTTCCGCAGGTGCTTTGTAGCCTCCAGGAGGAAATGAGGGCACGACTCAACTCGGCCAAATGCCCTGCAGTTTCCTGCAGGTGAGTCAGAAACAGCGGGTGGGGGTGGGGGTTGAGAGCCAATGCTGCTCATTCCTGGACTGGAAGGGGAGGCCTGTCCCTCCCTTGGGCAGAGACTGGACAGGAGCTGTGGTGGGCTCCTGATACCCACAAGGGGCAAGGGAGTCTTGCCCCTGCCCCTCAGAATCCCAGATCTGTTTTAATATAGACAGACAGACAGACTTTGTTATGAGGGTGCAAGTTAGGGTACGATCAGACAGTGCTTCATTTCATGTTATCATATCCTCCACAGTCAGATTCAGATTTTCAGATTAGGCCTCCTTCAGTCTTGAGAGACGATGGTCACGTGCTCTGTATGGAGGACTTGGAACAGCATCTGGTGTGGCTGAGGAGGCCAATGCGAGAGTGACCATCCCTTCCACACTGAAAACAAATCCAATCTGTCCCCTGTCCAGCTCCCTGGTTTTGCTGGTTTCGGGTCTCCATAGTATGTCTCCTGATATTCTGGAGAGTGTTGGCATCGAGAGAGCTTATGCAGGTAGTAGATTTCCTGATGTGGAGGCTCTCGATATGAAGGGGAGATATGGTGCCGCTTCTCCAAACGCTTGTGAGGAGGGGACTGCCACGAGGAGGAGTTGGAATTGGAAAGTTGAATAAAAGTTGCCTGCCCTGTAGATGTAGGGTTCATGTGGGCCGAGGTCGGGCTGGAAAAAACATCAGCCACTGAAGGGTCATGAGTGGGCAAGAGGCTCGGTAAAGAGGTTGGAGACTGGCCCGGAGGTAGCGGAAGGGGGTCCTCCATCTCTGACGGGGAGTCAGGAACCTCCCTCGAAGACCTCTCTAGAATCGGAGATGAACGAGATGGTGGATGAGAAGGAGGCTCCAGCAGTTGGTGAGGCTTGGAAGGATGTTTAGCCTTCTTCTGCTGAATGTTCTCAAGAGGAGTCTCGAGCCCATATTGAAGAGAGCTTTGAGATCAACGCCAATTTCGACTGCAAGGAGGACTTTGAGGTCAATCTTTGCTTCGGTGATGGGGTGGTCGGTGCCGAGACCGGATCTGCCAATTCGGATCTTGGGATGGGCATCAAGGTAGGCTCCATGATCGTAGGATCAGAAGGTTGGAAGGATTTCTCCCAAAGGAAAGATTGAAGGTGCTGGAGGTGTAGCTTGAGTGCAGCTTTTGTCAGTCTCATGCATTCTGGACAGGAGTGAGTTTGGTGTTGTTCCCACAAACAAAAAAGACAGCAATCGTGGCTGTCAGAGAGGGGAATCTTGTTGGCACACAAAATGCAATGCTTAAATGGGCCCAGAGGGACCATAAAAGGGGCGGGAGACGGGGTGGCGGCGGCGGAAACGAAGGTAACAGAAAAAAGGAGATAAAACTCACAGGGAAACATCCAATGGGAAAAAAGTATCAAATGTGCCAGGGAGGCAAGGAGAAGATCCAAAGATCACGAATGAAATAGTTGCTCTAGTCATCATGAAGGAGTCTGAACTCAGCACTGGCTAAAAGGAACGGAATTTCAATGGGTGAAGCATGCGCTCCATGGGGGAACGTCCTACTAATCACGTGTTTTTAAGCTCTGGAAATTTCCAAGAAGTCCTGCGCAGGTGCAGAATTAATCCATTCATGTGCATTCACAGAGGCCAGGACGAAGAACAGACAGTGCTTCATTTCATCTTCTAGACGGCTTTGGGACGGGGTGGATTTGCTCCATTTTCCAGCAACCACGTGACATGCAAGCAATCACGCACCCTAGAATCACAGAAACCTAGAATAATGGAGTTGGAAAGGGCCTCTAAGGCAATAAAATCTGCCCCCTGCTCAAAGCATGAATCCAAAGCAAAGCAGGTCTGACACGTGATTGTCCAATTTTCTCTTGAATGTCTCCAGAGTTGGAGCACTCGCCCCCCCCCAGCTGGGGTCACTCCTGTAGTTCCATTGTTGTACTGCTGTAACAGTGAAGAAGTTTTTTTCCCCCTGATATTCAACCAAAATCTGGCTTCCTCTAGCTTGAGAACAGGTCATCCCAGAGTGCAGGACATTCTGGGATGACAGAGAACAGATCCTGCCACTCTTCTGTAGGACAGCCTTTCAAGGCTTTGAAGAGTGCTCTCCTCCTCTCTCCCCTCAGCCTTCTTTTCTCACGGCTAAACATTCCAGGTCTTTCAGTCTTTCCTCCTTATAAGGCTTGTTTTCCAGTCCCCTGATCTTCCTGGTGGCCCTCCTTTGAACTTGCTCCAGTCTAAACCTATTCCATGGATCCTTTTTTTCCCCAAGTGCAGTGGGATCACTTGGTGTGAGTTTGGTTTCTGGCATGCATGATCGCCGAGCCAGTACCCAAGCGACACTGGCAGGTGGTTCCCCCAGCAAGTCAGTGCTGTGCCACTTTGATGGCATACCAATAACATGATACATCACTTGCCAATAAATGGGGGGGGGGAATGAAGCTTTCCCCCACTCCTCATGAAGGGGAGGGGAGGCTGGCCCATGTTCCTGCAGTCACAGCTGCCCACTTCCATGTGTGCCCATCAGATGCCACTTCTAGAGGGAGAGGGCACTGAAGCTAATGGGAACCTGCTCTGGAGGCAACGGAGGGCTGGCCGGGCAGGTGATGCTGCCGCTCTTCAATTGCCCGAGGGAGGATGAGTGAGGTGTGTGCGTGCGTGCATGCCTGTGTGTGTGTGTGTGTGTCTCTGTGTGTGTGCATGCCCACATACCTGTGTAGTGGAGGCCAAGAGGGTCAAAAGAATCAAGATCCCGACCAGGGTGGTGTTGATGGTGGTGCCATCAGTCCATCAACGTCCCAAAGCAGGAGGAGCAGAAGCGTCTCCAGAGGAAGGGAGCCAGCCAACCTAGGTGTATCCTGGTGGCCAAATGTCCTCCTTTAGGAAGGACAGTCCTCCCTTTGGAGAGCAGCCCTCCTTTTGGGGGTTGTTTAAGTGGCCACACGACACACACCCATCCCTGGCTGAGCAGGGAAAGCAGAGGCTTTGACTGGTCAATGTACCTGATCAGCCCTCTCTCAATTTTTTAAGTAAAATGGTTGAGAGGGTGGAGTCATTTTGTGAGAAAAAGAAGCAAGCCACACACTGACAATTGACAGGAAAGACATGGCCTCGCTGGTCAATTCTGTATGAACACTGGATGGGAGGTCAGTCCCAGGAGTGGAGCTTCTAAAACGACCATTCAGGCCACTCCTCGGAAAGAACTGGTTGTTGTCTAGCTAGATATTTTAACAAAACTACAGTAACCTCTGTTTATTTTCTTTCTATAAATGCTGAATATACAAGGCATAGGATACCACCATACATTTAATTGGATGAAATGCTTGAAATGTTTTCCCTGGAAAAAATGGTGTTATAATTTTTTTCCTGTTTTATTCATAGCATATAGTCCTTGAAGAAAAAATATATATATATATAAAACATAGACTTTGAAGAAGGCTGAGAAGGCTAAGCCAGAATGTGTTGGGCTTTTAATTTGGAATGAAGTGCACTGTAAACCTTTTACATGCTGGGACCGGAGGCTCTTTGTGCCTTACAGCTTTGGTGGATGTCCCCGTTCCTTTCTGTTCTTGTTGCAGGATGCCACCAACCAGGCAAAAGCCCAGGGCATCGGCTCACAGCCACCATGTCCTTCAATCTGTCCAATGTGACACCGTTTTGGAGTGTTATTAAACACTCTGCCTGATTTGTTTGATTTTATACCCCATCTTTCTCTCAGTGCTGTGTCCCAAGGTCACACAGTCCCGAGGTGCAACAGGGTGAGGATGGCAGCAGAGTATTTCCCCTTAAACTGCAGTAATCATGTCTGATCATGAATACTATTTGCATATCTTAGCTTAAATAAGAGTGCACCTTCCCTTAGGCAGAACGCCCTCCGTTTTGGAGCAGTTTGGGCTACAGGCCCTCCTTCTGGGGATCTCTCTCCTCCTTTTGGGCCACGGAGCCTCTGCCCTCCTCTCCACCTGCCAAGGTCAACCAGGCGAGCCTAGCTTTTGTCTTTAGTGCGGTGGAGGCAACTGGTCAATTGGTCACCTGGTTGTCCCAGCCTCGTGGTGACCTTTCAGCTCCATTTGGCCCTCTGGGCAACCTGGCTCCTTGAGCCTAGGAGGGCATCACATCTGGCCCACATGTGCTTGTGGCTCGAACCCAGGTCTTATACACTTTTCACCTGCTGAAGAGCGTGACCCAGCTCCAAAGCTCATCTTCTTTGTAACTGCTCAGTGACCCAGTCATGATATTGCTTCACCCAGGGCTGGGCCAGGAAGGTTGAGCTGCCCTGGCCCTGCGATGCCAGAACCAGCAGAGAGCTTTCTGGGGGCGCCTTGAAGGCGAATGCCTTTGATTTGGCAGGAGCTTCTGGGGGCCGCAGCCACCCACGCTTTCAGGGGCATGGAGGGCTCAATCCAGCAGAGTGAGCCGGGGGCCCTTCTTGCCAGAGCCCGCTTGTCTTGAGTCTCAGCCAAGCCTGCCACAGGAAGCTCATTTCGGAGACTGGCCGTGGCCCACCAGACCAAGGGGCAGCCACGTTTCTGGGCCCTCTGTGCTGATTGACTGACCCGCAGATCATCTAATCAAGTTATGCACAGTTGATCCACATCTCAAAATGTTTCCCAGTACAGGACAAAAAGTCCAAACAGTCACTAACAAACAAACAGAACATGCTGCCAATCCACACACGTCCTCAGTGCTGAAGCATCTGGAGCCTGGAAACTCAAGGCAAGCCATTCTTTAACGGGGACCACCGCCTGCCCGGGCAGATTTCCATCTGAGATCTGGGATCCTGAGCCACATTTTAGCAAGGCTGGCTTCCTGCTCCCAGAACCCAAAGGGCTCAGGAACAATCGGCACGCTGTTCCCAAGGACAGGAGCTGCTGCTCGTCAGGAAACCTCCAATCCAGACATGTCTCCTGGTTATCTGGAGGAGCAGCCTGGGGTCCCCAAAACCCACCAGGCTGAACAGCGGGCCTTCCTGAGTTCTTGTTTGTTGCTTTGCGTCTCTCCACCAGGCAGGATCGGTGACCCTCCTGTTCCCACCTGGGGACCTTCTTCTCTTCACCCAGAAGCCTCTCCAGCAACAGAGGTCCCCAACAAACACACCGGGAAGTTGTTGGTTTTTCTTTTTCTTTTTTTGGCCCGGGAGCCAATGTTTATGTAAGGACGGTGGAATTTCCTTCAACAAGAGCCTGCATTCATAAGTTATCAAAGGGGAATTGACTTTGGCCAAGGAAAGACAGTGGGCTTTCCTGCTGGGGGGGGGGAAGACTCTTGCACAGCCCCCGTCCCTGAATTCTGCTCGGCATCTGGGTTTCTTCAAAACAGGCAAGAGGAGCAGCTTCCGAGAGGTGCTTTTCAGCAGGACCTTGGAATCAAGGGGCTGCCCTCGCACTCAGGAGCATCAGCGCGCAAGGACCCCAGAGGTCCTTGAAAGGCAAGGCAGGAACACCACCCATGAGGTGGAACAGGAGCCGGAGCCTTGGCTTGGCCTTCTTGGTGGCCCCTGGAGGGCCACTCCCACCACAGACGTGGATGCCGCAGTCCCAGCTCAAAGGAGAGGCCTGAGTCGAACAAGAGGGAGTGTGCATGTAGCAACATTTTCAGAAGGAAATCCAGCCTCTGTCTTTTGGCCAGGGGTGGACCTAACTGTCCCTAAGAACCCCTTCCCATGGGGTGGTGGCAAAATGCCCCCAGTTTTTACCAGGGACCAAGGAAGAGCAACGCAAAGGGATGGAGACTAGCTCATTGAGGGCTGAAACCCTGGAACAGGTCTCGCCGGAGGCCACTGGAGAGCATACTTTGTGACTCTCTGGGGTCTCCCCCAGGTGTCCCCTTTGCTGCCATGGATGCACCTGCACACAGAGTCATCTCATACAGCAGTCTCAAGAGGCTGAGGGCCAGTGATGTAGTAGACCACAAGGAGAGAAGGGGGGCTGCTGCTTGTCAGCCCACAGAGAAGTATTTGCTCAGCATGTGGCAAATGAAACCACACAGGTCTGCCCTGTCTCTGATGCTCTAGTTGCCGCCAGACCCTGCAGATGTAGTGTGGGCCTTTGCATGTTGGAGGAGAGCTCTGTGGATAACCCTGGACTGCCAGAAAGATGAACAAGTGGGTCCTAGAGCAAACCAAGCCTGAACTCTCTCTGGGGATAATCATTTTAAAGCTAAGGCTGTCCTACTTTGGACCCATCCTGAGATCCTCTGGAAAAGACCATCATGCGGGAAAAGGAGGAAGGCAGCAGGAAAAGAGGAAGACCCAACATGAGGCGGATTGACTTCTTAAAACATCCTTCTCCATGGGGGGCCTGGCACTTCTGAAGGGGGCCACGGACTGAAAACAATTTGTCACAGTCCTGATTCGGCCTTATATATTTTTCATATTGTGTTTATGGCCATGGGGGAAAAAGACTGAGAATAGCTGCCCAAAAGGAAGCTGCAGGCTTGAGTTCTCAAGGACTGAGCCGGACGTTGAGGGCAAGACATCTTGGAAATCACTCATTCATGGGGTTGCCAGGAACAGCAGCAGCAGCAGCAGCAGCAGCAACAACAACACATCTTTAAAAGCACCTCTGGGGAGGTGGAGGAGATGCCAGGAAGAGGGCGGTCAGAAGGATGGTTTAGTCACCTCTGAGGATCAGATTAATCAAACTTTTGTTTTTAATTGGTTTTATCTGGCATTTCCTTTTTGTTTTTAAATCTTATGCTCTGCTTGCAATGGTGCACTGGTACCTTCAGCCTCGATACTGCCTTGTTGTTTGGTTGCCCTTCATTTTTAAATTTTGTCTTTCTGTGTGCTTTATTTTAAAGTTAGTGTCAGTGGAGCTGTGAAGCAGTCGAGCTTTTAATGGGAGCAAAGAAAGCTGACATACAGCCCCACCGGTTTGACCAGAATGCCCGGACATGAAGAATCTACAAACAGGAAATTATAAGGGATCCAGGGAATCAAACTTGCCATTTTAACCTCCTGTCTGTATTTTTAAAACAAGAAGTGTAAAAAGCAAAATAAAGATTAAATGGCGTTGGTACTGAGAATGAATTAGGAGAAATTAATTGTATCAAGGCTGGCCAGTTCCTCCTGGGAGAGAATTTCCAGGAGGTTAGACAGTAAAGGAGGTCCAGCAGATTCATTGGTGGGAATCCTATTTCCATCCAGTTGCAAGACATTTTGAAGAGTGGCATTGTGATCTTAAGGGCTAGTCGTTTCACTGGGTTCAAGGGGATAGAAAGGCCTGCCAGGTTTTAAAGCCTTCTTAAAAGTCACCAGCGAAGGGGCCAGGCATGACCAGGAGGAGGAGGAGGAAGCTGACCCCAGAGTCAGGCAGTGACCACTAACTAAGAAGGCTCGGCTCCTGGCTTTCTCCTTCTGGGCCTCTCCCAGGGTCAGCAGCAGCATCCTCCTCAGAGGTCCAGCCTGGGATGGGCAGTTCTCGCTGGAAGAAGGCCTCCTGCCAGGTCCTGAGGTCCCAAACCATTTAGGGCTTTACACCTGTTAGAGACTCAAAGCATCGTGTAAGGGCAGCTACTGCCGAGCCGGGATTTACAGAGTTAGAGTTAAAGGGTTAGCTGCCTTGGGTCCTCTTCAAAGGAGAAAGGTGTGGGGAAAATATATTTTGAATAGAATAAATACAGTGGGGTCTTGACTTAAGAACGGCTTGAGTTAAGAACATTTTGACTTAAGAACCACTCTCATAGGAAAATATTGACTTGACTTAAGTACTTAGATTTGAGTTAAGAACTGAAAAAAACCCACGTGGGAGGCAAGGAAAGTGCAAAATTGGAACTTTCAGTTAACTGTTGGCCAGTGAAAAGGGTGCCTGTCTGCTTCCTCACTCCTCCCAGCGTTTAGAGAGTGGATTGGGAGACAGTCTTCGGACTGCCTGGTACTGTCCTGCCTGGACTGTCTTTTCCCTGCCTTCCCTGAACCTTTCTTGACCTAAGAAAATAAAGAAACAAAATATCCCCCTCTAGTGGTCGAAAGCGGAATAGCAGCTTCCCATTAGTTTTTATGGACTGAAAAGAGCAGATACGGATCAAATGGTTTTCAATGCATTCCTATGGGAAATGCAGATTTGACCTGAGAACTTTTTGACTTGAGAACCGCCTTCCAATACGGATTAAGTTCTCAAGTCAAGACCCCACTGTAACTAAAAATACAGGTACCACTCAGCCTTTTTAAAACATATAGGAAAGAAAGAAATAACAAAACTAAATTAAAATACAAACACAGTACTGACTACATATACAATACACATTAGACATTTCCCACCCGCGAAACCTTCACCCTTGGGACTAGGTGACCAATAATATCAGTTTATACCTGAATATTTTAACCATTCCAACAGGTAGAAAAGCACTGACAGGGGCCAAGTATCCCCTCCAGCTTTGCCGGCCGGAGAGCCTTTCCAGCAATGGCCACCCGGTCCCCCTCTCAACTCACCCATAAGGGCAGGAATGTCCGAAGAGGGGACCCTCCCTCTCCGCCCCCCCATTTACCCCCCAGGACCTGCGGCCGAACCTTCCAAGCCATCTGAGCGCCAGCGCGCTCCTCCTCCCTGGCGCACCGGCCCCCGTCCATTCGGAGCCCCAGGCTGCCTAGAAAACGGGCCGCAGCCTCTGGAAAGAAAGGGGCCACGCTCGAGCCCGACCCCACGGGCTCCGGCGTGCCACGACCCGAGACAAGGGCACGCATCGAATGACGTATATCGAACTGTACATAATTCGTGAGGTATGGCATCATTGACTGAAGCCCCTTCCGGAAATGACAGATGCTGGATTAACCTGAATTCTCCGGGTGTTTTCTTTGGAACCACACCCAAGGGAGACACTCTCAAAGTGGCCAGAGGCGGTTCTGGGAAAGGCCCCAACACCCTTCCTTCCCGTGCCTCCTTGTCAATTGTATCCTGCACCACCTTCTCCCTTCTGTGTACCGATTTTAGGTTCTGAGAGAAATATGGTTGTCGTCCACCCTCCGCTGGTATCTGCTTGCTCACAACAGAGCCCTCCCTGAGCTGCTCTGCCCCCCACTTGCCATCCCGTCCGGCCACGGACAGAGCCGCGGTCATCTGCGCTGGCACGCCGGGCGGGCGGGCGGGCACACGCTTTCGGCGCCCCCCCCCAGAGTGCCCTGAGGGTCCTGGGCTTGTGGCCCGGTGGGGGAGCGCCCTTGCGTTCGCCTCGTCTTCGTTGGGCGGGATGTGAGGCCACCCTCCCCTCCCCTCCCCTCCCCTCCCGCCAACCGGGTCACTCGGGGCGCCGAGTCGGAGGCTTCCTTCGGGGCGCTGCCTGGCCGGGGAGCTTTCCTGCTGCGTCCGGCTTCGACGGGAAAGCGCCCGGGCGCCCGAGACGGTCTCCCTCCGGCAGGCGCTCCGCCGGAGCCCGGAGGCGGGCCGGGAGAAGCCGAACGGCTTCCTCCATTCCAGCCCCTTTCCCGGGACCCCCGCCTGTCCGGGCTCAGTTATGACGAAGGGAAAGACCGACGGCCGTGGGGCTGGAGCCTCGGGAGTCGGCGAGCTGGCCTGCCGAGGGGACTCAGCCACTGAGGCGCGCCAGAACATACGGCGGGGGGCAGGATTGGGCCCCTTTTGTTGCAAAATACTACCTGCGGGGGGGGGGGGAAGGGGGGCAGCGGCGGCGGCGGCGCCTTGATTCGCCCTCGGGTCTTGTTTCGCTGCCAGGATGCAAAACGTGTGCTTGTCCAAAGCCAACTTGGTAAGTCAGCCGAGTAGGAAGAGAAGAGCAACAGGACCCCCTCCAGCCCTCTCGCTTGCCTGCTGCAGCCCCCGGATCCCACCCTCGGGCCCCCTCCGACCATCGGCTGGTGCAGCTGGCAGAGCAGCGGCCCCCCAGCCTTGGCAGACCCAGGAGGACTCGCGGGGGGGGGGGGCGGCGGCGGCGCGCTCTCTCTTTGCTAGCGCTGGCCAACCGGGTGCGCACCGGCAGGCGGGGAGAGGGCAATAGCGGCGCCTGCTGGCGATCCCCTGCAACTGCTGCGGAGGGGCTTCCCGCCCCCGGCACAGGCCGCCATCGAGAGCCGAGCGGGCCGGCAGGCGAGGGATGCTGGCGCCTTCACCCCACGCCTCGATCCAACCCCTTTCAAAGCGTATCAAAGCCCCTTTCAAATCTTCTTCAACCTTTTGGGGTTCGCTTATTCATAGAGTTGCCTTGAGTCCAAAGCAACTTGATGCCACAACAACAACAACAACAACATCAACAGCTCTATTGTTTATGCCATGTATAATTCTGCATGGTGCAATTCCTAGCGCGGTGTAGTGGATAGAATGATGGACTCGGACTCTGGGGGAAAAGGTTCGAGACCCCACTCAGCCATGAAATCTCACTGAGGGAGAGAACTGGTGAAGCCACTCCTTAAATGTCTCACCTCGAAAGCCCTTTTAGGGTCTCTATAAGTCAGTTCTGACTTCACAGCACAGAATGCGCATGCACGCACGTGTACACAACTCTGTGTGCATCTGCAACATCTCTTCTTACTTACCTTGTTTCTTAAGCCAGTCAGCCCCCCAAATGTTGCCTCTTTCCACTGTAAAGGAATTCTTCCAATCCCTTGTATTTGCAGGTTTCCATTTCGAGTTCTGTTCTTGCTATATCCCATTGTCTCTCTTCCAATTTAGGTTGACTCTATGAATGAGCAACCTCCAGAGGGCCTGCTCATTAACAGCCCTGCTCATCCCTTGCAAACTCAAGACCACGGCTTCTTTCCTCGAACCAACCCATCTTTTATTTAGCCTTCCTCTTTTCTTGTTGCCTTCACCATTGTTGAGTCTCTGCTGGGTGGGGAAAGGCAAAGAATAGGTAGGTAGTCAGTCAGTCAGTCAGTCAGTCAGTCAGTCAGTCAGGCAGGCAGGCAGGCAGATTGGAGAATCAAATAGACACAGCAGGGGGCACTCCTTCCACCAACAGACACAGCTGGGTTTGTCTCTTCTCCCCCAAGGAAAATGCCAGGACCAATCTTATGCAAACTGAACTCCTGCACCTGGACAGTCTCACTGCACCTTGAAAATCTCCCTTTTCACCCAACTTTGTAACCTCTCTGCAAGATAATAAATTGCTTTCCTGTCAATACAATACAACAATGTAACCATGTACTTTATTTCCATAACTGCTGTCTATAGACCCACCTTGTTGACCCACCCTGTTGTAAAATTCCATCCCTTCTGTGATTCCCACTCTGACAAACTTTTGGATTCCTTTGCAACCCCATCCCTTCTGCCAATAGGCCATGAGCTACCTATTTCCCGCTTCTTTGTACCATGAACCACCCATTCCTCCTCTCATTCCCTTGTGTAACAAATGTTATAAAACTCCTGGTCTTTCCTGTGCATGACATGGTTGTTCTTGCCTACACTTGGAGGCATGACTTCTGTCACGCCTTTTATTTAGCTAAATAAAACAGCAACCATTTGAACTCTCTCTCATGTCAAGGTTATTGGCGTTAAAGTTTTGACTCGCTATTCCAGGAGACTAGCTCCTGGTTTCAACAACAGTCACCTTTAAGCAGCAGAGAATGTCAACCTCCCTCTAGGAGGAGTTTATGCTCCCAAAGGTCCATTTGGATGCCACCTCTCTGGCAGATTTCAGGAGCCAGGAGAGGCATGCGTCTGGTTGGGAGATCATGGTCTAAGAACATGGAAGTGCCTTGTCCACGTCATCAGACATCATAGGCTGAAATTGGTCCAATGCAACCAGTCCTGTTGATTTGACTTATTGCTACACTAACAGAGACCAGGTCTCTACTGATGGCCTAAATCCTTGTTCAAAAATTGGCTTTGAACCGGTTGCATCAAGGCATCCAGCTGAGGCTCCAAATGCCGTCCAGCCCCACTTTATAAAGCTCTGCCTCTTGGTTAACAGCCTCACCAAGCCACCTAACATAGTTGGCTTTCTTGGCAGCTTGGTTAGAGTGCGGTAGTGTTATAATAGTGGCTGGATATGTTCTTTGCTGTAGCTCTTTTGACACTGGAGGGATTTTTCCTCCAGATGCTCCCCAGCCTCCTCCTGGTGTTTCAAGGCCTACAAACCAGGATCCCCTACGAACCAGGAGGAGGAGCAGACCTTTGGGGCATCTGTCCTAGTTGCTGAAGGGTCCCATTTAACCTGGGCTTCGACAGCCGTGACAATCGGCTCGTTCAGAAGTCCATCCAAGGCGTTTTGGAATCTAACCAGACCCAAGAGCCTCCATGGGCAGGCCGTTTGATCGGTCCCCTCTCCCCACGAGGGAGGATGGCACTGCAAGGCCAGATTTAAGTAGGCAGGGGGGTCTGACCATGACAAGGGTGACTAAGTCAAACTGGTCACCCTCAGATCTTCCTTGCCTTGGCCAGCCAAAACTGCCAGGTCGGTTGCATGACCTGCCCTGTGTGTGTGACCGTTCCCCTGTTGGGGCAGCCCCGTGGCCGTCATGGAATCCATGAAATCTGAGGCTGGACCGGCAACCGACGCCTCTGCATGGACGCTGAAGTCCCCCCGGGGGGGGGAAGCCTGGGAGGCCACCACATCACCGCGAAGCCTGTCCGTTTTGGAAGGGAGAGCGCTGGGTCACGGGGAGAGAACTGCCCCAGCACAAGCTTTGAAAGGGGTTGAACCAGCTGGATTCTCAGCCTTGTTTGCCTCATCACACTTGCCCCCTCCCCCATGTACACTTTGCTGTTTTGAGACATCCAGTCACATCTGATTTACAGTGACCCTAATAAGATTTCCCAGATGTGTGAGCTTTCCAAAGGATGACTTACTATTGCCACCAGCCACTCCTGCTTAGTTCCCGTGGCAGAGGGGAGATCCCCTGGCTCCCAGTCCAGCATGCAGGGAGGGAGGGGGGGCTACAGCACACTTGCTGTCCCTCTGCCCTGCCCTCTGCCAGCATCTCCCTGTGACCTGACTGTGACCAGGGTCCCCTTGTCTGAGGAAGTGGACTGCGATCCAGGAAGCCTGACAGAGGGACAAGTCCCATCAAATGTAAGGGGGCAGGAAACGTGCTTTGCTTTTGCTAGCCACGAAGAATCTTCGGCAGCACATATACTAAAACTGGAACAATACAGAGAAGATTAGCATGGCCCCTGCGCAAGGATGACAGGCAAATTCGTGAAGCGTTCCATATTTTTCTAAGATACAGAATGTATTAAATAAAAGTAATAATGACATTGTATTTCTGCAATAAACTCATCAAAAAAGGATGGTTTCAATGAATTGAAAGGTAAGTGGATTCAAATTTATGAAAAATCATTTGGAACCTCCAAGTCTCGAGGAGTGGCAATATTAATTTCAAAAAAGTGTGAATTCCAGACTGAAAAAATAGAAAAAGATACTCAAGGTAGATATCCGATAATACAAGGTAAGATGAGAGGGGAAGAGATTACGCTTGTAAATGTGTATGCATCTAATGAGCGACAAGAAGAATTTTTAGAAAACATATTGAGAAAGTTGGATAAATTGAGGAAAGGGTTAGTAATATTAGCAGGAGATTTCAATATGGTTATGGATTTGAAGAATGCTAAAATTACAGGTTTTAATAGATTAATAAGTAAAACTGATCTGAAAGACGTATGGAGAGAGCTAAAAGGGAATGAAAGAAGATTCTCTTTTCATTCACAGGTGCATAACACATATTCAAGAATAGATTATATATTTGTATCTAATGACTTGTTGCCTAGAGTAAATGATACAGTTATTGATGTTATACAAATTTCAGATCACGCCAGAGTGAAAATCGAGTTCATATTTAAACGTGATTATAAGGTGGTAAATAGGTGGAGAATTGATACAAGTATATTTAGGAATCCAAACCTAATTGAAAAATTCCAAAAAGATTTATATGAAACATGGGAAATAAACGAGAAGGGAGGAAGTCAATCTAAGGTAATATGGGATGCAATGAAATCTATGGCAAGAGGGTATGCATGTAAAATGTCGTATATGCTAAAGAAAGATCAGGGGAAAAGAATACAGGAATTAGAAGATAATATAAAGGAATTAGAAAAGATAGTTATAAAAACTAGGGATAAAAAGCAATAATAGAATTACAAGCAAAGAGAAAGGAGTTGGAAGGAATTCATTTGGAAAAGGTATAAAGAAATTTAATATATTTAAAAATAAATTATTTTGAATTTAGTAATAAAAAATCTAAATTATTAGCTAATGTGTCTTCTATAAAAAAGAATAAAAGTAATATAGGTGTAATACAGGACATGAAGGGGAAAAGATGTAATAAAACAAAGGAGAAGCTTGAAGCTTTTCAAATGTTTTATAAAATGTTTTATAGTAGTAAAAATCCTTCCACAATAAAATTTGAAGAGTATATTAAAAATAACTTTAATAAGAAAATTTTGGACGATGATAAAAATGTGATGGAGCAGATGATTACGGATAAGGAAATAGAGGAAATTATAAATAAATTAAAAGTAGGAAAGACCCCTGGAACATACGGATTAGGCCCAGAGTATTATAAAGTATTTGAAAAGATCCTTATACCAAAATTAAAAGAGTTATTTAATAAGATACTAAAGGGAGAGGAAATCCCTCTTTCATGGAGAGAATCACTTATTGTCTTAATACTGAAACCAGAAAAAAACCCTGCAAATATGGATGCATATAGGCCAATATCATTGATAAATCAGGACGCTAAGATATTTACGGCAATAATGGCAAAAAGATTGAATAGCTTTATGTGGAAATATATTGAAAAAGACCAAAATGGATTTATACTAGGCCGGCAAATGTCAGATTTAATGAGGAGGGTACTTAATTTAATGAACTTAGCAAAAGAAAGTAACCTTAAGGCGGGAGTAATATCATTAGATATATTTAAAGCTTTTGATTCAGTGGAATGGGAGATGTTGAAGATATTAATTAAGTACTTAGGGTTTGGACCTAATTTCAATCAGATAATCCACCAACTTTATTCTCAGAATGCAGCTAAGGCTAAAGTTTATGATGGTATAACTGAAATAATACACCTAGGCCGGGGCACTAGACAAGGTTGCCCCTTATCTCCAGCATTATTTACAATGGTAATCGAAATATTGGCACAGATAATTAGAGAAGATAAACAGATTAGAGGGACAGATAATAAAGAGAATGGTAAGATAAATTTATTTGCCGATGACACATTATTAATAGTTAACAATCCAGCTGAAACAATTGAAAGGCTGAAAATACATTTGAAGGAATTTGAGAGTTTAATGGGGTTAAGAGTAAATTGGGGGAAGTCCGAATGATTATTGTTAAACCATTCAGACGAAGAGAAAAGAAAGGTGAAAATAATATTTGAAGGTAAAATTGGAAAGGTTATGAAATATTTGGGGATTAATATTACTTGGAATTTACAAGAAATAATTAAAATAAATCTGGATAGATTAAAAACAGAGATAACTGGAATGATAAAGAAATATCAGAATTTAAAAATTTCATTGTTTGGTAGAGTTGCATTATGTAAAATGAAAATAATCCCTAAATTGAATTTTATATTTTGGATGCTCCCCATAAAGATTACAGAAAATCAATTAAAAGAATGGCAGACAATGATAAATTGTTACTGTAATGGAAATAAATGAGTGAGGATTAATAAAAAATTATGGTATGTTACACAAAAAAGGGGGGTCTTGGATTACCTAACATACATTTATATTATATAGTGAATCAGCTTAGACATATCCCAGAAATAATGAAGGATAATAAAAATTTAATTTGGATGGACATGGAGAAGGAAGGTATACAAGAAAGTGTGGAAAGAATTTTGTTTAAAGAAAAAATTGCAGAAGAGATTAAAAAGATCAAAAATCCTTTTTTTAAAAAAATATGTTGGAAAATTGGAAAGAATTCAGAGAGGTATTGAGTCCACCGATATCTCCTTTATCTCAGGTAGTGGAATTAAGGAATTTTCCGGAAAATTTAAAAAATTTAAAGAATGTATTAAAAAGTAAGCAGATAAGTAGATTAAAAGACTGGATAGAGAAGATAAGAGGAAAAGGGGATATAAAAAAGGTACTAGGAGGAGAAGGGATTTCATGGTTAAATTTAATTCAATTAGAAAGGTGGACAAGAGAATGGTATACTAAAGAAGGGAAAGGTAGAGAAATGACAAAATTTGAGGAGATTATAGAAAAAAGACTGAAATCAGAGGAAAAGACAGAAAGAAAAGTAACTGTAAGCCAAATATATAAATTATTAACTCAAGCAGAACAGGTATTTTAGGGTTAAAAATGCAATGGCAAAATGATTTGGATAAAGAAGTAATAGGAGAGGAATGGGATAAAATATGGGATCAGAGAATTATGAAGAACATGTCAGTAAGGATAAAAGAAAACTGCTATAAAGTAATATGGAGGTGGTATTTAACGCTGGTCAAAATGAATATAATGGATAAAAGTGTTTCAATATTATGTTGGAGTTGTAAAAAAGAGAAGGGGACGTATTTACATATGTGGTAGTTATGTGAAAAAAGAAAGAAAGAATGGGAATTAATATTTAAAGAAATATCTGAAATAATTGGATTGAATATTCAAATGTCTCTGTTAATAGCCTTATTGAATCTGATTAAGGAAGATCAACTGGTGAAAGAAAATAAGGATTTAATAGTAATGATGATTACAGCAGCAAGGATAATTATTGCAAGAAACTGGAGAAATGAAAATCAATTTAACTTGGAGGAATGGTATAGAGAATTATGGGATATCACAATTAACAATAAACTGACATGTGATATAAAAATAAGTAGAGGCCAAATGAAAAATAACGATTTTAAGAAAATATGGAATGTATTTTTAGAACATGTATTTCGGAGAGGGAGGGGGTATACACCGAGAGAAGAAACAATGAAATTTTGGAGTGAAAATGGATGGAAAGAAGTGTAATGCTAGTCCTGAAGGTGATGGGTGCACAAGGGTAATTGTATGTTATTGTATTGTTTTGTTTTGTATTTTATATAGGGTTTTTTTCTGTAGTAGGTAAAAAAAACCAAAGAATCTTCTATTGACCAGTCCTCCTGCTAACTCGGAGCAGTGGAGGGTCTTCCTATTATTATTATTATTATTATTATTATTATTATTATTATTATTATTATTATTATTATTATTATTATTATTATTATTATTATTATTATTATTATTATTATTATTATTATCATCATCATCATCATCATCATCATCATCATCATCATCATCATCATCATCTCTCCTAATTTTCTAAAAATAGCAGTTAAAAGTCCAGGAAATTACTGAATTCTTACTAAAATATACGAGGAAAGCAAGGTCTGAACAGCAAGAGAGTGAAGTATTAAAGAAAAGGGATTATTCAGCACAATCAAGAGGTAAACCCTCAAATACACATTTGGAGAGAGTGTCAAAAGTGGCAGCAGAAACAGAGGGAACAGGAATGGCTCAAAAAGGTGATAAGTCATAGATGAAGTTGGTGTTGGAAGCGATTACAAAGGTGAACAAAAATATTTTGCAACTGAATCAAAAAATGGAAGTCATGGGAAAGGATATTAAGACCAATCAAGAACAGCATAAAGAACTGAATAAGAAATTCGACTCTCATTTTAAGCAAATTGATCAACATCTTCAACAGTTGCAAACTCAAGCAAATCGAAATTCTGCTAGAATACTGGAAAATGAATTGGCTACAACAGATTTACAGCAGCAGATGATTTTAACACAGGATTATAATTGGCGTAATAATATTATACTAAAAGGAATTCCAGATTTGGGCTCTAAAGAGAAGGATTTAATGGAACTAGCACTAGCCTGGCTGAAAAAGACAGCACCAAAAACAGACTGGACTGTTTGCGATCTGGATAAAATACATAGAGTTGGTTCAAGACGCAAAGGTCAACCTCATCACATTTTGATCAGATTTTCAAGCCTTAGAAAAAAAGAGGAACTGATGAAAGTTCTATGAGAGAACCCAGGGAGCCTGGTATTTTAACATCATTCTATGTAGGTATATAATGATTATTGTCATGAAATGATGCAATTTAGAAGAAAAATGAGGGTTATCACATCTATCCTTCAAAAAAGGTGTGAAATATATCTGGGGGTGCCCAGTGTTTCTAAAGGTGCATCATGATGGAAAATTTCATAAAGTTACATCAGTTCCAATGGCTTTGGACTTCTTAAAGCAGGGGTCCCCAACCCCCGGTCCGCGGCCCGGTGCCGGGCCCCGAGGAGCCATCAGCTGGGCCGCGGGGACACAGTGGCAGCCATGAAAAAAATGGCGGGAAGGCTATTTGAATTTCCCCAGCTCTTGCCTCCCACCGCTGGGTCCGTCTGTGGTGCTGGCTTTCCAGGCGGGCTCCAGGAGGCAGAGCCCGACTGGAACGCCAGCAGCGTGGACAGACCATGCGGGAGGGGGCGAATGTAAGGACCCACCAGCTCATAAGCCAGGCTCCTTGCCGAGCCTTCCAGGTGCCCCACGTTTTTGTCTCTTTGGGGGTTGGGGTGTGTTCCTTGGGGTTGCGCCTTCTAAAATGCCACCTGGGGAAGCGAGCCTTCCCCCAGGGAGCCACATCGGCCTCCTTCGGCATGCTCAAAACGGGGTGGGGAGGCGAAGGAGAGAAGTCTGGCCACACTTTGGGGCGAACCCGCGTGCGTGCGTGCGTGTGTCAGGGCGGGCGCTCGGGCGCCGCCGCTCCCTGCCCCGGACCCACCGGCTCATAAGCCAGGCTCCTTGCCGAGCCTTCCAGGTGCCCCAGGTTTTTGTCTCTTTGGGGGTTGGGGTGTGTTCCTTGGGGTTGCGCCTTCTAAAATGCCACCTTCGGAAGCGAGCCTTCCCCCAGGGAGCCACGCCAGCCTCCTTTCTGCACGCTCAAAACGGGGTGGGGAGGTGAAGGAGAAAAGTCTGGCCACACTTTGGGGGTGAACCCTCGTGCGTGTGTGTCAGGGCAGGCGTTGGGCGCCACCACTCCCTGCCTCGGACCCACTGGCTCATTATCCAGAGTAACGCTGCCTCTTCCCCTGTGGGGAAAATTTATGCTGTTATGCTGTTACAATGTATATGTCTGTGGCAGTAGCAAATGTATATCTATGACAATGGCAGGCCTCATGCTAAAACTGCAAGTCACTAGTTTCCAGTAAGGATGATCATTAACCTGCTGTCTATTGTCTCTGGATAATGTAGTTAAAGTGTTCGTGTATTCAGGAACTTGTCTGTGTATTTGGATGGTATCTGTGTCTGTTTACTATTAACTGTCTGCTTACCAGCCTGTCTGTTTGCTAATCACTCTGTTTACTGATGCCTGTGTATTCAGGAAATTAGTTACCTCTGTATTGATTAACTAGAGCAAATGTAGTAGGGGGATACAATAAAAGAAGAGGAGGTGGGGGAACAAGGGATTCCGCCTCTGAACAGCTGCCATACACTCGAGTGTCCCGTCTTTTCTTTTCCTGTCTCCTTGCTGGTTGAGGAGAAAGATCCCTGCCCTGAGGCTTCATCTGCAAGATCCCTACTTCCTCTCATCTTGCAGATCCCGACAAAATGGTGCCCTCTCTGAGGTAGCTCACCTATCATCCTACTCATCACGCCCGGTGTGGAAGGGCTACAGCGCGCGCACGCATCCTCTGGATCCCGATGAGTAGGACTGAGGTCAACTTTCGACAATTCGCACTCATCTCGCCTGGCACAGGCCCCAAGACGCGTCAATCATCCGCAAGGATCCCTCGGGTGAGTGGAATTTGTCAAGTAAGACACGTAGAACCTACACCTTTAGCAACATGGGAACTTCTTTATCAAATCTTCAGGAACAATTTGTAGTGTGTACTTGCCTCCAAGACACACGTAACATCTTTTTCAATCCAGAATTCGAGGCTAATCTGATTAAACAACTCCCTCAAATTCTGCTTCCACTCCCTTCAGCCTCTTTGGCTTGCCTGGAGCAGCATGAGAACACCTCCTGGAAAATCCAGGATGAATTAAAAGCATTGCCATCTCAGGCAACTGAGATTGATAACCATCCTTCAATGGATACAACAGATGCTTGTTCAGAAACTTGTCCAGAAACTGGTTGTGTAATTTCCCCCCCTCCTGTCATTGAGGGAGCAGCAGAAACACAGAGAGATGTGCCAGCTGTTTCTGCTAGTTGTGAATTGTTCCCAGCTCAAGGCATCCACAAACTGCAAAGCAGTAACCAGGACAATGGGATGGACTCTTTATCTGCCCCATGGTTTAATGACTGCAAGGCCTTGACAAAAGATTCCTTTCCACCAGCAGAAGGACTCACTTGCCTTCAAGAATGGCAGGATTTAGCATTTAAGCGAGCAAAAATTAATGCTGGTGCATCCCCTGATGGTCCTCTAATGTTTATGGGAGGAGCTGCATTTGCTACTGCTGTTCAGCAAAGCTTCATGACAACAGCTTTAACTCAAGCAGCAGAAGTATCTATAAACGCATTCCAATCAGCAAATCAAACTGCATGCCTGACTCCCTTCCTTGCTGGTCTGAAAGAATCAGCAGCTACCTCAGTATCTCCGCCGGTTCAGCCAAAGTTGCATTATGTCCCAGCGAATTGGGACCCAGGCCCAGATTTCTTTGATATCATAGACTGGGGGTACAAAAGCAGCTTTACAAGCATTTGATGGATCATATAAAGAAGGGAAGAAGGAAGAGAATCTAAGGGGGGTAACTGTTACACACCAACATGAAGCTTGTTTTGAACTGCTTTTTCCATGTGCTAATCCTGTTTGAGTGAAAAATCCTACTCAGCTGGACATGGCAGTTATACAGATCACCAAAGAATGCCTCCCACCTGGCCAGTAGAGAGACTAATGCTGCATATTGGGGTGGGAGGAGGCGAACCAGAAAGTTTTCCCCCATCACCTTCCAATTTGGAGAAAGCATTGTTTACACTCAAGCCTGTCTCTGCCTTCCAGGAGTAACAGTGTCACATCCCTGAGAAAATGTTTGTTGCAAATGCTGTAAATTGTCAAAAATGTTTGTTTTTCTTTCTGCAGGATAAGGTTGATAAGAATTTCAGAGAAGCATATTATTCCCTACAAGTAGGCCCCACAGTAGACAATTTTGTACACTGTGATGCTAATCCATCTAACATGCTTGTAAAAACATATTTTCAGTCCTGGGGAAATTTAAGGGCACTAGCAGGCAACTTTTTTAATTCAGTCAGTTGTACAGTTTAAGAACTTTGTCCCAGAGCAAGGCAGATGCATACCAGCATCATTCTTTACTACTCATCCCTCAAAATAAGTTGCTGTTCTTTTGCCAAGCTCTATATGTATCTCTCCTGTCAAGTGTCATACAAGAAATTCATGGTGTGTGTGTCTTCAGTGGGGAAGTTGTCTGCGTCACATATTTCTATGCAAAAAATCTGTATACCTTAAAATGTTTTGCTTTTGTCTCTTAGCAATATGCTGTGCTTATATATCTGAATAATATGTTTTCAATATGTTTTATTTTCCTGAAAATTGTTCTGTATTCTTGTTATGCATATCTTATTGTAATTGTAATTTTATCTATCCAATATTGTGTTTTCTTTAATCTACATTGTAATGTTGATGTCATCAGAATATGCCATCTAATTCTCTTGCCAAGATTCCAGGTTTCATTCCATCAGAACAATGTTTTAAGGTTGTAAAGAGTTTTGGCTCTCAGTGCAACAAGGAAGCAGGTTTGGCTATTGGAATGCTTCCCTAATTCCCAGTGGCCTGGAACATGCTATGCCACCCTCTGCTGAAGATGAACCAGAGTTTCTGCTATCATACCTGCACCGGAACCCCCTGGATTCAGAAGATTCAAGAGTCGACAACAGCCATTGTCTTCAACAAAATAAATAAAAAACGGTTGGGATGTGGGGAAAATTTATGCTGTTATGCTGTTACAATGTATATGTCTGTGGCAGTAGCAAATGTATATCTATGACAATGGCAGGCCTCATGCTAAAACTGCAAGTCACTAGTTTCCAGTAAGGATGATCATTAACCTGCTGTCTATGTCTCTGGATAATGTAGTTAAAGTGTTCGTGTATTCAGGAACTTGTCTGTGTATTTGGATGGTATCTGTGTCTGTTTACTATTAACTGTCTGCTTACCAGCCTGTCTGTTTGCTAATCACTCTGTTTACTGATGCCTGTGTATTCAGGAAATTAGTTACCTCTGTATTGATTAACTAGAGCAAATGTAGTAGGGGGATACAATAAAAGAAGAGGAGGTGGGGGAACAAGGGATTCCGCCTCTGAACAGCTGCCATACACTCGAGTGTCCCGTCTTTTCTTTTCCTGTCTCCTTGCTGGTTGAGGAGAAAGATCCCTGCCCTGAGGCTTCATCTGCAAGATCCCTACTTCCTCTCATCTTGCAGATCCCGACATTCCCCCTCCCTCCTCCCCGGTCCCTTTCAAAGGTGTATGTCCCTTCATAAGAGCAGGCTGCAAAGCGGAGGCTCTTCCCCCTCTGCCCCTGGAGGCAGAGCCCAGCTAGGAGGCCATTTGAATTTCCCCGGCTCCTGCCTCCAGCCGCAGTGTCCGTCCGCGCTGCTCTCTTTCCAGGGGCTTTCCAGGCGGGCTCCGGGAGGCAGAGTCTGGCTGAAAAGCCAGCAGTGCAGACGGACCCATGGGGGTCTAGGGGCAGAGGGGGAAGAGCCTCCAGCTCACAGCATGCTCTAAGAAGGGACAGGATAGGGATGCTGCCCGTCTTCGCTCTCCTGCCCCTTCCTCCAAAGGGGGAGGTCCCGGTAAGGTCCAGGCGCTGGGTCTGTCTGTGCTTCTGGCTTTCTAAGGGCTTCCCAGGAGGGCTCCAAGAGAATTAGATTTTAATTTTCATTTCACGCAGAGGGTGGGGAGGAGCGCACGGGGGGTGCACGTGTGTGAGTTGGCAGGGGCTCCTGCGCATGCGTGAAGTGGTGGGGAATGAGCGCGCAGCTATGGCGTGCGCGCGCTCCCCAAACACTTTGTGCGTGCCCCGGAGAGTGCGAGCGCGAGGGGCCGCCCCACCTCCCTCAGAGGCTCCGCCGGTCTGCATGACAAAAAACGTTGAGGACCACTGTCTTAAAGGACTCAGGAATACAGTATTAACAAAAAAGAATGGGAGGAGCAAATGAAGTAGTTGGAGAGACCAGGGCCAAGTCAGGAATCTGAGGAAGAGGAAACAATGGAGCGAGATTCGATTGAGAGCGACAAGGAGGAGGAAGAACAAGAAGAACAACAAGATCAAGATGAACAGGAAAAACAACAGGATGAAGAAAAACAGGAAAAAGGAAAACAAGAAGCAATTCCAAAACAACAAAGGAAGAATAGGGGACGCAGAAAATCCAGAGAGTAAAAGTTAATATACTTAATGTAAAATATTATTCAACGTAAATGGAGATTGTCTGGTATGAGCAAGCTGTAATATAATGTGAAAAAAAGTTTAGTTTTAAGAGTTTTGGGGAAACTCCGGGACTCCGCTACTTCTAATAGGTGAAATAGTTGGGCTCTATATGTATCTATCATCATTCCAGTACTCTACCAAATTTGTCAGAAAGAAATTATGAAGAGCCCTGTGCTGGATCAGGCCAAGGGCCCCTCTAGTCCAGCTTCCAAAATCTCACAATGGTCCCACCAGATGCCTCTGGGAGCACACGAGACAACTAGATACCTGTCTCCTGATCCCCCTCCCCTGTCTCTGGCATTTGGTGGTCTCTTCCTTCTAAACCTGGAGATTATTCCTCCCCATCATGGCTTGTAAACTGTGATGGCCTTTTCCTCCAGGAATCTGTCTGATCCCCTTTTAAAGCCATGTAGGCCAGATGCCCTCACCTCATCCTGTGTCAAGGAGTTCCACAGACTAACCACAGGCTGGGTCAAGAAAGGTTTTCTTTGGTCTGTTCTCACTCTCCCAATGTTCCATTGGAGTGGATGTCCCCTGGTTCTTGTATTGCGTGAGAGGGAAAAGAGCTTCCCTCTCTCCACTTGATCTATCCCATGCAGAATTGTATACATCTCCATCATGTGCCCCCCTCAGGTGCCTTTTCTCTAGACTCAAGAGCCCCAAACGCTGTCGCCTTTCCTCATCAGGGAAGTGCCCCAGCCCTGTCACCCTTTGAGTCGCTCTCTTCTGCACCTTTTCCAGTTCCACCATGGTTTTTTTGAGGTGCGGTGACCAGAACTGTACGCAATACTCCAGGTTGAGCCTTGCCAGCGTTTTGTACAAGGGCATTAGAAGGTTGACTGTTTTAGTTATTCAATTTCCTCTGCAATTTTTTCTTTAAAAAAGAAGCCCTCCAATCTATCAGAGTATTCTGGCATTTCCATTCCCTTCTATATTAGGTTTCTATTGTGTACAATAATATCTGGTATTAATGTCTAAGCTGATTTGCAATGTAATATGATTTAATATTAGGTAGTCCAAGCCCTCCTTCTTTTTGTGGAACAGTCCATAGCCTTTTATTGATCCTTGTTTGCTTGTTTCCATTACAATAATTATTTGTCAGCTTATGCCAATCTTTCACATATGTTTCTCCCATCTTTATTGGAAGCATCCAAAATACAAAGTTAAGTTTAGGGATAATCTTCATTTTACATAATGCTATTCTACCAAAACATAACAATTTTAATTTTCAATACTGATTTATCTGTTTGTTAATTCCTTTCTCCAATTTATCCATATTTATTTAATTATTTCTTCTAAATTCCATGTACTGTAATATAAATGCCGATGTATTTAATTACACTCTCTATTCTTTCTTTACATTCTTTTTTCAACTCCTTCTTATCTACTTCTGAATGATTTAATAAAAGATATTTGGATTTCTCCCAGTTCACTTTCAAACCAGTTATTTCTTCAAATAAATTTAAATGTGTTCTGATTTTCTGTAATGTATCTTTTGGATTTTTAATTATTAAATTAGGGTGAACTATTGTTTCTGATTACTTGTGCCAGTACCTATATAACCAATGTAAATAGAATTGGAGATAAGGGCCAACCCTCTCTCGTTCCTCAGCCTAGGAATATTGATTCAGTCATACCATCATTTATTATTATTTTTGCAGAGTTCTGTGAATATAGTTGTTGGATTTTTTGTCTAAAATGGGTACCAAACCCTACCTATTTAATCAGGATTTTTAATGCATCCCATTCAACTGGATCAAAGGCTTTAAAAATGTATAGGGATACCACTCCTGCTTTATATTTTTTTTGCCAGGTGCATTAGATCAAGCACCTTCCTAATTGTATCTGACATCTACCTTGTATGAATCCATTTTGATCTTTTTCATTATATTTCTCTATAAAATTGTTTAATCTTGCTGCCATAATTGCCATGATTATTTTAGCATCTTGATTTATCAGTAAAATCACCCTGTAAGAGTCTATATTCGTAGGGTTTTTACCCAGTTTCAAAATTAAAACTATTAATGATTCCTTCCAGGACTGGGGAATTTCTTCTCCACTGAATAGAATACACAATTGCATAGATCCTTTAATTTTGGGAGAAGAATTTTTTGAAAGTTTTATATTACTCTGAACCTAATCCGTGTGTGCCAGATGTCTTCCCTACCTTTAACTTATTTATAATAACTTCTATCTCTTCCTCAGTAATTATTCTCTCCATTGTTTCTTTAGCCTCATATTTTACTACTTTCTTAAAATTCTTTTTCATATACAGTATTCTGTTTTTCCTATAGAAGGATTCTTACTTGTATATGGGTCTTTATATATATTTTAAAGAGCTTCTAGTTTTTCTTTCATTTTATTGCATCTATCCCCATTATGTTTTTTTTATATCTCCTATATTACTCTTGTGAGTCTAGAGATCACAAAGAGAGTATGGTCTAATAAGAAGCTGACAGCATAGACTAAGATCCAGGTCTATACATCTTGTGTCCTGAACACACTCCTATACTGCAGTGAGTCCTGGACCCTTTGTGCATGGCAGGAGAGGAAGCTGAACACCTTCCATATGCGTTGTCTCTGACGCATTTTTGGTATCACCTGGCAGGAGAAAGTTCCAAACAGAGTAGTCCTAGAATGAGCTGGAATATTTAGCATGTATACATTACTGAAACAGTGGCATCTACATTGTCAGATCACCTGTATGGAGAATTAGTACAGGGAAATCACCCCAGAGGGAGACCACAGCTGCGATACAAGGACATCTGCAAGCGGGATCTGAAGGCCTTAGGAATGGACCTCAACAGATGGGAAACCCTGACATCTGAGCATTCAGCCTGGAGGAAGGCGGTGCATCACGGCCTCTCCCAATTTGAAGAGACCCTTGTCCAGCAGGCTGAGGCAAAGAGACAGTCACGAAACCAGCAAAACCAGGGAGCGGGACAGGGGACAGATTGGATCTGTCTTCAGTGTGGAAGGGACGTGTCACCCTTGAATTGGCCTTCTCAGCCACACCAGATGCTGTTCCAAGTCGTCTATTCAGAGCAGGTTACCATAGTCTCTCAATACTGAAGGATGCCTAATCTGAATATTGCTCTTACTTTTTTTGGTGGGAGGAATGCTTTAGCCAGAAGCTTCACGTTATTATTACTACTGTACATTCAAAATATTCCCAATTTAAATATATTAAATCCCTCTGAACCTTTTTCATATAATGGGTCTTAATCATATGTGCAGCTTTTATGGCATAACCTCTGGCCACAGACTTCCTGGCCTGCCAGAGTATCTTCGCCTTTCCACCTCCTTTTATATTTATTTCCCAAGTCGAGTCCTTCTACAACATTTGGAGAGGGCTAAAGGCTTGTGTCTCTCTTCCATCTATAGGCTTCTTTGTAATCCCAGTTTACTGACAGTTCCATGTTTACCTTGCCGTCTTGGGGTCACCTCTACCTCCAGGCTTCCTGGAACTCCTCCTCCTCCTCCTCCTCCCGCCCACACCCACCAGGCCTCCCCGCCTCTCCTCGAGAAGAGCTAAAGACCCCTCACTCAAAACGTCTCTAGTTTCCTCCCGGAGGGCTTCCTTCCTCTCCCCTCCCTTCGGAGACTGGCGCAGGCGAGCGGACTGGTGCACCACCGAGCCCCGAGTCCCGCAGCGCCAGAGAGGGGTCCTCCCCCGCCCCACCCCCACCCCCCACCCCGGCGGTTTTGCTTTCAGACCCTCGCCACCCCCCAGCCCAGCAGGAGCCGGGACGGGGGGGGGGACGGGCGCCCGTGAAGAGACCCCCTCCGGGCGCGGCTGGTCGGGCTCCCCTCCGCCTGCCTTCGGTCGGCCCCCTCCCTCGCCGCAAGCCCGCACGGCAGGAGGACGTGGACCGGCGCCGCCGAGAGGCAAACCTCTCTCCCGGAGCGGCGCCCGCCCGCCTGCCCGCTCGCCCGCCCGCCCGGCGTTGCTACCGCGGAGAGGACCAGGGCGGAAGTCCTGCGGAGGCAGGAGCCGGCGCGGCGCGGAGGTGCGAGAGGCGGCCCGGCGGGGCAACCAGAGTCGTTCCTGCCTGCCCGTCCCGGCCGCCCCTTCGGGGCTTGGCGCTGCGTCCGGGACGAGGGGGCGGATACGGGAGCGCGCTGGCCTGGCCTGGGCAGGAGCCTTGTGCGGCGGGGCGCGCGGCGTCGAAGGACCCGGAGGGAGGCACCAGGGGGCGCTGCCCCCCGCCTCTGGCAAAGCGTCCGGAGGGAGGCGGCCTCGGGTGGGCGGCCGGGGCTGGCTGCGGAGGGGGTGGCCTCTCCTGGGGAGCGGAGGGCAGCCCGCCCCGCAGACGGGCTCCGGCCGAGGTGGAGGCAGCAGCAGCAGCAGCAGCCGCCGCCGCGGCAACGGCAGACGGGTCGAGGCGAGGCGAGGCGAGGGAGAAGCCCAGCAGGAGCGGCGGACGAGCGGCGCAGGACTCGAGCGGCACCGTACCCGATTCCCCCTGCCGAGGGCGCCCGCGCCCGCCCCCCCCCTCTATGGCCTCGCCGCCGCCGCCGCCGCCGCTGCTGCTGCTGGTCGCCTTGGCCTGGTCGCCCTTGGCCGCCCCCTGGCCGGCGCCGGAGGGCGAGAACGGCAGCGCGGCGACCGGCGCGGCCACGCCGGCGACGGTGGTGACGGTGGCGCTGGTGCTGCCCGAGCACAACCCGAGCTACCCGTGGGCCTGGCCGCGCGTGGGGCCCGCCGTGGACCTGGCGCTGGAGGCTCTGGAGCCGGCGCTGCGGGCCGCCGGGCTGTCCATGCGCACCGTGTTCGCCACGTCGGAGCTGAACGGCGCCTGCTCGGAGTCGGTGGCGCCGCTCAAGGCGGTGGACCTGAAGCTCTACCACGACCCGGACGTGCTGCTCGGGCCCGGCTGCGTCTACCCGGCCGCCTCGGTGGCTCGCTTCGCCTCGCACTGGCGCCTGCCGCTCCTCACCGCCGGCGCCGTGGCCTTCGACTTCAGCCACAAGAAGGAGCACTACAGCACGCTGGTGCGCACCGGGCCCTCGGCCCCCAAGCTGGGCGTCTTCGTGGCCCACCTGCACGAGCACTTCAACTGGAGCTCTCGCGCCGCCCTCCTCTACGTGGACCGCAAGAGTGACGACCGGCCTTTCTACTTCACCATCGAGGGCGTCTACCAGGAGCTCCGCCACACCGGCCTCACCGTGGGCCACCACATCTACGCGCCCCGCGACAACGGCAGCAGCGGCAGCGGCAGCAGCGCCGGCACCACCGGCGGGGCCGACGAAGGAGGCGGCCCGGACACGGCCGTCCAGTTCATCAAGGCCAGCGGCCGAGGTAAGCCCCGCCGCTCCGGGGGCCTCAGGCTGCGTGGGGGGCGACGACGCGCAGCAGAGGAGGCTTGGCACGTTGCCCGGAGATCGGAAGCCCGGGTCGTAGCTTTCGCGTCGTGGGGAAGGGCCCTACGTGACCCGGAGGAAAGGGGGCGAGTGCCCGGACGCCAGTCTTGAGCCCGGGATCGCTGGACGTGATGTGGGGGCGGGGGACGAGGCAGGCGAGGAGGGAGTGCTGAAAACCCGACGGAAGCCTCCCTTGGGCCGGAGTAAGTGGGTGGCCGGAGTTATGGGGGGACGCCTGCCAGGAAGCCGAGGCCGGGTCCGTGCGCGCGCGTGGCGGGGGAGACGCAGCAACCCAGCCCGAGGGCAGCCGCCTGCTGCTCCTCCATCGCTGAGGGCCGAGGAGCCGCTTCTCGATCGATCCGTCCATCCTTCCCTCCCTCCCGGCCAGCTGGGTTCGTGGCTGCTCGTGGAGCGCAGGCGGCTGCCTCGGCTGCTGCGTCATTGGGGCGGGCATAGGGCTGGCCCGCGCTGGGCGCCAGATGGAAACCCTGGCAGCCTCCGCCTGCCCCCCCCCCCGGCTGCGCCTTCCCCTCCTCCGGCCCCCGCTCCGACCCGCCACCCGTCCCCCGAGGAGGCGTCCCGCGGGGCCTCTCCAGGCCGCTGGCCGGCCCGGGCGGAGGGAGGTTTTGGTGGACGGGGAGGCCCTTTGCGCGCGGGGCGAGCGATGGAGGGGCCAGGGAGGGCCAGCCCTCCGTCCCGTCGGCCGGCGAGACGCGCTGCTTGAGGGGAGGGCCGTGCCCAGCGTCCAGCGCTCGGCCGAGGAGCCGCGGTGTTTGCCGGTTGCGTTGCTCGGTGGGGCTTGAGGAGGGGGGGGCGTCTCTCTGATCCAGGCCGGGGCTGCCGTGGCGGGGCCGGCGGAGGGCGAGCGGAGGCGCCGCGGCCTGCCCGAAGCGAACGAAGCAGCCGCTTTGTCTGCGGGCGGCAGCGATGCCGGGGCCGGCGGCGTCCCCCGCCGCTCCTGCCCGGGGGATGGGTCTCGTCCTGGGAGACCGCAGGACGGCGGGGGGGGCGGCGGCTCGGGAGCAGCTGGGTCGCGCGTGCCGGACGGAGGCGGCCTCTTTCTGGCCCTCGGGACCTGAGGTGAGCCGGCGGCTCCCTGCCTCGCCCGGCCGTGGGTGTCTGTGGGGCCGGCCAAGAACGCGGACGGAGAGGGCCTGGAGACCTGAGGAGACCCCCTCGGCCCTCCCGTCGCCGGGCCTGCCCGTCTGCCTGTCGCCCGCCCCACCCGGGACCGCACCCCTGCTTTATGGCTACAGCTTTATGGCAGGAGTTGGGGAGGGGGGGGCTGTAAAAGTGAGAATTCTTGGAATTTCACACTCCCTCGCTGAAGATGCGCCCTGGTCTGGAGTTGCTGAGCAGTGGGAAGAGGCTTCAGTCCCGACGCTTTCTGGGCACAACTCTCCCCCCCCCACCCCACCCCACCCCACCCCGCTGTTTTAGGCCTCTGATCCTGAAGGGGTGGAGGGGAGGAGGAAGGGAGGGAAGCCCTCTTTATACTGCTTTCAACTTTAAATATTGTCTTTCAATGTTGCCTTGGGTCCTTTTCACAAAGAATAAACATATTTAAATACAATGGATCAATAGAGTTGCTGGGGGGAGGGGCTTCTCCCATTGACCCCTCAGGGGTCCCGCTCACCCTTTGGCCGGCCCAAGGCCATTGCCTGGGTGGCAAGGTGGCCCCCTGGCTTCAGGAACACCCTTGTGGGCTTACCCTTTAAGAAAACGAACAAAAGCTTTTGTCCGTGTTCTTTTCTGTGGTGTGGATTCCCCAGGTTCGCCCGCTCTGTCCTTGGCATTAATTAAGGGTTGCTCTCCAAAGGCATTTTGGTCAGAATGGGGCACAGCCTGCCCTGAGCCGGCAGCTGCCTCTCGGGCAATAGCTGGTAGCTGGTGTGGGATGACCTTTGGCCAGTTTTCAATGAACCAGGGAGCCCTTTGGGGCAGGCCAAGGGCAAAACTGGGCGTCAGGAGTTGATGCTGAGCACGGAATGGTGACCACTGAAAACCACGTTGGATCTGGCTGTGCTTTGGCTGAGATGAATGTGCTCCGTCTCGTTGGCTGTCCAGGGAAGCAGCCCCTCCGGAGGCTGCAGCTGCTCCCTCTTGTCCCTGCGTGGTGGTCCTCGGTGTGGGAAAGGAAGACCTTCCTCCCCTGCCAATGCCCTTGCGACGCCCCTGGGCAGCTGCTACCTGCCTCCGTCGTCCCCTTGAGCCACAGGCCAGGGTTGAGCCTCCGTGGCTAGAGTCCAAAGTTGTGACCGGCTGGCCACCTGCTCCCTTGCTTTGACAGACAGACAGACAGACAGACAGACAGACATGAGGAGGGGAGGGATGACAAGGGCCGGCCGGGAGACAAAGGAAGAGTGAGATAGGTGGCGGCAGAGCTGGGGGGGGTGGCGGCGGTGGGGGCGGCGAGCAGTCCTGGGCCCGGAAGGGGCTCCCAATGCAGAGGGCAGCTTCAAAGGCCTGGTTTTTCATTGGGACCAGATCTGCTTCTCTGCTTCCTTTGATTCTTTTTCACCCCATATGTCTGAAGAGGCGGGTTTCTCCACAAAAGCTCACATTAAAATATAAACATTTAGTCTTTGGGGTGCCGTGCGGTTTTGTCTGTTACTTTTATTTTGCTTTATTTTTATATCATTTCATTTTTATGTTATTATTTCTTTTCCTTCAAGTTTCGCCTGATATCTTTAAGGAATCAGTGCAATAACATGAAAATGAAACTGGGGGCCAGTGAGTGAGCCTCTTTTGTGTATGTGTCTCCCCCCCCCCTTGTTAAACGTGCAAGTCACATCCCTAGAATAAAAGAGCATGGATGACTTTGGCCTTGGTTCTCCAGAGATGCATCCTTACCCGGTAGGATCCTTTCTCGTTCCTCATGGCTGCCCTTCCACACCTCCAACTTCTTCTGACTTCTTGGCTGGATAGATGATTCAACCAAGGTATACAGAATTTCTGGCAGTTTCTGTTTCTTCATTGTCTAAATTAAAACTTAGGTAACTTCCGTACTCATGTTTTTCATCTTCTGAAAATTCAACCAATTTTCCATTTTCTTTGCCTTCCGCTAAAAGTTGTTTCAAGTCATTGCAGCTTTTCGCCAGTAAGATGGTGTCATCTTCATATCTTAAATTATTGATGTTTCTTCCCCCATCTTGATGTTTCACTCCTCCATCTGACTCATGTTCAGCTTTCCACATGGTACGTTGTGTGTACAGATGGAACAGATAAGAGGGGGAAAAACACACCCTTGCCTGACGCCTTTGTCTGTAGGAAACCATTCTGTCTCTCTGTGTTCTGTCCTAAGGGTAGCTTCCCACTGTTTATAAGCTTATAAGTGGGAACTTCCACAATAAAAGTTAGGCAGCAGGACAATCAGGTTCTGAGGCTCACCCATTCCTTTTAGCTTTGCATGGTCCACCCAGTCAAAGGCTAGGATTGCAACACCTTGAGAATCACTTTGTTTGCATGGGAAATTAGTCAAACAGTCCTATAATTATTGCACTACTTTGCATCTCTTCAATTATCCCAGATTGACTGAATATCAGGAAAAACTTCCTAACTGTTAGAGTAGTACAGCAATGGAACCCCTCACCTCAAGAGGTGATGAGTGCTCCAACACTGGAGGCATTCAAGAGAAGTTTAGACAACCACCTGTCAGATATGTCTTGATTTGGATTCCTGCCTTGCACAGGGGGTTGGACTCGATGGCCTTATAAGCCTCTGTCAACATTTTTCTATGGGTCTATGATTCTGTCTTGGGATTGGAATGTATGTTACATGTTTCTGATCTATGGGCCATTGTTTTTAATATTGGTTAGTATATTCTTGTTAAGACTGTGACAGATTCAGTCTCTGGAGTTTATAATAGTTCCATTGATATCCCATCTACCCTGATTTATTTATTTTTTCTGAGTATTTTCAGAGCAGCTTTCACTTCACTTTCTAAAATTATAGGTTCCCTTTGTCACCTTTTAATTTTGTCTCTTGCCTGTCTTTAACAACTTTAAGTCTTTCTTCTGTCATCCATCTAGACCTTTCTTTTTGCTAAAGGAATAAGGTTCTTTCATGTGGACTTTAAATTGATCAGAAATGTTATTATATTTTGACACTGCTATTCTTTTGTATTCTTCAGCTTTGCTCTAATATCTGACACTAACAATTTGTAACCAGTACCACAGTCTGCTCTTCTTCTTGCTTTGGCTTCATTGTGTATTACTTTGAGTTATGTCATCCTTTTGATTTCATGGATGACTGCCTGCTGATGTCCACCCATAGAATCATTGGTTCAGTTTGTTTGTTTGTTTGTTTGTTTGTTTGTTTGTTTGTTTATTAAATTTATACCCCGCCCCTCTAGACCATGTCTACTCAGTTGCCTGAAACACAAGTATATTTGTGCTTTCCTTTGTTCTTCCCCAGAGGTTGACTGAGTGCTTTCTGACTTGGGAGTCTCATCTTCCAGCACAATAGACAGATAGAACTCTAGAACAATGGAGTGGGAAGGGGCCTCCAAGGCCACTGAGTCCAATGCCTTGCTTAAGGCAGGAACCCAAATCAAAGCAGATCTTTGATTTTATTTTGGACTCTCTCATCATAGGGTTTTCAAAGTAAAAAAAAAAGGCTCAACGGTGCCTTATCATCAGTTCCTTCTGTACATTACTAACAAAAGTTAGTTTGACTGTCACTGGGTTGTCTGTGAAAGATCCTCCGCCAGCCTCACCGTCAACTACTGCTGCCCCCCCCCCCCCCGGGACTTTCGCCTCTCCTCTCCCTACGGGAACTATCCCTTCTCTTCTGCCAGTGACGAGGGTGGATGCCTTTCCGTCTGCTGTCTCCTGATACCACCTGGGGTGGCTCTGCTGGGAATCCAGGCTCGTAATGGTGTCTGGCCTCCTGGACTGTGTTGCTCTTGGCTTCCCTGACACCCTCCAACCTCCTCACCAGGTGTAAGTGTGTGCCCAGGACAGGGAGCAGCTTATAAACAGTGGGGCTAAAGAGAAGATGCTAAAAGAGTCTCACCCCTTGTGTATCCCATCTCTGGCCAGTAATATCCCTCTCTCTCTCTCTCTCTCTCTCTCTCTCACACACACACACACACACACACACACAAACACACACACACACACACACACACACACAGCCCACAACTCTGCCTTGGCAGAGGGGGAAGGGAGTGCTTTCTCTTTCCACCCCACCTCTGACCCTCGCATGGAGAGGGAGAGGACTGTCCCCCACACACGGCGCGCCTGCCTTGAGCTGCTGCTCTCGGTGGGAGTGACTGGTCTGGCCTTCTCTCCTCTTCTCCCCATCCATTTGCAAGGGCCTCTCTGAAGGCCTCCCTTAAGTGCCTCAGGCTTCAAGTCTTCCGTGTCCTGCCTTGGGATGGTGATAAAGCCATCTTCTCCTGGGGGTGGGTGGGTGGGTGGGGTGTCTGCCCTCCCCTTGAGAAAGGGCTTGGTCTCCTGGCCCGGCTTGGTCCACCGCCTGGCTGAGGCAGTCCACGCCTCCAAAGAGGTGAAGATGCTCAGGCTTCCCTGGAAGGCTTTACGAAGAAGCGCCTCTCTGTCGCCAGCCTTGACGCCTCCTGCCCCTTGCCATCAGCTCCTTCTCCCTGAAGGGGAGGGGGGGTGTTCTGACCCCCTTTGGGGTGCTGATGGTTCTGCTCCTCCTGGAAGGGGTGGGCTCTTTTTGCACCCACGGTGTGTGTGTGTGTGTGTGGGGGGAACGGACGGGGCTGAGCCCAGCAGCCATCAAGCTGTGGAGAGACTGGGCTGGACGGGCGCAGGTGGCGTCTGCTGCTGAGTTGGGCACTCAAGGCAGAGGGTTGCTCAAGCCAGTCAGCAGGAGGTGCCGAGAGTGTGCGTGCATGTGCGTGTGCATCCTGGAGTTCTGCCGGCTGGTGTCTGGCTGTGTGTGTGTGTGTGTGCGCACACGCCTCCCAAACACAGACCGTGCTGTTGCTGGAGCGCCTGCATCTGTGTGTGCGTGTGTGCATGCGTGCGAGAGAGCAGGACAGGCAAAGTCTCCTCTAGTTGGCCACAGGCTACAGGGCCTCTGTGATTGCCTGCTTTTCTCCCCATCTTGCTCAGCCACACATTGCGGCCAGCTGGGCCAGGCTGAGGGGAGCGCTGCAGGGGCAGTGCAGGGGAGGGGAGGAAGGGGGTGCTTCGCGGCTAGGCTTCCAGAGGGCTCCTGTCTCTGGGGCAGCTGTGCTGCAGCCCACTTTCTTTCCTGCTGGAGGAGGGAGGGGGGCCATCGTGTGCCTGGCAAGGAACCGCCCCCTCCTTCCTGTAAGCGGAGCTGCCCGGCGGCGGCCCCTCTGTTTCCAATTACAGAGTCAGGCAGAAGGTCCTGGATTCCAGGGACCTGCGCATTCCGCCCCCCCCCTCCAGCACAACCACAAACCCAAACATGTTTTTGTGTCATTTCTGGCTCTATGGCCCGTGCCAGGGCAGTGGCACCCGCTGGAGGTTATTGGGCCGAGGAGCAGCAGACTTGCACTCCGCAGCCTCGCATGTGCTGAAGACCCCATCCCGCCAGTCCTTTTACAAACAAGCATGAAAGGGCTGCTCTAAAAGTCTGCCTTAAAGGTGGGGTGGGGTGGGGTGGGGGAGCCCAGAGATGCCGCCCCTGAGGAAGGTGGGTCACCCCAGAGGATCTTGCCAGGACAGCTCAAAGTTTGTGTGTTGGATGGCAAGGGTGGCGACGGGAACCTGGTGGGGGCTGAGTTAGTAGGAGGCTGACCTCCCAGGGCTGAAGGAGTCCAGGTGCTGGGCATTTGGGGGGGGGGGGAAAGGTGTCCAGACCCTTCGGTTGAGGGACGCAGCTGTGGGAACTGGCTTCAGCCTTCATGGCGGCAGCTGCTTTTACCTGAGCCAAACCCACGGCCTGCCTCCCCTGCAGCCTCAGGCTAGCACACACCCCTGCCGCCCCCCCCCCCGAAGGAGCCACCTCTAGGGCTGCCTTGGGGGTGCTTCTGGAGATGACTTTTGGAGCGTGGAACAGGCGCTCTCCAACGGAGCTGTGGCCCTTCTGCTTGCTCCCCCCCCCCCACGGGTTTGTAAGGCTTTTAGCAGGAGACATCTCGACCCCGTCTGCCCAAGCGGGGTGCCACCCAGGAGAGTTGGTGGCAAACGGCCATGCCAGTTGCTGTGCCAGGATTCTGTCGTTCCTCCCAGGTGGGAATGGAAGCTCCATGCCTCCCTGCCAAGAGGGCATGGGGCAGATCCTGGAATGGCAGCGGGCCAAGGCACGTATCGGTCTCTCTGATGGGTTGCTTACGACTGTGAAGCCAGAAGAGACCAAAACGGCCACTGGATCAGCCCACCCCCCCCCCCCCCAGTGAACCCAGAAATTCATGCTTGGAGCATCTACATTATTTATTTAAAATACTTTTACCCCAATTTTCTCTCTAAAAGGACCCCAGGCGGCTAACCTCATTAAAAGACAATGAGAAAGCTAACAACAATATGCAGACACATCTCTGACAGCTAGTCCTCCAATCTCCATGCGGATGACCATCGGCCAGGGCGCTCCCTACTCTCCTACCAGGTAACCCAGCGCTGTTCCACCCCTGAGCAGCTCTTGTGGTCCTGGTGTCAGAATATCTTCCAAATGTTCCATTAAAATGTCCTTGCCTATAATTCTTGAATCTGTTACCTGGGGTCACAAGGGGGAAAAAAAAGCAAGCATCACCTTCCACATGGCAGCCCTTTGAATATTTGAAAACTGCTGTTCGATATCCATCTTTGAACTGGCTCCGCAGCAAGAGACTGAGTAGGAGAGGGAAATGTTGGCCAGTATCCTGTTCGTGCCAGCGCAAGTTAAAGTTACGCTGATGGTAAATATGCTGGGCATTGTGCAATGAATTGCACTGTGGAATTGCACAGTCAACCTCGCATCCTGACCGTGACTGATTGGGCCATGCACCTAGGGAGGCGCTTCCACCTCCCAATAGCACAACTACCCAGTTTGTGCACTCTTGAGTTGCCCGTGAGTAGTCCTTTATCCTTTATCCACCGTACATCCTCACCTGGTCCTGGGGGCCACGCATCAGATAGTCTTCCTCTTAGGTCTGAGGAAGTGGACGTGATCCCCAAAAGCTCACATTCAAATACAGCACTTAGTATTTAAGGTGCAACCGTGTTTTCACTGCTGAGATGTTTCTTATTTCTGTTTCACTTCTGTCGTGGTGCGCTTGCACAGACTAACAGGGCTACTCCTTCAAAAACTTAACCAGTGCCATATTTTTTGCTGAAATTCGGGCTCGTCTCTTCAGGCAAAACTTTTTCCCCTCAAGTTGCTGAGGTGGCCCCCTTCACCTCTTTAATCCTGGGCTAGATCAGCTTGGCTGGAGAGGAAATGTTGAGCACCACTGAGGCCAGGCAGCGGAAAAAACCCTTCAAAAGCGCCCTAGCAGAGGGGAGGGGAGAGGAAAGCTGCTGACAAAGCTAAGCCCCCCCTTGCCCCCCCAACCAGAGCAGTGTGTGTGTGTGTGGGAGGGGGCAGGTGAGCATCTTTAGGTTCGAAGGCTGTCTCACAGTGTGATGAAATGGCCACAAACTGCATGGCACGGAGCAGCCAGCCCAGCCCCGTTGAAGGCTTAAGGAGTCTTAGGTCAGGCCTTGAAAAACCCTGAGAAAACAAGCAAATGGATCTTGAGTTATTTTTCCACATTAATAAATTAAGCAAATACAGGCAGAGCAGGAAAGCATTGGAGAAATGAAGACGAACCAGCCGGTCACCGTTATGAAACGCTCTGTGCCGAAACCCAAGAATTTTTCTGTGTTGTCCCAAACAATGCACAACCAAAAACAGGTTAAAACATTTCTCAAAAATGGATTTCTTTATTTAATATATTTTTACCCTGCCTTCTTCCTTAAAAGATAAAAAAGTATTTTGAAAATAACAACTTTAGAAAATCATGATTCTTTTAAAAACAGACCGGTGCTCCCTGACAACCCGGCTTCGTCTGGCGTGCCTGCTAGAAGGCAAGGATGGAACCAGCTGGGCTTCCTGCAGAAAGGGACTTGGCCCCTCAAGGTGGTGAAGCAGAGAACGCTCCCCCCACCCCCACCCCCCGTTTCATGGATACGCCAGCCTGGTTTCTTGTGGTGGCGAGAACAGTGTGGAGGATTTCAGACCCTGGCCAGGGGCCGAGGAGAGGACTGAGTCCACCAGGAATTCTGGGGCCCAGCCTTCTGTGGCTTTCTGGATCAGAATCGGCACTTTGAACTGAGCGTGGAAGCAAACTGGAAGCCATTACAGTATTTCAGAAGTGGATCCATATGGCCTCGAAAGCACATGTTCTGTCACTATATGATTTGCTCGTTCTGTATTGGCGCTTTCCAGGGACAAACCTATGTAGAGTTGGCTGTTCTGCTGGTCAAAAGGACTTCCATTTGTCTGGATCCAGACTCAAGAAAAGGCACACAGACACAGTTTATAGGGGCCTTGTCATCCGAAAAGGACCAGGCCTCGCTCAGACTCGGGTGACAAAGGTCTTCCCTGCTGACTTTGCCCACCTGGGCTTTTAAACCAGGCAGAACCGCATTTCTTCTGTGCTGAAAGAATTGGTGCATTGTGTGGCGAAGAGCAAGTGAAGAAATGGGGATCAGCAATATGCCTAGTATTAATTGTGCATATGCGCTCTCTCTCTCTCTCTCTCTCTGTGTGTGTGTGTGTGTGTGTGTGTGTGCATGCGTGTGTGTGTGTGTGTGTGAGAGAGAGAGAGAGAGAGAGAGAGAGAGGGAGGGAGGGAGGGAGGGAGGGAGAGGGAGACTAGCCTTGTGTTGCAGCGGTTAAACTGCAGTATTGCAGTCAAAGACTCTCTGAGTTTGATTCTGATGGCTCAGGTAGCCGGCTTAAGGTTGACTCAGCTCTCCAGCCTTCCAAGGGAGGTGGGTCAGTTGAGTACACAGCTTGCAGGTGGGGTGGGGCAATGTGTAGTCTGCTTAGTTATGTTTTAAGCTGCCCAGAGAGTGGTTTACCTGCTATGGGTGGTATATGAGCACGCTTTGCTTTGCTTTGCTTTGCTTTGCTTTGCTTTGCTTTGCTTTGCTTTGCTTTGCTTTGCTTTGCTTTGCTTTGCTTTGCTTTGCTTTGCTTTGCTTTGCTCTCTCTCCCTCCCTCCATCCGTGAAGGGATATCTATCATCCTGAGGGAGGCTCGGGAAATAGCTGTCAACTCAAGCAAAAGAGTTTTATTCAGAGCTATTTACACCTTATCTCTGCCATCAGTTTGAGCCCCAAACTGGGGGAATGAGTTCAGGTCTTCTGAGTGGCCTATGTGTAGACAGGGGGTGAGGTGACCTTCCTGGCCCCCCCATTCCCCAGGCCCTCCTGCCCCCCATCAGGTCCCCCTCCTGAGCATCGTAGCCACTTAGCCTGTCTCTCTCTCACACACAGGGTCGGCTCAGTTACCCCAGCAGGATCTTTCTCTTTTTCTTACCTTCTTCCTCCTGTGGTTCCTGGTCCTGCCTCTCTTGACTTCTTCCCCAGGTCCTGCGTTTGGGAGCCCAAGGGAAGGCTCTCTTCTGGAGAAGCGTAGCCAGCAGAAACCATGGCCGCTAGGAGCGAGGTTCCTGCTGTGGGCGTGTGAGCCCACTCCCCTCAGCTGCTCCAAGGTCTTCTGGCCCACCCACCCTGCCCAGGGCCACGACCTCTTTCATGTCCTCCTTTTGGCAAGAAACCTCTTTGGCGGGTCTCTCCACCCCCCCCCAATCCCTGCATCCCCTCCTTTCCAGGTCCACCTCACCTCCTGGCCCAAGGGAAGAGGCGGTGCTGGCGTAGCAACCAAGAGGAGGGATGCGCCCTGTGCCTATTAGGTATGGAGGCTGAGGACTTGGCGTGAGGACAAGGTGTTCATCAGCAGCCACTGTCCGCCTGGGCCGGGTGTAGCTTCTTAGCTGGAGACAGCTGGAGCCTGCCGTCTGCAAGACGCTCATGGGGAAAGGGCGCGTCTTCAGTCCCCTCTTTGGCCATGGGACTTCTGACCCATCTCTCTAAACCAAAGGTGGTCTTGTCAGGCACTCTCTCGTGGCCCGGGGCAGTGGTCCTATGCTGAGCTTGTAACCCCTGAAGAGAATTAGTGGCTCTAGAGATGGGAAGCAAGGCAGCCCAAGGAAGAGGAGGAAAAGGAAAGAGCTTCAACGTCCTTTGCAGAAGCCCTTAGGCCAAGCTGCTCCAGGTGCCAGAGACCTGCTTCTCTGTAACCAGGAGGAGGAGGAGGAGGAGGAGGAAAAAACAAGGAGCTCACAGAGGGGAGGAAGCACACACACTAGCAAGTCGTCCATCGTTATCCCTTGCTTCAGATCACTCACAAGACCAGGTGGTGCTCTGTTCAAACATCTCTTGATGTGTTGGGGTTGCCGGCCATTACAGAGAAACACCTCTGCACTGAACCACGTGGGCCTTGAGACCCACTGGCACTGGGGAGAGGCTGATGCCCTTGAAGGGCACCCCTCCCTCTCTTCCTTGACATCTGAACGTGGCCCCAGAGGCCTGGCGACCCATCCTGGCTGATCTCTGCTTTGGGATTTGCATGAGCCAGGGGTTCCTGCCCTTCCTGCTCCAGCTGTTTTGGTGTGTTTCAGAAATCTAGATACTGCTCAGCGATTTCCTGGAAAAAGTGGCACCGCTCTCCGGGGCTTGTGCCTGGTGGCAGGGCTCTTGCCCCCCCCTTCCCCGCCCCACTGCGCTGTGCTTGGCTCCCACCCCGCCCCATGTCTGACGTGTGGGCCCCTGTGCTTCCTCCACAGTCATCTACATCTGTGGCCCCCTGGAGATGCTGCACCAGATCTTGCGCCTGGCCCAGGAGGAGAGCATGACGGGTGGCGACTACGTGTTCTTCTACGTGGATGTCTTTGGCGAAAGCCTGCGTGCGGAAGGGAGCCGCGAGAGAGCCAAGCCCTGGCAGAGCAGGGAGGGCCAGGACCCCGGGGGCCTGCGGGAGGCCTTCCGGGTGAGTGCCGGACTCAACGCGGGGAGTGCGGGGTGGGGTGGGGCTTGGGGGTCAGTGGGGGGAGGCAGAGACGGCTGAGCCTGGGTGTGGGTGGGGCACAAATGCCAAAGGAGCCGTCCTCTCAGCCCAAGCTACAACAGAGAGCCTCCCTTCCAGGAGGAGGAGGACACTGCCAGGAACGGGGAAGGAGGCCTCCCTGAGCCAAGACAGGCTGCGCCACCGCTTCCTGCAAGGGACAAGGGAGGGTAGACCTTGGCAGAGTGACTTTGCCCTCCAGCCTCCGTGAAACCCTTCCTCCTAAGGAACCCCAGGTCGGGGGGGAGGGGGGGGGCTAAAGGGAAAGAGGCTAATTTGCATATTTCTTCTTCTTCTTCTTCTTCTTCTTCTTCTTCTTCTTCTTCTTCTTCTTCTTCTTCTTCTTCTTCTTCTTCTTCTTCTTCTTCTTCTTCTTCTTCTTCTTCTTCTTCTTCTTTAAGAAAAACGTCCTGTAACAGAATTGCAATGTATTGTAAATGCCCCATGGATAGGCCCTTGTAGAGTAGACCCACTGAGCCGGTTGTCAGAGGGTGGCTTGTCACACCCGGGTGCTCTGAGAAGTCCAAGGGGGCTTAGGATCCTTTCCCTCACCCCCTGCCTTTTGTTGCAGACGGTCCTGGTCATCACCTATCATGAGCCCCAGAACCCAGAATACCAGGCCTTCCAGAGGCAAGTGATTCTGCGCGCCCAGAGGGACTTCCACGTGGAGCTGAATGACTCACTGGTAAGGCTCCCCCCCTGCTCTGCTTTTTCATTCCAGTCGGGGTGTCCTTTTGTGGGGGTGGGGGTGGGGGTGGGGGTGGAAGCATTGCACATCTGGAGCAAAATCCCGCTTCCCTGGCTGGAGCAAGGCAGAAGGGTTGGCCCCGTTCTCCAGGGTCAGGGTGCGAAATGGACAAAGAGGAGGTGGTTGGCAGAGCGCTGGGGAGCCGGGCATCGTGGTTCTGCTCGCAGGGGGTCCTCCCACAGGGGCTTCCCTTGAGGAGTCGGCGTGAGCTGAAGGCCAGAGACGGGCGGGGGGCAGGGGGACGTGTACCTCCTCCGGGTGTAGCTTTTGTGCTTTACCCAGGGATGATGCCCCTTCTAGGCCAGTCTGTTAGGATCCTGGAGGGGCACGTGTGGTACACAGAGGCTGTGTGTTGTGTGTGTGTTGTGTGTGTGTGTGTGTGTGTGTGTGTGTGTGTGTGTGTGTGAGAGAGAGAGAGAGAGAGAGAGAGAGAGAGAGATGGTTCTCCTTCCCTCCTGCAGCTTCCCTTAGCCTTAAAGCTGGACTCTGAGGCAGTGGTTGAGGCAGAAAGGTCCCTCGCACCTTATTTTCGGGCTGTGGCATGGGGACTGAGCCACTGTGGCATGTACTGTGGTCATCCCTGGGATTGACTGCTGCAGAGAGGTTGGGTTGGGGCTGCCATCCATCCAAGAGGATGCAGAACCTGCAGGTGGTCCAGAAGGCCATGGCCAGAGAGAGGGCTGGCTGGCAGACCTGGTTCCCTCCTGAGAGAAACCAGCTGCCCTGCCTGGGAGTTTCCTTTCTCTCTAATCCCCCCCCCACATACACACACACACACACACACACACAGACACACACCCTTGGTGCTCACATGCCAGAGGACATCACCCTCAGCTGCAGCTCTTCCCCTCCTCTTTGGTGTGTGTTGCCAAGAGCGTGGCTGGCTCTCGATTGGTCCCCGTCCCCCCCCCACAGGTGTCTCTGTGGAAACTTTCTTCTTAGAAATCTGCCAGGAGGCGTATTAAGAGGAGAGGTATCAGGGAAGCATTTATGAATGCCAGCAGGGAGATCAGTGCACACGCTCTCCGAGGCGCCAGTCCAGACGTCCGACACTCCAGGATGCATCCGACAGCTTCTCTACGTAGATGGATACACAAAGCACCGTAAATAAGTCATTCGTGCGAGTTTTCCTTTCAAGTGCTCTCGCGCACATATTTTTTCCCCAGAGTATCTTTATTTACAGGATGTTTCTCAAATTGTAACCATTTCCTTCTACGTCTGACCTGTCCAAAAGGAAAATGATGGATAGAATGTATCCGTGTCCTTGAGCCTGTTTACTCAAAGGATCTGATGCCTGAATCCATGGCACCTTGAGGCTCCTTTGTAGAGGCGGGAAGCCCTCTGGGTCTTCACAGGTGGTCGGGACTGGCTGTTTCCCACCAGACGTCGAGGTAGCTAAACAGACGGGCAGAAGAGGGTGCAGGAGTGAGATAGGAGCGGCTGCCAATCCAAGTGAGCCCCACCTGAAATTTCAAGGCCGGCCACGCACTTCCCCTGTGGCTATGGGAGTAAGATGTGGGAGTTGAACCGGCAGGTGGAGGAGAGGATCTTATCCCCACTCAGCCCTGGTTGGTCCTGATTGAGGAAGCTGAAAACGACGCTTGGCAAGAAGTCCTTTCCCACAACCCTGCTTCGTCTGTCAAGTGGAACTCTCTGCCACCAGAGTGAGCTGTGATGGCCAGAGAGAGTGGCCAGGTCAACAAGCACATGGCTGATTCCTGGAAGGCCGGAAATTCTGCAGATTTTGGGCAAAAGGCCAGGGTTGCTCTTTAAATGTTTTGTTTATACTCCAATCGCAAGAGCAACTCCATCTGGAGATTTCTGGGATAGAAACTTTTTGGAGAGGAGTTTGGCTGTCCCATGATAGAGAGAAAAGGGGGCTGGCACCAGGCGTGGGGGGAGGGGTGCACGTGTCATTCTGGGAACCCTGGTCAGGTAGGTTGCCAGTGAGATAGATGTTGGAGGAGCCTCTGAAGCCACCTCCCTAGAAGCGCTCCCGAGTCTGGCCCAAGAGAGGACGGCAGCCCTTGGGCAGTGTGGGGAGAAGAAGGGCGCTGCAGGTCCACCAGGCCGTGTTTGGGGCCAAACAGTGTCTGCCCCAAAGACCCAGGCCTCCAGCAGAGCCACTCCTGCCAGAGGTTCTGCACGATGGCCCTTTCAGTCGTCCAAAGGGTCAGCCGTTCTCCTGTCTGCAGAGAGAGGTGAGCTGAGAAGCATCGGGCGCCCGCAGGGGCAGAGCTCTAGACTTTGGGTGCCCCCTAACAAAGAAGAAAAGTTACTTATGGGCATCAAGGGTCAGAGGAGAGAGCACCACATGTGAACAGGCCAGGTATGGAGGGACATGAGAAGTGGTGTTTGCAGGCAGAAGGTTTGGGGGGGGGGCAGCCCAATACCAGGCAGAGTTCAAAGGGATCAGAGAACTCCTGGCGCCATGAAGGTGGTGGGGGGGAACATCCCATTCGCCTGGCACACCTGTCTCCAGGAAGGGAAGGGCAGCCCTACCCTTGCAGAGGAGCCAGGCTGGGGGCAAAGACCACGGCTCCCTCTGTCCTGGTCCCCCTCTCCCTCGGTCCCCTGGCTGGCCGGCCTCGTGTCACCTCACAAGGTCAGCAGGGACTGTGATCCCATCCAGGGCTGTGCAGAAGGCCCTCCGGGTGGACCGGCTGGCGCTCCCTTCCAGAAAGTGGAATGGTGGCCTGCGGGTGATCCCACTTGTTTCTGTTTTCCGTTCGACGAATGCAGCCGTGACTCTATTCTCCCTATTTCTGAAGCAGAAAATGGCAGCATATTATTAGAAAGTGATAATTCTCAATTCGGACAGCATGCCTCGGGGGGGGGGCGGGGAGCAGGAAGCCGGGCGTCTCCTCGCCCCCACCCCTTTGAGTCCTTCCATTGGAAAAGAAAGCTGTCAAGGGAGACGTTGTGTGGTGGTGGTTCAGGGAGTGGGGAGAGGAAGGGAGTACAGAGCATCACGCTAGAACCGGCTGATCATTGGGGTCCAGGGCGGGCACTGCCAGGGGGCTGAGCAAGGCCCCCAACTTCCCCAGCTGCCCTCATGGAACCCCAGGCCTCTCTCTTAGTGGACAAGGCTGCCTGCTCTGCACCCCCAGTCCTCACTCAGCCCATGGACTCCAGGCGTCGTTTACCTGCCCCGTCCCCTGGCCCCTGTACGTGACAGAAGAGAGGGGAGGGAGCCACGTCCTCTCTTTTGCCTCAGGCGGCCATGTGCCTTGGGACGGCCCTGCCGAAAGGCGCCCAAAGTGGCCCCATCTGCTTCCGTGCATGGCTGGGGAGTATCATCTCTGGCCCAGCTGCGCCCAGCCACCCTAACCGAGGCATCTCTCTCTCTCTATCCTGCGTGCAGGAAGCAAGGGACCAACACGGGGTCAAAACAAGGACAGGTCTTGTGGAAAGGTAACCTTAGGTACAGCCTCAGGATTGTGGCCTCAGCAGAGAACGATTCAATAAAGGGAGCCCCGCGGCCAGGAGTACAGGCCAAGGAGAGGGACCGCTGGGAAGATCCTCCTTTGTGTGGCCGCTGTCAGTCAGAAGTGACTTCAGAGCTTAGAGCTTGGATGAGGACTTTTGTTGGGGTCTGTTCTGGGGGGTGTTCTCTGGGAGAAGCTCCCCATGTACCTCTTGGGCCCTATTGATGGGGTCATTTCTTTGTTTTACTCGAGTTACGTGCTGTACCCTGAGAAATGGCCGGTGTGGATTCCCAAGTTGAGAATCTCGGTTGGACAGGAAAAAGCAGACTGGGGGCTTTGCTGTCTCTATCTAGGCAGGAGATTTTGCCAGGTGCTCCAAGTGGAAGCCAGAAGCCTGCAAATAAGTTTACCTGTTTCTTGGTTTCTTGTTTCTGGAAGAAGGTGGGGCTCTATCATCTATAAATTAAGTGCAGGGCAGTGTCAAGCAAATGAACCTGGCGCCTGGACTGGCACCCACATCTGCTGATGGAAGGGCATCAACCCACCAGTTGCTAATGTCTGCTTGTTATTGTTTATTCGTTGTGTCCAACTCTTTGTGACCCCATGGACCAGAGCATGCCAGGACCTCCTGTCCTCCACTGCTGCCTCCTGAAGTCGGGTCAAATTCATGCTGGTCACTTCGATGGCACTGTCCATCCATCTCGTCCTCTGTCATCCCCTTCTCCTCTTGCCTTCACAACATCAGTGTCTTTTCCAGGGAGTCTTCTCTTCTCATGAGATGGCCAAAGGACTGGAGCCTCAACTTCAGGATCTGTCCTTCCCGCGAGCACTCAGGTTTGATTTCTTTCAGAACAGATAGGTTTGATCTCTTTACAATCCAGGGGACTCCCAAGAGTCTCTTCCAGGACCACAATTCAAAAGTATCAATTCTTCAGCAGTCAGCCTTCATGATCCAGATCTCACTTCCATACATTGCTACTGGAAAACCATAGCTTTGACTATGCAGACCTTTGTCGGCAAGGTGATGTCTCTGCTTTGTAAGATGCTGTCTAGGTTTGTCATCACTTTCCTCCCAAGAAGCAGACGTCTTTTACTTTTGTGGCTGCTGTCACTATCTGCAGTGGTCATGGAGCCCAAGAAGGTAAAATCTGGGACCAGTGGCCATGATCTTAGTTTTTTTGATATTGAGCTTCAGACTGTTTTTTGCACTCTCCTCTTTCACCCTCATTACAAGGTTCCTTTTTTCCTCCTCACTTTCTGCCGTCAGAGTGGTATCATCTGCATATCGGAGGTTGTTGCTATTTCTTCCGGCAATCTTAATTCCATTTTGGGATTCCTCCAGTCCAGCCTTTCACATGATCTATTAGTTAAATAAGTAGGGGGATAATATACAGCCTTTGTCGTACTCCTTTCCCAATTTTGAACCAATCAGTGTTTCCATATCCAGTTCTAACTGTTGCTTCCTGTCCCACGTATTGGTTTCTCAGGAGACAGATAAAGTGGTCAGGCACTCCCATTTCTTTAAGGACTTGCCATAGTTTGCTGTGGTCCACACAGTCAAAGGCTTTTGCATAGTCAATGAATCAGAAGTAGATGTTTTTCTGGAACTCTTTGGCTTTCTCCATAATCCAACCGATGTTAGCAATTTGGTCTCTAGTTCCTCTGCCCCTTTGGAATCCAGCTTGCACTTCTGGGAGTTCTCGGTCCACATACTGCTGAAGCCTACCTTGTAGGATTTTGAGCATAACCTTGCTAGCGTGTGAAATGAGTGCAATTGTATGGTAGTTGGAGCATTCTTTGGCACTGCCTTTCTTTGGGATTAGGATGTAGACTGATCTTTTCCAGTCCTCTGGCCACTGTTGAGTTTTCCAAACTTGTTGGCATATTGAATGTAGCACCTTAACAGCATCATCTTTTAAGATTTTAAATAGCTGAAGTGGAATGCCATCACCTTGTTGTTAGCCAGGCTTTCTAAGGCCCACTTGACTTCACTCTCCACGATGTCTGGCTCAAGGTCAGCAACCACACTATCTGGGTTGTCTGGGATATCGAAATCTTTCTGGTATAATTCCTGTGTATTCTTGCCACCTCTTCTTGATATCTTCTGCTTCTGTTAGGTCCCTCCCATTTTTGTCCTTTATCATGTCTATCTTTGCACAGAATGTTCCTTTTATAGCTCCTTTTCCTGAACAGATCTCTGGTTTCTCCCTTTCTATTATTTTCCTCTATATCTTTGCACTGTTCATTTAAGAAGGCCCTCTTGTCTCTCCTTGCTATTCTTTGGAAGTCTGCATTCAGTTTTCTGTAACTTTCCCTATCCCCCTCGTATTTTATTTCCCTTCTCTTCTGTCCTGTTTGTAAGGCCTTGTTGGACAGCCACTTTGCTTTCTTGCATTTCCTTTTCTTTGGGATAGTTTTTGTTGCTCCCTCCTGGACAATGTTACGAGCCTCTATCCAAAGTTCTTCAGGCACTCTGTCCACCAAATCTAGTTCCTTAAATCTCTTCTTCACTTCCACTGTGTATTCATAAAGGATTTGGTTTAGATTATACCTGAGTGGCCCAGTGGTTTTTCATACTCTCTTCAGTCTAACCTTGAATTTTGCTATGAGAAGCTGATGATCAGAGCCACAATCAGCTCCAGGTCTTGTTTTTGCTGACTGTATAGAGCTTCTCCATCTTTGGCTGCAGAGAATATAATCAATCTGATTTCGATATTGCCCATCTGGTGATTTCCATGTGTAGAGTCACCTCTTGCGTTGTTGGAAAAGAGTGTTTGTGATGACCAGCTTGTTCTCTTGACAAAACTCTATTAGCCTTTGCCCTGCTTCGTTTTGAACTCCAAGGCCAAACTTCCCTGTTGTTCCTCTTATCTCTTGGCTCCCTACTTTAGCATTACAGTCCCCTAGAATGACAAGAACATCTTTCTTTGGTGTCAGTTCTAGAAGGTGTTGTAAGTCTTCATAGAATTGGTCAATTTCAACCTCCTCAGCATTGGTGGTTGGTGAATGAACATGATTTACTCTGTTGTTGAAAGGTCTGCCTTGGATTTGTATTGAAATCATTCTATCATTTTGAGATTGTATCCCAGTACAGCTTTTCCCACTCTTTTGTCGACTGTGAAGGCTACTCCATTCCTTCTGTGGGATTCTTGCCCACAATAGTAGATGTGATAATCGTCTGAGTTGAATTCATCTATTCCCATCCATTTCAGTTTACTGATGCCCAGGATGGCAATGTTTATTCTTGCCATCTCCTGTTTGACCACATCCAGCTTATCAAGGCTGCTAGAAGAGTACAAACCACCTGCCACCTCACTCCACTCTAAGTCCCCCCCCCCAACCCACACAGGTTCAAGAGTCAAGCCCAGGTGCTTTCCTCCATCATCCCACTCCCCCACCTCCATTGCCCTGCTGGACGGGGCCCATGCTTAACCAAAAAGGCAGGGAAGCCAGCTCTCAAGTGGTGGGCTGCCAATCATGGGAGTCCTGCCAGAACTTCCCTGGGGCCTCTTTTCCCACGGAGTCTCCATCATGGCAGCAAAGGTGAGAAACGATGGTGGGGGGAACGGATGGGTGGCGGCAGCAGTGCTCAAGCTCCCTTCTGGGTGCTGGGGGGTGTTTGCGGCCAGCGCCTTCCTCTCTCCCTGCTTCTTCCTAGACGTGGCTGGACCCGGGTGCTTGAGGGGTGGGTGGGTGACTGGCTGGCAACCCTGGAGGCCCCCTGGGGCTTTTCAGCCATGAAAAAGGAGAGGAGTGACGTATTGTGGGGTGGGGGCAAATGGGGAGGAGAAGGAGGAGGGGAGGGGAGGAAAACTCGGGTGTGGGAAAGGATGTTGGGAGCCTCTCAGAGATTCTATCAGCTCTCTGCTGGAAGGGGTGGGGGTGGGGAGTGTGTGGCTACTTCCCAGAGGGTGGGTGTGCTCTGAAGCCTCTTCTCCCCCCCCAAAGTTTGCAGAAAGTGTGTTGGGGGGGAGGAAGGCTGGGAATTTCCCCCTCCCCAAAAGTCGGGGTGGGGCAGATGGGGCTGCCCAGCGAGGCGGGCAAGAGAGACCATCCCAGACCTCTGGCCAAGCGGCTTTGCTTTGCTTTGCCTCCCTCCATTCGGACGGGATTTCCTGCTGCTCCCCCCCCCTGCCCCGTCCCGCCCCACCCGCATCTCTTCCCCACTAACCTTCCATAGGTCCCCTGTGCCTATTCCCAGACTTCCTCTCTCTCTTTCCTCCCCCACCGGTTTCCCAAAGAAACACGAGGGAGGGGCTCCGGGGTCACCAGGGAGACCTGGCAAGGCCCGATCCCAGTTCTACTCACTGGTGACCTGCTTGGGCTCATTGTGTTCCGTTCAGGCGGCCACCCAGGTGGAATGAGATGCTCCCCCTCCTGCACGTCCTGGCTTACACCTTTTAGGAGGGAGGGAGGCAGTAAGGGAGGCAGGCGGGGGGGGGAGGAAAGGGGGAGAAGGCAGATTCAGGGGAAAGGGTGTAAGGGATGGGTGGGATTTGCACCCCATCCTTGGGTGGGATTTGCAAGGGGTGGGGGAAGAGGGGAGAGGCACCCTCCAGCCACAGCGCCTTGCAGGTGCCCCAAACCAGGACTGGATTCAGATTTCAAACCCTGGTGGTTTGAAAAAGAGGCTTTGGCACTAGATGGGCGGCTGAGCTCACTCATGGGGAGAGGACGGCCGTCACCCCACCCCACCCCCCCACCCCCCACCCCGGTTATGGGTACTGAGATTTCTCAGGCGGTGCTCCCACCCCCGCCTCCAACCCATTCAGCCACCCACCTGCCCCCTCCGGTTCCTGACTGCTGGTGCTCAGTGACAAAACCTACCAGCCAGACCCCCATGGGCAGTGCCCGTGGCCCTCTGGCCCCTGCAAGGGGCAGCCTTACGCTCTCGCTCTCTCTTTCCCTCTCCCTCTTTCTGCCTCTCTCTCTCTCTCCCCACCCACCCACCACCACCACCGCCACGACAGAAGAACCTCGTGGCCGGCTGCTTCCACGACGGCCTGCTGCTCTATGCCATGGCTCTGAACGAGACGCTGAGCGAGGGCGGCACCAAGCGCAACACCAGCCGCATCCTTGAGAAGATGAAGGGGCGGAACTTCCAGGGTAGGGGATGCTGGGGAGGGGGGAGGGGGGAGGTGCAGGAGATGTTGGCAGAGGGGGGTGGTGGTGATGATGGAGGGGGAGCCCATGGCAGGGATGCCCTTGACTCTTCCGGCCAAGGGAGGGAGGCGTCCCTGGTCTGCCTGCATCCCGAACGGACAGCCAAAGGCGAGCTCTTTAGTGGCCAGGCTGGGGGGGGGGGAACTTCAGGGCTTTTCAGACTCTGTGCCAAAGCAGAACAACTGGCTCCCCAGCCCCACCACCACCAGCACCCACAGCTAGCTCTTTTCTGGAGTGGGAGGGGGAGGCAGAAGGGAGGCTACTGTCCCTCCCCCTGTGGGGCAGGCCTGGAGGACTAGGGGTGGCTGAGGAGGCCCCTCGGCGTCTGCCCCTTTCCTGGTGGAGGAGAAAGGGCAACTATGGGAACGAAAGGGGCGGATCTTGGCAGCGGGGGCCAGCTGAGCCAGACCGGATGGCGGCCCCTTCTCCTGAGGCGCCCCTCTTCCTCCCCTCCCCAGGGGTCACCGGGACCGTCAGCATGGATGACAACAATGACCGGGACACCGATTTCGACCTGTGGGCCATGGCGGACCTGGAGAGCGGCGAGTACCAGGTCCGAGGGGGGAAGGGGCCAAGCCAGGAGTGGGGGACCCTAAGCACGCACAGGTGGGGTGGGCAGGGGGCTCAGGGGGTGGGAGGAGGGAGGGAGGGGTGGCAGGAAGGTGGAGGAGAGAAACCCAACTACCCCCCCCCCAGCTAGCTTCCGTGAAGAAGAGGGCTGACCACCTGCATGTGTGTGTGGCGGGGGGTGGGGGGTGGGGAGGGGATGGAGGTTGGCAACGTGTCATGCCTCTCCATATGTGTGTGTGTGTGCGTGTGCGCGTGTGTGTGTGTGTGAGAGAGAGAGAGAGAGAGAGTGAGCAGGCGGGCAGCTTGAAGGCGGCCGGGCCGCGCTCCGGCCTCCTGGCCCACCTTGCGCCCGCTCTTCCCGCAGGTGGTGGGGCACTACGTGGCGTCAGAGAAAGAGGTGACCTGGCTGGGGCCCATCCACTGGGTGAAGGGGGCCCCTCCGCTGGATAACCCGCCCTGTTTTGACACGGACGACCTCTCCTGTGACAAAAGTGGGTGCATGGAGGGGGTGGTGGCCAGAAAGGCTGGGCCCCGACCTCACTGCCCCCTAACTCCCCCCCTCCAGAAACCTGAGTGGGGCACATTCCAGCTCTTTCCCCCAAGTAGCAGCCTCCAGACTCCGAGGCCCCTGATCCCCTCGGGTTGGGCTGCCAGTGATGCCTCCTCTGGCTGGCCTCGGGCAAGGGGGGGCCTCCGTGGTGGCCCAGGGGACAGATCTCAGGCGTTTGCAGGCAGTCAAAGGGAGCTGGCTTTCGCTGGAAAGCCCCCCCCTGGGGGGAGAGAAGGGGGGCACCAGGAAATCAGCCCCACAGAGACACCCGCAGTCCAACCTGTATGCCAGGGTGGGCCACTTCAGGTGCCTGGGCGCCATGTGGGGCAGGGGAAGGGTTGGTCTGCTGGGACAATGGAAACCCAGCCCCCCAGCCCCCCCAGAAGCCCTAACTCTGCCTCTCCTGGCAGGTCCGCTCAGCACCCTGGCTGTGGTGGCCCTCGGGGCCGGGCTGACCTTCGTCATGTTCGGCATCTCCAGCTTCCTCATCTTTAGGTGAGGGCCCCTTTTGGTACATCCGCTGAGAGGTGGGCAGGGGGCTGGGGAGGCAGCGGGGTGGCAAGCCTGCGGGGACCACAGCAGACCAATCCACCCACCCAGTGGGTCATCCCCTTCCTGGCCTGTTGGAGGCGCAATGGCACCTCTTTGTTCAAGCAGTTGGTTTGGTCTGGATGACCCACCTGTGCCTCCTGAAGCCATTGGTCATTGCGGGGGGGGGGATGAGAGGATGGGGGGGCCCTGCATGAGTCCCTCCCCCCCACTCCCATCCCTTCAATTGCTCTTAAAGAGGGGTATCACAGTGGCCATGCCGCCTCCAGCCCCAATGCTCTCCACTCCGGGAGAAGAGGGACCTTCTGCAACATGCAGAGGCTCCAGTCGTACGTCTCCTTCTCTCTCAAAACACACACACACACACACACACACACACACACACACACACACACACACACACACACACACACACACACACACACACACACACACACACACACACACACACACACACACACACACACACACACACACACACACACACACACACACACACACACACACACCCCAACCAGCTCTTTTCTCCCCTCCCACTACACTCCTCTCCTGTTCAGCAACTTGGTGTCACCAAATGAGCTGACCAAGGACACACGAGGGGCTTTGGGTGTTTCCCAAGCAAAACAAGGAGACGGGTCTCTCTCTGTCTCTCTCTCTCTCACAGCCAGAAGGATCTCAGGCTGATCTCTCTTCCCCCCCCCCCATCCCAACCCCCCAATCCTGCTTTCTCTAGGAAGCTGATGCTGGAGAAAGAGCTGGCCAGCATGCTGTGGCGGATCCGCTGGGAGGAGCTGCAGTTTGGGAGCTCCGAGCGCTATTACAAAGGGGCCGGCAGCCGCCTCACCCTCTCGCTGGTGGGTGTCCTTGGCTTCCCCAGGGGACCCCTTCCCCGTGGGGCTCAGGGCCCCCAGCCCTGGCCATCCCATCCATTAGCCATCCACCACCGCCACCAACCCCACCCCGCTGGGCCTTCCCCCCCCCCACGCCGCCCCCCAGCGCTCCACTCCGGCCGCCCGGCTGACCCTTCTTCCTTTTTGGCTTTTCTTCCCCAACCCAGAGAGGGTCCAGCTACGGCTCCCTGATGACGGCACACGGCAAGTACCAGATTTTTGCCAACACGGGACTTTTCAAGGTGGGCCTCTTGGAGCCCTGACTCTTCCCCTCCCCCTGGCATGCAGGCCTCCCCCTGCTTCCTTCTGGGACCCACACGGCCTGTGACACACATACACACACGCACGCACCCCTGTCTCTTGCAGGGAAACGTCGTGGCCATCAAACACGTGAATAAGAAGCGGATTGAGTTGACGAGGCAGGTGCTCTTCGAACTCAAACATGTATGTACTGACGGGGGGGGGGTGTTGGTGGGAGGGGGCTGTAACTGGTGGGAGGTGCATGGCATCAGGCTCTCTGCCCCCTAGCACACCCCACACAGGCTCCCCCGCTGCTCCGAGTCACCCTCAGGCTAACAGCGGCTTCCTCCGGTATCTCCCGGCTGCAGATGCGAGACATCCAGTTCAACCACCTGACCCGATTCATTGGAGCCTGCATTGACCCCCCCAACATCTGCATCGTGACCGAGTACTGTCCCCGGGGCAGCCTGCAGGTGAGGCGGGGGCGCCCCCTTTGGGACAAGGGCATCGGCCAGGTGGGGGTGGGGTCCATAAGGGTTGGGGAGGGACGATCCCTCTGCCTCTGGTTGTGGCCGGACATTTCCAAGCAGGATTGCCGCCTGACCCTTCCTCTGTGCCCCTCCCCCATCCCCGCCCCCCCCCAGGACATTTTGGAGAACGAGAGCATCAGCCTGGACTGGATGTTCCGCTACTCGCTCATCAATGACATTGTGAAGGTGAGGAACCAGGGCAGGAATGGGGGAGGGCTTGGCGCCTGCCCTGGGGCAGAGGTGGGGTGCGGAGGTCGGTCCAGAAGGAGGCCCTTTTGTGGGGCGTTGGCGTCCTCCCGCTGGATTCCTGGCTGCCCTTTACAAGATGGCTTGCAAGGCAGCTCACGGCCTCCCCAGCAGCCGGCCACCTTCCTCCCCTCCTTGGCCAGGATCCCCTGCTGGAAGCTTCTCCAGGCCCCACTCACCACAGGACCACCGACCCCCCCCAACACCTACTGCTGTCCTGTCTGCACCTGGGAGGGTTGTGGTGGTTGTGAGCTTCCTTCTGTATATGCCCATGGACTGCCTGCCTGCCTGTCTGTCTGTCTGTCCGTCCGTCCACTGCAGGGCATGGCCTTCCTGCATAACAGCATCATCGGCTACCATGGCAGCCTCAAGTCGTCCAACTGTGTGGTGGACAGCCGCTTCGTGCTGAAGATCACTGATTATGGCCTGGCCAGTTTCCGCCAGAGCAGTGAGAGTGAGGGCAGCCATGCCCTTTATGCCAGTGAGTGCCCTCCCCTCCTGCCAGGGTGGTGCCCATTGAGCCAGCCAGCTCTTGCCTCGGCCCCTTCTGGCCAGGAAACAGGCAGAGCCCCCGTAGCAGCCTGGAGCTCCCCTCCACCATTTGTGAAGCGGGGGGCCAGCCTGCTGCCATAGGGAGAGGCCAGTGGCTTTCGTGCTGCTCTGCTGACCCCCCCCCCAATCTTCCTTCTCCCCAACCAGAGAAGCTGTGGACAGCCCCTGAGTTGCTGCAGAAGCGGGCCCTGGCTCTGTCACCCCTAGCCATGCAGAAAGCAGATGTGTACAGCTTTGGAATCATCCTCCAGGAGATTGCCCTGCGCAATGGAGCCTTCTACATTGAGGGCATGGACCTCAGCCCCAAGGGTGAGGAGGGGGAGAGACAAGCCCCACGAGGCACCGGACCCGAGGAAGAGGGGGGCTTCCCACCCGGCAGAGATGGTCTGCCCCCAGGTGGTCCCTCCCCAATACCCCCAGTGGAGGTCTAGACCCCTCCTCCCAAGGACTTGGGGGGTGGTGGTGGTGATGTCACCTCTCAGGAGTTTTGCATCACCTCCGCAGGGGCCAAATCAAACCCGAATGGACCAGGGACTTTGCTGTCTCCCTCTGTTGGGGCACCGCCTCCCTCCTGGAAAGGCATTTGGTGCCCATCTAGGAGGCAGTGGGTGAGAACCCTCCAAACTTAGCAGGGGCCATGCACGACAGGCACGTAGCTTGCTGTGCAATGGTGCCGCATCCTGTCCTCGGGGGGGGCGGTCCTCTTCCCGTGAAGTAAGCACAGCTGGGAGCCATGTTGTGACTTCAAGGGTATTCACGGTGCCACTTCCGTTGTGCTGCAGTGGGCAACCCTTTCCCGTTATAGCTGCTGGCCTGCCCTGTGAATATGAAGCGGGTCCCTCCTTCCTTAAAAAAAAAAACCAAAAAATCTGGAAGCCCTCTGATGACCCTCCTCCCAACTCGATGGGAGCTGTACCCACTTGCTTGGCTAAAAGTTGACCAGCCCTTTCCAACTGTCTTTCATGCCGTCTTGCTGTAAATCCCAACTCTTAAGAGACAGAGGATGCGGATGGCGTGCCCTGGAGGGTGTCCGTTCTGTAGAGCTGCAGCATTGCCGCACATTGGTAGCCTAGCTCTGGAGGGCTGCAGCGCATGCCGGGGATCTCCCACTAGCTTTGGCTTGAGGTTGAAAGCAAGGCCAGAGAAGAGAAGCTAGGAAAAAGGGGGTCATGGTCATGTCTTTTTTTTTGGGGGGGGGAATGTTCTCCCTCCTGCAACAGGTAATGCAGCAATGGACCTGTTTGTGGGGGGGGGGGCGGGGAGAGACACCCACATTGTTTTGTTTTGTGGGAGGAGTCACAGAGTTCGGTCGCCACCCGGCCTCCCGAAGGCAGTCTTTGCTTCCATGCTTTGAGAGCCTTTGTCTTCTTCCCCCCAAGCTGCGCTCCAGATCCTGCCGTGGCTCCTGCCTCTGCCGGAGACGGGCTGGGGGCCGGCAGGGAGAGTGCGGAGGGAGGGGGCTGCCCTGCCTGGAGCGGAGTCTTTGGCTTGTGCCTCAGGAGAAGAAACAGGCTCCGGATGTGGTGGTGGTCCCGAGCTGGCCGGCAGCCCCGCACAACCCGGGAGCCCTTCCTGACGCTGCTTCGGCCACTGCTGGCGACCTGGTGACGCTCGCTTGCCTTCTCTGTCTGTCTCCCCAGCCCCTCCGCATCTCCTTCCACCACCACCCACCACCACCACCCCCGTGGGAAGCTCATGCTTTCATTGCCATCGTTGTCTCTGTGGCCCAGTCACACCCTCCCGCCCCGTAACGGTCTCTCCCCAGGCCACGGCGCCTCCATTCCACCTGTCTGTGCATTCATGCCTGTGCCCCCCCTACACCCGCCTCCCCCACAGAGATTGTGCAGAAGGTGCGCAACAGCCAGAGGCCGTACTTCCGACCCACCGTTGACATGCGCCTGCACAGCGAGGAGCTGGCGGTCCTGATGGAGCGCTGCTGGGCCCAGGACCCCGCCGAGCGGCCAGACTTCGCCCAGATTAAGATCTTCATCCGCCGTTTCAACAAGTGGGTGCTGGAGGACGTCGGGAGGGGAGGGAGGGGGAGACGGGACAGGAGGGGGCTGCTCAATCCGACAACCCCCCCCTCCACACCCCACCCTCCAAAGTTGCCTTTTCCTCAGGAAAGGGATTTCTAGAGCACAAGTAGAGGACCAGCAGGCTTGCACACGCATGCACGGGTGAGCATGCGTGCACACAGAGAGAGACTCGCCCGTGACAGACACATCAGTCACACGGGGAGGCGGTTTGCCAAAAGGCACAGGGATCTGCAGCCGGAGACATGAAACACAGAGACATGTGGAACCAGCCTGTGGCCATGCTCCCCGGCCAGGTCAGGCTGGTCCTGCCGGCTCTTTTCTCCCCACCCCTCCCCCTCCCCCCCACAATTGGGTGGTGGACAAGGAGGATTCCCAGACCACTTCCATGTGGACCCAGCTGCCCAGATTCTTGTGCCACTCCCCAGGTTTACTTGTCCGGGGGTGGGTGGGTGTCTCATGCGCCCACCTGCTGAGTAGAGAGCCCTCCTGCCCTTTCTTTTTGCTGTCAAAGGAAACCCCACCCCCTGCCTTGTGGGGGGGGGGCTTTTCTCGCCCTTCTCCCGCTGCCTCTGGCCCCCTCCCCCCTCATCCCGTGGCCATCTCCCCAGAGCACCCCCCTATCCTCTCCTCTGCCCCCCAGGGAAGGTGGGACCAGCATCCTGGACAACCTGCTGTCGCGCATGGAGCAGTACGCCAACAACCTGGAGAAGCTGGTGGAGGAGCGCACACAGGCCTACCTGGAGGAGAAGCGCAAGGCGGAGAACCTGCTGTACCAGATCCTCCCCCAGTGAGTTGGGAGCCTTGGGGGGGGGGGCTGGCAAGGGGGGGCACACCTGAGGGAAGGGGCAACCTTGACCCAGCAAGTTAAGTGCTGGGCCTGCCTCCCAGGGGTGGGGGGGTGGGGGGCTGCAGGGAGGTTTTTTCCCATGGAGACTCTTGGGGGTGCAGCAGGGGCTCTGGGGGTTGGCGGGTCACTGAGGACTTGTGCCCCCCCCGCCTTTCTCACCCCCAGTTCTGTGGCTGAGCAGCTGAAGCGCGGAGAGACGGTCCAGGCCGAGGCCTTTGACAGCGTGACCATCTACTTCAGTGACATTGTGGGCTTCACCTCCTTGTCCGCAGAGAGCACCCCCATGGAGGTAGCCGTGGCGAGCCGGAGCCCAGAGTCTCCCGTGAAGTTGGGGGAGGGGAGGTCACCAGGAGGATGTCCCACCTGTGATGAGCTCAGCCCGTCTGCCCAGCTTGACCCTGACCTGCCCCCCCACCCGCCTGTTACCCCACCCCTAACCCCCATCTCTATGTCCTCACTCACCTGGTGGAGAAAGTCCACTCCTCCTCTTCTTCCTGGTTTCCACCAAAGGTGAATGCTCTGCCTGGTGAGCTCGTGGCACCCACCTCCGTGGCACCCGGCCTCTGGTGGAGGCCCAAGGGTTTTTCCCCTCTTGCTTTGGGTCGTTCACAACGCCCGTGAGCAGCTGGAGGGAGGTGGTCCACAGGTCAGGCCAGGCTGCCCTCATGGTCAGGAGGAAATCAAGAGCACAAATGGGGCACTTTTTAAGGGGGAGTGAGAGGGAGGGGGGATATGGTCTCTCCCCCCCCCCAAAAAAACCCCTTAAACCATAAATGCAGGGCAAAGTTGCCCTGGAGAAGAGCCCCTGGGTCTGGAACCGCTCCAGAGCCCCCCTGCCTTTTCCCTCCAGTTTGAAAAGTGGGAAAACGTTGTGGTTAAACAGCTCTGAGCTTTGATCCGTCCACGTGGCCATCGATCCCTGGAGATTTCATTGTTACAGAGATGTTTCTTTTAAGTGTCTCAAAGCGGGCCACTTTGAGGCAGAAGCCAGAACCGTGAAGGACCTCGATTTGGAACACACCGGGTACTGGCATCAGCATCCAACCTGGCGTCTCACCGGGCGGGGGGGGGCAGCCTCCTTCTGCCTGTGGGGCCCCCCGACGCCAACCAAGGCAACGCTCCTGTGCTCCGCTGCAGCACCAGGCGGGGGACTGGCAGGGGTGTCCGGCCATTCTGGGCCTCAAGGGGAGGCAGGAAAGGGGCCGCATGCCAGAGGGCCTCTGGGCCAAAGGCCAGGCGGTGGCGGCCCCCTGCCTGGCACTCGCTCAGCAAAGTCACCCCCTCCCTTCCAGCCGATGCGGAGGAGAGGTGGGTGGCGCTGGGGTTGGGGGCCTGGCTGAGCACAGACCACCCCTGGAGGAATCAGGAGTCCTCCGAGAAGCGTTCGGCCCTCTCTGCTTCCCTCCCCTCACACCTCTTGCTGAAACCTGCCTTCCATGCGCTTGCTTATCCACTCCTCTGTGTCAGCCCTGTCTCATGCCCCATCCCTTTGCCTCCCCCCCCACACAAGCCCCCTCCCCCGAGTGCCTCTCCCCAGCAGCCTCTTTCCTGCGCACGGCCCTCCTGGCCTGGGCCATGTGGAGATTAGCTGATCCACTGGGCGCCCCGCCTGAGACCCGTTCCTCCCTCCCTTCCCTTCCAGGTAGTGACCCTTCTCAACGACCTCTACACCTGCTTCGATGCCATCATTGACAACTTTGACGTCTACAAGGTGAGCGCAAGGAGCCCCCACCCTCAGCTCAGCTCAGCTCCCAGGCCGGAGACAGGAGCCACTGACTGCAGCACCTGAGCTGACCGGGTGGGTGCCTCATGGTCCTCTGCCCGCAGGTGGAGACGATTGGCGATGCCTACATGGTGGTCTCGGGCCTGCCGGTTCGGAACGGCAAGCTGCACGCCCACGAGATCGTCCGGATGGCCCTCGCCCTCCTCGAGGCGGTCAAAACCTTCCGCATCCGACACCGGTCCAATGAGCAGCTGCACCTCCGCGTCGGCATCCACTCGGGTGAGGAGGGGTCTCCTGGCCCCCGCTGCCCCCACCCCCAGGGCCGGCCGATGGCCTGGGTGAGCCCCCCTTGACCCCAGCGCCATTCCTTGTTCTGCAGGACCCGTGTGTGCTGGGGTGGTGGGCCTCAAGATGCCACGCTACTGCCTCTTTGGGGACACAGTCAACACTGCATCACGGATGGAGTCCAACGGCGAGGGTAAGCTTCCTCCCCTCCGATGCCATTGCCCCCTACCCCGCCCCCCCATCCCAAAGACGCAGCTCCCTCGGCTTCTCTTTGGAAACCTGGCCAGCCCCCAATTCCCTCCTCTGGACCTTCCAGGAAAGTGCCGGGCAGGGGGTGCACCCCCTCCTGGTCCTGCTGACCCTCCTCCTCCTCGTCTGTTGCAGCTCTGAAGATCCACGTGTCCTCCAGCACCAAGGAGATCCTGGATGAGTTTGGCTGCTTTGAGCTGGAGCTGAGGGGAGACGTGGAGATGAAGGTGAGCGCCCCAGGCTCACCAAGGAGCAGGGGGAGGGGGAAGCGCTCGAGACCCAGGCCAGGCCAGTTCGGGGGCAGGCAAAAGGACATGTGGCCAGGGGCTGCTACTGCTCCTCCTCAATGGTCCACTTTAAGAAATCGGGGGGGGGGGGCAGCTCAGCAGGGCAGACCATGAGAGGGAAGGGCCCCTGGTTGCTGCATGGGGGCAGGTGGGGGGGGGTGTGAGTCAGGAGCTCCACTGCCCTGCAGCCAACCGTGTTCTCCCCTCTCCGGCAGGGCAAAGGGAAGATGAGGACATACTGGCTCCTCGGGGAGAAGAACGCGGTGGTGATCTGACCCGGTGGGGGCGGCGGCCCCTTCCCTCCTCCAACCCCTCCCACTTTGGGGCAGCCGCCGCCCCTCCTGCTAAGAGCCACCACCACCGGCTCAGCCGAGGAAGGCGCAGGCGCAGCAGGAGGGTGTGGGTGAGAGAGGAAGGGCCGAGGGACCAGCGGGGGGGGGCTCCCTCTCCAGAGAAGCCCCCGGCCCAAAGGCTGCCTCGTCCTCGCTGAAGACCGCCTGCCCCGTCCCACACGCAGAACCGGCAATGGGCCTGCAGGAGCTCAAGCGACCCTTTGGGCCAGGGCTGCCCCCTCCCCCCCCCGGCAACCCATGCCCCTCCCCGGGGTGGGCTGGTTTCCCACCCCCCCGGACACCCCCTCCCTAGCCCCGCTGCTCAGCTGGCTGAGCCCACCCTTCCTCCCTCCCCCGACGACGATGACAACACACCTACGGCTTCCTTCTCCTTCTGGATGTAAATATAGAAATCGAGCCAGGGTGCAAAATATTTTGTGAAATACAGACTTTTTAACTGGGGTAGCCCTCGTGTTTGTCTGGGAGTGGGCCGGAGAAAGGAGCGCAGGGCAGCCCTCCTCTTTGGCACTGGACTGGGGTGGAAAGGAGCTTGCTTCAGAGGGGGCTCTGGCCCCTCCGTCCGGCCGGGCCCCCTGCACGACATCCCCTCGGCCTGGCGGTGGCGATGCTGGGGTGGCCACCCTTCTGCAGAACGAGGGCGAAAGGTCTGGAAAAGGCTTCCACAGGTGCTGCAGCCCCTGCTAAGGGCAGACTTCTGAGCGAAGGAACCCCCTTTTCTGAGGAGGAGAGGGCAGCCACAGCGGCGGGGGCGGTGGGGGAAGTGTACCTTTTTGCCCCCTTCTCGCATTTTTGCCCCTGCCCACCATGCCACACAGTAGCCACACCGCTTGGCTCTCTCTCTGCCCCAGGAATGAGAATGCCCCGTGGGCACCGGCCAGGCCAGAGGGCAGCTTTGTTTATTATTATTATTTTTTTCAGAGGTTTGGGCAGTTTCCTGGGTCGTAGGGCATTGGCTGGTCCAGATACTCCGTGACGGGGGTTGTGAACGTGGCACACTTTCTGAAGGGCATGTCGCTTGTCCGGATAGCGGAGACACCCTAGGGAGAGGCAGAGAGGAAGAGAAAAGGAGTGTTTTCGTTGGGGTTGGGGGTTCCTGAGGGCCAGGATGGCCTCTGTCCGCTGGAGGCATTGCAGGCTCTTCGGCTCTGCCCGCCGGGTGGGGACACGCTAGCCCAGAACATTCCCTGGCATGTGGAAGCAGCAGGTCCTGGGAAGATTGAGGACGGGAAGCCGGAAGCCAGTGGGCAGAATGTGCGCCCCAGTCCCTTTTTCAGCTCCGTCCAAAGCCCTTTGAAGGGCAGAGCTGCTCTTTCAAGAGGGGGGGGAGGGGGCGTCACTCACAGGCACCTGGCGGGCGTGCTCCGTCCAGAAGGTGCGTGGCTGCTCCAGGCGATAGTCGTGTGGCTGTGGAGGGCAGAAGTCGCACGGCAGTCTAGCAGTTTGAGTGGGGGGGGAGCACACACAAAGGGGAGGGGGGCATGGCTGGTGACAGAAGGGGATGGAGCAGGTTCAGGCTGCCAAAGGACTTCTCACCTTGGTGGGGGCGGGGGGAACAGAGAGAAAGCCCTCCCGGCCATAGTCTTGGCGTGTGACGGACGTGGCGTCCATGGGCGGGTGGGAGGTGGCCACCTGCTCCTCAAACACGTCCTTGCTGTAGAGAAACAAACCAGAAGAGTGTGGCAAAAGGGGCAGGACGTTTCTGTGCATTCTGTGGGTGTGCAGGGGTGTGTGTGTGTGGGGGGGGTTCTTGTGGCCAAGACACTCCCTCGCAGACCTCAAGAGAGCTCCTGGGTACGGCCAGGTTTGCAGGGACTGGCAGCACCGAGGAGACGTCAAAGGCAGGGGAGGGGAAAGGGGGCCCTTGGAGCAGCAGGCTCAGATCATGGTCACCCCGGGGGGGGGGGCTGGGCCTGTGGAGCATCCCCAGTCCAGCCCACTGAAGCCCCTCCGGAGACGTGGGGCAGCCCACAGGCCTGAGGCCAAAGACAACTGGTGTCCCTGCCCGTCTGATGGGAGCCTTGTCTTCCACTCTTCTGGAGGCAAAAGGGCCTAATTCGCGACCAGCTGGCCTGATCTTTGCCAAACCATCCACTGTGGGCAGGCGTGAACGTCCACACACTCTCCCTGAGGAGTTTAACCAGCAATGGAGGGGAGATGGAAGGAGGGTCAGCTTCACAACCGAGGGTGGCTAGAGCCAAAGGCAGAGGAGACCTTTTCTGCTCAACCCTGGCATCATCCCCACGGCTTTCTTACCTAGCCGACCTCCTCCCCTTATGGCAGATAAGCTTCGCTCTGCAGCCCGCCACCCAAATCTCTCTCGGGACTGAAGGAGGCGGTTGTGGCTGGGCTGGCCAGCAAGCTATGCCCTGTGGTGGATGGACAGACCTCCCCTCCAGGCCCGGCTGCCGGGAAGGGCCTTTCAGCCACTTGGATGCCTGCCCGCTGAGCCATGACTGACGAGGTTTTCCCTTTCTGTTTTGGCTGGAGGGGCAGGTGGGCCCACGTGCACCTTCTTCCTCCTCCTCTTTTCCTGGCATTTATTTCCCAGCTTTGTGGTGCAATCAAATGGAAGTGCTCAAGGCAAGCCTGTAGCATCCCAGGCACATGGGTGTTTGTGTGCGTGTGCGTGTGCGACTTTCAATCTTCACCCCCTGAAAGACCACCCGAGGGTCTGCAGCCCCAGGAGGAGGCAGGGGCTGTGCAGTGTTCCTGGGTCCGCCGCCCCATCCCGCTGCAGGGGCCACACACCTTCAGAGCCCACAAAGCCCTTGGTGCAGGGAGGGCCTCCTTCTCCTCCTCCCTCTCACAGCACACCCTTCCACCTGGCTGGGAGGCGCCGTGGCTGCTGCACATGATGGGGCCCCACCTGCTCTGTGGACCCACGAGACCACAGGGTTACCATAGTTTCTCATCTCCAAACTCTCCTGGGCTGCAACCTGTTGCCCCCCCCCTACAGGACACCCATTCCTAATCTCTGTGGCAGTGCACATTTTTTTTGGCTTCCCCAGTGCTTGGCTGTAGCAGCCTGTGGCACAAGGGAGAGACCCTGGAAGCCTGGTCTCCTCTCCACCCCACCCACCCCCTTGCCCAGAAATGTCCTGGAATGAGCCTGTTTGTCTTGGCCAGCTGAGGTCATGCCCCCCCTCCCTGCCCGCCCCCCCCCGTGCCCGTTGCTCCCTGTGGATCACCTGTGTTTCTGGTACAGACACCACTCCAGCATCGCCTGGCGCTGCCCTGGGGAGGGAGGGGGGGAAACAGTGAGGTGAGAGGAGGGCTTCTGCGGGGGGGGGGGAAGGTGGGGTGGGCCTGGCCAGGGAGATGACAGCCGCTCCTGTGTGGGAGGGGGAGGCAGGGGCCCCAGCCCCCCTCCTCCCTGCAGGAGAGAAGGGTGTCCCATCTTGCACCGACACACCTGGGGGGGGAGCCTATCTCCCCACCTCCACAACCCCCCAATCCCTGGCCTCTTGTGGGAGCAGGCCCCCTCCCCACGAGGGCTAGCGGCTCCTGCGGGGGTTGGCCTGCTTTGAGTGCGTCTAGCACGCGGCCCCCCCTCCATTTAAAAGCTGTCCCCCGCCCGCTCTCTCTCGAGGCGTGGGGTGCAGAAAGATGCCCCCTCCTTCTGCGCTGCCGCTCCCTCCAAGCTGCTGCCCCCCCCACTAGCGCCGCCGCCTCCCCCGCCCGTCCGTCGGGCCCACCTCGCACGGGGAGGCCGGTCCTCCTGGGCCTTCGGTAGGAGTCCTTCATGGTGGTGCTGGTGGCCGACCCGGCCAGGACGTCGAGGCTGAGCAGGCCCCGGTGCCCGTGGCGGTAGACGAAGCCCTCCGAGCCCCCGTCGAGGCTGGGCACGCGGTCCAGGTGGTTGGTGGCCCTCTGCGGGGAGGCAAGAGCCGGTGGGGCCGGGGGTCCCCTGTCTGTCCCCCCTCCCACGGAAGCCCAGGGCCCGCTTGCCCCACAGCCCGGCCCAGGACTAGAAGCCGGAGGGGGGGCGCGACGGCTTGCCTCCAGGGCGCCCCACGGCCACCAGGCATCGGCCGGGAGGTTTGCCGGCTTGAGGGGAAGGCCAGCAGCCCTCGAGCAGGCGCCCAGCAAGGCTTCCCCCCCCCCCGGGTCGGGAAGAGGGCTCGGCAGCCCGCGCCCAGCGAAGACGCGCCCCCCTCCCCGCCGCCTGCCCGCCCGCCTGCCTGCCTGCCCACCTCCTCCTGCCAGTTGTCCACCAGGCACTTGCCGCGGGCGGGGAGCTCCCGGGCCGGCTCCGGGGGTCTCAGCGGCTCCGCCTCCTGCGTTGTGGGCGGTAGCTCCCCCAGGGAGGGACCGGGGAGGCCGTGGCAGGGGGGCAGCTCCACCCGGTAGGCCGGCGTCCGCACCACCAGCGGGCCGGGATCGGGGCCGGGGCCGGGCTCTTCCTCCTCCTCCGGCGGCGGCGGCGCTGCCTCGACGGCGCCCTCCTGGCCCGGGCAGCGGGGCGGCTCAGCCTCGCCGCCGTTCCCCGCCCCGGCCGCCCCCGGGGGCCCTTCCGCCGCCTCTTCTCCTCCTCCGGGCCCTGAGGCTTCGGGTCCCCCTCCATGGCTGGCCGGCGGGGGCCCGTCGAGCGCCGGGTCCCGCCTGCAAGAAAGGCACCAAAGCCGGCGCGCGTCACCCTCGGGCGGAGTCCAGAAGCGGCAGCAGTCGCAGAAACGGGGCTGCGCCCACGGAACCTCCCGCCACCAGGCGCCGACGGCAGGGCGCCCTCCGGGTGCCCCCCTCCTCACCCGTCCAACTCCATCCCGCGGAACGGCGCAGCTTCTGCGCTTGCGCCGTTGTCGCGGTAACGGTAAACACGGGAGAGGGGGGCGCGGGCCGGCTGGCGCCATGGCAACCACCACGGCGCTTGGCACCCATTGGCCAGGCGTGCGGGGGGGGGCAGGAGGCCCCCGGTGGCGTTGCCCCGCCCGCCGCAGCTGCCCTCTCCGCCCCGAGGAGCCTCCAGAGTCCTCTGCCTCCGCCCGTCCGGCGGCCACGAGGCAGCCCCGGCCGCGGAGACCCCGCCAAGGGGGAGGCCGGCCAACCGCCGCAGGCGCCGCGGCAGCCTCCCAGCTGGGCCGGGAAAAGCCGCGCGGGGGGGGGGTCCGAGCCGGGAAAGGACCTGGACGCCCGCCCGCCCGCCCGCCGTCCCCCCCCCCGCGTCCCCACCTCCCCTCCGGGCGCCTTGCCCGGCCCGGCTCCGGGGGTGGGGGTGGGGGGGCGGCAGGTCCTCGTTGCCCAGCCAGCAGAGCAGGTCGCCCAGCTTGCGCCTCACCGGCCCAGGACCAGGAGCAGGAGGGCGGGCGCGCGGGCCTCCGCCCTGGGTCTGCGGGGGACCCTCGGCGGTCCGAAGACTCCCCCCCCGGGGGGGGCAGTAGGAAGCCCGGCCCAGCGGGTCCTGGTTGCTGGAGGCAGGCTTGCGGGGTGGGGTGCGGTGGGGGTTCAGATGGACACCTTCAAGCCTATAGGTTCCCCCCCCCCCCGGCCCAGCCAGCTGGCTGCTCCCAGTCTGCGGAACTTCCTGCTACAGGAGACGAGGTTGCCCCCTCCCACCCTTCCTCAAGAAGGTTTTTAATAAGGAAATGACTGCTGGGGAAGGAGCTTCAATGGGGGGAGTGGACTAGATAGATAGAGAGAGAGAGAGAGAGAGAGAGAGAGAGATGGATGGATGGATGGATGGATGGATGGATGGATGGATATCAATAACAAATCCTGTGAGACTATTTTTTTTAATTGGATAACCTCCCTGGTAGACAGAGGGAATGCTGTAAATGTAATATATCTTAACTTCAGGAAAGTTTTTGACAAAGTGCCCCATGATATCCTGATTAGCAAGCTAACTAGGTGTGGCTGGATAGTTCAAGTGTCAGGTGGATACATAATTGGCTTCAGAATAGCACTCAATGGGTGATGATTAATAGGTCCTTCTCTAACTGGGAGGTAACAAGTGGGGTATCTGAAGGCTCAGTCCTGGGCCTGGCACTCTTCAACATTTTTTTTTGGCTGAGGGAGTGCAGGGAATATTTATTAAATTTGCAGATGGTACAAAATTGGGTGGAATAGCTAATACTAGAAGACAGAAACAAAATTCAAAATTACCTTGATAGGCTTAAATAATGGGCTGAAAATAAACAGAATGAAATTCAGTAGGGATGAATGCCAAGTTCTACACCTAGAGAGAGAAAAACAATTGCACAGTTACAAGAGTAGAGATACTTGGCTCAATGATACTATTGAAAAGCTAAATATGAGCCAACAGTACACTGTAGCTGCAAAAAAGGCAAATGTGATTTTAGGATTCATTAACAGAATTTTACTCTCCAAATCCTGTGAGCTCGTAGTTCGTCTCTTTTCAGGACTGGTTAGGCCACATCTAGAGTCTGGGATCCATCAGGGATTGGGAGGTGCTGATGGGATGGGAGGATGACCTGAGGGAGAGGCGCTGTGACAGATAGCAAGGTCCTTTTTAAAAAAAATATTTTTTATTTTCTATAACTATAACATAAACAAAAACATATACATATAACATATAACCTCAAATACAATAACTGTGTTCCCCACCACCATGTGTGGGACCTCTTGCCATATTCTTCTTCCTCCTTCTCCTCCTCCTCCTCCTCCTCCTCCAAAACTGCATTGATTGATAGCAAGGTCCTAAACCATAAAGGGCTTCATAAGTTAACATCAGTACCTTGAATTTGGCCCGGAGGCATACTGGCAGCCAGTGCAGGTGGACCAGGACAGGTGAAATATGGTCAAATGGAGACGTACCAGTGACCAACCCTTGCTGCAGCTTCTGAACGGCCTTCAAGGGCAGCACCGTGTAGAGAGCATTGCAGTAGTCAATGCTTGAGATGACCAACACATGGACCCTCAGATCTATGTTTGTGTGTTTATTTGTTGTTAGCCTCCCAAAATAGCATAAAAGTCATACGTGTGCACACCTTTTTGGGAGAAATGCAGCATATAAATAAACTAATAACATACAACGAGGCACCAAAAATTGGGATGGGAGAGCAGGGCCCATCAGTGGAAGAGGAGAGAGAATAGGGACCCACTGTTTGTTTGTTTGTTTGTTTGTTTGTTTGTACATTTACCCTGTTTCCCCAAAAGTAAGACCTCACCTGAAAATACTGTAAGCCCTAGTATGATTTTTCAGGATGCTTGTAATAGAAGCCCTACCCCCCAAATAAGCCCCAGTTAAGTGAAATCCTACCCTCCACCCTTGTGCAGAATAAGATGACATGACTGTATTTGAATAAACGTAGATTGTTGTACATTAAAAAAAATCCCCTAAAAATAAGCCCTAATGCATTTTTGGAGCAAAAAGTAATATAAGACTTTTATCCCAACTACCTGGTGATGTGTCACTTCTCTGGGCACATAACATGCCTAAAATACATAAACTTAAAATACATAAACTTCAACTTAAAATCCTCCACAAGACACACATCTCATCAAAGAGAATTTAAAAAAAACCCTCTCAGCATCTTAATACCAGTGCTCTGAGCAAACAAGGTGAGCTTGAATTCTTGATTCAGGAAGGCAAATGTGATGTGACAGGTATTGCAGAATTGTTTTGGGAGGAGATTCAAGGCTGGAATATGATGGTTGAAGGGCACCTCTTGTTCCCAAGGAAGAAACTAAGCAGGAAAAGAGGAAGAGCCTTATATCTGAAGAAAGTGCTGAGCTGCAAGGAGATCTGCAACCTGGAGCAGGGTGAGAAGTCAGATGTTTGGTGAGAGGTTGGGGCCCAAAAAGGACACCGACCTGTGGGTTCAACATGTTGGAACTTAGGCTGATCACACCTGAGCACACCTCTCAGCGCAAAGGTGTCATGGGGGGGGCGTCCCTGACTGCCCCTTTTCCTCTCTGGAGAAGATAGGCGAGGAGTCTCCTTCTTGGAGGGACAAGAGAGAGGCAGGAGAAGGAAGGAGGTGACCCTGAGGATAACAATCTAAGCAAGGTCCGAGCAAGCAAAGGAGGGTGGAGGTCACCTGCGAAGATCCTCCCTCTCTCTTCTCTTCTCTATGCAAAGACATCACATCACCTCGGGTGTAAGTCAGTCCCAACAGGCTACTCCTTCTCTGCTCAGTACTTGGGCAGACAGGTAAGATGACTCCCCACCTTATCTCCCTCTGGTTGTTTTTTTAAAAAAAGCTAGAAGAAAAAAGCCCACACAAACCAAATACCCATCCTGTCTACACATTCCCTGCCGCCACCCACCACCCCCCTGCCAACCCCCCCCCAATCACCTTAAAGTCCTGCCATATCTTTAACGGCCTCTCCTCTCTCAAGGCAACCACAGAAATCTGTGATCTGTCAGGGAAAGGATTGGGTGCAAAAGGGACAAGCCACATGTGCCCATGCGCGCGCACACACACACACAATCTGCTGGTCAACCCCTCCCCCGCAGCCCTGCAGATAAAGTCCAGGCCTTGGAAAGGGGGGGGGGGAATCTGACAGGAGGGAAGATTCCTGGGAGCAGCTGAGGCTCTGCATCCCCTCCCCCCAATCCCCCCCCCCAACTGCTTGGCTTGGGGAAAGTGCGTCACCCTTAATGGGCTTTTAGGAGTCTCCTAATGAAAGGCAAACAGCTGCCACCACCTGCCAACACATGCGCGTGCACACACACCCCTCAGGCCTGCTCAGAGGGTCCCTGCTGCCATCAGCCAAAGTCAACAAACAGTCCTGAGCTGAACACACGGGGGGGGGGGAGAAGGGGGGGAAGAGAGGCACTCTGGAGGCTGCCAGCTGGACTGTACTGGAGGAGAAGCAGAAAGACCCAGGTACACACACACACACACACACACACACACCCCTTCTGCCCCCAAAGGCCTGCCCACAAAAGGGGCCCTTTGATGCCAGCCTTGCCCAGCTGGCAGATGCCCACCCAGGCTGGGATTCAGGGCCCTTGGCTTCAGGAATCTATCAGTGAAGATGCTGAGTCCTCCAGGTGAGGTTATCTGGAAGCTGAGTCCTGGCCACTGGACTTCTTTCTTGTTAGATTGGAACCTTTTGCTCCTCATCCAAGTCACTTCTTGAGTCTGAGGAGAGGAATACAGGACGTTTGTCAGCTTTTGGTCCTGGTGGGGAATGTTCTCTGTCCCATCCCCATCGCCGGGTGGAGGAGGGTGGGTGCTTCTCCAGGGCATGATCAGGACTGGTGCTGGGCCAGCATGCGACTGACTCATTTTCCTGGAACAGAGAGCGCCTGGGGCCTCGAGCGCGGGCAGCATCAAAACCCACAGGCGACAGATTTCCCTTTGTGCCGACTGAGCCACCCATGGAGGGCAAAGAGCAGAGGCGGTGGTGGTCGTGGGAGGTGGGCAGTGGCCGTGGGGGGGGGCAGAGCCTGGGCTGAGAGAATGAGCAAGGCAGCCCCTCGCCCCTCCCCATATGCTCTTTTCCCTTAGCCCTGGGTTGTAGAAGGTGGGACAGCCTGGACTGGGTAGAGGGCTATGTAGGAGAGGAAGAGTATGAAGCCGCGGGTGGCCGTCTTATGCAGTGGCAGGATACCACCTGCCTGGCAAGGCCCCTCCCACAGAGGGCGTGTGGCCTGAAGCAGGAGCCACACTACGGGGCGCCCTTTGGGGGAAGCAGGGCAACATCCACACCCATGTGGAAGGACAGCTGGGCCAAGCCAGGATGCGTCCCGGCTCAGGCCGTGGCACTCGGTAAAGGCTGTTGCCCAACAGAACCTTTTGATAGTAGTCCCCAAGAGGCCACCAGGCTAGTCCACAGGAGCATGAAGGTCACCCTCACCGCCTCCTGGGCCTAGGCAGAGTAGCAGCGGGTGTTACACCCCCCCCCCCCGGGGAAGGAGACACCCCTCTCTGGAGCCTGGATGAGCAGCAAAGCAAGGAGGCAGGGAGGAGGATCTGTGGCCACCTCCCGTTTTGTCCTGGGGAGACGGAATGGCTGCTCTTAGGAAGGAAATGCTGAGCTGCAGAAAATCCACAGAGGCAGGAAGCGAGGGGCCGGGAGCTCCTCCTGCTCTCCTCCTGCTGCTCTCCTCCACCAGTCCAACAAGCGCTGCGTGTCATGGAGGAGAGCTGCACTAAGACATGCAAAACTCTCTCTCTGTCTCTCACATGCACGCGCGCGCACACACGCACGCACGCGGCGCGCGCACACACACACACATCCTCAGGGCATCAGCCAGGAGCTGAACTGCCTCCTCCCCTCTCTCTGAACCAGGAAACTATTCTTAGCCTCCAGAACCTGGCTTACACTTAAAGTAACTGAACCGATACTCCAGCCACTGTCTCCATGCAGTGCAAGAAATACAGCAGTGGAGAGGGGTTGGTTTGGGTTGTGGGGAGGAGGGGACAGGGGAGAGGGGTCAAGGGAGACCAGCTTGTCCTTGGTGGCATCCAAACTGTGGGGAAGCCTCCCAAAGGAAAGGCACCGCCGCAGCAGCATCCTCAAATGCAAGCTGGATACTCAATTTACCAACCTCAGGAGGATGGAAGACTGAGTGAACCTTGGGCTGACTACCTGGGATTGAACCAGGTCGTGAACAGAGTTTTGGCCGCAGTACTGCAATTTAACCACTGTGCCATGAGGCTCCTTGTGAGTAGTGAATTTATGCTAACCAGGGCTTCAGAGGTTGATGGCCATCCTCTGTGTCTCCTCTTATCCTGTCCCACTCACATAATGGTTGTTATTACATGCCATCAAGTTGCTTCCAAGCTGTGGATCTGCAAAACGGCCTGTCCTCCACAGACTCAAGGCTGTGGTATCTTTAGGGAGCTGATCCGTCTCGCATTTGGCCTTCCTCTTTTCCTGCTGCCTTCTACGTTTCCCAGCATCATTGCCTTTTCTATAGAACCTTCCCTTCTCAGGATGTGCCCAAAGCATGATAGACCCAGTTCAGTTCACTCATTTTTTGTTTCTAGAGAAAATTCTGGTGTGATTTAATCCAAAGCTCACTCGCTGGTTTTCCTAGTGGGCTACATAAAGCTCTCCTCCAGAGGTCTTCACACTTCATATGAATTGAATTTTTTTTCCAGTTTTTTTTCCCTGTCTGGCTTTTACATCCCTACTTGATAATGGCAAATGCCACTATAATTTTTGCTTTGTTCTCCAAACACCATTTCATTCTAGGATATTTTATAGGTTTTATAGTTCCTTCATTGGTGCCCTTCCAAATCTGAGCCTCACTGTCATTTCCTGCCTGCGGTCTTTCTTTGGATTCACAATTGGAAACCAGGGTACAGAAAATAATTTAACAAATTCGGTTTCTTCATTGTCAACATTAAAGCGGTATAGTTCTTCAGTAGTCATGGCTTTGGTCGTCTTCATGTTCAACTGCAGTCCTGATTGTTGCACTTTCAGCAAAGACTCTTCAAGAAATTGCCACTTTCTTCAGAAAGATGTCACCTGCATATCTTGAACTATTCATGTTTCCTCCACCCATTTTCACTCCACCTTCATCTGAATCATCTGGATTTCTGTATGATACATTTTGCACACAAATTTAACAGATAAGGTGATAAAGTGCACCCTTGTCTGACACCTTTGTCTATAGGAAACCATTCTGTCTCTCCATGTTCTGTCCTAACAGTAGCTTCTTGCCTGCAATACAACTTATGCATCAGGACAATCTTCAGGATTGACACAGTCAAAAGCTTTGCTGTAACCTATTAAATACAAACTAACTTCCTTCTGAAATTCCTTCATGCATTCCAATAGCCAAATTGTATTTGCAAGGTATCTCGAGTGCCCCTTTCTAGAATCTTTCTTGAGCATCTGGCATTTCTTGTTGAAATATATTGCTAAAAATGGTACATCAACTTGTAACTTCACTTGTGTGGGAAATTATGCAATAGTTCTAAAATTACTGCATTCCTTGACGTTTCCTTTCTAGGGGAACAGAATGTCTATTGAATGTTACCAGTCTGTGGGTCTTTATTTGGTTTTCCATATTTGTTGGCAGATTCTTGTTAGAATTTTGATAGATTCTGTCTCTGCCTGTTGCTCCTGTGGTTTGGAATAATTCTTTTGATTTATTTCATCCACATGCTTTGAGAGTCACTTTCACTTTGCTTTCTAAAATTATAAGTTCCTTGTCAATTTTTCTTTGATTTTTCTGGATCTTCTGGAAAAATCTTTTGTTTTCCTCTTTTGATGTCCTATTTCTTTTCACTGGTTGTTGTAATAGCTATCTCTCTGTGTCAGTCATTAAAACGCTCAATTCAGGTTCTGACCTAATTGCTATTATCTTTTGCTTTTCATCTGTCCTTTACAGTTTTAAGTGCTTCTTCCATCATCCATCAAGGATTTCCTTTTTGTTTTAGTGCAAGAATAATCTTTTTGCATATTCCCCTAAAGCTTGGTTTCATCCCATAGTATTTTTTGTTCCCAGCCAGTTGAGTTTATTAATGAAAATCTGTTTGTTGTTACTATAAAGCCCCAAAGCTTATGGGCCTCCTATTTCTAAAGTGCATCGCCCCAAATCCTGTTTCTTAGTGTGATCATTTATACTAAAGTAGTCCCATTGAGTCAATGGGAATTTGGAGAGTCTACTCCTCCTGCTAACCTGTGCTGGATTATGGAGAAAGCCAGAGAGTTCCAGAAAAATATCTACTTCTGCTTCATTGACTGTGCAAAAGCCTTTGACTGTGTCGACCACAACAAACTATGGCAAGTCCTTAAAAGAATGGGAGTGCCTGAACACCTTATCCATCTCCTGAGAAACCTATATGTGGGACAGGAAGCAACAGTTAGAACTGGATATGGAACAACTGATTGGTTCAAAATTGGGAAAGGAGTACGACAAGGCTGTATATTGTCTCCCAGCTTATTCAACTTATATGCAGAATACATCATGCGGAAGGCTGGACTGGAGGAATCCCAAGCCGGAATTAAGATTGCTGGAAGAAATATCAACAACCTCCGATATGCAGATGACACCACTCTGATGGCAGAAAGTGAGGAGGAATTAAAGAACTTTGTAATGAGGGTGAAAGAGGAGAGTGCAAAAAACGGTCTGAAGCTCAACATCAAAAAGACTAAGATCATGGCCGCTGGTCCCATCACCTCCTGGGAAATTGAAGGGGAAGATATGGAGGCAGTGACAGACTTTACTTTCTTGGGCTCCATGATCACTGCAGATGGAGACAGCAGTCACGAAATTAAAAGACGCCTGCTTCTTGGGAGGAAAGTCATGACAAACCTTGACAGCATCTTAAAAAGCAGAGACATCACCTTGCCAACAAAAGTCCGAATAGTCAAAGCGATGGTTTTTCCTGTCGTGATGTATGGAAGTGAGAGCAGGACCTTAAAGAAGGCTGACTGCTGAAGAATTGATGGTTTTGAATGGTGGTGCTGGAGGAGACTCTTGAGAGTTCCCTGGACTGCAAGGAGAACAAACCTATCCATTCTGAAGGAATGCTCCCTGGAAGGACAGATCCTGAAGCTCCAATACTTTGGCCCTCTCATGAGAAGAGAAGACTCTTTGGAAAAGACCCTGATGTTAGGAAAGTGTGAGTGCAAGAGGAGAAGGGGACAACAGAGGATGAGACGGGTGAACAGGGTCATCGAAGCAACCAATATGAATTTGACCCAACTCCGGAAGGCAGTGGAAGACAGGAGGGCCTGGCGTGCTCTGGTCCATGGGGTCACAAAGAGTCAAGCATGACTTAATGACAAAACAACAACTCCTCCATAGGTTCTGTTGATTTAAATGGGCTTCCTCTAACTATGCTGCTTGGATTCAGGCTGTTTGAAGGATTGTATCACCCCATAGGAGCTTCCTCAGCTTAGAAAATATTCTGGGGGGGGGGGCTCCGTTCTCTCCTCTACTATCTTCCCAAACGTGAAGGAGGGCCTTCTCAATGGTGGCTCCCAGGCTTTGCAATGCACTGTCCCAAGAAGCCAGGTTGGCTCCATTCCTCTTGTCCTTCCATCCTCAGGCAAAGATCTTCCTCTTCAGTACACTAAGTGTTTAGGGAATACAGTACTCAATTTTTAAAGAATTTATATATCTTAAAATATTTTCAAAATGTTTTCAAAATTGTTTTTTCATCTGACCAATGTTTAATTGTATTTTAATATACAGTTTTATGTGGCATTTTAATTATTGTGAGCACCTTGGGTCCCATATATGGAAAAAGGTGGCATACAAATAAATAAATGTTATTTAAATTACATTTTGGCACCATGATTTACTGTTCTTCTGCAGACATTAAGCACTGCAATATTGATAACTTCCATTTCTTGCTTTACTGTTTCCAGGTTATACCCAGGTTCACACTTCTCACGTGCCATGGTCCAGCGGTGTATCTTGCGCAGCATCCGACTTCTCTAGGCGTCCTTGCGGCTTTAATCTCGAAGGCGGTCCCTTCATTATTGCCAGAAGCAGAGTGGCGATCAGGTTGCCGCGTGAGGAGGATCGTTTGCTCCACGCATGGCCCTCAAAGGCGCGGGGAGACGGCGCCGAACCTGCCGCGCCTCCCCGCATTTCGGAGCCGCCTTAACTTTGACGTTACCGCAGGAAAGCGGGGGATCCCACCCACCCACACCCACCCACACCCACCCAAAGAAGCCTCGTCTTCTTAGGCCTCCCTGCGAGTCCAGGTCGACATGAGGCACTGAGGACCGAAACCTGCAGCTGCTCCAAAAGCAGGAGGTTACCTCCGCCCCCGCCCCCGCCCCCGGGACTCCCAGGACCCATGTAGGGCGTAGCTGAAGGGACGCCTCCTGCCCGCCTGCCCTGCGCGCGCCTCGGCCGTGTTTGCAGACCTGCCTCGGCCGGGCAAGGAGCATCTCGCCGCCCCCCCCTCCGGTCCGCCCCCCCCCCCCCCAGTCCGGCGACAGGCGCCCGGGACCTCCTGGCGCCGGCCGGGTCGGGCAGCGGCGCGCGGCTCCGCTCCGCAGCGCCCCCTGGTGCTCTCCGGCCAAGCGGCACCTCCGCGGCGGGAACAAGGGCAGCTTTCTCCCGGCGGTCGCCTCCGCCTGCGGTTCCTCTGCCCTGCGAGGGCCCCGAAGGCAGCGCTCACCCTGCCCGGCCGCGCCCGTCTCCGGAGCGACCGCTCTCTGTGTGCCTCTACATTTGGGCCGCGGTAGCCCCATCGCCTCCTGGCAAACAGAAGAGGAAGAGATGGAGGCAGTGACAGATTTTACTCTCCTGGGCTCGATGACCACTGCAGATGGAGACAGCAGCCATGAAATTGAAAGACGCTTGCTTCTTGGGAGGAAACTTATGATAAACCTAGACAGCCTCTTAAAAAGCAGAGACATCACCTTGCGAACAAAGGTCCGCACAGTCACAGCTATGGTTTTTCCTGTAGTTATGTATGGAAGTGAGAGCTGGACCATAAAGAAGGCTGATTGCCGAAGAATTGATGCTTTTGAATTGTAGTGCTGGAGGAGGCTCTTGAGAGTCCCCTGGACTGCAAGGAGATAAAACCTATCCACTTTCTGAAGGAAATCAACCCTGAGCGCTCACTGGAAGGACAGATCCTGAAGCTGAGGCTCCAATACTTTGGCCCTCTCATGAGAAGAGAAGACTCCCTGGAAAAGCCCCTGATGATGGGAAAGTGTGAGGGCAAGAGGAGAAGGGGACGACAGAGGATGAGACAGTTGGACAGTGTCACCGAGGCTACCAACATGAATTTGACCCAACTCCGGAAGGCAGTGGAAGACAGGAGGGCCTGGCGTGCTCTCTGGTCCATGGGTTCACGAAGAGTCGGACACGACTTAACGACTAAACAACAACAAAGCAGAGAAAAGGGAGGGGACCAGCCTGCCCCTCTTCTCCTGCTGCCCGATGATGCGCGGTGGCCTCTTGTCCAGGGAGCTGGGCAAACCGACAGGCACCCCACTTCATGTGGCACCTCCCTTCAAGTTTTTTGGCGCAAGCAGGGGAGGGTCCGCATTGGGCAGAGGGGGGGAGGCTGTTTTGGGCAGCTCCTTGTCCAGAAGCCCCCCACAGTCCGGAGGGCCTGGTGGGCGTTTGTCATCACCGCCATGGCATCCGGTGTGCGAGTCGAGGCAACCACAGGGATGAGCAGCAGGGACCACTGCCGACAGCACCACCCACGAGGTCCAAACAGTGGCCCGGCCCAGATGCTCCTGGTCCCCCCTCTCCGCAGAGCCCAGCACACGGGGCACGCAGCCAAGGGCGGTGGGGAATGGGTTTTGTGCTGTGGTCCCAGGGCCTGGTCCAGGCACCCTGCTCCAAAGAAACCTCCTCTCACCCACACATGGTGCCACTGGCGTCGGGCTGGGCCGGGCCAGGAGGAAGGGCAGCTTCTGCCCTAGGCGGCCACGAAGTCAGGGCAACTGGGCTTGAGCAGCTGCCACTGCGGCACACTCGCTGTGCGAAAGGACTTGGAGCTCCCCCCCCCCGTCTCCTGGAGAGGGGTGCCTGGTTGTGGCACAGGGACTGGTCTTGGGAGCAGGACGGCCGTGCTGAGCTTGGTTGGGGAGCCCGGGAGGAGCCCCCCTGCAGGAAGCCCGCGTGCCTGCTCAGCATCTGGCCTGTCCCCAAAGAGCCTTCTCCTATGGGCAGGGTGTCGTCCACTATCTTTGCAAGTGTAAAGCTGGTCCAGGGTTCTCCTGGCAAGGAGAGGGACGGAAGGAGATGTTCAAGCTGCCCTGAGGGATTCCCCTTGGCAGGGCTGGAGACAACAGACCTGCTGATCAAGCCTCACTCACAAGCTTGTTTATATCTGCCCCCACCCCCAATACAGGGAGCTTAATTACCATTTAATTATACAAGCTACACATTCCCCACCACCACCACCACCACCCCAGCAAGCTCAATTTACCAGCCTCGAAAGGATGGAAAGCTGAGTGAACCTCAAGCTGGCTACCTGGGATTGAACTCCGGGCCATGAGCAGAGTTTTGTCCGCAGGACTGTAGTTTAAACACTGCGCCCTAAGTCTTATTGGGAACAGGATCTTGTGCAGCTGCAGCCGGTACAGGTAGGCAGCCAAATTGTATAACGTCAGCATGATCTGCTCTGGGCAGCCCAGGCTGTTGTCCCTTCCAGACTATTATAGGGTGTTGTTGTTCTTTGCTGACCAATCGACTCCCAACCCACGGTGACCCATGGAGAACGAGCCATCTCCCAAAGGTCTGGTCCACAAGAGCCTATTGGGACAGACCCTCTAAATCAGCCCCAGCCCTGCCCTGAAGAGGCCCAACGTTCTGGCAAAATATGTTGAGCAGCCAAATGGATGGAGAACACCTGCTCCAAAATTAGGCAAAGACCAAAATTGTAATTCTTGTTGCCTGCCATCCAGTCATCTCCAACTTCCAGCAATGCTATGAATGAGTGATCTCCTACAGGTCCTGTCCTCAACAGCCCTGCTTGGCCCTTGCAAACTCAAGCCTGTGGCTTCCTCTAGAGCAGGGGCCCTCAACTTTGGGCCTCCAGATGTTCTTGGACTTCAACTCCCAGAAATCCTGGCCAGCAGAGGTGGTAGTGAAGGATTCTGGGAGTTGTAGGCCAAGAACATCTGGAGGCCCACGGTTGGGGACCACTGCTCTAGAGAGTCAATCCATATCACGTTGGGTCTTCCTCTTTTCCTGCTGCCTTCCACCTTTCCCAGAATCATGGTCTTTTCCAGAGAATCCTGCCTTCTCAGGATGGGTCCAAAGGAGGACAGCCTTAGTTTAAAAAGCATTGTCCCCAGAGAGAGTTCAAGCTTGGTTTGATCTAGGACCCACTTGTTTGTCTTTCTGGCAGTCCAGGGTTATCCACAGAGCTCTCCTCCAGCACCACCACATTTCAAATGAATCATCCCCCCACCCCGTCAGCTTTACTGTCCAGCTTTCACACCCACACATGGTGACTGGAATATGAAAGTTGAGTCCTGGCCACTGGACTTCTTTCTTTCTTATCTGGTTGAAACGCTTTGCTCCTCATCCAAGTAGCTTCTTCAGTCTAAGGAGAGTTGGTAGGAGACCCCGGATAGATCCTCCACCTTTTTCACTTCCCTCTGGTCTGAATAGGCACTTTTATAGAAAATCCCTCACTCAGGAGGGGGTGGAGGCCTTAGATACATTCTGTCTCCTATTTATCATGCTGCCTTTTCATCCATCCCCAGAAAGATTTAGTACCACACACACCAGAAAGACCGCTGTTAATGACCCTTAACAACCCATGACAATGGGTGGAGAAGGACTGCAGAGGTGGGATTATCCCTCGCCCCCAGTCCTTTGTCCTTCTAAGGAGCTTATTCAGACCATGGGGGAAGTGAAACCAAGGTGGAGGATCTATTTGGGGTCTCCTACCAACTTGCCTGGGATTGAAGAAGCTACTTGGATGAGTAGCAGAATTTTTCAATCTAATAAGGAGTTGCCATACCTCAACTTCCAGATAACTTCACCTGGTTGACTGAGAATCTTCACAGATATGGTGACTGGATATACAAGAGTGTGAAATGATCTTGGTCTCCAGTGACACACTTGATCTTTTCTAATTCCTTCATTGCTGCCCTTCCTAGCCTATCAGGTACACCCAAGTATTGCAAGTTTTGACTCACTAAACTTTCTCTTTGTAAGCAAACCTGGAGCCGACTTCCCTGGGATTCTCAAAACCCCTTTGCCCACAGCCAGGGCACATGCCATCTGACTAGACTACTGCAAAAGCTGGCGGGGGGGGGGAGGAGGGAGGCTGCTGTCCAAAAAGGCTTTGGAGACTTCAGCTGCTCCGAGGCTGTGTTACAGGGTCTCTCTCTCTCCTTCTGAGCAAAAGACAGATATTTAGCCTGTAGCTCTCGGTTAATGAATGCCAAGGTTTCAGGGAAAGCAGACTATAAACAGAATCAGGTCAATAAATAAAACCTCTCAAAGCACGATGCCTGTGTTGCATAATGTTTTCTTTTTGCATAATGAAATTTGGGAACTTGGGAATATATATATATATTAAAATATGTATTTTATATTTTATAAAATTAAAACTAAAATACAAATTCAATAGTGACGACACACAATGCACAGTGGACTTTCCTCAACTGTGCCACCTTCACCCTTCGGACCAGGCGACCAGTAATATCAGTTTATGTCTGTTTTCACCCCATTCCTCTCCAAAAATACATGGATTATTTTGCTGGCCTACAGCCTTTCCCCTTAGAAAAGACATACTCCATGTATAAATTCCATACTTCCTTGAAATCATTAGATTACACCATTCCTCTTCTTATTTTCATTTCACGTTAACTTATCATGAATTGCTATGCTCCACATGTCTTTTTACCAATTTTCCAGATTAATTTGTTTGTCACTTTTCCAATTCTTTGCAAATACATTAGTCTTGCTACCGTAACCATTATAACAACTAGCTCTTTCTGATCTTTTTTCAGATGGTCTTAATTATATTCAGGACGGCAATAATTGGTGGCATCTGAATGTCATATCCAATAATTATTTCCTTAAAAATGAGTGCCCATTCTTTCTTCCTTATTTCACATGTCTCCCACCACATTTGCAGACAGCCCCCCCCCCTTTCCTTTTGGCATCTCCAGCATTGAGATGGTATGTCTGTTTTTATTTATTATGTTCAATCTTGCTGGAGTAAAATATTATCTCCATGCTACCTTAAAACAATAATTTTTTTACCCTTATAGACATATTCTTCATTATTCTTGTGACCATATCTTGTTCCAATCTTCTCTGTTCCTCCTGCCACTGGCTTTTCATCATTGCTTGTTCAAATCCGGAATGTACTAAAATCTTGTAAGTTACACTGTTCCCTTTTGTTTCCTTGTTCTTGATCTTTTCTGTGTTCAATAATCTCCTCAAATTTTGTTAGTTTTCTAATCTCTCCTTGGTTTCTAGTCCACTCTCTAAATCACTGACAATCATATCAACACTCATCTGGGTATTAAGGAATAAGTCCCTCCATTGTTGCAAGCTTGTCTAATTACATGAGCTTTATTTATCTGCATTGTTTCTATGTTCCAGGGCACAAACTACTTCAGAGTTGTAAAAATAAAAGTCTTACAGGTATGAAAAAGCTGTAGGCACAAATGCTTAAAAATATGTGAAAACTGAACTTACATTGAAGGTAAATACTTAAGTCAAAAAATGGATTTCAATTGTAAGTTTTTAGCTATAAAAGTCACAGACAAGAACCTAAATCACATTGGAATTTAAAAAAGGAACTTATAGCCTTAAAAGGCACCTTTAAAAACAAAGGACACATTTCTTAAAATATGGAAGTTTTTAAAAGTAAAAAGTAAAAAGCACTATAATTTTAAGCAAGCTTTTCAGCATATGAAACACACACACACAATTACAGTAGGACCTCATATCCATGATGGAAGGGTTCCAAGCCTCCCCGCCCCCCCTCCAAAAAATATGTATTATAGCCAATGCTATATACATACTGCAGTATGGTCTCTTGCTCCCACTAACGGCCAGTTCTGGTAATGACATAGTAGATACAGTATGCATATTTCTAGTTTTCTTTTAATATTTTCACACCATGGATAAGTGAATCAACAGATACTGATCCCATAGAGAAGGGAGTCATTTTGTACTCTAAATTCTCTCCTGGACAGGCCAGTTTTAATCTATGGAAGGAAATCTATGATTATTGTTAATATCTAGAAATGAAGCTGCTGTACTGCTACATCATCATCATCATCATCATCTTGGAACTGCAGATCTGGAAGGGACCCGTTAGGATCATCCAGTCCAGCCCGTCGAGGAGGCCCAGTGGGGAAATTCGAACTCTCAACCCCTCTGGCTGCGCAGCCAGAGACCAAACCCAGCAGGTCACGATTGTTGTTGATGTTGAGAGTGTGTGTGGCATAGCGTGAAGCTTTACTATGTTGATGATTTGAACACCTGTGTGTCTTATTTCCCTAAATTTACAATTCACTTAATTGTTCATACCGCCCCCCCCATGTCTGTAAATAATCTTTTTCCTGGGCAGAAGCTTGGTATTCCAAGAATAATTCTTCAATAGGAAATTCAACTGTTTCTGCAGCCTTTGTAATTTCAGGGGTTTGCAACTTAACATCTGCCAGGCTGCCACTATGCTGATATCATCATGGCTATGACTAAATCTGCCAGATTTCAGGTTACAGATTTCTGGAATTACCAAAACTGAAGGAAGAATTTCCCATTTAATTTTTTTTTCTGGGAGTAGCAAGCTTTTGAGGGACTGTGTTGACAACTGAAGGAGTTATAAATACAAGGAGAGAAGTCACACACCCACGAATTAAACTGCAAGGCAGCTTCAAACTATGGCACAAACATCAGACACCAAAAAAGATCATCAAGGATTTTTCTCCATAGATGCAAACTGGAACATGGCTGGTTTGGCAGGATGAGCACTTCAAAATTTCTCTGTGTGTGCTCTTAACATTCTTAGAGGCTAAACAAGTTGTTTTATATTATTATTTTATGTATTCTTTCTTTTAAGTTATTTAATAGTTTAGAAATATATTCTGCCTTTTGTTTTTAAATGTGCCTTATAGCTTAGCTGGTTAGATAGCTCAGTTAGTTAGGTATATGACCGCGGAGCCAGGGGCTGGGGGTTCGATTCTCCACTATGCACCCCGGAAGAGCCAAGCTATGTGCCGTTGAGCAAGCTGTCTAAACTTTATAGCTAAAACCTTACAATTGAAATATGTTTTTTCCTGAATTAGGTATTTACCTATAACTTAAGTTCAGTTTTTATGTATTTTAAAGCATTTGTGCCTTCAGTTTTTTCATAACTTTTCATAAGATGTCCGAATGTTTTCAAACTCTGAAGTATTTTGTGCAGATGGAGCATGGAAGCAACGTAGCTAAATCTTCAAGAAATAGACATGAAACGGGGGGGAAAAGCTTAAGGAAATCTGGAATCATATCCTGTGACCAGAAATGCTCACAGAAAAGGGAGTCCATGGCAGATGGAGATTTCTAAAAGGGCAAGAGGCTAAAGGCTCCGTGGCAAAGAATTCCGACCAGAAAGCACAGCAGGGAGCAGCATCTGAAGAAACTGGAGCAGCCTCATGAACAGCCGTCAGGTCAGCGATGACTCTCCAGTCATGTGTTTTCAAAGGTCATGATTTAAAAGGGGGCAAATATAAAAAATGGAAGGAAGGGCAAATCACGGAGGAAGAGTGCGAATGCATAGCCAACAATTGCAGAGCGAAGGTTAAGAAGGCTGCAGAATGAGCTAAGACTTTCAAGAGAGATTTCGAAAAGATAGGTGTCACCTGGCCAGTGAAAAGGATCTGGGGGCCTCTGCAGAGGACAAGCTGAACGTGAGTCAACAGAATGATGTGAGGAGGGAGAGAAGGCGATGCAGTTCTCTGTTGCATCATCAGAAGTGCTGTTTCCAGATCAAGGGAAGGAAAGGTACCAAGTCTGGTACATTTTTTTTGCTTTGGTCAGACCTCACCTGAAATACCGTGCCTAGTTCTGAGCACGATTGTAGGAGACGGACAAGTCGGAACCCTTCCAGAGGAAAGATGCTCAGGAGAGGAGGAGGTCTGGAAGCCGAGCCCTAGGAAGGGCAGCGGAAGGAAGAAGCTGGGTTTCTTTAAGCTGGAAAGGACAGAGAGATGCTAAGAGAGTAATCCTCAAATATTCGAAACATGGTGACATAGAAGGTGGAGAAATCTGTTCTCTTCTATCTTCTCTTCGGTGGAAGCTTGTCTCCTGCAGCTCCAGGGAACAGGGGGATCCAAAGGATGAATTAAAATGACAAGAAAGGAGATTTCATCTAAACATCAGGAAGAGCCTCTTGGCAGCCAGACCTGCTTGACAAGGGAATGGATTGCCTCGGGGTCCGAGAACGAGGTTGGATGGCTGCCTGCAAGGGATAAATCGCTTTAGCTTTCCTGCCCCAGCCAGGGATTGGACACGATGATCCAGGGAGTCCCTTCCAGCTCAACATTTCTAGGATTCTACGAGGTGGGAAGATGGAGACTTGAGAGTGAAAGAACTGGGCGTGATCCTCAAGAGTTAAGGATGCACCGAAGGAAACCAAGGTCAGGATTATCCCTACCGTGGCATTTTCAATTGGATGCAAATGGTAATAAGAAAAAATAAAATAACTTGTTTGGGAAATTATGTTGGAAGACAGCTTTATGAATACCATGTTCCATCAGAAATAAACAAATAAACAGACTGTAGAACAAATCAAAGCTGATTTTTTCCTGGAAGTTATAATGACACGGTGGAGACCGTGGTCTTTTGAGCAGTCATGAGAACAGATGACTTACTGAAAAACATAGAGACACTAGGAAAAGAGGAAGAAGACCAAACGTACGATGAGCAGACTCAAAAAAGGAAGCCATAACCTTTCGTTTGCCAGCCACTAACAGGGGTGTTAACGAGTGGACTTTCTGCAGGTCTTTGATTAATTTGGTTGCCTAAAGTCTGAAAGGGCCTGATGATGCCCAACAAAGAAAATCACGTTCATCTGGGAGTCTGTTGCAGTGAAACCAAGGAAAAGTCCTGCCTCCTGTTTCCAAGACTTCTTGTGGGGTCTCCGCGCTCCCCCACCCCACCCCCTCCATCATCTTGGGTTAAAACATTTTGCACAAAAGGAGTACTTCACTTGGAGAGAACCCCTTGTTTACCGTGAAGGGGAAAGACATTGCGAGGGATGTTGTCCACCATCGGGGAAAGCCAAATTTATTTTGAGACACAGCCATAAGTAAACACTAGGTTGTTACTTGGAAACTCAGTGTAGGGAAGTAAACAGAGTGGCAGACTAGGATTCAGGAGGCCTGTGTTCGAATCCCTGCTCAGCCAGGGAAACTCGGGTAGAACCATTCCTTAAATGTCTCACTTACCTGGAGGTACTATAAGCTGGTCACGAGCTGAGAACACGTAATACCTAGGTTCTCATCTGGTTTACTGATCAAGCTCAGTCCCATTGCAGGGGGTGGGGGTGGTGGGGGCCAAGGGGAAAAAAACACCCAAGTTGGGAGCCAGCAAGCACCGCCAGCAGGGCTCGGCAGAGTAGCTCTCCTTCCAGGAGGAAAAGTCGGAGGACCGCTCTGGACAAGCCCCGTCAGCCAGCAGGCAGCCGCCACTTGGGGAAGCCGACCCCGTAAGGGCACCGGGATCCACCGCCATCCAGTGTGGAAGGTCCTCGGATTAAAGCCGCCCCCCGGCCAAGGACTAGCACGTGGGGGAGCCTGGCTGCTTGCGCATTCTGAGAGATTCCTAAAAGAGAATTCGGGGCACTCTGCCCAGTGTGACTTTCTCCTGCCTTGCCTCCCACAGCATGCCTGAGGAAGGTAGTGGTACCCTAGTGGTTAGAACAGGAAGCTCTAGCCAGGAAACTCACAGTCACCATCTGGCGGTTCAACCCGCCTCACAGGAGGACAAAAGCAGCCACATGCTTCCCCCCCCCCGAATGCGCTGAGGCTTCTCTGAAACTCCCCCCCCCCGCACTGGGTGTGTTCCACGCCCAGGTCAGGGCATGACGCGTTTCTCCCCCTCCCCCCCGAGCCCCTGTCTCCCTCCTCTCCCTGGTCAGAAGGAAAGGGGCCAAGGCGAAGGCAGCCCCTGAGGCCCAAGAAAGCAAGGCTGCTGCAACCCCCACCCCCACCAGCCCCCTCTCCCCCTGCGCCGCCTCAGTTCCATGTCCCCCAGAAGGGAGTGCCCTGGACGTGCCCTCTTCTCTCCGGGGCTGTGCTCCGCAGCCGGCCAATGGCCCCGGCACCCCCTCCGCCTCCCGGCACTCGCCTCTGGAGCACGGGTACAGGCGAAGGCGGACGACGACCAGCTGACCGCCTCCTGCCCCCCATTCCCCCCCCCGCCCATTATGGCTGGCCCTTCTCTTCAACAGACCACTCCGGACCTGAGAGAAGATCTTCTCCCGTGCCCAGAATATGGCAGGGAACCAACGGCGGTCCCGGGTGGCTTTCGGGGCTGGTCGGCTTCCTGCCCGTCGGCCTGCGGGTGGCCACCGAAGAGACCGGGCGAGGGGACCCCCCCTCCCATTCTGACCCTGCTTCAGGGCTCCTCTTGTGTCCTTGGGAGTCAAGGGGACCAGCAGCCCAGCAGATGCAGCGAGGGGTTGGGGAGCTGGGGGGGCCGGGCTGGGCAGGGCTTCTCCTTGATTTCCCTAACACCCTGACCCCTCGTCCCTGGACCACAGGCGGCATCTCCCCCCTCTGGGCCTCCGCTTCCTGCCCAACCGTCAGCTTGCCCTGATCTGCCCTTTGCAGGATGAGTCCCAGATGCACGGGAGGGGGAAGGAACCAGGAGCCAGCCAGAGCGCCTGGGGGAGGCCCCGGACCCTGGAGAGAACACCCACCCCACCCTTTCCCCCTCCCAACCGGCAGCCACGGCCCGAGTCTGGTCCCAGGATGGGGCTTTATTTCAGGAGACTTTATTTCATGACCGCCCCCCCCCCCGACTTTGTCTCACAGCCTGTCCTTGCTGAGGCAGGAGGGCTGTTCAGCCAGGGGGCCAGCACATCTGGCGCCCCCCCAGCACGTGGAAGTGGAGGTGATAGACCGATTGAGCACCATCCTTCCCGTCGTTCACCACTGAGAGAGAGAGAGAGAGAGAGAGAGAGAGAGAGAGAGAGAGAGAGAGAGAGAGAGAGAAGGTCTGGCAGGAGCAGACTGGCGGGTGTGTGCATGTGTGTGTGTGTGCCTGTGAGGCCCACACCTGAGAGTGACCCACCAAAGCCAGACTCTGCCTCCCTCTCGTCCTTTCGGCCTAATGTCCCCCCCCCCGCTGCAGTGAGGAGATGGCACCACTCCCTACTCCCGACGGTGGCCCGGGGGGGGGGGGGAGGCACGCCTGGGCTGTGTCTGCAAAGTTCCATTAGAAAAGGAAGTGGGGGGCTCCCCCTCCCCCCTTCCCCTGGGCCTGCACCCCTCATCCATGAAATCAGAGTCATCCTCCCCCCCCCCGGGGCCCAGCAGTGGCACCCTGGACCAAGGCCTGGGAGACCCTTGGCACAGCAGCTGCTGGGGGGGGAGAGGGGGGGTCCTCCAGCTCTGCCCGCTGTGACCAAGGCCCAGGACCTTGGGGGGGGGAGGGGAGCAGCGGGAGAACGGGCAGGCGTCCCCTCCCTCGGAGGAGGGGCAAAGAGGGCGCCAGGGAGTGCCCAGGGTGGGCAGGGGTCAGGGGCTCAGGCACCCACTCACCGACACGGTAGCCCTCCGAGAGGCCTTCCGCTCGGGCCACCTTGGTGGCCACCACCAGCAAATGCCCCAGGAGCTACCAATGGGAAGAAAAAAAACTGGGTTAAGAAAGGGGCTCTGCTGGGAGGCCAGTGAAGGGGGCTCCTCCCTGTGCCCCCCCCCACACCCCACAAAAAGGAAGTCCCAGAAGGGCCTCCAGAAGGCCTTTGGGGAAGGGCCCTTGGGCAGAAGGCCTTCCTGGAGGGAGGGGGGGCAGCGCAGGAGAAAGTGGCCAAAGGGGCAGCTGTCCCACCTTCCTTCCCCCCCCCCACTCCCACACAGACACTTATAACTCCTGACAGTCAGGCTTGCCTCGGGGCCAAAGGCAGCTGACCCCCCCCCTGGGGGGCACCCCTTGGGCACTTCCTGGGCGGAGTAGGGGGGGTGAGCGCACCGGCCCTTTGGCCCAGACAGTTGAGGGAGGGGGAGGAGGGAGGCCCCCCTTCTGCCCCAGGGCCCTTCCAGGGGGGGTGGGAGGGAAGGAAGGAAGGAAGGAAGGAAGGAGGGCAAAAGGCAGGAAGCCCGAGCAGGAAGGGGCTCTCTTAAGGAAGCCCCCCCCCCGGACTGCGCCCTGCCTCCTCCCCCCCCCGCCCACGACCACGGAGGGCAGGGCGCAGGAGGGCACGGGAAGCCCAGCGCCCAGACGGCGGGCGGGCGGGCGGGCGGGCGAGGGCAGGGGGCCCCTCCACGTCCAAGGACGCTGCGCGGAGCCCGAGCCTCTCGGGAACGGGGGGGGGGGGCGGGTTTGCACGGAGTCCCGGGCTGCCCCCCCTCCTCCCCCCCACCCGCGCCCGCGCCCCTCTCACCTGGGCGTCGCTCTCGGCCGCGCGGCTGATCCGGGGGATCGGGCGCCGGGGGATCACCAGGAAGTGCACGGGGGCCTGGGGGGCCGCGTCTCGGAAGGCCACGCACTGGGGAGCGGGAGAGGGAGAAAGGCAGGCAGAGCGGGGGGGGGGTTCCCGCAGCCCCTGCCGCGGCACAACCTCCCCCCCCCGCCTTTGCACGCCCCCTCGGCCGGCGGAGGGGCCCTCTGCACGCGCTCAGGGGCGCCTACCCACCTGGTCGTCCTCGTAGAGGATCTTAGCCGGGAGGGAGCCGTCCAGGATCCTGCTGAAGACGGTGGGGGCGGGCGTCTCGGCGGCGCGCCGGGCCCGATCCACCTCGCCCTCCGGCCCCTCCCCGCCAACGCTGCCGCCGCCTCCCCGCGTGCCCGCCAAGCCCCTCTGCGCCCCGCCGCCCCCCGAGCCCCCCCTCGCCTGCGCGGCCCGCCGCCCCCCCCAGGGAAGCAGCGCCCGCCCCGCCGCCGCCCCTCTCCCGACCGCCGCCGCCGCCATGGCCCTGCCCGCGCCGCCCCTGCGCGGCTCCTCCTTTTCCTCCTTCTCCTCCGCCGCCGTCCCCGCCCCGAACGACCGCCCGCCCGCCCGCCGCCGTCGCAAGGCCGGCCCCCGGAGGAGCGAACCCACCGCCGTGGGGCGCCCTGCTCGGCGAAAGACGCCGAAGCACCCTGGGCAAGCGGGGGGGGGGCGGCGGACGACACGCTGGGGTGGGGGTCGGTCGCCCCTTGAAACTGGACAGAAGCGGGGGGGGGAAGGCTGTCCCCGGACGTCAAAGGCCGGCGGCGAGGAGAAGTGCAATTGCTGCCTGCCAGGCTGGGCGGCTGCTGTCCCCACCCCCACCCCCACCCCCTCCCCGCCGGGGTGAGCCCGGTGCCCGGCCCTCGGGTTGCCAACAAGGTCAGCCCTGCTTCTGCCCTTTCCCTCAAGCAGTGCTGTCCCCCCTCACACACACACACACATAGAGCAAAGACAAGCAGGCGCCCTGCTTGAACCTCCCATAGGCAAAAAGGACTTTGCGCACACACACACACACACACACACACACACACACACACACACACACACACACACACGTGCCCTCTGAGACTGGCACACACCCCCCGCCCTACTTCCCATCCAGGTCAGCTGCCCAGGTAAAACCTCTGGCATGGATCCACCAGGGCAAAGGGCAGAGAACTTGGTTTGCTTGTAAACACACACACACACACACACACACACACAACTTAATGGTCCCTGGATGCCTCCTGAGCACGCACGCACGCACGCACGCACGCACGCACACACACACACACAACTTAATGGTCCCTGGATGCCTCCTGAGCACGCACGCACGCACGCACGCACGCACACACACACAACTTAATGGTCCCTGGATGCCTCCTGAGCACTCACACACGCACGCACACATACATAGACCTCTCCAGAAAAGGTGGCTTTGCTGGAAAGGGGACCGTGCCCATTCACCCCTGGAACTCATTACAGTACAAGGCAAGGAAAAGGGGGGCATCCTCCCAACTGACCATTTTGATGCCCTAAGCACCCCCACCACCACCCCCAATTTATCTTCATGGTGTTCAGACTTCTGAGGATGGTGTGGAAATCGGACGGGGTGTGTGTGTGTGTGTGTGTGCTCCAGAGCGCCCTGCCCTTCTGCCCCTCCTCCAAACTCAGGAGCCAGGCCTCACTTGGGCAGAAAGGGGTTCCTTTTATTCATTTCTCAGCACAATCGGGAAAAGGAGGATCCCCCCCCCCCCAGCCTGGCCGTTCCGGAGGCTCCCAGCAAGAGCATCGGCTCCTCTTTCTTCAGCCTCTTCTCTCTCTTGCTGGGGTGGGGGAGGTGGGGGGGGCAGCCCTCACAGCAAGGGTCTGTCTGGCCCCAGCAGCCTTCCTCCTCCTCTTCCTCCTCCTCCTCCTCCTCCTCCTCCTGCAGGGGGTGGCGGGGCTTCAGAAACCCATGCGGGCCTGCTTGCGCGGGGGCGGCTGGGAGGCCTGGGACGAAGCGGGGTAGCGCTGGCTGCCGCCCCCACTGCCCCGAGAGGAAGCCTGGCTGCCCAGCAGGTCCTCGGGGGGCTCCGGGGGCTCGTCCCAAATGGCCAGGTAGTCCCGCAGGGTCCGGCGGCGCTCCCGGGGAATCCCGCGGGCCTGCAGCGTCTGGGAGGAGAGCAGGTCCGAGGGCGCCTGGGAGGAGGTCGAGGACGACGCCTGCTCTTGGGAAGAAGAGGCTGGGGGGCCCCGCTCCGGCAGGGGAGCGGCCCTCCCTGCCGAGGAGGGCCCCTCCTCGGCCGCCTCTGCCAGGGCGGGCTGGGAGCCCTCGAACGGCGAGGAAGCGCCGCCGCTGCTCAGCCACCCGGAAGAGTCGCTGAGGTCCGACTGGCAGCTGGCGGAGGAGGTGAAGCTGCCCGAGAGGCTGGCCGGGCCCCCCCGGGCCCTCTTGCGCCGGCGCCGGCGCTCCCGCAGGGCCTGCCGCTCCCGCGCCGCCCCCAGGCCCAGCTTCGCCTGCCACCAGGCCCCCCAGCCGCCGCCGCCGCCGTCACCGTCCCAGGCGCACGCCAGCCGCTCGCTCAGCTCGTCCAGCTGGGCCGGGGGCTCTGGCGGCGGGCCAGGGGGCGGGGGCGCTGGGTCTCGCCCCTCCCAGAAGGGGCAGAGGGGCAGCCTTTCCGCCATGGCCCGGCGCAGGCCCTGGTGAGCCGCCACGCAGAGGGGGGTGTCCCCGGTCCGCTCCCGCAGCTCCGGGCGGGTGAAGAGGTGGTCCTGGCTGAGGGTGGCCGAGGGCAGCGCCCGACCCTGGGCCTCCGGGGGCAGCTCCGTCCAGCAAAAATAGAAGTCCCGGAGCCAGCGCCGGTAAGGGAAGGAGGCGGCCGAGGCGCCGGTCGGGGCTGCCCCTGCCGCGTGCCCCGAGGACGGAGGGGGGTCCTCCCGCCGGCCCCCAGCCGCCTCTGAGCCTCCTCCAGAAGGAGCCCCTGGATCCAGGGCGGGGGGGCCCACGTCCTGCCGCTCGCCCTGCCCCACGTCCGGGCGCTGGTGGAGCAGTGGCTGGTAGAAGACGTCTCCTGCCTCCGAAAGCTGGAAGACCAACAGAGCCTCGCGCCGGCCCTCCTGGCCAAGGGCGCCCGCAATGCCTGCAGGTGGGGAAGAGAGGAGGGGTCAGGGGGGGTCAGGGGTCACCGGGGGGGGGGGGAACAGGTTGCTGCAGGTGTCAGTTGCTCCTCTATAAATACCTTCTAAAGGGGGCTGAGTCAACCGACTCAGAAATGCGACAGGGAAGGGTCTCCCTCTCTCTCAAAATAAGGGGGGGGGGGCGCGGCAGGGCTCACACGGATAAACGTGAAACCAGGTGAGCGGTTTCTAGTCCGGCTGGCAGGAGAGCTCAGCCCAAAGCGCACAGGCAGGACGGGGAGCAAAAGGGCACCCCAAGGACCCCCCCTCTGCCCCATCTCCTGAGCGAAGCACACCAGCAGAGACAGGCCACCCTGGATCCGGGGGTCGCCTGTGGCTGCCTCAGCACAAAAGGCCCTCGCCTCCGAGAAGGACCGCTTCCCAGGGGGGTGGCAGAAAATGGGTGGGGGCTGAGAGGAGTAACTCCCCCTCCCCCATGGACACAGGCACCAACAGGCAGTGAGCGCGCCATAGAACGTGCTCATGGAAGGAAGGGCTGCAGGGAAGAGAGAGAGAGACCCCGCAAGACACCGTTTGGAACAGAGAGGCAGCCGCCGACAAGTCTGGGATGGAGAGTAACGGAAACGTTAAGGGAACAGGGAAAGAAAGGGTCCCGCTCCACCACCCCTGCCCGCCTCCAGGCTTCTGCTTTACCCTCTGCCTCTCTTGGGCTCCCAGTCCAGACCCACAAGTAATGCCTGCCCCCTGCCTGCCTGATTCCGAGCAGAGTGGACGTGGAAGGACCACCTGTTCTCATCCAGAGCGTCCTGCCGCCTTGCCCCCTTCCTCTCTAAGAGCGGGGGGGTGGGGGGGACTCTGCTTGGCTCCGCTCCCCTCTCCCTGCCACGTACCAGCCATGGGTGCTGTGAGGCGTTGGCGCAGGGCATTCTCCTGGACAGGGACTTGCATGGGGAAGTGGGGCAGGCATTCCTGGATGGACGACACCTTCTGTGGAGGGCCCAGGAGTTGGCACACGGTGCTGAGGCCGCCTGCAGAAAGAGGGCTGTTACCACACCAGCCGGCCATGGCTCCCCCCCCCCCGCGGGGTCTTCTCCGAAGACAGCAAAGCCCACCATGACTTGCCCCGCCAGTTGAGGCAGCTGCAGGGCGGGGGCCACGGCCCGATGCCCACCCTCGGCCCCCAGTGCCCACCCCCACGTACCCATGTACTGCAGTAGCAGCAGCTCCTGGGAGTGGTGGGTGCCCAAGAGCATCTTGTGGGGACGTGACGGAGCGCCGGCTGGCGTGAGGTGGACGTAGAGGGGGGGACCGCTCATCATGTGTTCCCAACGGAGAAGAGGCACCAGCGGAAAGCGCTCGTCCAGCACGTACACCGAGAACTGGGGCACAAAGAGCCATCAGAGCGTGCCATCCCCACCCCCCCAGGTGAGGAGTGCTACAGGCCCCAGGCATTTTCCCCCCCCGACCCATGCTGAAGTCCAGTGGGAGGCCAGGCAGCAAACGGCCAGTGTGTGGTCTAGAAAGGGGGTCCCTGAAAGCTGAGAGTTATGTGTCCCCCCAAAAAACCACCTCTCTCACTCCCCAACTATAAAACGGAGGGGAGAAGGATAATCTGCCATGGATTCCAGAGTGAAAGTTGTCCTGGGGCATCGGAGGGGGCTGGGCTGGGCTGGGCCAGGGTGGTGGGATCTCCAGGGAGGTGGCAGGGCAGGAGCAGAGTGTAGGGTTGGGCACCTTGGCAAGAAGGCCTCTCCTGACGGCTGAGAGGAGGAAGGAGGCGCTCTGGGCACAAGAATTCCCCACCACCACCACCACCACCAAGAGAGAGGGAGGGAGGGAGGGAGGGAGGGAGGGAGGGAGACCCTGTCCCTTACCTGGGTGGCCACCAGCTGGTGGTAGGGCTGAGCCTGGCCCAAGTACTTGGTGAAGACCAGGCGCTCCCCACGCTGGCACTCTGCTTCAGCTCCCACCTTGAAGAGCTTGACATGGCAGCCGGAGGGGGCCTGGAACCATCAAGAGATGCTGAGCACCGGGGTGGGGGTGGGGGTGGGGGACGACAGATGACATCTCCACCACCACCACCCTCCCCTCCTCCTGCCCTTGGGCCTCCCAGGCTTTCCTCTTGGCCAGTATTCCAAACCTCCCCTGGAATGGCCATGATCCAGACAGGCTGAGCCACCCACTAAACATGCAAGCCAAGAGCTACCCAGACAGCAACGGTTCCTTCGCTCCCCTCCCTGCAACGTCCCCTTTCCCTGGCAACGGACTCACCCTCCGGTCAACACTCATCAGACCCGTGCGATCCGCAAAAGTGAGCACACAGGGGTGGGCGGTAAACTCACTCCAGCGCCAAGGCGAGGGGTCACGGAAGAAGGCGGTCTCCCGGTCCTGGTGCACGAGTCGAGGCCTAGCCAGACAGACAGTCCAGGTGAGCCCCAAGGCAAGCCCCCCCCGCCCCAATCCTGGGTCCCTCAGACCCTTTCCTGTGGGTCTGCCTCAGGCTGGCAGGCAGCTCTCCCCCCCCCCAACGCACAGGCATGGCAGGGAGCGCGCCTCCCACCGGACGGGCAAGGCGGCTGCAACCCAAGGCCTGGCCACAATCTCACGATCCGCCCAGGATCCTGGCTGGATTCGGAGAGCGTGAGGAGATGAGAGAGACCAGCTGCCCAAGGCCGTGGCGCTCTCAGAAGAGAAGAGGGCCGGCAGAAGGGGAAACGCGCCCGGCTCTGGATGATGCCCAGAGAAGGCCATCCTGGCAGAGGCTTGGAACGGAAGAGTTTCGGGGAGGACGTTCGGCGGGAGACGCTCCAGCCTCGTGGTCCCCTCTGCTTTTGCGGCCTGGGTCTCAGAAGGAAAGGCCTCCAGGGAGGCTTTCCGGGGAGAGGGTCAGCTTCCTCAGCAGCCCAAGAGAACCTCGGCCGCCCGTCTCAGCCTCCACTTAGCTCGGCCTCCTCCTCCTCCACCGAGCCCAGGGGAAGACGAAAGCGCTCTGGAATCCGAGCAGGCTTCTCCCAGAGCTGCTGTTTTCTCCCAAGGAGACCACCAAGCATCCACAGGTGCCTCCTTCCAAGCCCTGCAGCCCCAACCTCAAACGGGAACAACCTGAGCCCCATCCCCGCCCCCCCCCGGTCCCCCTAGTGCTCACCTTGCCTCGACATTCCACAGGTACACTGCTCCCCGGTGGGTGCAAAAGGACAGCTCACCAGGCAGGTGGGGGCTGCATAGGAAAGGCAAACAACAACACCCACAACTCCTCTTCTTGCTCTGGGGAGGCCGGGCCGGGGGGGGAGCGGGCACAGACAATGCCACTGGCCTCCACGGCGGGAACCCCGTGGCTGCTGGTCTGTGTGAGTCTCCCCTTCCCCCAGGCCACGCCAAACCTACACCTTCTTCCTGGCTTTCCACTTGAGAGAGAAAAAAAGGGGGGGGGGGGAGTCCAGAGCTCTTGAACCCGAGGCACGAGGTGGTTTTCACAGCTTGTGCCTTGCTGGCCAGCTGGCTGCACACACACCCCCACCCCCGGAGAAGGTCCTTTTGGCTAACGGTTGCTTGACCCCGCTAGCCGAGATCCCCGAAGTGTCCCCCGCCCCACAAGGTCCTTTCTGCACCGGCAGGCGTGTCTCAGGCCCCCCCTCCCCCAGCTGACGGTCTCGACAGACACGCCAGGCAGTCCAGGAGAAAGTGGCTTTGGTTTCTGGGTTCAGCCCTTGGTCTGCTCACCTGGGGCAAGGGGTAGAAAAGCGTCTGCCTCAGGATGTGGATATTTGGAGGGAGGGAGGGAGCCCACCGGGAGCCCACCCCTCTTCCTGCCAGCAAACCCTGCCCCCAAAGGTAGTGGCAAACTGACCGCAGGGAAGCGACAGGGGCCTGGAAAGAGGAGGGCGCCCAGGACGGCCTCAAGGGCAGACGTGCCCTCTGGGCGCCAGGAGACGCAGCAAAGGTGCCACTCAGTGACTGCCCAGAGAGGGGACCTCCCCCTTCTCCCAGATGGACAGATAGGCGGACGGACAGTCAGAGAATCCCCCTTGCCAGGCACAGGGGGGGGGGCAAACACATTCGGAGCTGACGACAGATCAGCGTAAATCAGCAACGGGTGGCCAGATATGGTGGCTGGCAGCCGCCCTGAGCTCCACGGGGAGGGGTGGGGGACAAAGCGCTTACCTGACCGTGACGGAACAGCAGGGGTCCCTGGTGCGAACGACGTGGAGTGGATCAGGAGCCTCTCCAGATCGCATCCTCCACACGCCACAGTGGTGGTCTGAGCGCACTCCAATGAAGTCTGTGTTTTTGGGGGGGGGGGGGCAGAAGAGAGAGAGAGAGAGACCTTCTTAGGGCTGAAGCCTGCCCGCAGGGAGGGAGGGAGGGGCTTCCAGGGAACCCCCTACTCACCACTGCCGTCCACTCGGGCCGCTGCCACCTGCCGGACTGCCTCACTGAGCTCAAACTGGGCAGGGGGGCTCCGGATTCGAGGTTTCAGGGAGCTGCTGAGGGTCACATCCTGGAAGCCTGGGAGGAGCCACTAAGGAAAAAGGGGAGGGGGTCCCCTGGAAGGGGCTCAGGCAGGCAAAGGGAGGGAGGGAGGGCGCGAGCGAGCGAGCGAGCGAGAGGCTTGTGCCAATGCCATGGGGAAAGGGGCAAGCCAACTGTTGTCAGTCAGGCCCCCCCCCCTTCCAGACTCTTTGGATGGACCCAATCCCATCACGTACGTAGAGGATACAAAGCTGGTTCATGGCCTCCCCGGCCGGGTGTACCAAACACCCTCCACGGGTGGGTTCCGGAGGGGTCTCGTCGGGCAGCCATGCCAGGGCTCCCCCAGTGGGGGTGTCGTCAAAGGCCAGGCACCTCCACCGTTGCGCCAGGTCCTCGTGCACCTGCTGCGCCATCAACTCCAGCGGCAGCTCAAACAGCCAGTCCCGGTACAGGTGGGTGACTGTGCGCACGTGCTGCTTGGCCCAGACTTCAGGACACCTGCAGGGGTTGGGAGAAGGGGGGGACCCAAAGCCATCAACCCCACCTGAGGCCGAGGAAGGAAGCCCATCTTCCCATCCCACCCCACGCCCAGCTGCTCCTGCTGCTTGGATACTCTCTCCCCCCCCCCGCCCCCGGAGGAACTGAAAGGCAAGACACCTCCGGCCATTCCCAGAGTGGCTCCAGAGGGTGTCAGGGACTCACCACAGGAGCCCCCCCTCCCCAAAACAGGCCACCTGGCTCAAAACACAGCACCCAGAGCAAAAGTCAGGATTCTTTCTCCACCCCCCCCCACAACCCAATGTCTCCCCTCCCCTCCCCTTGCCCAAATCAGGTTCCCAGCCCTTAAAAATCTGTGGGAAAGTGCAGAGCACTTTTGGATGCTGGGCGAGAGTCAGGAGGTGGTGCATGGGGATGATTCGGCGCCCCTCCCCTCCCCTGCCAGCCACCATGGAACAAACCGTGCAGGACGCGCAGCGCGCGCAGACCTTCCTGGCTGAACCTCACTGGCCAGGGGTCCTGAGTGCTTCTCGCCCCAGCCCTGTGCACCCCCCCCCAGGGAGGGAGACCCAAAAGGCTCCTGGCACTGCACCACAGCCTGGGTTCAGGAGGAACCAGAGGGACTTCCAAACCCTCAGAGAACAGACGCACACACAGCCCCCCCCACCCTGCTCCCTGTGAGCAAATGGCTCGGCTGAGCTCAGCAGGGCTCGGGGCAAGAGCTTCCCTGGACTGCGCCCCCTCTGACCTTGTAGCCAAGGCCTGCAGCCAGCCAGCCAGCCAACAGAGGACTGGATAAGAAGAGACTTCCTCTGACCATGTGCAGAATTCCTCTCCCTTGGGAATCAGTTTCCTCCTACTCAGCACTAACTGAGACCACAAGCACCCCCAGGGACATGTCCACAGAGTCACAGCATCGTGAAGTTGGAAGGGGCCTACGAGGCCATCCAATCCAACCCCCTGCTCAATTCAGGAAGACCAGTCAAAGCCGATCCACCTGGTGCTCGGCTAAGTTTCTCTTGAAGGCGCACCCCCTCGCAACGTAGTTGGTTCCACTGCCTGACTGCTCTAATAGTTAAGAGGCTCTTCCCGATACCCTGCCGAAATCTGGCCTCCCATAACATGAGCCGACGGTTGCCTGTCCTGCCCTCTGGGATGATGGAGAACAGATCCTGCCCCTCCTTCTGTGGGACAGCCTTTCTAGATGCTGGAAGGGGCTCTCCTTCCCTCCTCCCCCCCCCAATCTTCTTTTCTCCAGGCTAAACAGGTCCAGTTTTTTTCAGTCTTTCCTCCTCAAAGTGCTTGGTTTCCTGCCTGCCCTCGCCCCCACCCCCGCCGGTCACGGAGGGAGAGGAGAGGGAGGGGCGCACCTTCTGGAATAGCCCTGGGCGTCCAGGTCCTTCAGGATGCGGGTCGCGCTGCAGACGGTGTCCTGGGCAGCCCTCTGCAAGCGGTGGAGGCACAGGGAGAGTCAGAAGGGGTGGGTGGGCCACGAGCCCCCTGGAGCCCCCACACCCAGCCCTGCCTGCCTGCCTGGCACAAGGAGGGGACCCACAGCCTGCAGCCAGGAAGGACCCCTTCATGACCCTGAGGAGCTCCAAGGAAAGACGGGCGGGGGGGGGGCCCTTAGGCCAGAGACCCTGCCCATTGGTCTGGGTGCATCACAGCAGGCTTCTGGGGAGGGGGAGGCAGGCGCAAGCTGCAGGTGAGCCACCCAGCAGCCCCTGGCCCTCTCTGGGCAGAAGCCAGAGGCTGAAGAGGGACGCCAGGCTCACCCCCGCCAGCCTAATGCTGAAGGCTCATTCCCCCCCCCCCCCCGTGATTCCCAGGTGGATCAGGGGTCACCACGGACCCTCTCTCTCCAGGCACCCCCACCCAAAGAGAAGGAAGGCAGCCATGCCCGCCCCCCGCCCCCCCCAAGACAGACTCACCGGGATGTGGGACCTGCCCAGGTTGAAGTGCGGATGCAGGAGGCGGCCGGTCCCCCCGAAGGCCACCTCTGGGTGGTCGAGGAAGAAGGTGCCCAGCTGCAGGAGGAGCAGAGCGGGTCAGCCCGGCGTCCGGTGCCCTGGGCCCCTCCCCCCTCCCCCTGGACTCCCCCCCCGCCCCCGCCCCCGCCCGCTCCGTTACCTGATCGGTGAAGCGCAAGGCATTCCGCGCCCCGGTGTTGGTCTCCTCCGCCGCCCGCTGCATCCGCCCCAGGTAGACCAGGTCCTCGGGGGTCAGCGCGGGGATCCTGCAGCCTGGAGAGGGCGAGGGGGGAGAGGGAGATCCGTGCCCTTTGGCCGCTGCCCTGGGGGAAGTGGGGGGCCTTGGGAACGGGCAGCCCAGCCCAGCCCATGGGGGGGGGTCGTCCAGGGAGGGCAAGGGGGGGGCTCTTACCCGCCCCGGGCGGCTTCACGGGCAGCGGGGCCGCCGTCGCGGGCAGCCAGCTCTCCCGAGCATCCTTCCTGTGGCGGGTCAGGAACTCCAGCTTCGGCTGCGGGGGGGGGGGGCAGAGAGGGTGGGAGGGGGCAAAGAAAAAAAAGGGGGGAGGGGGTGTTAGCGAGCAGGAAGCGCCCCACCGCCACCCCCCTTTCAGGGCCACTGGCATTGAGCCCCCCGGGGCGGAGGCAGTCTACCGTGGTGGCCCTCCCTGCCCCCCAGGATCTCCAGCACAGCCGGGGGGTGGGCGACCTCCTCTAGTCCCCCTCCCCCGCGGCGGGGAACACCGAGCTGCACCCCCGGGAGCCCAGCGGCCGCTCCGACCAAGGACCGGAGGGAGGGGCGCTCCGACCCCCCCTCCAAAAAAAGACACCCCCCCTTCCAAGAGCCGTCCTTACTTCCTCCTCCTCCTCCTCCTCCTGCTGTTCCTTCCGCTGCCGGGGGGCGACCCCCACCCGCCCGTACTCGCCCCAGCCGGCCAAGAGCGGGCTGCCGCGGTAGGCTCGGCGGGCGGGGGGGCCGGTGCGGAAGCAGCCGGGGAAGAGGGGGCTCGGGAAGGCGGCCATGAGGCGGCAGGGACGGAGAGACCGGAGGATGGTTCCCCCCCCACACACACACACACACACCGCCCCGCCACTAGACTGCCCTGCCGCCCGGCACTTCCTGGGGGGGGGGGGAGTGTGTGCGCGGCAAGAGCGGGCGCCTCCCAGGCTCGAACCCGCGCCACCCGAGCGCCCGGAGGAGCCTCGGAGGCGGGAAAGGCCAGAGGGGAGAGTGACGGGGTCGCCATAGCGGCGGCCGCGGGTGCCCCCTAGCGGTCGGAGGATCACACACACCCATACAAACTCGAAAACAGTCTCTCTCTCTCTCTCTCTCTCTCTCTTCTGGATTATCCCCACCCGCGCCATCACCTTCACCCTTGGGACTAGGTGACCAGAAGTATTAATTTATATCGCTTTTCACCCCATTCCTCTCCAAAAATGCATTGATTCTTCTGCTGGCCTAGAGACTTTCCCCTTCGAAAAGCATGCTCCAAAAACATACATCCTCAAAAGCGTTAGACTTTACCATTCCTCTTTTTATTTTCATTTCACATGTTAATTTACCATTCCTGTAATTGCTAAGATCCACATTTCTTTATACCAGTCTTCCAATTTAATTTGTCACTTTTCCAATTCTTTGCCAATTTTAATCTTGCTAATTAACTCCTTCTGTTCTATTTTAAGATGATCATTCTTAATTATCTTAATTATATCATGTAGGCATCCTTCAGTCTTGAGAGACTGTGGTAATGTGCCCTGAATAGAGGTCTTGGAAGAGCGTCTAGTGTGGCTAAGAAGGCCAATTTGAGAGCGACAAAGACAAATACAAGCTGTCCTCTGCCCAGCTCCCTGATTTGGCTGGTTTTGATAGGGGGTAAGGAGGAGGTTCTGATATAACATATACGAAGTACCGGCTTTACAATTTTAAGACAACACATGCTATTTGATTCACATGTACTTAACATTCATAATCAGCATTTTACACAAGTAATCATACCTTGTACCTGTAATTGAAATATGATTTCTTACTATTTCCTTACTATAATGATAGTCTATATACATTTTGTATCTGTCACGGATTTGGCGACAGGAAAAACGCAGAGTTATTGAAGACACAGGTTCTTCTTTTGCAAGACGGTTATATTTACAGTATATTACAAGTATTTACAGACAGGCATCACATCAGCATGGCAGGAACTCTTTACACAAACGGACATAGTGGCTAGCAGCAAATGGTGGAGAAGGAAGAGGATGATAGACACCGTTCACTTATATACATGTACATGGCATCTCTAGTCCAATCAGAAGACACATGACTTCATCCTTTGCACCTGGTGTCTTCTTCTTTCCAGACATTGCATCATCTTCAGAGTGACTCAGCATACTCACATCTGCGCACAATGGCAGCTCGTTAATAATACATTTATTCAGGTTCAGGCCTACAAAATTTCTATATTCTGACAGTATCTGTACTTTATATGCATTTTCTATAGTCAATGTATTTTGTATCCTCATTTCATCTCATGGATCTCTCTTGGTGCGCCTGACCCCTTGGCGCTCACGGAAACATTCCTACATTATTACACAGCTTTGTGAGAAAACACCCCCCCCCCCCCATTCAAGGCCAACTCAGAATAATTCCTTTTCACAGTGCTTCAGGCAAAGACTGTAACATACGGTAACTCAGATGGCTCATAATCCATCATTAAAGACAAGCTGCACAATGGGTCATGCAAATTCACAAACTTGGCAGCCACTAACCCACAGGTCCAAAGTGGGGGGGGGGGGGGACAAATTGGATATTTTCTTACATCTATCAGATCCAATAGGATGACCCAACAGGCACCCATAGGGTTCAGGAGACCAATAGGGGACGCTCTGCTTATTGTACTTTGTGTAAGAAAACTTATACAGTAAACTGCTTTACCAAATGTATGATGGGGCCCCCGGTCTGCCTTTTAGGGATGGGGCTCAGCTATATGTTTAATAAATTGGCTTACATACTGATCGATGCACTGTCTTTATCTGTTATCCCTGCCGGAGAATTGGAACCAAAATTGGGTGGTAGCAGTTTCAGGTCTGCCTCTTGGCCTCTGCCTGCCGGACAAGGGTCTCTTCAAATTGGGAGAGGCCATGATGCACCGCCTACCTAAAAAATTGGTTTTTATAATGTCTTGCTGTGTATGTTGTAAGCCGCCTAGAGTGGTCTTAATTGACTAGATAGGCGGGATATAAATAAATAAATAAATAAATAAATAAATAAATAAATAAATAAATAAATAAATACCTCCAGGCTCAACGCTCAGATCTCAAGGTTTCCCATCCATTGAGGTCCATTCCTAAGGCCTTCAGATCCCGCTTGCAGATCTCCTTGTATCGCAGCTGTGGTCTCCCTCTGGGGCGATTTCCCTGCACTCATTCTCCATCCAGGAGATCTTTTGGAATCCGACCGTCAGCCATTCTCACAACATGCCCAAGCCAATGGAGAGCCATACTCTCTTTGTGAGTCTAGAGCAGTGGTTCTTAACCTTGGGTTACTCAGGTGTTTTTGAACTGCAACTCCCAGAAACCCCAGCCAGCACAGCTGGTGCTGAAGGCTTCTGGGAGTTGCAGTCCAAAAACACTTGAATAACCCAAGGTTAAGAACCACTGGTCTAGAGAACATGGTAGCTGCTTTGCCAATGCATTTATCCAGCTCCGACATCTAAGGAGAGAGTGTCAGAGATCGTTGAGCCAAGGTACACAAAGTCATGAACAACCTCCAATTCTTGTGTGGAGTTGGTAACAGATGGAGGTGAATCCACCCCCTGGTCCATTACTTCTGTGCTCACAATAGCCCTGTGGCTAGTTGCTTTGTTTCACCCAGGCATGGTAGTTAATGAACAATTCAGGAAGCTCATTGTTGTTCTTTAGTAGTTAAGCCACGTCTGACTCTTCCTGACCCCATGGACCAGAGCACGCCAGGCCCTGCTTTTTAAGATGCTGTCTAGGTTTGTCATTGCTTTCCTCCCAAGAAGCAGGCATATTTTAATTTCATGGCTGCTGTCACCATCTGCAGTGATCATGGAGCCCAAGAAAGTAAAATCTGTCACCACCTCCATATCTTCCCCTTCTATTTGCCAGGAGGTGATGGGACCAGTGGCCATGATCTTAGGTTTTTTGATGTTGAACTTCAGACCATCTTTTGTGCTCTCCTCTTTCACCCTCATGAAGAGGTTCTTTAATTCTGCCTCACTTTCTGCCATCAGAGTGGTATCATCTGCATAACGGAGGTTGTTGATATTTCTTCCAGCAATCTTAATTCCGGTTTGGGATTTCTCCAGTCCTACCTTTCGCATGATGTATTCTGCATATAAGTTAAATAAGCCGGGGGACAATATACAGCCTTGTTGTACTCCTTTCCCAATTTTGAACCAATCAGTAGTTCCATATCCAGTTCTAACTGTTGCTTCCTGTCCCACGTATAGATTTCTCAGGAGATAGGTAAGGTGGTCAGGCAGTCCCATTTCTTTAAGGACTTGCCATAGTTTGCTCTGGTCTCCACAGTCAAAGGCTTTTGCGTAGTCAATGAAGCAGAAGTAGATGTTTTTCTGGAACTCTCTGGCTTTCTTCATAATCCAGTGCATGTTAGCAATTTGGTCTCTAGGTCTTCTGCCCGTTTTTAATCCCGCTTGTACTTCTGGGAGTTCTCGGTCCACATACTGCTGAAGCCTACCTTGTAGGATTTTGAGCATAACCTTGCTAGCGTGTGAAATGAGTGCAATTGTACAGTAGTTGGAGCATTCTTTGGTGCTGCCCATCTTTGGGGTTGGGATCTATGCTAATGAGGAAGCTCATTACCATAGAGGAATTGGTTCACCGCAGAAGCCTGTGTGCTGTAAGGTCTGTAAATCTTCAGCTGTAAGATCAAATCCATGTGGCTGAGGGAGCTCCCATCGCTTGTCCCAGCTCCCGCCAACCTAGCAGTTCGAAAGCATGCAAATGCGAGTAGATAAATAGGGACCACTAAATAGGGACCACTTCGGTGGGAAGGTAACAGCGTTCCGTGTCTAAGTCGCACTGGCCATGTGACCATGGAAGATTGTCTTCGGACAAAATGCTGGCTCTATGGCCTGGAAACAGGGATGAGCACCGTCCCCTAGAGTCGAACACGACTGGACAAAAATTGTCAAGGGGAACCTTTACCTTAACTGTCCAGGTGCTCGGAGTTTCAGAGTGTCCAAAGGGGAGGAATCGATGTAAATTTGAGTATTTATTTTATTTATTTATTTATTTATTTATTTATTTATTTATTTATTTATTTATTTATTTATTTATTTATTTATTTATTTATTTATTTATTTATTTAATATCCCGCCTATCTAGTCAATTAAGACCACTCTAGGTGGCTGTGCGGACCAGAAGGGGTTCTTGTTGAGATGCAAATCAAAGCAGCAATCATGGTCCTCCTATTGTCCTGCTGGGGTTATGTTAATTAAAGTCCAAGGTCTCTGCAGGCTGGCAGAGTTTTAGGAGGGAGGGGTGGAGAAACTGCACTCCATGGTGGAAGGTGCTTTTGACCTTTCTAATTATGTTTATTGGAAATACGCTTCATAGAGACATAGAGAACAGAGTCATAAACCTTAGCATCATCTGGAGAAGGGAGGGGCAGCAGTGGTCAATGGTGGGGGGCGAGGGGAGCCTCTTGGGGCCACCTGCGTTTGGGTGGCTGGTGGGTGGCCATTCACCAGGCTGGGTCCAGTGCCTTGAGCAGGGATCACTCACGGAGCAGGAGCAGCGCCTTTGCCTGGTCTGTTGGCCCTAGTAAAGGTCATTGCTTTAGGTCAGGATGGCACTCTCCAGGCTCCCATTCTGTGGCCGGCCGTTTCCCTTAAAGCCGTTCCAGAAGGGAGAAGACAAACATCCTCTCCTGCCCAAATGATTCTGGCTTCTCTCCCCAGCATTTGGCCCTGCTCTTGCAGAACCCCAGCCACCCCACCCCTGACAGGGGTTCTAGTTTCTCCTCCCTCCGGTCTGTGACTCGGCTTGGAGCTGGGGGGTGGGTGGGGAGGAAAGGGTGGCAGCGGTGGCAGCAGCAGCAGCAGCAAGAGAGCTGATCATGCCTCCCCCACAAGGAGCCGCTTGGCATTCAGGACCTCGGGCAGGATCTGGGGCCTCTTGCAAAATTCTGGAACTGAAGGCCACTCTCCGGGGGGGGGGGGAGGGCATCCTTCCCTGGCCCCTGGAGGATGATGGTCCAAGGGCACCTGTGGAGATGCAGGATCTTCGCCTGTCTTTGTGAGGAAAGGCAGCCTTGCAGCTCAGGGCAGCCCAGCCCAGCCTGGTGCATCTCTTTATCCCCCCCTTGGCCTGGGGCAAGGGATGGGGGGGGCATGCTCACTGCAGACGGGGAAAGAGGAAGTGGCCCCTCACCTGCATGGCCTGGCCAGCCTCAGCCTCAGCACAAGGTCCGGGCGGCCTGGGGTGGGCCAGAGGGGTGGGCCTTTCCCAAATGGGAGGGCAGTGGTGGGCTGCCCTAGATGTCTTGGGGGGGGGGCTGGCAGGTCAAGCAGAAGTAAAGTGCCACCCCCACCCCCTGCAGCCCAGCAGAACCCACAAACACACACACACACACACAGAGCCTGCTGGACACGGGGGTCCCGCGAGGGACCGCCAGCGGTCTTTATTGCCTCCGGCAGGGGCGGCTTCTCTGTCGGCCGTCCTCAGGCCTTCTTGTCGTCTTTCTCCTCCACGAGCCTCCGGGGCCCTGAGGGGGGAAGAGGCAGAGCGGGTGAGACGGAGGGGGGCGGCCGGGCCGGGGGCTCCTGCCCCGGCAGAGCCCAGCGGGACGGGTGGTTCACCACAGGGGCCCCAGTCAGCACGGCATCGCGCAGGTCGGGCATCTCAGCAAACGGCAGGTAGGCTTCTCCTGGGGAGAGAGAAGCCACGGTGGGACACGGCGGGCCGGGAGGAAGCCCTGGAGTGTGTGTGTGTGGGGGGGGAGAGCTGGGGAGCCCCCTGGGTGGCCACCCCACCGTGCTGGGCGAGGCGGTGCAGGACGGAGCCTCCGTGGGGGACAAGGCCCGGGCTCAGCGACCAGGACGCAATGGGCCCCATTTGCCCGTCTGAGATCCCATTTTGGCTCCATGGTGGGAAGACCCCGGGATTCTCCAGGGAGAGCCAAACAGGAGCCCCTAAGAACCCACGAGGAGCCGAAGGCAGGAGGAGGCCCCAGCCCTTCCGGGACCCGCCTTCGGTTCCCCGGGTGGCCAAAGAGGCTCCCCAGGATCAAGCCCACTGGCCAGCTGGACACTCCTCATCAGCTCTTTCCCCAGCCGGTGTGATGGAAAGGCCCACTGCCTCACCCAGGGTGCGTGAGCGAAATACCCCTTGGCACCATGACCTGGATCTCACCATTACTGTATGTGTAAAGCATCCAGGTTGGCCGCCATCAGGAACCTTGGCCCGGGTGAAGGAAAATGTGCAGCTGATCCTAAATCCTCACCGTTCAGCTACAGCTAATGGGCTCTTGGGTTATGGAGGCGGGGAGGAGAAAACGCCTCCTTGGGGCTGGGATGGGGGGGTCTCTGAATGGTGCCCTGGAGGCCATTCCCCTGGGGCTCAGCCCAGTGGCTTCCGAGGAGCGGGCATCTGTTTGTTGCTGAAATGGACGGAAGCCTGGCACGGTCCTAGGAGATGCCCACCGGGGGCCCAGGTGGAACGGGCAGCCGGGCTTCTTCTTGCCTGCACGGTGGGAGCTCCTGCACTGCAGAGCAGAGCAGGTGCGGCCGGACAAGGTCCTGCCAGGCTAGATGATGGCAAGGCGTGCCACGTGGGACGGCTCTTGATGATGTTTTGCAGGCTTTGGTGGGTTTCAGGATAGCTGAGTGGCAGGACAAGTGGCTTTCATGGGATGGGGTGGCTTGGGAGCTGAAAAAAGGGGATCCTTCCTGAGGGGGCCGAGAGGTCCGGACAGGAAGAGGGGGCAGCCCTGAGCCAGAGGCACTGAGGCGGTCGTCCGATTCAGGCAGAAGGGCCTGGAAAGGCATCCTCAGGGTGGGCCATCCCACAGACCCCCACCCGCCCTCCCTCCCCTAGCACACAGCCTACCGCATGGCCGGCCACCCTTGCGGCGCGTCTCCTCAGATTCAAAGAAAGTCTCGTGCTCCTCCCAGCGCCGGTCGCAGGCTGCACAGAGGAAGTTGGAGGCGAAGGCCATGCAGGAGCAGCCTAGAAGGGGGAGAGTTGACCCGTCAGTGGCATCCGTCCAGGGCCAAACCCTTAGCCTGGCGATGAGGCGTTGGGGGCCCTTTATTAATGGCACGGGGAACGGTCCTTGCCACTTCACACCCCAGATACCCAATGGTCCCCTCCTCTAGAACTGCCCCACTGATACCCATCTTCCCCCTCCCCAAGGCTTCGGACGCCCGGCAACCCCCACAGGCAAGGCGGAGCGCCTCCACCCTGTCCAGGCCAGGCCCTCGGTCCTCTCCCCTGCCCTGCCCTTCAGTGGGCTCGCTCCTGGCCCACGGCTGCCTTTAGGCGGCTCTGCGGTGAGCTACCTCCGCCTTGCCCACAGATGCTGCAGTTGGACCCTACCTGCCTGCCTGCCTGCCTGCCTGCCTGCCTGCCTGCCTGCCTGCCTGCCTGCCTGCCTGCCTGCCTGCCTGCCTGCCTGCCGGGGAGGGACCATCACGCTCCGCTCGGCTTCCACACCTCCTCGAGACCCCCTGTCCCCATGTCTGGCGGGCCCTGGCGGCTCTCTCTCTCTGGGGCCGTGTGACTCTTGGGGGTCAGGGTGGGCGTCTGGTCTGCCTCTGCCATGTGCTGTCGCTTCCTCTTGGCTGAGGCGAGACGCCCACCAAAAGCGACTCCCAATATTTTGGGGGTGTCCGTGTGTTTGGTGTGAGAGAAACCAACATCATTTAAAAATAAACCCTGGAAGGCTGTGGGCGAATGAGTGGCCACTTTAGCAGAAGGGCTTAGACCTGCTCAGCTGGACCCGTGGATGAGTTGTCCGGAGGGTCACCCTGGCTGATGGCAGCCCATCCGAGGTTCCTTCTTCCTCGCCAGGAAAGGGTCCGTCGATAGGAAAAGCCCCCCCAGGCCACAACCCCATGAGTGGTAGAGTTCACACTGAGATGAGCCTTGGAACAGTCACTACTAATCAACCTCGCAGGGTTGTTGTGAAGTGAAAATAGAAACCACCAAGCCAGTGTTGGAATTAATTACCAATTCAACATGCAGATTAGTGCCTGATCACCCGAGAGGCAGGAAGTGCTTGTTAACTAACATGCTGGGTAGCTCGCCACTCCCCTCCTTGACCAGATAATTAGCACTTTTTCTTTGATAGATGGGCGAAAATGACCCTTTATCTATCGTCAGTTGTTTTTTTACTGCTTTTATTTTATGCACCACAGGTTTCTAAGAGGAAGGAATGCTCTTTTGAGTTTCTCCTTAGGTCCACCCTGTTCTCCCAGCCAGGTAACTTGAGAGAGCCCAGTTTTGTTTTACTCTTTTAACCATTTTTTCATTTCATTCCTTCTACTGGGAGCCTCCCATACGTTCCAACAAAGTTCAAGCCTACAATTTTGAAGTCAGTGAGTACAGGTCAATTTTCAGAGAACTGCAGAACAATGGAGTTGGAAGGGGCCAGTGAGGCATGGAGTCCAGCCTCCCCCCCCCCCCCGGCTCAGGGCAGGAATGCAAATAACGGCAGAGTTGAGGGAGGATCCTCTAAATTTATCTTGAATGCCTCCAGTGATGGAGCTCTCACCACCCCTCTAGGTCATGGGACTCATCATTGTTCTGCTCTAACAGTTAAGAGGTTCTTCCTGATATTCAGCCTGAATCTGCCTTCCTGTAGCTTGAGCCCATTATTATGTGTCCTGCACTCTGGTATGATCGAGAACAGATCCTGCCACTCTTCTGTATGTTAGTCTTTAAAGTATTTGAAAAGTGCTATCCTTTCTACCCTCAATCTTCTTTTCTGAAGGCTAAACATGGCCAGCTCTTTCCATCTTACCTCCCAGTCCTTGGTTTCCAGTCCCCTGATCATCCTTCTTGCACTCCTCTGAACTTAATCTATCGGCATCCTTCATAAACTGTGGTGTCCAGAACTGGAGACAGTACTCAAGATGAGGCCCAATCAGTACCAAATGGAAGAGAACTAGTGCTTCACAGAATTTGGGGACTATGTTTCCATTAATGTATCCTAAAATTACATTTGCTTTTTTTTCTGCAGCCAATTCACACTGTGGGATTATATTTGGCTTGTGATCTACAGATGATTCCAAGTTCCTTCTCACTTGTAATATTATTGAACCACGTAACCCCCATATTGTAACTGTTTTTCCCCTTATGTGTAGAATTTGCACTTATCTCTGTTAAATTTCATTCTGTGCTCAAGCCTATAAAGATTTTTTTTAAAATTTTGTTCCTGTCTTCCAAGGTATTAGCTATTCCACCCAATTTTGTGTCATCTGCAAATCTGATAATCATTCCCTACATCCCCTATCAATTATGGTGCTGGAGGAGACTCTTGAGAGTCCCCTGGGCTGCAAAGAAAACAAACCTATCCGTTCTGAAGGAAATCAACCCTGAGGGTTCATTGGAAGGACAGATCCTGAAGCTGAGGCTCCAATACTTTGGCCATCTCATGAGAAGAGAAGACTCCCTGGAAAAGATGCTGATGTTGGGAATGTGTGAGGGCAGGAGGAGAAGGGGATGACAGAGGACAAGATGGTTGGATAGTGTCATGGAAGCTTCCAACGTGAATCTGACCTTACTCCGGGAGGCAGTGGAAGACAGGAGGGCCTGGCGTGCTCTGCTCCACTGGTTCTTAACCTTGGGTTACTCAGGGGTTTTGGACTGCAACTCCCAGAAGCCTTCACCACCAGCTGTCCTGACTGGGGTTTCTGGGAGTTGCAGTTCAAAAGCATCCAAGTAACAAAGGTTAAGAACCACTGCTCTGCTCTACAGGGTCATGAAGAGTCGGACATGACTCAATGACTAAACAACAACCTAAATAAGGCTTTTTTGTTGCTTTTAGCATCTCTTGCTAACCTCAGCTCATTTTCAGCTTTTGTCTTTCTAATGCCATCACTGCAATTTCCTGCTACTTGTCTGTATTCTTCTTTTGTGGCCTGGCTTTCCTTCCACTTCCTATATATGTGTCCTTTTTTGTTTTCAGGTCATCTCTGAGTTTTTCATAACGCCACACTGGACTTTTTTTTGATGTCTTCCATCTTTTTTTCTTGTTGGAATTGTATGTAGTTGTGCCTTTAGAATGTCCTTTTTAAAAAACTCCCATCCATCTTGGACTGCTTTTCCTGTTAGAATCGCCAGCCCTGGGACCGTACCTATAATTTTTCTGAGTTTTCTTCTTATATTGAAAGCAGTGTCTGAGGAACTGCTTAAGTTGTTTAAATGTGGTGGGGGTGTTCTTGGAGACTTGCTTTTTTTCCTTTGTAAAAATTTATTAATACAAAATAAACCTACTACTACACAAAAAAGAAAACCTATATAAAAATACAATACAATACAATACAATACAATACAATACAATACAATAAAATACAATTACCCATGTGCTCCCATCACCTTCAGGACTAGCATTATACTTTGTTCCATCCATTTTCACTCCAAAATTTCATTGTTTCTTCCCTTGGTGTAAACCCCCTCCCTCTCCGAAATACATGTCCCAAAAATACATTCCATATTTTCTTTAAATCGTTATTTTTCATTTGGCCCCTACTTATTTTCATATCACATGTCAGTTTATCATTAATTGCCATGTCCCATAATTCTCTACACCATTCCTCTAAGTTAAATTGATTATCATTTCTCCAGTTCCTTGCAAAAATTATCCTTGCTGCCGTAATCATCATTACTATTAAATCCTTATTTTCTTTCACCAATTGATCTTCCTTAATCAGGTTCAGTAAGGCTATTACAGGAGACACTTGAATATTCAATCCAATTATTTCAGATACTTCTTTAAATATTAAATTCCATTCTTTCTTTCTTTTTTCACATAACCACCACATATGTAAATACGTCCCCTTCTCTTTTTTACATCTCCAACATAATGTTGACACACTTTTATCCATTATATTGATTTTGACCGGCGTTAAATACCACCTCCATATTACTTTATAACAATTTTCTTTTATCCTTACTGACATGTTCTTCATAATTCTCTGATCCCATATTTTATCCCATTCTTCTCCTATTGCTTCTTTGTCAAAATCATTTTGCCATTGCATTTTTAATCCTAGAATACCCTGTTCAACTTGAATTAATAATTTATATATTTGGCTTACAGTTCCTTTTCTTTCTGTCTTTTCCTCTGATTTAAATCTTTTTTCTATAATCTTCAAATTTTGTCATTTTTCTGCCTTTCCCTTCTTTAGTATACCATTCTCTTGTCCACCTTTCTAATTGGATTAAATTTAACCATGAAATCCCTTCTAGTACTTTTTTTATGTCCTCTTTTCCTCTTATCTTCTCTATCCAGTCTTTTAATCTACTTATCTCTTTACTTTTTAATGTGTTCTTTAGATTTTTTTAAATTTTCCAGAAAGTTCCTTAATTCCACCACCAGAGATAAAGGAGAGATCGGTGGACTGTCCTTGGAGACTTGCTACTGAAATTTAAATCCCCAAGTTGCTGGTGTTTCCATTGCACAGTTAAAGCAATCAAGATATTCCTCTCTGCTGGTACTATAAAGCCCGTCACCTCATACCTCTCACAGCCAGGCCACTTGCTGGCATTCCTGGAAGGGTGAAATGGCCCCTTTTGAGAAATAATGCCTACGTCTTCCTGCCCTTTCCCCTCCAGGCTCTGCAGCGGCCCCCTTCCTTGCACGGTTCTCTCTGGTGGCACTTTTCCAGGGGCCCCAGCTGGGCAGCCTGAACATGGGCTCTGTGCCGTAGGTGGCATGTGCCAGCTGCCTTCCTTTTGGGTCCTTTTCCACAAGGAGCCTGGGCAGGATGGCTTCCCCTTGGGCGAAGCCCCCTCCCAGCAACGCCTGTCACACCCACCTCGGGCACAGCAGGCACGAGCTCCAGTTGGCGTGTGCTCCTCATGAGTGTGTTTGCACCGACATTTGGCTCGCCAAGCAGCTGCCTCAAAGCCGGTTCTTCTCTGCAGCCAGAATTCACCCACTTCCTCTGGGCGCGATGGGACAAAGGTGAAGGACTGGCATTTGCACTCTGGCTGGGTGCAGGGCACAGTTGCCCGCCTCTCTGAAACGCAAAGCATGCCAGTCAGGGAGGCAGCAGGCCGGAGGGGGGGGTGCCCCATCTGCTGCAGCCTGAGCCTTCCTGCAGCCAGGGGAGAAGGGGTCTGGGGGGGGGGAAGCAGCAAACAAGGGGCGTGGAGGGCTTGAGAAATGTCTGGATGGGCTACATCACTGGCAAGCAGGAATGGTTTTCTCTTTGGGTCTTTGACTCCAACAGGCCAGGGCTGTGTGTCCTTGTAACCGAAGGGCACTGGGCCAGTGTTCACCTCCTTGGAAGTTCTGCTCCCAGGCCCACCCCATGGGCCCCACCAGGCAGAGGTTAGCCTGCAGGGGCTCAGTCACAGCAGCCGCTGCCAACCGGAATGAAGACGGTGAAAAAGATGTGCAGCGGATGATGAATGTGAACATGCAGACTTGGTGAGCTTGCAAATATTTGGGCCAGCTAAGAGGGTGGGGGGAGGAGGAGGGGGCAAGGAGCATCAGGCACACCTGTCAGAGACTCTTGGTGAGGATGAGTCAATGGGACCACCCTGTCTAGAGGCAGTCGGCCTCCGAGAATCAAGCGGGTGCTCTCTTTCTGGTCACAGGGGCTGCAAACAGAGCTCTGGGGCGCCCCCAGCCTTTTGGCCTCCTTTAGCGAGGCCTTCATCCTGTTCTGAGCCCACTCGGGCCATCGGCTGCACTCCAGGCCCCCCCCCCCGGGCTCCCCCACCAGCTCTGCCCTCACTTACCCACACAGACTTGATGCCGCTTCAGCAGATGCCCACAGAAGCACTTGGACTCGTCACCCACACGGAAACAGTCCCACAGGTACTCAGGGCAGCGCCAGCCAATGTAGAGGCCTGCGGGAAAGGCAGCGCGGTCCCGCCAGCCGGGTCTCTCGCAGGCAGAGGGCCCGTCTTCGTTTTGGGGGGCTGGGCCCCAAAGACCAGGCCCCTCCCCCCCCACACACCCACCAGCTCCCTGTCTGCAGATATATATTCCCAGGGAGCCTCTTTCTAGCCCCACATCAGCCGCCGAGAGGGCTCCTCCCCTGCCGCCCTCTTTCCTTCCAGTGCTGACTGGGCTGTGACCCCCCCAGTTGCCCACCCCAGGGGGGCCTTCCTCCACTCCCCCACGAGGGACATCTCCTCCCCCTCGGGAGTGCGCCGAGGGTGTGCCTCCTCTCCTCTCCACAGGAAGAAGAGTCTGGGGGTCTGGTTGCTCAAACGTGGGGTATCCAGCCCAGGAAAGCCTCCTCCTTCGCCCCATGGCCCCAGAAAGCAGCCACCCGCTTGAAATCCCTCAGAGGGTGGGACTCAGTACCAGGCCGTCTCCCAGGCCCCCAACTCATCCAGGGGATTAGGGTCACCTTTTTGGTATGTCTAGGTTGGGGGGTAGGGAACCCTATCTGGGGGCGGTGGTGGTGTCCCAGGCCAGTGAGTCTCATGCCTTACACCAGAAGAAAGAAAGCAGGTTCCTCAACAGAGAGAGAGAGAGAGAGAGAGAGAGAGAGAGGTTCTAGACTCATGGCTTCCCGGAAGGATCCGGGGAAATAAGAGGCCTCTGTGGGGTCCCCCCATGCCGGGTTGTTCCTTGTTCCCGAGCAGCGGGCAGCGGGGGGGGGCATCACCTCAGGGGGGAGCCCCCCCACCCGACTCTGGCCGGAGCCCACCTGTCTCCATGGACTTCAGGGCCGCCTGCTTCTCCAGGTGGAAGAGCGCCTTGACGTTTTTGCCAAAGTCCTCCCGGTGCACCGCTTTGGCCACGGACACCAGTTCGGCCTTCTCCGCGGGGACGATGGGCCTCCCCACGTAGCCTGGGGAGAGAAAGGCCCGGCTCAGGGCCCAATCCACAGAGGGAACGAGAAAACCCTGCCGCGCTCTCGGGGGGGGCCGTGCGGATGGGCCGGCAGCGAGTTGGAGGGCTTTGCAGGAGAGGCCCGCTGGTCGGGAGCGCAGGGCCCGCGGGCTCCCTCCCGGCTTTCCCCTGCCGAGGGAGCGTCCTGGAGCGCCTCTCGGGGCAAAAGGGCAGGACAGCAACGGAGGCCGTCAGAAGCGCCCGAGGACCCGTCCGGAGACCCCCTCGCGCCCCTCCGACCAAGCGCCCGCCCGTCGGCTCCCAGCCCGCCCGGTTCCCGCGCTAGCCCGGACCCTCCCGGGACAGGCGGGCTGGCCGAGACCGAGGGAGGGAGGGAGGGAGGGAGGGGAGGCCACTCACTCGGGGCGCCCTTCTTGGCGGGAGCCTTCCTGCCCTTCCTGGGCGCCGCCGGGCCGGTCTCGAGGGCAGCCGAGGCGCTCGGGTCGGGCTCCGTGGCCGCCTCGTCGCTCGTCTCGTGGCCGTCCTCTTCCTCCAGCGCCTGCAGGCCCGCCTGGCGCCGCTTCCAGGAAAGCGGGGAGGTGGGGGGCTCGGGGGGCTCGGAGGAGGACGAGGAGGAGGAGGGACGGGGGTCCCCGGTGGACCTCTGGCTCCCGCCTTGCGCCCGCGGGCGCTCCGACCCGGAGTCCGTCCCCTCCGAGCTGGGGAGCGAGGTGGTGCCGCCGCCGCCGCTCGAGCCCTCCGGCCCGTCCAGGGTGCTGGACCGCGGCAGGACGGTCTCCTCGTCGTCGTCGCCCTCGGTGGCCGTGGATGGCGGCCGGATGATGTCCTCTTCCACCTCCAGGGCCGTGGAGGAGGAGGTCTCCCGGCCCGGCGCCTCCGCCTCGACGGCCTCCGCCGGCCAGTCTTCGGCCGCTTCCTCTTCCATATTGCAGGCGAACCGAGGGGCGAGGCCGGAGGGCGCAGCAGTTCCGCCCCGGGAAGAGCGCAGAGGACGGCGGCGCCCCAGGAGCCGCCGCGCTCCCCCCTTCCCGGTGCCCCAAGCGGCAAAGCCTGGCAGAGGGCACCGAAGAAGCCCGGCTCCCTCCTCCTCCTCCTCCGGAACCAGGCGGGCGCGCTCCCGGTGCCCTGCCCGGCGTCGGCGGGGTCGCTCGCTCGCTCGCTGGCTCTGGAGGGCCTCTGGCGCCGACGGCGCGGACGCGCTTCTCAGGCCTGGCTCCTGGAGAAGCCGGGCTCCTTCCTGGGCCCGGGCCGCGCTGCGCCCTCTTCCCCAAGGGAACTGGGGCGGCGGCCGGGCGGAGGGCCCCGGGAGGAGCGAGGCAGGAGGTTGGGGCTGCTGGTGGCGGCGGGGGGGGCACAAGAGTCCCGAGTCCTCCCTGGGCAGCTCGCCGACCTTTGCTGGGCTCCTCACCGGCCGAGGAGCCGCGGCGGGAAGCCCCGGTGCCATGGACACGGGGAGGCAGCCCTCGGGCCAGCCTGCATCGCCCTGGCAACGGCAGTCTGCCGGGTTCCAGGGGCTTCCGCGCCACCGCCGCTCCTGGAGCCGGAGAAAGGGGCCTCCGGTCCCCCTCTGTCGCCAACTAGCACCCCCCCGACACACACACCCGCACGTCCCACCCACCCCCAGCTCCTCTGCCAAGCGAGGAGATGCCCGTGAGGTCCTGCTTGGTGGGGGGGGGGGCGAGGGGGGCGGGGCGGCAGAGGTCACCTAGTGGGGCTCGGACTGAGCAAGCGGCGAGGGCACCTCCAACCGCCAGCCCCCCCCCGCCCTGCCCGTCCCCGCCCGCGCTGCCACCCGCATTCTTAAACCGTAGCTCGGTTGTGGGGAAGGGGAGAAGGCCTGTTTCTTCCTACTTGGTCCAGGATCGCCTCTTAAGACTCTGACGAGCCACCCGGACCCCTCGCAACCCCCACCCCAGCTCTGCCTCCCCTCCCAGGGAATCCATAGCAAACCGCTGCCCCCGGGCCCCAGTGTCCCACCTGCAGAGAATCGGCCAAGCTCTCCTCCAGCAGCACATTTCACACAAATTAATGTTTTTCCCAGTCCGCTTTCTTCAATATTCAGCTTCCACAACCCTGCATGATGATGGGGAAGACGAGAGTGCGGATGATCTTTTTTCTTGCTCTCCAGGGGCACATCCTTACATTTGAGGATCTTTTCTGGTTCCTTCCTTGCTGCCCTTCTGAGTCTCTCTGTCTTTTGATTTCTTGGCGACAGTCTCCGTTTGGACTGATTTGAGCCAAGGGATACAAAATCTCTCCGGCCCCTTCATTGTCAACAGAAAAGTTGTGTCCTCCTCCTGCAGTTGGGATTCTGGTCTTCTTAACATTCAACTGCAGTCTTGCTTTGGCATTTTCTTCTTTCACTGCCCCTAACAGCCACTTCAAGTCACTGCTGCTTTTCACTGGTAAGATGGTATCCTCTGCATATTTTAAATTATGGATGATTCTTCTACCAATTTTCCCTCCTTCTTCATCTGAATCTAGTCTGGATTTCTGTATGATACATTCTGCAAACAGATTGAACAGATAGGGGGGATAACAGACAAGAACGTCAGAAGAGCCCTCCCTGGGCTGGATCAGGCCAAGGGCCCTTCTCGTCCAGCTTCCTGTATCTCACCATGGCCCCACCAGATAGATGCCTCTGGAAGCCCACGAGACCACGAGAGACCTGTCTCCTGACACCCTTCCCAGGTACTGGCTGCCAATAATTGGTTTCCAGATGCTATTTAAAGTGGTAGCTCTAAGCTATAAAGCCTTAAATGGCCTGGGTCCAAGCTATCCCAAAGATCACATATCACCTTTTATGAGCTTATCTGGGTGTTAAGATCACCATGAGAGTCCTCGATCCCATCATCCTGGGGGGAGGGGATTTAAATGGGTTGTTGTGCCTTTGCTGCTTTGGATGCATTTTTGTTTTGGTTTACTGTGTTTTAAGGTGGTATTTGTTTGATCTTTTTAAGTATTTATATGCTTATTATTTTTAGCTTTAAACCTTGATTTTTCATGATGTAAGCCACCTTGGATCCCTCAGGGCTGATTTCTTTCAGAATGGATAGGTTTTTCTTTGCAGTCCAGGGGACTCTCAAGAGCCTCCTCCAGCACCACAATTCAAAAGCATCAGTTCTTCGGCGGTCAGCCTTCTTTATGGTCCAGCTCCCAAAACAACATACACAATACAAATTAAAAATTAAACCTTCCGCACCTGTGCCACCTTCATCCTTGGGACTGGGTGACCAGTAATATCATTTTACAACTTTTATTTTTAATTTTTTTAAAAAAACTTATCATTAATTGCTAAACTCCACATTTCTTTAATCCATTCTTCCAAGTTAATTTGTTTGTCACTTTTCCAGTTCTTTGCAAATATTAATCTTGCTATAGTAACCACCATTATAACTACTAACTCTTTTTGTTCTTTTTTTCAAGCAGTCATTCTTAATTATATTCAGGAGGGCAGTATATATATGTATAGGTAAAGGTAAAGGTTCCCCTTGACAATTTTTGTCCAGTCGTGTTCGACTCTAGGGGGCGGCGCTCATCCCGCTCTTCAAGCCATAGAGCCAGCGTTTTGTCCGAAGACAATCTTCCGTGGTCACATGGCCAGTGTGATTTAGACACGGAATGCTGTTACCTTCCCACCGAAGTGGTCCCTCTTTATCTACTTGCATTTGCATGCTTTCGAACCGCTAGGTTGGCGGGAGCTGGGACAAGCAATGGGCGCTCACTCCGTTGCGTGGACTCGATCTTACGACTGCTTGGTCTTCTGACCCTGCAGCACAGGCTTCCGCGGTTTAGCCCACAGCGCCACCACGTCCCTAATATGTGTGTGTGCGTGTGTGTGTGTGTGTGTGTGTGTGTGTGTGTGTGTGTGTGTGTGTGTGTGTGTACATTTTAAGCATTTCTGCACCATGTCCACTATTTTCCTCAGCCATGTGGGCTAAGGGAGAGTAATCCATTTTTTATTTTTGCTTCTTTTAATTTTCTTTATGCTTTCTACTAATATCTCGAGCTTTGTCAAATCTACAGTTATGTAGCAGTGAGTAAATATAACTTTCCTTTCACCTTAGATAGGTGTCTGGGTAATTATTTGTGTGGGTCAATACAGTGGGGGTGGTTAGGGAACTTGTTTTGTATTTATCCCTATTAAAGTTTCAATTTGATTCTAACGCCTACACTGTTTCCCCGAAAACAAGACAGGGTCTTATATTAATTTTTGCTCAAAAACAAACAAACACACACACACAAAAAACCCTGCATTAGGGCTTATTTTCAGGGGATGTTTTTTTTTCCATATACACTGATCTACATTTATTCAAATGCAGCCATGTCATCTTATTCTGGTTGCTGCACAATGGTGGAGGGTGGGGTTTGACTTAACTGGGGCTTATTTTGGGGGTAGGGCTTTTATTACGAGCATCCTGAAAAATCATAGTAGGGCTTATTTTCAGGTTAGGGCTTATTTTAGGGGAAACAGGGTAGGTTACTGGCCTTCCACTGAGAAACAAAAACGACTTAAAGGTATTCCTGCTATTACAAATTCCATTTCTAATACCTTTTACGTTTGCTTCTCACCTTTCCTTAATAATTTTAAGAGTTTTTCCATCGTTCATCAAGACTTTTCTTTCCTTCTTTTCTCTTCTCTTTTCCATTTTATGATAGGAAGAGTCTTTACTATAGGAATAGACAGCTGTACACATTGACATCATCATATGGTCAATATAGAAATCAAATAAGACTACTGTACATAATTGGCAGCAAGAGATGGAGAAGCTATATTCTCTCTGCCAAAATAAGACCAAGAGCAGATTGTGCTACTAAATTTGAACTGTTAATATCAAACATTAAAGTAAAACTGAAAAAAACACACTAGAAGAATCGTTGTGCCGATTTATAATTTAAATAACACTTCTGACTTATTTGAAGTGCACATAAAGAGCAGATTTGCATTAATAAACTGAATTTCCTGTGAATCAGAAGAACTGTGGACTGAAACCAGAGATGTTAGTAGGAAAGAATACAAAGAGACCCTTCCTGTAGGCTAAAGAAAAGAAAAGCTTCCCAGAGCACCTTATGAAATAGCAGCCTGGGAGAGCCTTTTCCACTGCAGATGCATCTTAAATCTTCCTCTTGCACAGGGATGAATTAGGATCTCTGTCTGCGCCTGGGCGCCTGTGTTGCTCTTTGAGTGGCTGCCTTGGAGTTACTGATTTCCAGCAGGCCTAGCGAGTTCAAAGCCTGCTTCCCTTCACCCTTGCCAACCCACCCTTCCTAAAAGGGTCCTGATGGAGAAGAAGGGCAGCTGAGGAGACGTGAGTGGCTTAAAGCCACTATCACATGTCATCATCTTGTGTTTTCTGATTCTCTCACTATGCTTTGTGAGCTGCCCAGAGACTCTTGGCCTGTGGCTGATGCCTATAAATAGAACAACAACAGGCCAGAAACGGGACTCAGCTTCTTTAGAAACAGGGCACTCTTTCCAAACTGCCCTGCATCCCAGAGGGGCCGGGTACAAAAGAAAAAGCATTAAGGCACAAGACAAATGCAAAAAACAAAAAACAAAACCCAAAACAACCCTCCAGTTCACGACTGAGAGACAGCAAAACACCAAGAAGCCTTTCAAGCTGCAGGGCAAGTGAGAATCCGGCCCTGAAGAGTGTGCGATGCCAGCTCTGGGTGCACCACTCAGGGAGGACAGTCCAGAGTCCTCATTTTAAGTTGCCAGCTCTTTGTTCTTAAGCAGCAAAACACAACAAAGCAAGCAAGCAATACAGACAACCCCTCCGAAGTCTGAACAGAAAGGAACTGAAGTGCAGGCTGTCAGTGCCCTTCTGGTTCCCATCTGGCTGGTGAGCAGCCAAGGCTTGGCGATTCCCAGGTCCTGCCTTGTGCCCCCACCCCTCAGGGGTCCCTGGTGTGGCTGGCTTGGGAGAACCCACCAACCCAGCAGATATGGGGTATCCAGGGCCCATCACAGGACAGCAAAACCCTCTGAGCTATTTCCTCTGACACTTTTTGTGTCTTGGTGAATGATGCACATGCCCCCACCCCCAAATAGCCACCGAGCCCTCTTATGACTATCTTCCTTATTTGGGTTTTAGGCTTCCTGGGGATTTCCCCTTCTTTAATGTCTTTTTCCATGCTCAAGCTGCTTGTTTTGGACTACACAAGCTGCTCCTTCACACAAGGCCCTCTTTTCCAGGGATTTTGTGGTTGCTGCAGGTCAATGTGGTGTTGGAGGAGAGCTTTGTGGATACCCTGGACCACCCGAAAGATGAACAAGTGGGTCCTGGAACAAAGCAAACCTGAAGCATCTCAGGAGGCCAAAATGTTGAGAAACTGAAGCTGCCCTACTTTGGACCCATCCTGAGAAGGCAGGATTCTCTGAAAAAGACAATAGTGCTGGGAAAGGTGGAAGGCAGCAGGAGGAGAGGAAGACCCAGTGCCAGGTGGACACCACAGACTTTATTTATTTATTTTATTTATTTATTTATTTTATTTATATCCCGCCTATCTAGCCAACTCAGGACCACTCTAGGCGGCTCACAATCATCAAAAAATATACATATATAAAACAGTATAAATAATAAAACTTTACAAAGAAAAAAGAAAAGAAAACCAAGTGGGGAGGAAAGGAAGAAGAACATCAGGGACTTGTGTTTGCAAGAGCTGAGCCAGGCTGTTGAGGACAAGACAACTGGAAATGGCTCATTCATAGGGACCCCGTAGGTCACAGGTGACTGGATGACACATCGCAACAACAACAAACATGTAAACATCTCACTTGAGTTTACCATTTAAACGTTGTTGTTTGGACATCCAGGTGTATAGACCACCTTGGTCCTGGGTGTAAAATTGGGAGTTCTTTCCCAAGGAAACAACAGCTGAGCTCCAGGTTTAATTACAAAGGAGAAAAGGCTAATTGAGTAATTTCCCATGCACTGGGGTGTCCAATAAGTTGGGATGGCCAAGAGCATGACTCCCAGGTCAGCACAGGAGGTCCAAACCCCCAGCGGGTGCTGTTTACACCCACAGGTGGCAGCTGGGCTGTGCATGGTTAGTTCACATCCTCTGAAGAGCGATAACAGGCATGTGACCTTTTCCCTGCTCAATGTCTTGCCACAATAAGCTCAGCGTTGCATGTCTGAGGTACCAGCAAGCTCCTTCCCCATACCGGATAAGCATATCCATCGTCTCCGGCTCATTTTGCTTGCTAAAACTTCCTTAGAGCAGCCTGACTATCCTTCCTGCCATCTCGGAGCCAAGCAAAATGGGAGGCAGACCATTCCTTTAAAGACCAAGCCCGGCAAAGATTTTCTACAGGCATTGCCACTGAAGCTGCTCCGCTCAGCAACTTTGTTGTAGCTCTGTGTTTTGCAGCAGGAGCAAAAGGTTCATAATCTTCTTCCCTGCATTTCTGGGAGCATCCTTTGTTACTAGTCTTGCTTTGAGCATTGAACGTCCCCTCCTGCATCAGGCTTGACTTCAAAAACCAATTTGCGAGGAGGCGGAGCTTGTCACTGCACTGTTTGGCTGCACTCGGGTGAAGCTCCTGAGGAATGCCGAAAACCGACCAGCTTGGCACCCTTAGGAGACCAAAAGAGTGGAGGAAGAGCTAGGAGAAGTTCTTCTGGACCGAACGTGGGCATCGGAGGAAGAATTGAGGGGCGGCGGCCTGTCTTTTTTCCCTCTGAAGAGATCCACGAGGCACAAGCTGGAACGGAAGCGCCATTTTGGTGACAAAAAGCAGTGAGTACTCCGGAATGTCCGAGGAAAGAGGAGAGCTGATGATTGCAGTTAAAAATGGACAATAATAAATAAAACTTGGAGCCTTTTAAGCTAACGAACTGATAAAAGAGATAAGACCGAAAGAAAGCTTAGAATCGGCAAATCTTTTGAAGCACGGTCCTATTTTAATGAACTAGCCTAAAAGCGAAACTAACTCTGGCCGGACCGTGCCAAGGTCAGAAAAATAAGACTGTGCCTGGGAATTGCTGATGAACTAAATAATTGTGGACTGATCCTGTTTGACTGTGGCAAAGTACTTGACAGAACTTTTAATAACAGATCGAGTACCGAAGCTTTGAGATGACATGTTATCTTTGTGGGGGGAAAATTCCCCCCCCCGCCACATACTTTGTTAAGTGGATTTACAATGTACAATCGACTCTGCTAGATAGACTGTGTATGGGGAGCAGACGACACCTACTGGAGGAAAGCAGAATATCATTGCCAGGTTTATTTCTACGGAGAGAAAACTCCCCCCCCCTCTTGCTTTGTCTGCTGAAAGGAGAAGCCGTTGTTAAGTGGATGCACAATGTATTGAACTGGATAGACTGTGCGTGAGGAGAGGAAGACACCTACTGGAGGAAAGCAGAATATTATTGGCAGATTTTATATATCTAATTGACTTTGGAGCTTTTTTCCCTTTTCTTCAGAGACTTTGCAGCAAGAACAAAACTGAACTGTGGAAATATTGAGGTGGGAAAGGCAAGATCTCTTTTCTTCTTTTCTTTGTTTCTTCTTCTTATCCTTTTCTACTAATCTGGTTCTGGAAAAAACAGTACAAGTTGGAAATACCGGAAGATTGCCTTTTATCTGGGTGAGGCTGCATATGGTTTGAATTCCCTGCTGTGTTAGCGCATCCAACTGTTTGGTTAAAAACCCCTGGGACACTAGAACTCTCTACGATATTAACTCTTGGGCTTTTGGGGTTCTACGGAGCCTGGATCCTCACAGAAGGACTTGGTGGACAATTCAAGAGATGTGGTATATGGAAGTTGAAATTTAAAGTGTCAATTTTTTTTTTTTAAACCTGTGATATATATACATTACAATATTGGGCAAAGATTTGGGAAGGTTAAGGGAAGGTGGTTGATAGTAGGTTTTGAATTTGGGTTGATTTCATAATGGCTGCAAAGAGACCGAACCCCACCCCTAAATCCCAAACACCAGGAACCTCTCCAGCCCAAACATCAGCACTAGGGAGATTAACCTCTCAGGAATCAGAAAAGTCTGATAAAGAATGGCAGACCACTATGCAGAACCTGCTGTCCACAGGATTTGATCAAATTAATCGACGATTGACCGAAATGACAAACCAAATGACGTATATACAGGCAGAATTGACTGAGACAAAGGAGCAGGTAACACAAATCAAAACTAAAACACAAGATATAGAAGGGAAAATGAAAAATACAGACGCCAGACTAGATAAAGCTGAAGAAAGTGTACAGCAGATACAGAGAGACCAAAGGCAATGCCAGGACAGGCTAATAATGCTGGAAATGGAACGTGCTCTTAAGATGCTAAGAATTCAAAATGTACCAGAAAAGGGATCTGAGGACTTGGAGACAGTAATGAGTGAAGCCCTCGCACCAGCAATAGAGATGGATGTAGCGGAATTCCGCCAAGGTCTGGAAGCAGCCTTCAGAGTGAGTACAGCATATGTTAGAAAAAATAATTTACCTAAAGAAGTACATTTGAGATTCACGAAGAAGGCAATCAGGGATAAGGTTTTAAGGGCTTCACAAGAAAAACAATTGATAATAGAAGACAAGAAAATTAATGTCTTAAAGCAAATCCCATGGCAAGTGAGACAGAGAAGAAAGGAATATGCATCTTTGGCACAGCTACTCCAACAAAATGGAATCTCATATAGATGGCTAACACCAGAAGGGCTATTTTTTCGGATTGATACACAGAGATACAACATAACATCCCCGATGAAGGCACAAAACTTCATAGAAAAAAATGAGAAGAAGCTAAAAAAAAACTGACAACAAGGAATCAGAAGAAAGATCTCGAGAGGAACAAAGCCAACTATCACAAGCAGAATCAGAAACAGAGACAGAAGAACAAGAAGCAATAGAGCCAAGATGTACTAGAAGCATGATGAAGAAAAAACAAAAGGATAGTAATTTAAATCAAGATGACTAGAAAACAACTGAAGATTTTATCAGTAAACGTAAATGGCCTAAACTCACCCCAAAAGCGAAAAAAGATCTTTCTACAACTGCAGAAACAGAAATCTGATGTTATATGCATCCAAGAAACGCATGTGAAAAGAAAGGATTTGAAATTATTAGAATGGCCAAGATTAGGAAAACTATTTGCGGCTTCAGACGTGAGCAAAAAGAAGAAAGGAGTAGCTATTTTTATTAAGAAGGAATGGGAGCCCTCCCTGATTTTTGCCTCAGAGGATGGAAGGATAGTAATGGTGGAAATCCAAAGAGAATCTAAGAAATTCCTAATAGTCAATATTTATGCACCAAATGGAAATCAAGAAAACTTTTATAAACAATTGCAGCGAGAATTGGCAAATAAAGAGTATGATCATTACTGCATAATTGGAGATTATAATGCTGTTTTCGACAGAGAACTAGACACAAAAACAGAAAAATCTAGTAGAAAGAAGAGAAGCACAATTCCAAGAAATTTCCTACAATTAGCAGAAGAATTAAATATGGTGGATGCATGGAGAACATGTAATCCAAAGACAAGGGATTACACTTTCTACTCTAACAGGCATAAATCGTGGTCAAGGATTGATACATGTTGGATATCAACAAACCTAATGAAAGAGTTGGAACAAATACATATCTTACCGAATACATTTGCAGACCATAACCCAATTTTGTTACAAATAGGAAGTAGAACAAGAGAATTCACTTGGAAGCTGAATATATTACATCTAAAAAATGAAAAATTTAAGAAACAAGTAAAAGAAGAAATGGACTTTTTCTTTAAACAGAATATGAGACCAGATACCTCAATGTTTATGATATGGGAGGCAAGTAAGGCCTTTTTTAGAGGAATAGCCATAAGATTTGCAGCTAAACAAAAAAGAGAAAGACAGAAAAAATATGAGACTCTGGAAAGTAGATTAGCCATAGAGGAGAGGCAGTTGAAACAAAACCCAACAAACAAAGAACTTATAGAGAAGATAAAACTTACACAACATCAGATAAATATATTGCTCACTGAAGAAACCGCAAAGAAGTTCAAATTTGCAAAGCAAATTTTTTTTGAGAATGCAAATAAACCAGGAAGATGGTTAGCATACAAATTAAGGAAAGAGAAGGAGAAGACAATAATCCAAACTTTGAAAGACGAAAAGGGAACAGAAAAATTCAAACAGGAAGAAATAAAGAAAATTGCTGAAGATTTTTATAGGAAGTTATATGAGAAAAAAGAAGTGGATGGAGAAGCCCAGGAAGAATATTTGTGGAAGCACAATAAAATGAAATTGACTAAAGAACAAATTCAGGCCTTAAATGAGCCTATAACGTATGCAGAAATTACAGAAGCCCTTAAAAAACAAAAAAAATGGGAAAGCACCAGGCCCAGATGGACTACCAGCAGAATACTACAAAGAACTGGAAGAGGTGCTTCTCCAGCCATTTAAAACGCTTCTAGAATGCATTGAAGAAGAAGGGAAAATACCAGCAACATGGACTGAAGCAACAATCTCTCTTATACATAAGGAAAACACGGAAGGTAAAGAAATACAAAATTATAGGCCAATTTCATTGTTGAATGTGGACTACAAAATATATGCGACTATCCTGGCAACTAGATTGAAAAGAATTTTAACCCACTTGATACATCAAGATCAGTCTGGGTTTCTCCCTAAAAGACAGATGAAGAATAATATAAGGATAGTTTTAAATGCCCTGGAATACTATGAGGTACACCCGGAGAAACAGATGGCTATGATATTCTTGGATGCGGAAAAAGCATTTGATAATCTTGACTGGAATTTTATGATGCACACATTGAAAACACTGCAGGTTGGAGAAAGATTCATGAAACTAATTAAAGCAATATATACGGAGCAAAAGGCAAAAGTAAAAATCAATGGCGAACTATCAAAAGAAATCCAAATACAGAAAGGTACTAGACCGGGGTGCCCACTCTCCCCACTCCTGTTTATTTTGACTCTGGAAATACTAAACGAACAAATTAGAAACAAAAAAGAATTGAAAGGATTAAAAGTGAAAGGTCAAGTCTACAAACTCCAGGCCTTTGCGGATGATTTAGTTATCATATTGGAAGAACCATTGGATTCAATAGAGGACCTGATGACAACGTTAAGAATTTTTGGTGACATGGCAGGAATGAGAATAAACCAAAAGAAGACTAAATTACTTACCAAAAACATGAGAGAACATGAAAGACAAGAGCTAATAGAGAAGACGAACTTTCATGAGGAGAAGAAAATCCGATATTTAGGAATACAAATTACAAAAAAGACAAGTACATTATTCAAAGATAACTACATGAAACTAATGAAGGAGATACAGAACAATTTGGAGAAATGGGACAAATTACAACTATCGTTGTTAGGAAGAATTGCAGCAATTAAAATGACTATTTTACCAAAAATCCTATTCTTATTTCAGTCAATCCCTATAATATTAAAACAGTCATTTTTCAAAGAATTTAATAAGATAATCATGAGATTTATATGGCAAGGTAAAAAACCAAGAATTAAAATTAAGGCAATGCAAGATGCTAAGCAGAGGGGTGGCTTTGGTCTTCCTGACTGGGTTCTGTATTATAGAGCTTGTATTCTAGATTGGATAAAAGAATGGATAACTCTAGAAAATGATAGATTACTTAGCTTGGAGGGACATGATTTGCAATTAGGCTGGCATGCCTATTTATGGTATAAAAAGGACAAAGAACAAAAATTTTTTAATTCACATATGATAAGAAGAGCTTTACTGGGAATGTGGAGAAAAATTGTACAACAAATTTATTACAAAATACCTGTATGGGTGTCACCGTTAGAGGCCTTTATCCAACCCAGTCTTATGACAAAAACAAACTTTTTAAAATATCAAGATCTATTAAAAAAGGATGGTGAACTAAAGTCTAAAGAAGAGCTAGAGTCACAGAATATATATATAGAGTGGTGGCCTAGAGCACAGCTAGAATCTAGATATACAAAAGATAAAATAGAAGGCTTCTACTTAGAGCAAACGATTTTTGACAAACTTTTATTAGGTTCAAAAGAACAAACTGTTAAGAAAATGTATAATTATATGTTGGAAATTAAGATGCAAGATGAAATGGTTAAAGAATGTATGATTAAGTGGGCACAAAATATAGGGCATAACATTGATATTGATCAATGGCTGAAAATATGGCAAAATAATATAAAGCTTACAAGATCGGTGAACTTTAAAGAGAATATATATAAGATGTTTTATAGATGGCACATGACCCCAGAAAAATTGTCAAAGATGTGGTGGTCATGTGGAGTAGCGAAACAATATTGGAAAAGAGTACATGTAATGTTGGAACAAATATTGCTCTGTAAAGTGCCATTAACCCCAGAACTGTTTTTATTGAGTATGATACCTGAAAATATAGATAAGTCAAAGAATTATATAGTTATATACATAGTTACGGCAGCTAGAATTTTATATGCTAAAAATTGGAAAAGATCAACGGTACCGAAACAAGAAGATCTTATTGAAAAGATACGGGAAATAGCCGAAATGGACATTTTATCAGAAGTTATGAAGGACTATCCCTTGCAAAAGGCAACAGAAAGATGGGATCTATTTAACAAGTGGACAGAATCAACAGGCAGCTTGTGAACAGTACATATTGAAAGGAGAACTGAATCTAGAAGGCAGAAAAGAGTAAATAGAATAATTTAAAATCTTGATATGGCAATAGGTACAGAATGGATGAAAGTATGTTATTGTCTCCCCTCTTCCTCATCAATCCCAATTCCCTTTTCCTTTTTGTTATCCCTTATAAAAAATAAAAAATACAAAAAAAAAAACAATTTGCTTTTACTTGCCTTTCTAGTGGCAGGTAGTTCCACAAGCAGCCAGGTCTCATGTTTCATTGAGGACTCTGTTTCCTCTTTCCACCTTCGTGCCTCTGCTGCTGGCACTCTGGCCCTGTCTGCCCCAGGGGAAGGTTCTGGCGCTTTGCAGGCTTTAGTGAAAAGAAACATGTCTGTCGGATGGAACACCTTTGTTTGTTCTGCTCAGGGGTCTCTTGGCTCTGGCACCGTGGCTTCTGCATCTGCACCAGTACCCCTTTTTTATCCTTTGATAGGCTTCACACTCACACCTGTCGACTTTCACAAGGGTTTGAGGAGCAGCGGCAGGCGGTTACTCTAAGCCAGGGGTCAGGGAACTTTTTTTACCTTTTACCCCCCCCACACACAATTTTTTTTATATATGCCAACATTACCCCCTTGATTTGAAAGGAAGGAAATGATACATTATTTGAATTCAAAATTTTATTGAATCTACACAGGCTGTGTACCGAACTAGCAGGACGCACCAAATTTAATAAAGATGTGCACTATTTTTGCTGGAACACGTTGCACTTCAGCCATGGGGTGGTATAGGGAGTAGTAAGGTGTCCAGCGTGCCTAGCAAGTTACATTAAATTTTTGCTAGCTCACAGAGGATTTAATCATCCTCAGTGGCTGCCAGAGTTGTGCTAGCAATGACATGCTTGCTAGAGACAGCCAACACAGAGTTGGGGGGGGGGTTTCCTACTACTTTCATCATTCTGTGTTGTGGTGTCCAAAAAGGAACAAACCAGGTTAAAGGTCATCCACCCTGGTGCCACAGCCCAACATCAAAGGACCACTGCACTAATTTGTTATCATCATCAATGGAGTCTAGGCATTTCCTTCCCTGCCTGGCTCTTCCATTGTATGACTGCTTTCTCTTTCTTTATCCAAACAAGACACATGAGTCACACCCACACAACCAGTTTTCAGATCCAGAATTCTAGATTCTTGGGTGCCCATGGGGTCTCCAGGGAACCCCCCCCCCCAGGAGTCACACCTCCTGCCCAGCCGGCCTGTCTTGGCTGTGGGGAAAGGGGGCAAATGCTTTTGCACCTCAGCCTCTGAAACCCCTTCGGTCGGGCTTACAGCTGTTTCAGGACTCCTGAGGTGCTTCCTGTGTGACATCTCTTGTTCAAGTGGGCAGCTGTCCCTGGGGCTTCTTCCCGCTGTTTATCTGGGAAGAGGCTCCTATGCCAGAGGACACTGAGTCGATTCTGATTAGGGCACGTTTTTCTTTCTGCAAACCCATTTGCTCAGACATAGGAGGACAGTCTTTTGATGTGTAATTCTTTGAGAAAGGAGTCTTCCCCCCCCCAACCTCTTTGTTCAATAATTCTCCACCACCAGCACCTTCAGTTTGTACTCTCTCTTATTACTCAGTTTGACAACATATTGATCATATTTATCAGTTATGTCACTTTTGTACCTGATGTGCAGAAATCTGCTATGGAAGTCATAGGCATAGGCATCCTTCAGTCTCGAGAGACTATGGTAACATGCTCTGAATCGAGGAGTGTCCTCTCCAGAGCATGAAACCCGGGTAAGGTAATATGGAGGATAGGCTGTTACCCAAGCAGCAGATCCCCCCTCTCCACATTGCTGAAATGGTCCAATGGAAAGTCAAGAGCCAATACAACAGGTTCCAGCAACGTCGCAGGAGTTGGCAGAACGACACATGCTGCCTTTGGGACTCCAGCTCCGGATTTTGCCTCTAGGTTAACTCCCGGGTAGGTGGGGCTCGTCAGCCATGGAAGGCAGCCCATCTAGGAGAAGGAAAACTCCAATTTCAAACCTCCACTGCCTTGTGGCTATATCCACTCATGGAAAAGGAAGTCATAGACGTCTATTTTAAAGGACCACCTGTATCACTGGGAGTGAATTCTAGAGGGCGCTGTGTAATTTTCCTTTTGGAAATGGCTTCCGGGCACCTTTTAGCCTGGGTGCAGATTCCAGGCTTGTCCGTGTCTTTGCATGAATTAAAGTTAATTCCTTTAATTAAGTCCCCCGACCCCCTTTTGCATTTGAATTAAAATGTCTGGGCCCGTGACTGAGTATTAGCTTAAAACAATTTTTTAATGGAAACATTTCTTATCCTGATTTGCTTGCACACACTAACCTGGTTACCTCTTCTCAAACCACATTGATTATCCACTTGCATTACTTTAGGAGGTTACTCAGATTGCTTCTCAGGAGGTACCCAAAAATATCTTTTCGTTTATTAATCCATACAGTTGTTTTTCTCCTCAACTACAAAGCAATCGTCTCCATCATATTGTGTTCTTAAAAACCCTTTTTGGGTTTGGTGTTTGCATGGCTAGCTACGTGGTATGATGATCAGCAATCCAGTTTACATTTCTGTTCCTTTCTACATTGAAGGCTTCTCCATTTGAAATATAGTACTTGTGATTTTTAATTACACACACACACGCGCGCGCACACACACACACACACACACACACACACACCTTTTAGGGGCCACTCATTCATAGGGTAGCCATAAATCAGGGGTGCATAACATGTAACACCAGCATTAAAAACATTCAAGCTATTGCAACAGCCACTGTGTAGATGGCAATGGTACATCTCTAAGATTTCTCAGACCCATTGTTTAATTTTGGTATAGCAAATAATGCTTGTGCTCTAAATGCAGCATGGTTACCCACAGATACATATTCCTTTCTACACATCCATGTGGGAACAAGAGCAATTCTGAAGAAGTCACATCATACTTTGAAGCTCTGGGAAGGAAACTTAAGGACTGGAGTTCAGAGTGTTTTTTCATTCTTATCATTAGACAGATTATTAATTGCTCCGCTGTCAAGGACCCAGCTTATTGTTGATGTATTCTTATCTCTTTCTGCCTGCAGTAACTGAAAGAGGAATACAAAGGGAAATGAAAATACTCCAGATGAATGAGTGGCTACGAAGGTGGTGTCAACGTGCGGGATTTGGATTTTGGGACCATGGGCTAAGCTTCCTGGAAGAAGGACTTTTAGCAAGAGATGTCTTGCACCTCACAAGGACTGGGGAGACTGTGTTTGGCCACAGCATAAAGAACTTCACCAGGATGGCTTTAAAATGAATTGGAAGGGGGATGGAGACACAAACTCAGAGTTAAAGATAGATGAAGCCTTGCACACAATAAGAAGAATGGACAAAACAGTTCTAATGGGGTTCAATAAAAACATTAATAGTAATATTCATAAAAATGTGCAAAGACAGGCCACAAATCACATAATCTCCAGTGTCTATACAGTGGTGCCTCGCTTAACGAGCGCACCGTATAACGACGAAATCGCATAGCGATCCATTTTTTCGGATCGCTAATGCGATCACTCAACGTTTTTCCAATAGGGGAAAATTCGCTTTGCGAAGACCGGTAAGCATTTCGCTTACCGATCTTCACAAAACGAACCCCAACGATCAGCTGTTCGGCGGCCAAAATGGCCACCGGAAGCCTGGAAATGGCCCAAAATGGCCATGCGCAGCGTTTTCGCGCCCTAGTTAAGCGAGGCGAGGGCGCGAAAATGGCTGCCGGCCATCCTGAAGCATCGCTGAACGGTGAGTATTTGGCCCATTTGGAACGCATTAAACCATGTTTAATGAGTTCCAATGGAAATCCCTGCCCCGTTCAACGATGCTTCAGCATAGCGAAGGTTAATCCGGAATGGATTAACCTCGCTATGCGAGGCACCACTGTATATGAATGCCAGGAGTAGGGAAACAAACAAGAAGAACTGGAAATTTTAGTTCAGGAGGGCAAATATGACTTGATAGGAATAACTCAAACTTGATGGGATGACTCCCACAACTGGAATACAGCAGTTGAAGGATATAAATTGTTCAAAAAGAACAGAGAGAATAGGAAGGGAGGTGGAGTTGCAATATATGTGCAAACTACACATTTCTGCACAGAAATATGGGAGGAGGAGATTAGCTGTTCCATTGAGAGCATCTGGATCAATGTAGTTGGGGCAAAAAACAAAAGGAACTTGTTAGTTGACTACCGGCTGCCAAATCAAGGAGAAGAAGCAGATGAAGCTTTTGCAAAACAAGCTGCAAGGATGTCAAAGAGACACAATATAGTAGTGATGGGAGATTTCAGTTATCCTGATATCTGTTTGGAGGCAAATTCTGCAAAGCATGGTAATTCCTAGAAATTCCTGGCTTGTGTGGATGATAATTTTCTCCAAATCCTGTGAGGTGCTAGTCTCCCTCTGTTCAGCACAGGTTAGGCCTCATCTAGAGAACTGTCCCCAGTTCTGGACACCACACTTTGGGAAGGATGCTGACAATTTGGAACACGTTCAGAGGAGGGCGAAAAGGATGGTCAGGGGGCTGGAAACCAAGCCTAATGAGGAAAGGCTGAAAGAACTGGGAATGTTTAGCCTTGAGAAAAGAAGGCTGAGGGGAGATAGGATCACACTTTTTGAAATACTTGAAAGGAGGAGGCGGGGCAGGATCTGTTCTCAATGATCCCTGACTGCAGGACTGGTAACAATGGGCTCAAGTTACAGGAAGCCAGATTTCATTTGAATATCAGGAAAAAAAATTCCTAACTGTTAGAGCAGTAGGACAGCTGGTGGTGAGGGCTCCAACACGGGGGGGGGGGGGGCATCCAAGAGAAATGTAGACAACCACCTGGCGGAGATCCTTTGATATCCTGAGCAGGAGGTTGGCCTCTTCCAACTTCATGATTGTATGATTCTCTGAGACAGGAAAGAAATCAGAGTTCCCCTCTCTGGAGCAGAGTAAGCTCAACGTAAATAAGTGGGCAGTCAGCCCCACTGCAGACCCATAATAAAGGCAGAATAAGAAGTTACAAATCAAGTAACTTTTTTGGGGGGGGGTGAAATTACCTTGGAGGTGGAAAAGTCTAAATCCTGTTCCTAACGAGATAGGAGCCCTCCGCCGAGCAGCTCCCTTTCTCTGCGCAGCTCATTTCGGCCATCCCCGCGAGCTGTGGACCTGGGGCAGGATCGAACCAGGGCGGAGGGGAGGAGGTCCAGAGGCAGGACCATTTCTTCCTCTGGGGGGGGGCTCCTCCTATAGCAAGACCACGAGTACTGGAGGGGGAGGGCAAGGCGCCCGCGAGATCTTTTCCTCGCGGGAAGGCCATGAGAAGGGACGCGGACTACCGGCTCCCCGAGGGCCCCCCCAGAAGCTACCCTCCTTCGAGGCTCCGCCGCCCCCTCGGCCGCCCCCTCCCGGCCCAGCTGCGCCCCCTCCCCCGCCGTCTTCCTCCAGGCGCCCGGCGGCGGCAGCTGCGGCGCGGCGCGGCGTGCGTGCGAGTGGCACCTCGGGCAGCCAATGGGCCGCGCCGTCCCCGGCAGCCCCGCGCGTTGGGCCAATGGGGAAGGCGCGGGGGCTCCGGGGGCCGCGGGCCTTGACGTCACGGCGGCGGCGGCGGCGGCGGCTGCTTTCTGCTGCTGCTGCTGCTGGTGCTGCCGCTGCTCCCGCCTCCGCTGCCGCCTCCGCCTCCGCCGCCGCCGCCGCCGCCGCCGCCGCCGCCGCCGCCGTGGCTGGAGCCCGAGAGGGAGCGCGGGTGCGGCGGGGCGGCGAGCGGGGGGCTCCGGGCGCAGCATGGGCCCGGCGGCTCTCGGGCGGCTCCAGCTGCTGCTCCAGCTGCTCGCCTGGCTCAGCCTGGGACGCCCGGCCGGTGAGTGCCCGGGGACTGGGGGGGGGGGCGGCGGCGGCGGCGGCGGGCAGGGAAGGAGGGGGAAGGCCCGGCGCCGGTGGGGGGGGGGGAGAGCGGGAGACCCAGACCGGCCCCCTCGCCTCCGCCTCCGCCTCCGCCTCCGCTGGCGGGCGCCGGAAGGGCCGCGGAGGCTGAGCCGCCGGAGCTGTCCAGGCGGCCGTGGTGCTGAAGGCTCCCTGCCCGCCCCGCGCGAGGGGCCCTCGAGAGCCGCCCCGGCGCCCGCCTGCCCAGCGCTTGGGGAGGGGGGTCAGACGCAGGAAGGGGGCCCGGCGTTGTGTCCCCCCCGGGGGAGGGCTCTTCTGGGAGAGTCTGCCCGACCGACCGACCTCCGGCTGCAGCGGGTCCGAGGGAGCTCTCCACACCCCGGGTCCTGGACGCGAGCTTGGCGGGGCGGGCGATGAAGCTTCCTTCCGGGCAGGGGAGAGGCCGAGGGGTGGGGAAGGGGCGGTCGCCACCCACAGTCCCTGCCCCCCCCGCCGCTTCCACGCCCTCCCACGGCCCCGTCCTTCCTGGAGACTCCTCCGAGTGTCCGTCCCCTCCCTGTCCCGAGGCAACCCTCGCGGCCGGGAACTTCCCGGCGATCGAGGCTGGGCGGACGGAGACAGGTCTCTGCCCCAGGAGCTTCCAGTCGGCATCTCGGCAGCGCCGCGGGAGGTCCACAGGGCGGGGCGAGTGAGGGAGGGGGAAGGGGACGAGGGAGGGCAGCCTGGAGGGAAGAAGCCAAAGGGAATCTAGGGGGCGCGAGCCTTGCCCCTCATCCTCCCCGCCTACACCGCCCCCACCCCCACCCCCACCCCCACCCCCGCTTTCCTCTCCTCTCCGCTAAAATCCAGCCCTTGGTGCTCCCCCTTCCCCTCCCTGTCCCCCCTCCCATTTCTTGGCCCTTCTGTCACTGGCGTTAAAGAGGTGCGCGGGGGGGGGGCCGACCCTCCTCGGATATCTCAGGATCCAGGGCTTTCTTGGCCAGCCCTCTCCGCACACACTTTGAGATCGACTCCCCTCCTGGCCATTTCTCACGGCACCTCCTCCTGCCCGCGTCTCCCCGCTTGCAGGTTAGAGAGGGGACGGGAGGGTTTGCAGGCTGCCCCCCCCCGACCCCGCCTGGACTGGTCCCTCGAGGCTTGGCTGGATGGCCATCAGGCCCCTGGCCTCGGAAGGAGCGCTTGGCCGCCTCCAAACTGGGGGGAGGGGGCAGCGGGGAGATTTACTGATCCTGTCACCAGCAGCCCAAGACATTTAATTACCTGGTAATTGATGGCTTTCAGCAAGAATAATGAGATCATTTTCACGAGGAGGGAAATGGCTGGCGGAATATTATATATGCTCCCATGAACCTTTAAAAAAAAAAGGTTTTATGGCATCGGCTGGCAGCACTTACCGTGATTTACCGAGGCTCAGCCTTTGCTCCCTCCCTCCTGGCAACGTGTGTGCAATGGCACCCTCTGTTTACATGCAGGCCTGCCTTCGTGGCTGAGGTGGCAGGGCGCAGGATTTCTCCCAGGAAAGCCCCCTTCTCTGGCTGCTCCTCCCCCCCCCCACGAGACTCTGAAGAGCTTTCCCATTAGAGCAGCCAGTGAGCGTTGGGGGCGGGGGGCGGGCACTCCCTAACGAAAGCATGCCCCCCCATCCCACTTTGTCCTCTCAGAAGACTTGGAACGAATGCTTCGCTGATCTCTGTGAGGAAAGCTGGCGAAGCCTTTGCCCCGGGATATCAGACAAAGACAAAAACAGAGTAACTAGAAGCGGTGGAGCATCTTAGAGGCTAGCCTGCAATATTTTAATGCGAGCTTTGGTGGACAAATCCATTTCTCTGATGCCACGACTCTGACATCGGAGGAAGTGGGGGGGGGACTGCAAGAAGTCCCCTTGCAGGAGAGGCCCCTGGTCCTCAGCCCTGGGCCCCGAGATGTCTCCTTGCCTAACATGGTCTTTTGCTTTCCCTTTGGATTCCACCCCTCCCTCTCCAATGAGCCTTGCTCCCTGCACAGCCGTCCCTACGGTCTGCCCTCCTTGGCTGCAAGGTCCATTCCTGGCAGTGGACATTATGGGCAGGGTGGGGGCAGGGGAGTTCGTGGTCCGTGGGGAAGGCAGATGCACCGTGGGAGAAAAGGGCGAAGACCAAGAGGCGCGCTCTGCCCCCTCCTCCCGCCAAGGCTGCCTGAGCACCACCACCCCTTCTCTCTCTCTCTCTCTCTCTCTCTCTCTCTCTCAGGAGGGCTCTTTGTCACCGACTATTTCACCCGGACCCCCCGCAAGCTGAACGCCTTCCGCTCCTTCACCAGCATCGAGCTCTTCCATTTCCGCATCCCGGAGGACACGGTGGTAGCTGTCTGGAACCTCATCACTTTTAAAGAGCAGGGGGGCACCTTTGGCGACCAGTGCCCAGACCGGAGCATCACCGTGTGAGTCAGGGAACAGAGCTGGGGGAGGGGGGAGCTCACCTGATCTGCACCAAGAGCGTTATCCCTGCGTGTCATGCTTGCCGCCTCCTCTCAACCCTTGCCTGCGTGGCCTCCATAAGAGGGTCAGAAGGCGACAGGGTTTGGGCCCTGAGATCTCTGGGGGTGGGGTGGGGGATGACATCCACCTGGAGACCCTGCCTTCAGGAGGACTCAGGATCTGAGGACAGATGGTGGGGCTCAGCTAGTAGCTGAGAGTCCCTCACCTGTGCTGGATGGGGTCGCCCTCCTTGTGAAAGCACAGGTTTTTAGCTTGGTGGTGCTCCTGGATTCATCTCTGAGCCTGGATTGCCAGGTTTCAGAAGTGGCCAGGAGTCCCTTTGCACGGTTAAAATGAGTGCACCAGCTGCACCTGGTCCTGGAGAGGTCTAGTCTACCCAGGCTGACACACGCCCTGGTTACTTTCTGGCTGGATGACAGCAATGTCCTCTATGTGGGGCTGCCGGTGGGACGGGACATGTCAGGAAACCTCAGTGGGTCCAAAATGCAGTAGCCAGGTTGCTGACTGAGGCATTTCACAGGGAGTCAAAAAGCCCACCCCCACCCCACCCCACCCCCTTTACAGCAGCTCCCCTGGCGGCTGATCCATTTCCAGGCCCAAAGTGTGGTCCTAACCTCTAAAGAAAGCACTTACAGTAGCTTGGGCCCAAGGCGGTCTCTCAAGGACCGTGTCTCTCTTTGTGAGCCTGCTTATGTGCTGAGATGATCATCTAGTCCCACCAGGCGCCTTTTGGTGCTGCTTTTGTTTAATATTTTTAGTGTGATATTTGTTTGATTTTTTAAAAAAGATATTTCTATATTTCTATATTAATGGTTTTTAGCTTCTTAAACATTGACATCTACTGATGTAGGTCATTCTGGGTCTTTTTAAGAAGAAAGATGGGGTGAACATATTTTAAATCACTCAATCAATACATTTCTGGGATCTGGGGTTGATCCAGCTTTTGAGCCCTTACTGCTGGCCCTCCACATCACCCCTCACCAGATGCCAGCCTTCCTAAGGCATGTCTTGTCATTTCTAGCCAGCTGGGATGGGACTCTGGTGGAAATGAAGAACCTCTTCAGTGGGGGAGACTTCCAGTGGGTTTTTTGGTTTGTTTTTGGTCATGTGCCACATGCTTCTGAAGCTGGTTTGGCTGGGAACCTGCTTCTTTCCACATCCCGTGGTCGGTCCCTAAGGGGTTTGTGACAAGGCCTCCTTTAAAAGGGTGAATGGCAACCTGGCCATCTGTTGTCTGGACCGCTTGCTGAGATTTCCAGAAAAGGAAAGGGTCCCCCACATTAATCATAACTCTTTGGCTCCCTCGGTTCCAAGCCACACACGCATGCACCACAGGACTGGAAATCAATATTAATAACCCAGCACTGAAATGAAATTTTGTGAGTGCAAGCTGAAAGATGGGAAGAACCAGCTGCACGAGGGCTGAGAGGCAACCGCGCGCTCTGCTCTGCTCTGCTCCTCCTTTCTGCACCTGTGTCTCCTCTGGAGAAAATGAGCTGGAGGAGGAAGAACCACGTCCTGCCAAGACCAGGGGCGGCCTGCCCTGCTGCGGCCTCCCCCTCCCATCTGTTTCCCCCCCCTTGGGGGATGGGGGGCACCTTTGCAAGGACCTCCCTCTCTGGGCTAGCTAAATGGGGGGGGGGAGGAGAGGTTTGGAGGTGCCAGGGATGACTCTGGGGATCTCAGGCCGAAAGGAGCTTGCCACAGAGCTTCTGCCTTTCCTGTGCTGGATGAGAGGGAGGGCGAAAGACAGGCCGAGGGGCTGGGCCCTGCCTGCTTTTCCTTCTTATTTCAAAGAGGAATTGCATCCACGCCCCAGAGGGGACCGGCCAGCCCTCACGGCGACCAGGATGGTGCTGAGGTTGATTCCTGGTCCCCAGGGCCTTCTCTGCCTGTCCAGAACTGAGAGAAGAGCTCAGTCAGGAAACAGAAGAAGGGCCCACGAAGCCACTTCAGCCTTCTCTGTCTGAGAAAGACTCAGGCGTCCCTTCTAGGAGGGTCTCCCTGAGAGTCAGTCTGGTAGCTGCTGGGACAGCTATTGCTGCCGTGCTGCTCTGAAGTTAGACACCCCTCACTCACCCCCCCCCCCCCGTACATTAGACTGGTGCTGTCTTGCTGTCCCACACCTCCAATGGGTCGGCTTGCCTTTCCCTGACTGGGCTGGGCTGGGCCGGGCTGATTCCCCAAGTGGGCCCATCCTTTTCCTGCTCCCAACCAGTCAGCTGAGCTCCTGTTTCTCCCCCGCCTTCTGCCAGCCAGAGGATGATCTTTGCCCCTGCCTCCCTGCACCCCATTGCTCTCTCTGGCTCTCCCTCTCTCACCTTCTCCTCTCTCCTTGGCAGGTATTTCCGCTCAGGGGCCCCACCTGTGATCAACCCGCTGCACACCCACTTCCCCAGAGAGACAGCCGTGCCTGGCTCCTTCGCCCTCACGCTCACCTGGACGCTGCCCAACCGGACCACGGGCGTCTTCAACATCACCAGCCCACTGCCTGGGGACTGGTTCCTGGCAGCTCATTTGCCCAAGGAACAGGGGAAGATCTCTGTCAAGGTGCGGCCCCAGTGAAAGCCTGGGCCTTGGCCAGCCCTACGGGGAGGGGGAGGGGCTGCTGACCTTCCCCCAGTAGGCTGGGAGGGAGGAGCGCTGGGTTCGAACTGGTTACCTCCGGGAGGTGCAATTTTAGAGCCTGATCGGTAGGAAGATCTGGTTTGAACCCTCCCTTCATGAAGCCACCGAGACCTGATGTACCTTTGAATCCCCAGACAATGCAAGCCAGACTGGGGTGGGCTGGCACCCCGGGCGCTGACTTGCTCCGTCCTCCTGGATCAGTTCCGGTGGTTGAGGCCCAGGGGGCCTGGATCTGCCCTTCAGGCGGGCGGTGCGCTCAGCCCTTCTCTCACGTTTGCTCCTTGCAGTCCATAGATCCAGCCTGAGGACATGGATCCAGCAGGCGATCCATGCTTCCCAGAGGGGTGGATGATTGTCTGCCTCTTTCACAGAGGCAGTGGGCTGTGCTCTCCTGAAGACGCTATGGCTCAAGCCGGAGGACGGGCGTCCTTCTGCATCAGGGTGAACCACCCATAAGGGGGCCGAGGGACGCGGTCGCTAGTCAACTCCAGCTTTTCTTCAGGTTCCTCCTGTTTTGATGACACTGAGGAGAAGGACCTCTTTCCACTGGGCTTCAGCCCTCCCTGGTTTCGGAGCAGGGACAGCCTTGGTTGCCAGAACAAAGACGTGGAGTCTATTGCCCTTGTGGGTGGTCTCAGACCTCTCCATAGCTCTTGGCGGCTTTGGATCCCATGGGCTCTGGGGTCCTTCAGGAGAGGCTTTTCTGAGTGGGAAGGAGGAGGAGGTTCTGCCCCATCGTGGGTCAGAACTCCTATCTGGGCAGCCAAGTCCAGGAAGCACCGCTGCTGGTGGTGGTGAGGCCCAAGTCAAAGCCTTTGGGTTCACCCCCAAACCCTGGAAAAGTTTAGTGCCTGACCACTCGGGTAATGGCTTCCCTCACCTGGCCCTGATTGTGAACAGCTGCCTCCCCAGTGGCGCTTCTCCAGGACATGCTGCCTGCTGAGAAGACCCTCAAAGCCTTTCCACTGGGATGCTCTGGCGGGGAGACCCACAGGGCCCCACCCTCACTCTGCCCTCTACTGAGAAGTTCCCCAGGATCAGCTTTCTTTGCTGGCAGGCATTGAACCCTAAATGTGTCGCTTTCAATTCTGTTCTGCAGCTGACTTTTTTTAAAAAAACACCCTAGTATTTTGCCTCTGCTATTGTCCAAGTGGGCAGTTCCTTGATCGGCTTGGGCTCTTCTGATTGCAGACTGGAAGGGGGTCTTTTGAAGGGATGGGGAGTGGATCTGAGCCACTCACAGGACAGCCCCCTGCTTCTGACTGGTCCCCCCTCCCTCTCCTTCTTTTCTTGCCTGCCTGCCTGCCAGGGCCTTGCCGAGGACTGCCAGTACCTCTTCCAGCCCCAACTCATTGTCCAGCGGCTCCTGGGAATCACCGTGCTGTACCCTGGCTACGTGACGGAGCACGTCCTCTCGCGCCACAACCGCTCCCTGCTGTGCAAGTGAGTGCCAGGAAGGCAGGGGTCTTGGGGGGCACAACGTGAAGCCCTTCTAGGGGAGGGGGAAGAGAGGGGAAACAGTCTCCCAGCAGAGAAGCGACGGAGAGGAGCCGCCAGGAAGGGCCGCCGGACCGGCCGCGACCCGCACGCCGCCCTCCAGGGGCTTTGGCCGCCGATCCTGGCCGGCTGACTGGGCAGGTCACACCCTTCCCTTGCTCTGGGAGAACAGGACCGACACCCCGTCCCCCGCCGCCGTGCCCCACGATGTCAGTCCTGCTCAGGGGCCCTCCCGGTGCCCGAAGAAGGCGAGAGACGGCCACGGGGTGGCGCTTGGGGAGAGGCCGCGGAGGGAGAGGGTCGCCCTGCCCGGCACGCGCGGAGCTCTTCCCCCTTGATGCGCGGAGCGAAGGGGCCCCTCGGCCTGTCCCCCCCCCCCCCGCCGTCTCTTTCTCTCTCTCTCTCTCTCGGTCTGCCCGCAGGGTCTTCATCCCGAGCTACACCTCGCAGGTGCTGGTGGAGCTGCGCGCCTGCCGCGGGGGGGCCAACCAGAGCGCCGAGGGCTGCCCGCTGTGGCTCAAGGCGCGCGGCAAGGCCCCCCCGCTGCACAACTCCACCGCCGTCGACTGCCGGGAGCGCCGGCCCTGCCGCCTGGCCCTGCCGCTCCCCTTCTGGCAGCAGTGGTACTACCTGCTGGTGGAGAAGCCACCGGGCCTGGCCGGCAGCCTCGGCTTCCAGCTGGTGGTGCAGCTGAAGGGTGAGTGGGCGCCTCGGGCCCCGCGGGGCGGAGGGCGGCAGGCAGGCACGCACGCACCGGGACACACACGCAGAGGCACGCGACGGGGAGGGCGAACCGGGGCCGCCAAAGGCGCGGAAGCGGGCAGGCCGGGCGGGGCCGGAGCTCCAGGGCCCGTGGTCCCCGCCGGCGTCAGGACCTCCAGGCGAGAAAGGAGCCGATGCCTGCGGAGCGGGGGGGGGGGGGGAGGCGAGAGACTAAAGGCAGATGTAGCAGCCGCCCGGCTTTCGCCGTCTAGCACGCGTTAATAGAAAGGCGTGGCGTGGCGCCGGCAGGGAGGCGCGGACAGGACTCCTGGGTTCGCTTTCAGCAGCCCCCCCACCCCAGCCCACCCCCCACCCCCGGCCCTGCGCACCACTGTTCGGCCACCCGAAAGAAGTGCTGCGGCCCCGCGGCAGAGAAGAGGGAGCTCAGAGGCCGGAAAGCCTCCGGGAGGGAGGGACGCCCCCCCCCGGCAAGCCCCAAGCGGGCCCCCGAGGGGTCGGGCCCACCGATCAGTTGTGGGGGTGCGGGGGAGGGGGAGAGGACTGCCGGCCCCAGGGCCCGGCCGCCGCTCCGACCCACACCTCTCCCCTGCTCTCCCCACAGACTGCGCCCGGAGCGGCCTCAGTCGCGCCCTCCCGGCCCCGAACATGCCTCTCTCCTTCGGCTCGGCGGGAGGGGCGGTCTTGGCGGATGCCCCGGGCCCTTCCGCGCCGCCCCCCCGCCCCCACCGCCTTCCCGCCGCCCCACCGGCCCCCACCGCCCGCGACCACTGCTGGCCCATCCGGCCCACTCTTCGCAACGAGCTGGACACCTTCTCGGCCCACTTCTACATCTTCTTCGGCCCCAACGTCTCGGTGCCCCCCGACCGGCCGGCCATCTTCGCCATCAACCTGCTGCCGGTCCTGGACAGCGGCGGAGCCCTCAACCTGGAGCTCAAGCTGAACGTGGTGCGTCTGCGGGCGGGGGGGGGCGGGGGCGGGAGGGGGAAGGCCCCGCCAGAGGTAGGATGGGGTGGACGGCGTGGGAGGCAGCCCCTCCCCTCGCGAGAGGACAGGTGAGAGATGGGGAGGGAGGTGGGGCGCTGGGCGGGGGGGCACGTTTTTGGGGGGGCGTCATTGCCAGCCGCGGAATGGGAGGGGAGGGGAGCCCAGGAGGGGGCTCCGCACTGCAGCCGAGGGGCCTGGGCGAGGGAGGAAACTGAGGCTGCCTTTCCGTCACACCGCCCCTCTTTCTGGTACAAGGGCCCCTTTTGCAATGCGCCAGAACCTAACGGGGCGCCTCTTCTCTTAGTCCTCTCTGCGCGGGGAGAACGCCACCGTCTTTGCCTGCTTGAACCACGAGGTCCCCTTGGCCTCGGAAGAGAATTCCACGGTCACCTGTGAGACAGGTAAGGGCCCGGGTGGGGGGGGGCACCCTCCTGCACTGTTTTTGGGGCCTCCGCAGATCCCCATTTCTGCAGTGGTGGGGGAAGCTTCCAGAGGGGCAGGCAGGTCATCCGGGGGTGGGTGGGGGTGGTGGGGTGAGGAGGGCCAAGCCTGTGGGCCACTCTCTTGCTGACCTCCTGCCTTTCCTTGGCAGAGCTGCTGGCGGGATTCCTGCTCTCCATCCATGCCAAGGCCCCCCTTGCCCGCCTGCGAATCCCCTACCCACAGACGGGGAGCTGGTACCTGAGCCTGCGCTTGCTCTGCGCCACGGACAGGGGGTAAGGCCGCTGAGGCAGCTGAGCAGCAAACTGCCCCCCAACGCCCCCCCCAGCCCTTCCTTCCCTTCTCTTGACAGCGTCCCTACAAGACTCGTTAGGCGAGATAAAGGAAAGAGCTTAGGGCAGCCCAGGGAGGCTGCCTTCAGCCGCTCTGCCACCAGACCTCTCTCTGACCAGAGCCAGCCGGCTGCCTGCCTGGTCCCAGGGCCCCCCCTCCCAGGGCATCACTTCTGAGGACTCCGCCTCAGCTGAGGGAACCCAGGAAAGGGTCGCCGGAGGTGACAGCCCATAGCCATGCCCAACATCCTAGTGTTGGTTCAGGCAGGTTCCACCCTGAGTCCATCTTCTTTTCTTTTCCCAAAAGAGGAAGCCACCTTAGTGTTTTTTAAGGCATGGGTGCCAAACCCAAAACAAGACACGGGATGGTGTCACCCTCCTTGAAAAATCCCCCAAGAGTCGGTCCTTTAAATGGCTTCCCGTTGATTCTCCAAGACTTGGGCAGGGCACAGGCTTAGACACCACCCAGGGAGAATGAGGTACAGCCCCCCCCTCAGGCCTTTTACTCCGAGGCACCCCTCAGGCCACTCCACCCCCTGGATCCTCCCCCACTCCCCGGGACTCCAGGGGCCATGGCTGACTTCCACCGCTTCTTCCCTCCGAGGCTGGAGCCCTGTGGGAACGTGACCGCAGAGGTGTACCTGCGCACCTACCTCTCGCCCTGCATCAACGACTGTGGCCCTTACGGGCAGTGCAAGCTGATGCGCACCAACAACTACTTGTATGCTGCCTGTGAGTGCAAAGCTGGTGAGTGGGGCAGGGAGGGAGGGAGGGAGGGAGGGAAACCGGCCGGCTGGCCGGATGGTCTGCTGCCCGGCTGTCACTCTGCCATCATCCTCAACTGAGCCAGGCTCTGTTCAGGATGCCGGTGGGGCCGAAAAAGAAAGAAAAAAGATCCTCAGCGCCTGGGGAGGTGCTGAGCCTTGCCTCCGAGGCCCAGGTGCCTGGAGCGGGCTGCGTTTACTCAGGGCTAAGGGCACGGCCTTCTGCCCGTGTTTAGGGACCTTGCCTTGCTCTTTCCTGGTACGATCCAGGGCTGATCCGGAGCATGAAAGACCAGTTCCCGCTGGGAGCACTGGTGCAAAGGGAACGCCATCCTCCGTGAAATGACTCCAGGGTTCCTCTCCCACAGAGCCAGGGGTAAAAACAAACTTCGGGGGGGGGGGTTCCCCAACAGAGGGAAACCATGAGAGGCCAAAATGCCCCAAATAGTCTTTGAGTGGGAAAAGCCTGTGGTGACCCCCAAGCAGTGTCCTGCAAACAGACCTCAGGTTCATTGTACCAGTTTAGAGCATCTATTTTCACTTATTTCGTTCATGAAATGTCTATGCCGCACCATCTATTATTATTATTATTATTATTATTATTATTATTATTATTATTATTATTATTGTTGTTGTTGTTGTTGTTGTTGTTGTTGTTGTTGTTGTTGTTGTTGTTGTTGTTGTTGTTGTTGCCTGGTTCAAGAGCCTGGGCACTTAACACTTCCAGGCACAGGAGTGGTGGTGGCAGTTGGGAGGACAGGAAGGTTCTCTCTCCCTTCTGAGTTAGGACCGGTGGCCCCTTTTTTGTGCAAAGGCATGCTGCCCCCCCCACTCCCCCCGCCTGGTAGCTTGCCAGAGTGCAGGCTGGAGCCTCCGTTTGTTCCACCTGCTTCTCCAGGCTCTGCAGGCATGGACACAAATCTCAGGGTGAGCTGGGCCAAAAAAAGAGGAGGAGGAGGAGGAGGAGGAGGAGGAGGATTGGTCGGAGGGCTGCCCGGACAGCTGGCTCTTCCCCCTGCCCAGCTGGCACCAGGGCTCAATGGCCCCGGCATGAAGGCATTCACACCTCTGCAGTGTGAATAGCATATTTTCAGGAGGCAGTACTTCTGCCCCCCAAGTCCCAGCCACTGGGAAGCCGCTGGCCTGTCTGACCACCCCCTCCTCCCAGCCCAGCCCAGCCCCGTGGATAGTGGGGAGAGCCCCTTTTGTATTCTGGGCCCTCTGTGGCTGCCTGCCCTGACTCCTGACCACCCACCCACCCAGGCTGGAGCGGCTGGGGCTGCACAGACAACACGGCGGCCTTCTCCTACGGCTTCCAGCTGCTCTCCACGCTGCTTCTCTGCCTCAGCAACCTCATGTTCGTCCCGCCGGTGGTCATCGCCATGCGGAGCCACTACCTCCTGGAGGCTGCTGTCTACATCTTCACCATGTTCTTCTCCACTGTGAGTGTGTGTCTTTTGCCAGGACCCTTGTCCACCCCCCACCCCCGTAGGTCTTGGGGCTTAATGGAAAAAGAGGTCTCTGCAGGGGGAGGAGGGGGAGAAGGATTAAGCAAGGCTCCGCCGTTTGTGCTGGTTGGCAGGAGGGGCATCTTCCACCTGGAAGAGTTTTAGCAAAGCAAGCAGGCCCTGTCTCAGAAGGAGCCGGCCTCTGTGCAGGGAGGTTCAGCTTCCCTCTTTAATACTGATCCCTGCCGGGCGCACAGGACCCATCTCTTGCTAAAGGGACTGTAGCGGACGCAACCCAATAAACTCCTCCCCACTGCACTTGGCAGTGAATTCTACGTGCCAGAATTAGCCATTTTGAACCTGCTGCTGGTTGATTTCATTCAGGGGACCAAAGACAGGGGTGAAATGATCTCCTCTGATCACTGCTGTTTTATGCTCCCCTTTCATGTCCTTGTTCTGGGCTGCCTTCTTACTAAACTATCTGACCTGCAGCTGGAAGGAGGTCTTTCCCAGTCCCAGGAGGGGGGGTGGGGGGGAGGACAGGGGTTCTGGGGGGGGGCTGTCTGACCTCCACCCTCTTTGCTTTAGTTCTACCACGCCTGTGACCAGCCAGGCATTGTTGTCTTTTGCATCATGGACTATGACGTCCTGCAGTTCTGTGACTTCTTGGGCTCCCTCATGTCCGTCTGGGTCACGGTCATCGCCATGGCCCGGCTCCAGCCGGTGGTCAAGCAGGTGAGGGGAGGAGCCACACCCACACCCAACCTGGCCTGGCAAGAAGGATGGGGGAGGGAGGGCTCCCCCAGGGGTTGGCATGCGCCACCAGGGGGCATGGCTGCCCGTCAGAAGCATGCAGGCAGATGGGAGGAGGGGGCTCCCCTGAGTTGTGGGATGTCCACTGTGGACCTCAGGGGTGGATTCTCTGGGACTGGAGCAAAGGGGGCGGGGGGGGGGCGTGAAGAAGCAGCTGCCCGAAAACTGAAGGCAAAAATGGCCCTTTGCTAAGCACCCATTTGTCCTGTCCCTTTAAATGCCCTCCTCCACAAAGGGTCGTCCTGAGCTGAACCTGGGGCAGCCCACTCCCAAGCCAGGCAGGCAACCGCTTGTGCCCCCCTGGGGCTCCCGCTCACCTCCTCCCTCCCTGTTTTCCTCTCTGGGCAGGTGCTCTACCTGTTGGGCGCCATGCTGCTCTCCATGGCCCTGCAGCTGGACCGTCATGGCCTCTGGAACCTGCTGGGACCCAGTCTTTTTGCCTTAGGGATCATGGCCATTGCCTGGGTAAAGACAAGATCAGAGTGGGGTGCATGTGTGTGGGTGTCTGCTTCCCCCTCTGGCAGGAGAAGGGGGCCAGCCGGGTCCTCCTCCCTCCGCTTGGCAGAGACCAGACGGAGCTCCCTCGGCTCTGAAGAGTCAGGACATCACCAGGTTCTGCGCTGGCCTACTTTCTTGGACAGGTCATTTCGCCTGCTGTGCCGGTGAGGCCCGGGTCCAGGTGATCTGTTCCCACACAGTGGGTTACATGCATGCCAAGCATCCCGGGAAAGTTTGGTGGAGGGTGCCCTCTCTGTTCTGGCTGACAGAGGGCTTCGGATCTCCTCCACCTAGGTAGTGGTAGCGGGATGATGACCACCTCTTTTTGGCTCACAAATCCAGACTCGGAGCCTGGAGGGGGTAAATTGGAGCTGGACCTGGGCCTCACCCACACCTTTTTCATCCAGGACTAAGGCTTGTGCTGCCAAACACTCTTTTGAGAAAAGATGCCAAGGCGGTGGCCCACGGTTGGCAAGGGTGGGCTTCCGAGCTCAGACCTCCTGTCTTTCTCCTTTGCCTGCAGACGGCCCGGAGCATCCGCCGGCGGCACTGCTACCCCCCAACCTGGCAGCGCTGGATCTTCTACCTGTTGCCTGGGGCGCTGATTGCCGCCTCGGCCATCCTGCTCTACGCCTTTGTCGAGACCGAGGAGAACTACTTCTATATCCACAGCATTTGGCACATGCTCATTGCCGGGAGCGTGGGCTTCCTGCTGCCCCCCCGGGCCAAGCCCGACACAACGGCCACGGCAGCCGGTGGCCTGGCCGGCCCTCTGCCTCGCCGGAAAGGCTGCGGTTACCAGCTCTGCATCAACGAGCAGGAGGAGCTGGGGCTGGTGGACCCCCAGGCCGGGAGCGCCTCCGTCACCAGCGTCTGCACCAGCTGATGGGGAGGCTGGCCGGCCGGCCGGTTCTGGACAGACTGAGACTGGCCCTTGCGATGGAGGGCAGGGCTGTAATGCACCCCCACCCCCAGCCCCTGCCATGGCTGGGGCTCTGTGCCAACCTCCCCCCCCGAACACACTCACTCTTCACACTTGGGCAGCAGCCAGTGGAACTCCAATGCCAGCCTTCTCCGATGCCTGCCTGCTGGCCCTGACATGGGTGGCAGCAGCTGGAGCGGGAATGCCTTCCTCACCGGGGGGGGGGGGGAGAGGTTACCTCAGCCCCCAGGGCCACCATGGTCTATGGTAAGGCCCCTGGGTGGGAGGTTACCTCACCCCTGCGGCCCCTTTGCCCTGAGCTCCAGAAACCCAGAAGCCAAGCCAAGCAGAGCGGCAGTGACAGGAAAGGGCTGGATGGGTGCGTCTGGCTGCCTGCGTGCTGAGGTTCCTCCCTTCCCAGGCAGTGGAGGGGGGGGGGACACACACCCTCCTCTTCCTCCTATGTGGGAAAGGAACTGTGTGCGGGCAAGGCTACTCCTTGGCTGTCTCTGGGATGCTTCCGTGTGTATACTGGTGGCACTGGTTGGGGGGGGGCAGCAGGGGAGGGTGAAGCAGGTACCCCACTGGAAAGGCCCAGGTCTCATCGCCCTGATACTCACGAGGCTGCATGAGATGAAGGCCCCTGCTGCCTGAGGGGGGGGCGCTCTGCTCCGCTCCCCCCACCCACCCAGGGGCTGATTGCCATCCTCACAGCTCACCCTGGGGCATCTGTTCCTCCCCCTTCTTCGGGCAAGGGAGACCAGCTCCTGGTGGGGGGGGGGGCGTGGGTGTGTGTGGGGGGGGGAGAGACATTCCCTGACTTAGGAAGGACAGCCAAGCCAAATCCCCTGCTTTTCAAGGGCTGGCGGGGCTGATGGGCCCACATAAATGGAGAGAGGAGAGTCGGCCCCCTTCCTCCACCCCTGACCTCCGTGGCCCTCAGCAACTTCCCTTAAAGGGGCCACAGGAAGAGTCCCCAAGTCCTCAGTCCTGCTGGAGTCCCTTTCCAGCCTCCAGGATAGGTTGTTCTCTGCCCCCCCCCCAACTCCAGCTCCCCCCATTCCTCCTCCAGGCTATCACTCATGGGACTCTTCCCCCCTCCTCCAACCTCCTCCCAGTTCCTCTATTCCAGGAGCCCGCAGGAGCCCCTCCATGGGGGTGGTGGTGCAAGGGTCAGCATCTGCATGGGTCCATGGACAGACCAACCCTGCCCACCCACGGGGGTCTCTGACACGAAGGGCAAGGTCTGGGAGGGAGGAAGGCCATCCATCAGAGGGAGATCGAAGAGGGAACATGGCCGCGCGCCCCCTCCCAGTTGCCTCCTGGAAGCGTGCCTCCCTTCACAGCCCCTTCTCTCCCCCCCCCGCCCAACAACAACCACACCATCGCCCTTCCCTGGTTCACTTAAAGGCAGTACCGCCTATCGAAACACCCGGCGGTGCCCATGTAGGTGGATCAAAGAGGTCACTGGCAGCCAGGAGTTCCGGATCAGGACCACTGGGAATCAACTGGGGCCTTCCCTGTCAGGAGTCTCATCCTCCCCACCGAAAGTGGAGGGCCCCCGCATGTCAGAACGCGTCATGCCAGCCCAACACACCTGAAGGAGCGCAAGAGGGCAGCCTGCTCGTCCGAGGGCTCCAGAAAAGCCGTGGTGGCCACGGTCTGGGGGCCTCAGGGCACGGCCCCAAGGGGAGGAACCTCCAGGGACCCTGGACGGCTCCCGGAAGTGCCAGGAAGGAAGGCTGGAGGGTCCAAAGGTCTCCCATGGAGCCGAGCCCCCGGGCAGGGCTGCTGGTGCCCTGTGGCAGAGGGACGCTGCCCCTGCCCCTCCCTCTTGGGTGGTACAGAAGGCCCCGGACTGGCCCCCACCTGCCCTCCTCCCAGCAGCTGGGATGAGGGAGGGAGGAACCCACCTGAGATTCCCAGGACATGATCCTCAGGTTCTCTGTTGGCGCCGAGCAGCTGCAGGGGTTTCTCTCTCCCCCCCCCCGCCCAGATGGAGGCACTGCTGGTCTAGGGGGATTGGGGCAGGAAAAGGGCTGCTGCACCCCATTTCTTGGAAGTAGGCCTGAGGGCCCCTCCTCGGGATCAGCGAGGAGGAAGAGGAGACACCCTGTCCAGCTGGGCATGGCGGGTGGGGGGGGGCTTTGACCTGAGCAGAGGGGGCCGAAGTGCCGCTGAAGTGCTCCTGAGGACCACAGAGCCCTCTCGTGGTTCACCCCCAACTCCTCCCTGCCCCCCCCACACCCTTCCAGACAGGCTGCTCTGAGGCCTCCCCATTGAAGTGAAGGTTGCCTGCTCCAGGGAGGGGCCAAAGGAGAGTCTGCCAGGTCAGGAGATGGGGGGCAGGTGGGGGTGCCTCTTCCTCTGCCAAAGGAAAGGACTGGGGGGCGGGAGGAACCGCCTTCTGGGGTTTGGCAAACTGTGCGCAAACCCACACCGCAGGATTCTGAGATGGGGCCACCACCACCCCCATTCTGAGGCATAGGAAAGAAGTGTTTTATTTTCTATTCCATCCAGTTCTTAAATAAACCAATGGAATAAAGCTGCCAATAAAATGGGGTCAAATGTCTTTATGCCGGAATCACACCAAGGACTGAAATAATCCAGCCCAGCTGAGACAAAACACAAGAGAATTATCTGAAGCGACCCCCCAGGAAAGGAATGGCCAGCTTGCGGAACAGCCCGCGTGCACACGCACACACCCCATGCGGCCAATCTGGCAGGGGCACCTGGTAGAGGACAGAACCACGGCCGGCTGCGATGGGTGGGAGGGAGAAAGAAAGAAAGAAAGGAGGAGGGCACCACTCTGACTCTGTCCACATCTCGATGGTCCCTGCTGCTGATCCGGGTGGGAGACCAAGACACATGCATGCATGCATGCATGCATGCATCCTGCCACGGAGGATGCAACCCCCACAGTTACTGCTCTGCCCTTCCACCTCAGTTGCAGGGCCTGAGGGGGGGGGGGAGAGAAGCTGCTTTAAGGCCTGGGCTTCCTTGGAGGAGAACATGGGAGAATTCTGTGGCTCTCACCTGGCATGCAGGAACCAAGGCTCTTTTCAGAGGAGACACCTGGCTTGACCTTTGCATTTTCCTTGCCTGCAACCGGGATGCCAGAGCCATCTCCCAGGAAAGGTTGGCATTGTCTCAAGAACAGGGGCAGGCCGCCTTTGGGAGCAGAAGCTCGTCCTCAACCCTGGGGGAGAGGTGGCGTCTCCAGAGGGCAAGGAAACCAGGTGTGGTGGCCGGTTTGGAGGTGAGGCTGGGCCCAAGACAGGCTTATTTGAACTTCCCTGTTTGGAGTGTCTTCTCTTTATTTTCCGCTTCCTCAATGCGCCTGTCGGCAGCTTAACCATTTATTTATTATCTTTTAAAAGGCTTGTACCGGGCTTTATCTCTGCAGAGTTCTAGGCGGTATACAAGCCGCCAGCAATCCTTCCAATGTACAGCAATTTACAATAAAAAGAGAGGAGCTGATTTAACTGCCAGGCAAACATCTCCCACCTGGAAGGTGATCTATGTGAGATGCGGAGCAAGGCCTTCCTTGGAAAGGAGTGCCAATTCCTGGCACAGGGAACCGCTCCCTAACCATCCCCAGGCCTGTCCGGCCGGGCAGGCCAGAGGTGGACCAAGGAGCATCTGAGGGATGCCGGTGAGGAGGGAGCAGCCGGTCTCTCTGGCATCTGGTTCTTCGGCCCCTCCGGACTTTACTAGCCCTTCAAAGTAGAAGGAGAAGTGTGGCAACCCCAGACCTACTGGAGTATCCCACCCTGTAGTTATGCTGCCACCAACCATTCCCTATAAGGAGTCACACAGACCAGGAATGGATTTTAATAAACAAAAGAACAAGGTTTATTGAAACAACAAACAGGGTAAATAAAAGAATCAGGTAAATAGGATACTGTAATGTGGCATAGTCCTAATCATACACATACAACAGATTGGTTCCCACTGAACCCTTTAAGGTAACGCACAGACCCTGAACCTATCAGTTCTGGCTACCTAAATAGAAACCTGAACCTATCAGGTATGTACTAACTGACAAACAGTTGTACCCAGTCTGACACACAGACTCCAACTCCTAACTCTCCACACAAGCTCCAAATATATATACAGTACAGCTCCTCCCCCCTGATGTCCCGCCTTCCACTCCCCATAGGATGGAACTTTCCCTCCAAACCCATGACAGACAGGTACCATCAGTGCTGTATGTGACACCTCCCCTCTTTATAAGTTGTTTTGCGGGGGAAAAGCTAAAGTGCTTTTCTCCAAAAAAACAACCAGGATCAAAACACAAAAACAGTTATACATTATAACACAATCCCATAACCCATACTTACTCTAAACATTAATATTTGCAATACATTAAGTTACCTTTATTAATACAAACCAAGCCTGTTCAATAAACAGGTACATTTAACTTTTGGTCACCAAAATATACACAGTCCATGGTTTCTTCGCCGTCTTCACTCGTCGGGTCTTCTTGACAAGGCGTCAGCAACACAGTTCATTGACCCTCTGACCACCTTCACTTCGAAGTCAAAATCTTGCAGGTTTAAAGCCCACCTCATAAGTTTACTATTATGGGTTTTCATTGTCTTTAACCACTGCAGTGGTGAGTGATCAGTGCACAGAATAAAATGTCTTCCCCAGATGTAAGGTTTGGCCTTCTGAATCGCGTATACTATGGCCAGGCACTCCTTTTCCACGGTTGCCAAATGTCTCTCACCTTTCTGGAGTTTCCTGCTCAGGTAGGACACTGGATGCTGGTCACCATTTTCATCCTCCTGGCAAAGAACTGCTCCTACCCCGCTGTTAGACACATCGGTGTAGATGATGAACTCCCGGTCGAAGTCGGGAGCACGCAGCACTGGATACTGGACGAGCGCCTCCTTCAACCTCTGGAACGCCTCCTCACAGTCGCTGGTCCACGGGATGCGGTCATCAGTCTTCTTCCGCGTCAGATCGGTCAGCGGAGTCGCCATCTCGCTAAACCTCGGGATGAACTTTCTGTAGTAGCCCACCAACCCAAGAAATGATTTGACTTTTTTCTTGGTGTTGGGTCTAGGCCAATCACGAACGGCTTCTATCTTGGCCTCTAGAGGTTTGATCACTCCTCCCCCTACTATGTGACCTAAGTATTTTATTTCTGGGCTACCCAGCTGACACTTGCTTGCCTTTACTGTTAGCCCTGCTGCACTTAACCTCTGCAGCACTATCTCCAGGTGTTTCAGGTGATCTTCCCAGGTATTGCTGAAGATCCCTATATCGTCAATGTAGGCCACAGTAAAGTCACTGAGCCCTGCTAAGGTCTGGTCCATCAGCCTTTGGAATGTGGCTGGTGCATTTCTGAGACCAAAACTAAGGACTCTAAACTCATATAGACCAAAAGGGCTGCAAAATGCAGTTTTTTTCCTGATCCCTGGGATCAATCCTTAATTGCCAGTAACCCTTTACTAGGTCCAACGATGAAATGAACCGACAACCCCCTATGGTTTCAATCAGGTTGTCTAGCCTGGGCATTGGGTAGGCATCAGGAGTGGTTACGCGGTTTAATTTCCGGTAATCTACACAAAATCTAATGCTCCCATCAGGCTTGTCCACCAGGACTATCGGAGAGGGCCAAGGACTAGAAGAGGGGACGATTATGTTCTCCCTAAGCATCTCGTCCAGCTCCTTCCGCACCTTGTCCCTATAGGGTCCCGTCACTCGGTATGGGGATACTGCTAGCGGGGTTGCATCCCCTGTGTGGATCCGATGCATCACTCCCTTCACTATCCCCGGCTTATTTGAAAAAACCTTATGATATTTCGTGAGCAGCACTTTTAGTTCTTGCTGCTGGTCTTGGGTGAGTGCAGGACTGATCTTCACCTCATCTGGGTTGTATTTCACTTCCCCTCTACCCTCCCAGAAGGGTAATTCAGCTTCCTCACTCTCAGCTGCTTTTATGGCAAATAAAACCCTCTGTTCCCCTCTGTAGTAGGGTTTCAGGGCATTCACATGTACCACCCTCCGTGCTTGGTGTTCCTCCTGTTCTATAAGGTAGTTCAGATCTGACATCTTGGAAATGACCCTGTATGGTCCTGCCCATTTGAGCTGCAGTTTGTTCTCTTTGCAGGGCCTAAGCCAAAGCACTTCCTCCCCTGGGTTAAAGTGCCTCTCCCTGGCTTTCTGGTCATACCAGGTTTTCTGTCTGACCTTCTGAGCTTGCAGGTTTTCTGCTGCTAGCTCTAGGTTTCTCTTCAGGTCATTCATTAAAGTGTCTATATACGTCACAACATCTTGTGGGTCATCCTGGGTGATCTGCTCCCAATTTTGTTTGATTAAATCAAGTGGACCTTTTACTTTTCTCCCAAACAAAAGTTCAAACGGACTGAACCCGGTACTGGCTTGGGGCACTGATCGACAAGCAAACAAAAGGGATTGCAGCTTCTGGTCCCAATTGTTTGGATTCTCTGCCAAGTAAGCCCTAATCATGCGCATCAGAGTCCCATTGAACTTCTCCGTTAACCCATTACTTTCGGGGTGATAGGCAGTGGTTTCCTTGTGTTTAATTCCACAGATTTGCCATAACCGTTTCATGAGCTTTGATGTAAACGATGTGCCCAAATCTGTGATTATTTCTGAGGCAGATCCCATCCTGGACATATACCCCACCAAGGCATCTGCCACTGTGTTAGTTTCGATGTTAGTCAAGGGTATGGCTTCGGGGTACCTCGTGGCATGGTCCACAATGGTGAGAATGAACCGGTTCCCCCTCTTTGTGGCCTTGGGCAAAGGTCCCACAATATCCACTCCTATACATTTGAACGGGGTGTCAATCACAGGCAAAGGGCACAACTTCGCTTTGGTCCTGTCACGGTTATTCCCCTGCCTCTGACACACATCACATTGTTTACAGAACTCCTTGATCTGCTTCCCTATTTCAGGCCAGTAAAAATTTTGTGTGATTCTCTGCTGTGTTTTGTTCACCCCTAAGTGCGCAGCAAACATGTCAGAGTGCCCCCTTTGTAAGATCATGGGGCGATACTTTACAGGTACAACTAGCTGACTTCTGATCCCATCTCCCCCTTTTGAGATATTCATCAGGGTCTCTCTATATAAAATTCCCTTTTTCTCGCGAAATCTCGCTGGGGTTTCAGGTGTTAGCTGGGTGTCTGTCACCTTTTCAAAACACTTTCGGAGAGTGGCGTCTGCCTTTTGCTCTTGGCCAAATTTGCTGTCTGTGGCTAAGGTTTCTGCCACGGCTTCGGGACTACCCTCATCTGCTTCAACCTCGGGCTCTTCAGTACCCCCCGAACTGTCCCCGTGGTAGCTTGTGAGCGTGTAATCACTAGCACCCGTTTCACATGTTCAGCCAGGTCATTTCCCACGAGCACGGCTGCTGGCAGAGTCGATGAAATTGCTAGCCGCCAAACTCCCCTCCAGCCTTGAAAGCTCACAGGTACCTCAGCTACTGGCAGTGAGATCACCTGCCCCTCAATCCCTGCCACCTTCAGGCTCTCATTTGGGATCACATACTTCCTAGGAATAATGTCTGGATGGCACAGGGTCACCTGAGAACAAGTATCCCTTAGCCCCCTATACTGATGGTCAAGTATTCCTACGTCCACCCCTGCGGTCTCAAATAATTGCGAATCTGTCCTCACTAGTAAGCAGCGCTTGACCTCCACAAGAGGACCATTTTCCCCAGCCTGATCAGCAGATGTAACTGGTCCAGAGTGAGTAGCCATAGTAACAGGCTCCCTCAGTGGCAAGGAGCTTTGCTCTGTCTGGACACAGAACACAGCTTTTGGCTTGGTTCCACTCAAATCATGAGGCAAATTTCCCTTTAGCTGCTTTAACTTCTCACACTCTGAGATTAGATGGCCCTTTCCTTGACAGAAATAACATTTTCTGCTGTATTTGGAGTCTTTCTCATCTGGTTTTGGTTTTCCCTCCAAAATCTGAGGTCTTGGTGGTTTCATATCCGAGGGCTTCCCTTCAACATGGGCCCCTCCCCCTTGCTGGTTTTTCCCTGGTCCCTGAGAGTACCTGCTGTAGGTTTCTTTGGGCTTATCCACAGATTTCCCCTCAGCACCTAAGGGCTTCCTTATTTGGGAAATAAAATCTGCGATCTCTGCCGCTTCTGTCACCGATTTAGGTTTCCTCTCCCTCACATGGAACTTTAGTTCCCCATGCAGGACTGAATAAAATTGTTCCAGCGCTATCAGGTCTTTGAGCTGCTGGAAGGTCTCTGTCCCCTCCTGAGACAGCCATTTCTCTAGCAGCCTCACCAGTTGGGCCCCCACTTGGGTAAAAGTCTGCTCTGGTTTTTTTGTGAGTGACCTGAATCTTTGCCTCAGCTGTTCAGCATTTATCCCATGCCGGGCAAACACCAGTTTTTTAAACTCAGCGAAGTCCTTCAGCAGTTCCACTGGCATCTCTGCATAGACTTCTGCCAGGCTGCCACTGATTAAAGATCGCATAATGGTCATCTTCTCAGTTTCCCTTACTGAGAAGTCCACAAACGCTCTTTCCACGAGGGAAAAGAACACCTCAGGGCAATCTCCCTTGTGGTACACAGGGAATTTCTTCAGGTCAGTTTTAGACAGGCTGCCTTCCCCATTCCCTGGGTTCCCCTCATTATTATTGTTATTCCCATTTCTACTCATTATCTCCAGCTTCTTCAGCTCAAACGCCATTTTTTCTAACTCAAATTGTCTTTGTTTCTCCCTTTCCCTTTCCTGTTTCTCTTCCCTTTCAAACGCCATTCTTTCTCTCTCTAATCTTTCTTCTTTTTCCATTACTAATTGTTTCATCCTAAATTCATGCTGTTGGGCTAGGAGCATTTTTCTGAGTTCTGATGTCAGTTCTCCCGTGCTCTCATCCTGCACTGAGCCAAATTCCTCCTCAGAACCTTGGTCTCCCTGTGGTTCTCTCACTTCCCCCATTTCTGCCATTTGGCTTCTAGTCAAGGGCATAATCCCCCCAGAACAGGCTGCCTTCAAAAGTCACGCCTCAGAATAAAACGACGACTTTTTTCCTTTTGCCTCAGAAACAGCCTTCTATAGACTGCTGCTGTTCCTTCAGCACCAACTTGCAACTGTTGCCAGGCAGAATCCACCCCCTCTGCTAGGCCTCTCAGCAGACAGGCTAGATCACTGTTACTTCACGCAGCTTTGCCTCAGCCCTTTCCCGCCAAAACGGGTTGCCTCAGAGCTCCCTAATCTAGTCTCCCAATCTGAGTTTGCACGTTCTTCCACTAGCCTACCTCCCCGTGAGGTAAGCCTAGAAGATTACCTACGCGCCCTCAGATCTTCCCTGACTAGACCCCCCTTGCTCTGGGCACACTTGCCAAGGCTTTGCTGGACCACTGGACAACTGGACTAGTCGTATCCCACCCGCTGGACACCAATCAATGTGGCAACCCCAGACCTACTGGAGTATCCCACCCTGTAGTTATGCTGCCACCAACCATTCCCTATAAGGAGTCACACAGACCAGGAATGGATTTTAATAAACAAAAGAACAAGGTTTATTGAAACAACAAACAGGGTAAATAAAAGAATCAGGTAAATAGGATACTGTAACGTGGCATAGTCCTAATCATATACATACAACAGATTGGTTCCCACTGAACCCTTTAAGGTAACGCACAGACCCTGAACCTATCAGTTCTGGCTACCTAAATAGAAACCTGAACCTATCAGGTATGTACTAACTGACAAACAGTTGTACCCAGTCTGACACACAGACTCCAACTCCTAACTCTCCACACAAGCTCCAAATATATATACAGTACAGCTCCTCCCCCTGATGTCCCGCCTTCCACTCCCCATAGGATGGAACTTTCCCTCCAAACCCATGACAGACAGGTAACATCAGTGCTGTATGTCAGTGGTTCTTAACGTGGGCGATAATGCCCCCCAGGGGGCGATTTCATTTTTCAGGGGGGCGGTAGAACGAAAAGGGGCGGCGTGGGGGCGCTGGAGCAGAAGGGGGGCGGTAGGGGGGTGCTGGAGCAAGCCAAACCTGTTAAGATGGCTGCAGCCTTTTTACAGTGTGCATGAATATATATTTTCCTCCAATCTTAATTTAGTTTCAGAGTTTTCGTCTTGAAATTTTTAGTTCCTGCATTGTGGTTTGTTTTTATGCCCTTTTAATATTTCTTTTTGCATCTTAAAATTCACTTGCAACTAAATCATTAAATGTTACTTTTTTGGGGCATTTCATTTTCTTGGAATTGAATTTTTTTTTAGGGGTCATTGGATTTAAGTGTCATAACTAACTAACTAACTAACCAACTAACTAACTAACTAACTAACTAACTAACTAACTAACTAACTAACTAACTAACTAACTAACTAACTAAATAAATAAATAAATAAATAAATAAGAAAGATATCACCGTGGGGAGGGGACGATGATAACTTCCTCAATGGCTCAAGTGGGCGTTTCTTTCTAAAAGGTTAAGAACCACTGCTGTATGTGACAGCCCTTCAAAGTAGAAGGAGAAGGAAGAGGGTCACTGGCACAGCCCCTCAAGAGCAGGGTCACGGGGGGGGGGGGAGAGAATGGACCGTGTGGGGGGGGGATCAGTCCAGCCAGGTCCCTCCCCTCCCCACCCACCCACCCACCGACCCCACCCTGGTGGGGGCAGAGGCCCCGCGGCGTCTGCCAGAGAGAGTCTGTGCCAGGGCTCCCGCCGCCCGCCTATCCCCTGAGGCGCCGCCAGGGGCCGCTCTCTCCTTCCTTTCCCCCTCTGGGACCGGCGGCGGACGGGGCGGCCAACCGGAACGCGGGGGGAGGGGCTCCGCCGAGAAGCCACGCCCTCCTTCCGCCCGCGCGCCGGAAGTCCGGGGGCGGGCCCCGAAGGGAGGGCGGCCGTTCTCTCCAGTACTGTAGTATTGGGAGCGGCGCAGGCGCGATGGGGTCGGCGTGGTGGCCGCTGCTGCTGCCGGGGCTGGCGGGGCTCCTCTGGGCGGCGGCGGCGGCCTCGGCGGGCAAGTACTCGCGGGAGGCCAACGAGGGGGCCCGGAACGGGGGGCCGCCCGCCGAGTTCCGCCTGGTCCGCCTCAACCAGGTGTGGGAGAAGGCGCAGCGGGTGAGTCGGTCGGTCGGTCGGTGGGAAGAAGAGGAAGGCAGGCAGGCGGGCTGGAGCCTCTCTCGCGGGGCGGCTTCCCTTCCCTTGGCCTCGCCCCGGGGAGCCTCCGCCGCTGCCTCCGGGCTGGTGCGAGGGCGGGGTTGGGGAGGGGTCCGGGGGGGGGCAGCGGCATCAGCCTGAGAGGCCTTCGTGCCCTCGGCCCCCCGGCGGGACTGACTGGCTCTCTCTCCCGCTCCGGGCCGCCCCCCCCCGGCCTCCCGTCCGGCGGGTGGGGGGGAGGAGGAGGAGGGCGAGGGCCCCGGGCGGGGCTCCGGCGGGGGCCAAGGGCCCAAAGGCGGGCGCTGAGGGGAGGGCCTCGGCCTCGGTGTGACCCGTTCCCCTTCTCCACCTCCTCCTCCTCCTTCCAGCAGCTCCCCCACCTCTCGGCCGTCCGGCTGGCGGAGCTGCACAGCGACCTCCGGCTCCAGGAGAAGGACGAGCTGCGGTGGAAGAAGCTCAAGGCCGAAGGCCTGGACGAGGACGGCGAGAAGGAGGCCAAGCTGCGCCGGGACCTGGACGGTACGAGCCCCCCCCCCCCAGGGAGAGAGAGAGAGAGAGGCGGAGGGGGGGGCCGCTTCCCGGAGAGTTGGAGGCCGGAAGGGGCTACTCGGCGCTTGGGAGAGAGAGAGAGAGAAGGAAGGAAGGGCCCGGGCCGGCGTCCTTGCAGCGCTTTCTGGCTGCAGAGTTTTTCTAGGGAGGAGGAGGAGGAGGCGAAGGGCCACCGTTTTGAGGGAGGGGGGTTCTCTGAAGAGAGGGGAACGGGGGGGGGCAGAGGCGTTGCAAGCCTTTGGGTTCCCAGGAACCCCCCCCGCCCCTTGGCCTCCATGGTGCAGAAAGCAAGGGGTGCCGTGGGCTGTTAAGCAACCAAAACTGACCATCATCCTGGTCCCATTCATGCCCAGGCCCTCCTGAGCTCCTCCCAGGACAGGCGGGAGCTGCTCTCCTTCCCCAGGGGGGAATCTTTCCCTTTGAGGAAGGTCCCTCTCCCCCCCCCCCCCCCCGGAAGCACCAAGGCTGCCAGATAGGAGAGGAAAGACAGTCGCCGGTTGTGACATGGGCACCTTGCTGAGAGCAGGGGTGGGCTCAGCCCAGGCGCTGACGTCTTGGTCTCGTCCCCAAGAGTCCTGCCTGGAGGAAGAAGGCTTTTTGTTTTTAAATATCAGATGGTGGCTTTCTCTTCTTCCAGAAGCAGTACTTTTGACCTTTGCGGGTGAGGAAACCTCCCTGCCCCCACTGTAACTGCCCAAACAAGCCCACCGAGGAGGAGGTCACGGGGACCAGAGGAGGCCCCTGCACTGGCTTTCCCCTCTCACGGGGTGACAAGAGGTGAAGTTGCCCCAAGGAGCAGAAACTGGCTCTGATAATTTGGTGCCAAATTCTTCCTATTGGATTACATGAGCTACTCTTATTCATTAATTAATGATTACCTAGAAGACCCCAATTTCTAAGGGCACTTCCCCATTGTTTACTCCCTTAGCTTGCACCCTTTCTTATCAGTAATCTGGGGAAGAGAGCCTGCACTGTCTTAACTTCATTAACAAGTGGGCTATTTATTCGAAAGGCATTTCCCAGCAGAAAGGGTCATGACCTCTCACCCTAAGGTCCCTGTCTTGGACTTAAGTGCTGGGTGATGACTACGATTAGGGTGTCTCCTCACTTTTCTGTAGTGCGCTGAGTAGGGCACAAGGACAAAAAAGTAAAAGAAGAAAGGGAAGGAAAAAACAAGGCAAAATCACGTAGCACTTGAAAAACTGAACTAGTTTATTTCATTGTAAGCTTTTCTGGATCAAAATCCTCTTATTCTGACCATTTGTCAATACATTTCAGTTATGAAACCCTCTCCCTACAGAGGCTCAGTGGGTAAAAGACATATGCTGCAGTCTTTTCCATGCCAAATTGAGAGTTTTTTGATGTGTTGTCGTATTTTAGTCATTTGAGGGAATTATGTCTTTCATTCAGATATCCGGAGGTGAGCAACTTTGGTGCCACAGCAGCACATCCCAAGTGTTCACCTCCTGAAGAACTCTCCACCAGAACAGGGGGGCAAAAAAGCAGAGCAAGGGGGGAAGCATGGAAGTGCAACAGCTTGACTGCATGTTTGGAGAAGTTGTGGCTTGTGGATTAAAACCTCTAGACAAATTGTCCTTGCCCCACCTGGTCAGAGACAGGCACGCTGTCCCTGCTGAATCAGACCGGACTCCCATCTGGAAATCTAGATTTCCTTCTCCTCTAGTAGCTCGTTTAGAGGGTTGTGGAATGGCAGCAAGTACTAGGTGGTTGACAAGTGGACCATTTGCCGATGTCTGGTTTTCCTTCGGCTCTTCCCTTGCTCTTGGAGACAAAACGTGTGGGTAACTTAATAGCCTTGGACAAAATGGTCAAGGCTTTGCTTGTGTTTCCGTTGCAGTAATTCTGGCTAAATATGGAATGAATGGGAAGAAAGATGCTCCACTTGGGGCCACAAACTACATCAAAGATGGTCTGGGAGATGATATACTTGATGACCCCAGGTTGGAGAAGTTGTGGAACAAGGTCTGTATGAATTCCCAGTGATGTGTGTGTGTGCACGTGCGCATGCATGCACATGCTTGTTTATGTTGCATGGGTTTTGCATTCAGCTCCTTTTGGGGGTGGGTTTTTTTAACTAAAGGAAAACAGTACTAACAACGCTAACGTAAAATACGTATACATACATACCATACATTACTACTAAAGTTTCCCCCATGCCACCATCACCAGTTCTTTCCGCTTTGACTAGAGAGCTTCTCCCCTTGAAGCTGGAATTTGTGCTATTCGTACTGGCCTTATGAACTGCTGCGTAGGAGTAGCAACTCGTTGCCCCTGCAGGATTGAGGAAGAAGGAAATGGTCTTCCCGAGGACAACACTGTCCTTCTTTCTGCCCTTCCTCATAATCAGAGACCAAAGCATAAGGCAGAAGTCATGACTCGCTGTCTCTAGCATCCTTGTGGTCCTCTTGGTGTTTGGCAGATGCCTGCCTGCTGCCTCAGGATGTGGGAAAAGACTGGTTGCCTTTCCGGGCACAGTGGAATACTTGCTTGGGCAATAGGGCTGCATTTCGCTCATGGAAGGCCTTCCATGACCCTTTTCTGGTTGTTAGTTGGAGATGAGGCACCACAGCGAAATGCTCTTGATAAGACAGCAGAGAGAACAAAATGGATCCCACAGAACATCTCCCAAAGTGCTGTTCTCCAAAAATAAGGGATGCGTTTCCTGAGGCTGTTTCATTTGGCGAAACGTGGCAGATCCATCCTGCTTATTGGTATCCCTTGGGTCTGTCTCTCTTCAAGGCAAAAGCCTCAGGCAGGTTCTCAGATGAAGAACTGGAGAAGCTGTGGAGGGAGTTTAAACACCACAAAGAGAAAGTCCACGAATACAATATTCTGCTAGAGACCGTGAGCCGGACGGAAGGTAACTGGAGGCCTCCCTGGTGGTCTGGGGCACAGGAGGGGGAGGGTAGGAACAGTATGTGTGTGTGTGTCGGTGGGAAGCTGAGTCTCGTTACAGTGTCACAGAATCAGGGAATCCTAGAAAAGGGAAGTTGGAAGGGGCCTAATGAGGCCATCAAGTCCAACTCCCTGCTCAGCGCATTAATACCATCAAAGCATACCTGCCAGGTGATGATCCCAGTTTTTCTTCAAGGCCTCCAGGGTTGGACCTCCCCTGGAGGTTGTGGGTTCCACGGTCGGACTGCTCTAGTTTGAAGTCTTGAGGTTTCGGCTGCATGTCTTTTATTTGTTGCTATTGTCCTCTTGCCTTGAATTAAGAAAAAGAGGTTAAGGTAGCCTGAACAATGGGCAATAACCAGTTGCAGTAATATAATAAAGGGATAAATCATGTGGTACGATTGTATAAAATCAGGTAAAACAGTTAAATGGTAATGAGTCAAGAAGAATTATGACCCAAGTCCTCGTGTGCAGCTTAATGTTGCTCAAGCAGTAGCTGTGTTGTGGCTGAAGGGGGGAGGTGGGATCCCCAAAGCTCTTCTGCCGGCAGTCCCCCTGAGGACGTGGAGCCGATTGCACAATTTCACGCCACAGTGCCTTATCGTGGGGCGTCATGCATGCTGCGTTTCTTTACGTTACACCTGTGCAAACAGGCTACTGGTTCTGAATTGTGTTTGCGCTAATCAAAGGCTGATCTTGAAATATTTTGTGTCATTGTTAGTGTTGCTCTGTGAAGTGCAATACAGCATCAAAGCTAGATTTTCCTACAGTATTTCCCTATAACCAGTTTTCCCAGAGAACAGGATATATACTGAGAATCTGTTTAAATGGGACTGTTTTGTGTTATATTCAAGAGTGGTTTTTACACTGTTTGGCACAGAGGTATCATAAATATTAGAAAATGATACCACAATGAAGCACTATGAGCTAAAACAGGACACACTGCCCACAGCATCTTGACGAGGCACAAGGCCAGGTGGAAACTGGAAGGTCTGGGCCTTTGTGTTCACTTTCAGGCTTCTTGGCCAAGAAGCCAATTGTCTGGTTTTGAATGTGGAAGGAATTAAAATCTGCAGGCAAAAGGCCACACATAATGTTCCTTTTGGTTCCAAGCAAATAAAGAGTGGGCGTTACTGCTGATGTCTCTTCTATTGCTGAATCCGGAGACACAAGTTATTTCACACTGGCTGCACAAGGTCACAGCTGTTCCCATTTTCAGTGGGGGGTGTTAACAGAGTTTCCGTAGTGGTTTTGTTGTCAAAATACACAGCAGTGAAGTCTAGAAGCCTGCCAAAGGTAGAACAGGACTGCCAAGAGGCCTCTACCTTTTGGCAGCCGGCTTCACATAGCGCTGGTCCCAGGGGTGCCACTTGGCCTCAGGTGGGTTTCAGAACAAATTTAGGAGCCCTGCTCGACTGGCCTGGTGGAGGGGGGGGCTTGTGACACTCTGCCCGCTCCGTTTTGCCAAGGGGAATCCTTCCTAGGAGAGCTTCTGCGAGGACACGGGTCCTTTCACCCAGACCAGCCGCTCCCTGCTGATGGCACCAGATTTCCCTCCAGTTTTTTCCCATTGACCATGTTTCTCTTAATTATCAGACAGCCACAAGAATGTGATCAGCCTGGCGGAAGAGGAGAGCCCCTTCAAGGAGGAGCTGCTGCACAACAAGCACTCGGAGCTCAAGGAGAAGCTCCACAGCATCAATCAAGGCTTTGAGCGCCTGCGGAGAGTCAGCCACCAGGGCTACGACTCCACCAGTGGTATGGCCCCCCTCCCCTCCCTGTGGCACTTGGTGTGGGAGGCAGGGAGGATTTGGGCCCAGGAACTGACAAAGGCCTTTGGTCATTCCACCAGTGCGCCCCCCCCCCCCATGGCCAGTTAGTTTTCAGACGTAGAAGCTCTGGAATGTGCATGGGTCCCGTGTGATCTCTCAGCCAATGCCGGAGGAAAGGAAAGTGTCTGCTCTCTGGAACCGGCCCCGTCGCAACCAGGGAGGGGAGATGTGGGCCGGCTGGTCGCTTTCCTACTGGAGTTGTTTAGGTGGAGGAGCAGGTGGGGGCCGGGGATCTGCTGTCATCAGCCAGGATGGACTTTCTGATCCAAGAACCCCATCCCAGAGGCTGTTCCTGGGAGGCTGGAGGGGCAGCTCTGTCCAGGGCGCCCCATAGCTCAGCAGACAGGCAGGCAGGCAGGGAGCGGAGAAGCCCGAAGGCCCTCTTTCGCCCTCTTCCCTCCCAGCCCAGGGCATGAGCTCAGCAGCCTGTCCCCTGTGCCCACACAGATTGCTCTCAGGGCAGGGAGTGTTTTTGAAGCCTACAGCGTAGCCGCTGTTTCTCAGCTCCCACCCTCTTCCGCCCATTCTCTCCCTCGCTTTTATGAAGACAGCCTCTGCTTGTTCCAGAATGGATTCCCACCTGGTGATGGGCAAGAACGTTCTCTCTTGGGAACTGAATAGAAAGGGTTGCCAGGGCAGGTTTTAGTTGGTAGCAGGGAACACGTTCCGACCAGCTGCAGAGTCAGGGGGCTTGTGCTGTGTGTTGTGTGTTTCCTCGGCACAGAGCAGATGGCAAGAAATCCCGTCATGCTGTCGCCGCCGCCGCTGCTTATTAACTGTAGGACTCTTCTTGTTTCTCCCTCCAGAATTTGAGGAGCCCCGAGTGATTGACTTATGGGATATGGCCAAGTCAACTAATTTTACACAGGAAGAACTTGAATCACTTCGGGTGAGTTTCCTAAAGGTCATACGTTTTTGTTTCTTTTGCCAGGGGTGGTGGGGATGGGGGTTTCTTATACTAATGACCCCAGTATCCTCCTTCTCATTCTCTTGGGTGACGTGAAGACCTGGCAGTGTTGACTCTCCAGGAGGGTTAATGCATCCAGACAAGCCCCTTTCTGCTGGACTCACCTTCTGGGAAAGGGCTTGAGGCCTCTGCCTCGCGTCATTGCCATGTCTGGAGCACAGAGTGATGGCCACCCAGGGTACAGGTTGGGAGGGGCACGAGAGAGAGAGAGAGAGAGAGACCGGCTGGCAGGGCGACTGCCCGCTGCCTCTTGTTCAGGGTGTCTCTGTGCTTGTTTCCAGGAGGAACTGAAGCATTTTGAGGCCAAAGTGGAAAAGCACCACCACTACCAGAAGCAGCTGGAGATCTCTCACCAGAAGCTGAAGCACGTGGAAGGGATGGGGGATGATGAGCACCTCAGCAAACACAAGGAGAAATACGCCATGCTGCAAGAGAAGACCAAGGACCTGGGCTACAAGGTGGGGAGAGAAACAGACCCAGCTGGGATGGATCCGCTTTTGGAGCGATGGCAGGGTCAGGTCAGGTTGGGTCGCCCTGTGGGAGAGAAACCCCCTGGAGCCTTCAAGCAGGCGCCCTTCTTTAGGGCCCACTGGAGTCCCAGACCGCTGGGAGAGGAAACAGGCCGTGCAGGCCCTGGAGTGCCAAGTTCCAGGAACAGCCCCTTGCCCTCCCCCTTCGCTTTCTCAGAGGCTCGTTTGCCGGTGGGCTCTCGCCTCCCGCTTGGGCAGGAGAGATCAGAGTCCAGAGCAAGAGCCACCGAGGCTTCTGGGCACCTAAAGGACTAGCAGTCGTCTGGCGGCTTCTGCTTTCATGGGCTGGAGCCCGAGAGCTTGATCTGATTTGGTAGACAAGGACTTCAGAGGAATGCTGCGCCGGGGCCAGGCAAGGCAGGGCTCCCGGGGCCAGCCTCTCATTCCTGCTGGGGCCCACCCAGAAACCCTGATGGGAAACGATAGGAAGGACATGAGGCCGATGTTGCCTTGAGGAAAAGGGGGGGGGGGGAGAGAACTGTATCTATATTTCCACTGTTTCACTCTAGTAGAGGCCTTAAGAAGAGCGACCATTAGACCATGAAACTAGAGCTACATCAATAATTAATTCAAGTTAAAATCTCTTAGAACAACAGGTGCAAGGGTAAAAAGTGGTAATGGCTCATAAAATAATGTAAGCTGAGCATGTTTTTATTTAATAACAAGAAGAATAAGAATAGCAATGCTTGAAGCATGAGAAATTGTGAAGTGACAATGTGATTAGTGTAAAAGGCAACAAAGTAATGCATGAAATGACAAAAAATGATATAAGGTTAATATATTATGGTAAGGAAAAAAAATAACTAGTGGCACTATTAAATAAGTGAAAAATAGGTATAAAGTTTATAAACCTGCCAGCATCCTCCAGGCAAAGTACCTTAAAAGCAAAACTGAATAAATCCTTTACTCAGCCGGTAAGGGATGACTGAAGTGTGCTAAAACCATAAAGGGGGGGGGGAAGCAGATGGGCATTGCTATAAACCACAGGATCTCCTGAAACCTGTGAGTCCCCAAGATGGTAGAATTAAGAAAATTCCAATGAAGGTTTCCAGGCAAGGAATCTAAAAACAGAATTTAAAAAAAAGTCAGAGGAAGCCTGGAGAAGTTCAGAGTCCAGCTTAGGCAACAGGGCGAGAGAGGAAAGCGATGGCCAATCATTACCTCCATGCGCCCCATATCCTGCCCAAGGATGGAAGGAAGATCTTAGAAGCAGTCTCAGCAAACAGTGGCCTTCTCTCCAGGAAAAAAAAAGCAAAGACGGCCCAAGAAAGTAAGGGCTGGGAAATACTTCACCAGGGTTGATAAATAGCCTTTTCTACTCTTTAAAAGTTCTTTGTCATTTCAGTGGTTTTCCCTTTCAGATTTTGTTAGGAACTTTCTCCCCCACTCCCTGCTCCGCCAGTTAAGCAGTGCTCTGAAAGTGTTAATTATTTCCTTGCTTTCTGCTTTTTTTAACTGGGACCATTCTTGTAAGAGCATTTGGCGATCACCAAACTTCACACCTGGAAACAGATGTGGGGGAAGAAAACCCGACTCCATTACTGCTAGAAAGAGGTAGTCATGTTAGTCTGTGCTCACATCTCAGGCAGAAACAAAATAAAAATAAAGAAGACAGAAATGTTGTTGCATGTAAAAATTAACTACTATATTTTAAGGTGAGCTTTTGTGGACAATCCACTTTCTAAGACATAAGGGTGGGACTATAGGGCAAATATTTATACCTTTATACATGGTGGCCCCAAATCAGAGACTGTATTTGGGCACAAGTTGTTGACCTGGCAGTAACCTTTAAAACTTGTTGCTGCTCAGTTCCCCTCCCAGGAAACACTCTTCTGTAAACAATGACAATCCCAGGCTATAGATGAGGAGCAGGAAGAATAGAGTACCAGTGGGCCTTGGGAAGTGGCACTGGTAGATAAAAAGGAAATATAGCTGGGAATTTCAGCAGGTACAACACAAGATCTTTCATTTTATAATGGCCTAAGAAACCTTGGCTTATATTGAGTCCACTGAGATGAGTTTAAAACATGTGTGTATATTTATCACCGTGTCATTCTCATGCTTCACAGAACCATCCTCCCTGGAGCTAGATAACAATAGGAGTCTTAAAGGTTCTTGCCAGGTCAACAGCTTGTGCCCAAATACAGTCTCTGATTTGGGGGCATGTATAAAGGTATAAATGTTTGCCATGTAGTGGCATGGCACTACATGGCAACTCTACTAGCTGCCATAAGTCTTTCTTCCTCACTAACGTGCTGGGCTTTAGAGAACCCATAGCACTCGGCAGAAATTCTAGAGTAAGACATATTTTAAAAGCAAATATCGGCATCAAGATTTCAGACCTCTGTGGTTGGTATAGAATATCTCCTTAGACATCACAACAATTCAGTATTTGTTGTTTAAAGATAACAGAAGAGACACCAAGATGTGAAACTACATTATTAATGTAAAGCACCTTTGTCTCATTGATTATCTACACCATTTGTTATTTCAGAGCCAGGCAATTGAAACCTACACTCCCCTTGGGGAGCTTATGCAGGAGTCCTGCCCTTCTTTCCACATAATCCTCAGGCAATTGAGCAGTCAAGGAACACCCCTTCTCTTTCCTTTAGTTGAAAATGTATCTGTAGTTTGCAGTGGTTCTGGTTCTGCTGTAACATGTCTGTCAAAGCTGGGGGGGACGACCCATCATTATGTTTAGGGACACCCGTCCCCTGAGACCTTCCACTGAAGAGAGAGGCAGATTGGCCTCCCTGCCTTTAGGGGAGCTGGAGGGCAGGCGTCCGCAGCGAGTGGAACGGCCTCTCGTGGTGTGTGAGAACTGGCTTCCTTCTTCATGCAGGACTTCCCCCCCTCCCCCCCCCCAGGTACGTGAACCTAGAGATAGGCTGTGGTCATCATATTTTTGTCTTGCCATCTTGACTTGCCTTTTGGTCTTGAGAAGCCAAGCCTAAACACTCTCTAAATATCTTTTCAGGTTAAAAAACACCTGCAAGACTTGTCCGGTAGAATTTCTAGAGGCTTTCAACACAATGAACTTTGAAACTCTCCCGTCATCGTAGGATCTCCCTGCTCTGGTCAAAATATAATATTGACTGTATGCTGAATTTTGTATAGTGACTTGAAATCCTGATGTAAATGGTCTTTGCTGACAAGATGTGTTTCCCTGCTGTGTCCCTTTCCTGAGACCTCCTTGTGTTCTGTAACTTTCTCTCCTGTCAATCCTGTTGTAACTTTCCCTGTATACTTTTAGAGAAAAGAAGCCATCGACATGAGGCACCATGCAGGGGGAAAAGGAGGGCTTTCAAGGTTTTGGCTGAAAAGGGTGTAACATTCAGTTGCATCCACTGAAAAATTAACAGCTCACTGCTGAGATTCTTGGAGGATGGGCAGACATCCTAGCAGTTTTCAGATTCCTAGTAAGGGTTCATTAATGGGCCGTTAGAAGTGACCGCATGAGGCACCATTTGCCATCTGCAGGCACAGCAAAGCAGTTGGATTTTGACCACAATGTCACCTTTTTTTGTTTGAATAAAGAAAAAGAAAAAAAGGACCAAACGGTGTGGTCGCTGAGCATGGAATAAGAAGGAAGGGCTGGCCTGTCCCCCAGTGTTCTTCCTGAGACCTTCTGGGCCTGCCAGCGCAAGGTTGTGCTGACTGTGTGTCGTGCAGATCGGAGGGCTTTTTGAGGAAGGGCCCAAATTGCAGCCTCTTTCCTCCAATGCTGCTTGCAAGACTAGGAGGAGCCGGGCGGGGGGGGGCAGCAGGAACTGCTGTGGAAGGCGTTTGGCTTCTGGGCGCCGGAACACGCAGAGCCTCGCCTGTTCCTACTTCTCCCGCCACTTCTTCTTTCTCTTTGTCGCCAAGCAGGCATGGAGCTGTCAGGACCAGTTTGACACCCTTGCAAGCCCGAAGTGCTCTTTTGTGGCAGCATTTTGGAAATTTGTGACATTCCAACTAAGCAAGAAAGTCAGAGGTGGAAGCCTGTTGGGGGGACATCTAGCAGGCTAGCTGTGGGAAGGAGAAGGAAAGCGTCACACTAGGAGATGCAATGCCAAGGGAGACTCATGGGTGCTGTTTGTTTTTCTGGCCATTTACTTGGGATGGGGTGGGGGCGCAATCCTACTCTCTCAGTCATTCCCCTACTTCTGCTCTGTCCCTGTGCTTTGCTTTTTTTGCCACATTTCTGTTCATGGAGGCTGGGGGGAGCCCTGGAGCCCAAATGTGCATCTCCTTGTCACAACCAGGTGGTATTTAGGATGGAAAAAAATACATTGCCTCCATATTTCCCTACAGAAATATCCTTTCTGCACCTCTGGAAGCTGGCAGTGCAGTTCCATGCATTGTACCATTGAAATCTCTCCACTACTGTGACTTGTGGAATGTTCCAGTGAGAAAATACTGTATGCTCAAATTGGTATGTGTGTTTTTAAAAGTACGTACACAACTGTGCATAGATTTCCAGCTGAGAAGAGCAAAACTGTGAAACTTCAGCACAGAAGAGTGATAAAAGGATGCTGGTCGGATTTCTGGAAATGGAATGAAATGAGGCGTGACTCATTTTCATGTGCAGGAGTTACTGGGGGAGCCTCCCCAGTCAGAGGGCAGCTCAGGACCGAAATGCTTACAGGATAAGCTTCTGTACCAGAGGCTTCCCGTATTGTTAGAGTAGGGTTGTCGTTTTCATTAGCTAGTTTCAACCATTCCTGATTTTGTTTCGTTGCGCCCTGTTTTTCATACATTGAAGTGTTCTAATAAAGTGGATGAAATAATAGCAGACTGCTGAAGTATTGACAGGTGGGTGGAGGAGACTCTTTTGGTAATGGTTGCTGAACCCCTCAGAAGACTTGGGCCAGGGAGGGAGAGGGAAAGAGAGGGGTTGTACAGCAGCCATTTGGGGGGGGGGGAGGCAATGTCGCAGTTCTTTCTGTGTGTCAGACACAGTCCACTTCCTCGTGTGCCTACTAGACGAAGAGAGTCTTCCCCCCCCATCAGACTGTGCAGCCACAGAGGGAGAGAAAATGCAAATGCAGATATAGAAAGAAAACACAGGTTTGCAATGAGCTTAGGTGAAAATGAAATGCAAGAGGCCGACCCTGTGAGGGTTAGCAAAACAGTTACAGCAACCTTTGGGGGGGGGGACAGCTTAGATGAACACCCTAGCTTTGAAAGGAAAGCAAACACACCTTTGCTTCCACCTGTAGCTCTGCCCTGAAACGGCTCCAGGACGGATGGCCCGTCCCCCCCTCGACGACACCCCTTCCCCAGGCCTTTGCTCACAGAGGAAAGCCCCTGACCCTCTGCAAGAACCCCTCAGCACCAGGCAGAAGAGGTCCACCCCGGAGGGGCTCCTGTCCCCTTCCAGGCCAATGCCAGTGGCTTCGGGGAGGTCCTTCGGGGGACATATCAGAGGCGAGCAGCAGCGAAAGGGAGGTCAAAAACTCTGACCTTCTGTCCTGGTCAACCTGTTGTTTCAGGATGTGGGAGGGAGGGGGGGACAGGGCGAGATTTTAGCCATGGTCTCCTGTGACTCCTCATCCAGACACTTGAGGATCCTTGGTAGTTCCTTCACGGCTGCCCTTCCGAATCTCGGCCCTTTTCTGATTTATTGCGTGCCTGAAGTCTGTTTGCATTGAGGATTGGACCACGAGGTACGAAGTCTCCGGACTGTTTCCATTTCTTCCTTACCGGCATTAAAGTGCCGCGCTTCTTCCATAGTCACCGTTTTAGTCTCCAGGTCGAACTGCAACCCTTTCTTCCCTGGCCTCCATCAGAGAGGGCTTCAGGTGCCGCTCCTGCTCTCTGCTCTAAGGCGGTGCCGGCGGTTGACACACATCGACCTTCCCTGCAGGGCTGAGGTTTCCCAGACGGGAACTCCAATCGCAGGAGTCTCTTGTCAAGGTGGCCTGAAGTCGCACCAGTGACTCGACTTGGACGCAACTCAGGCTTTTTTTTCTTTCTCAAGGACTCCGACACTCAAATCGCAACTCCCAACACACCCGCCCCGCCCCGCCCCCCCTTCCTTTTTCTGGTGGGGGAAAAGTTTGTTTTTAATAGGGACTCAGCCTTGGGACTTGGGACCAAAGACCGAGATGTTTCCCTCACCCAGAGAAGAGAGACGCTGCTTCTAGGCCAGCCGTTCTCGACAAGGGATATATATAGTCGGGGGGAGGTGGTGGGGGCTGCCCATTTGAAAGGGGGGGGGTTCACAGACTGGAAACAATTCCTCACCCTCCACCTTACAAGGTTTGTAACGCAATTTATACCATCCTAATTTGACCAGCCCCCCACCACCCAGTGCAGCGGGAGGACCCAGCGGGCGACCCTGAAAGGATGTCGTCGGCTGGGGGGGGGGGAGTTTGGAAGCAGGGGCTTGGTGGAAGCAGCGCTTCTTTGGCCCTGCCGGGAAAGAAGGGAGAGGAAAGGCGGCGGCGGCGGCTGCAGGTGATGGGGGGGGGGAATTCCTGGGGCGAGGCCCCCCGCACCCCCCCCCGGCAGGGGAAAGGGAAGTGGCCCCCCTCCCGCCCCGCGGAGCGGCACCAGGGGAATCCTCCACCCACGGGACGTATTCCTTCCAGACCCGTTCCACCAGGGGGCGCCTCTACTCGTTTGCATCTCTGTGGAAGTGCGCTAAGGATGCGGGTCCGCCACAGAGATGCACGAAGAAATAGACACGCCGACACCATTCCCACGGACATTTGGGGGGCGGGGGGGCAAAGTGCCTGGGAGAGTTACTTTATGGGGACAGCACCCCAGAGATGGCGCGTCCTCCCCACTGGGACACCCTTGGCGCATTGCGATCGTTTTGAGGCCCAGCGAAGCTCTTTGAGGTGGGGTTTTTTTTTGCCTTTGTTTCTTATTTAAAGAGGGAACTCTGTTCTTTGAAGATTTTAAGGTGATGGAAAGTTCTCATAAATGAATAAACAATGCTTTAAACGATGCGTCTTCCTTTTATTCCAGCAGGAAGGAGAGAACCCCAACGTGCCCTGTGTGTGTCCCTCCTCAGTGTCCTCTCTCTCCTGAGCACAGGGGAGGCTTGGATACTGACCCCTCACACCCAAGGCAAGGAAAGCCACACCAGCTGCGCTGTCCTTCCCTGCCATTCAGAGAGGAGGAAACAGCACGGCAGGGCTGAAACACTCGCGGAGGGCTTTAGAAGTCCCGCGGGGGGGGGGGAGGACCGAGGAACAGCCCCGAAGTCATCCTGACAGGAGGCGGCAGCCTCGTCTGGGTCTGTGTTAAAGGAATGATGCCCCAAGGGTGAAAAGGTACTGAGATATCTATATACGCCAAGCTTCACTTCTGGCAAAGCAGGACCTCTTCCCTGCTGTCATCTTTGTGGGTGAAGATTTGCCAATCAAGCTGTGTGTTGTTGTTGTTGTTGTTGTTGTTGTTGTTGTTGTTTTGTTTTGTTTTGTTTTGTTTTGTTTTGTTTTGTTTTGTTTTGTTTTGTTTTGTTTTGTTTTGTTTTGTTTTGATTGCCTGGTGCCAAAGCAGTTTGGCTGGAAGTGGAAGGAGAAAGAGAGACGGGCAGCGTCAGTCCCACAGTCAGAAGACTCACAGAATACATTTACCTGAGCACCTAGCAAGGCGCCAGGCGCAGGGCCCGGCCAGGGGAATGGAAGGGTGAGGCCAGGACAAGGGAAGGGCAAGACAGGCCCAGGGAAGGGAAGGGAAGGCAACCTCAGATCAAAGGAAGGGAAGGAAAAGGCAAGACTGGACAAGACAAGGGCCAAGGAAGGCCAAGGCAAGGATGGCCAGATGACCAGCAGATGGCCTTTGTCTAACGGGAAGGAAAGGCCAAGCCTCCTGGGTTTCAAACAGCCTTTCCTCAGGAAGGCAGCTTCCATTAAAACCTCTACGGCCTGAGGTCAAGCCCTGGGACACCCGTTCAAGGACAATTCTGGTGCTGCACCCTCTGGTCAGGATGAGGAGCCCAGTCTTCGGCTTCCCCCACCTACCCCTTGGAGCGTTGCGGTGCTTGGCCGAAGGAAGGGTTCCTGCTGGACTTCAAAGCTGGCTTCTTTCCCATATGTTAACAGCCCAGCGTTGATCTGTCAATTTTTAATCTGTCTTGATGGATAATTGATTAGCCGTGCTGCTTGATCATCTGGTGCCAGTCAGAGAACGTATTTTCAGGCAATAGGTGGTGGCCGCAGGCCTGCACAGGGGCTGCACAGCTGCCCTATACAAAGGCCACCATGGCTGGTTTACTCATTTATTCACTGTTCATTTTCTTTCTACACCTCCTTGGGATCCAAGGCAGCTCACAACAATTAAAATAACACATTGCTCACAGATTTAAAGCACTATACAAAAACTATACTAAAAAAATAAAATAAACTTCACTGTTAGGCAATATTAGAACCAAAATTTGCTGAGGGTGATACAACTTTTCCCCAGCTTGTGCAATCTCATAAAGAGAGGAGGGGATTTTTGAACCCTCAGTTCCCCAAAACAGTGCAGACCAGAAATTTGGGGAAGTCCCCTGCCTTCTAGAAGGACATGACAGTAATCACGCAACTCAGATGACTCCATGGAGAGGCTGGGCTGGTGCTGGGCTTCACTTGAGAGAGCCCGCAGTCACTACTGCCCTAGCATAAATATTTGGGTTTGGTGCAAGGAATGCAACAGCCAGACATGACCTTGTTCAGGACTAACACACACTGAGCTCCATCCTGCCTGGCCCTGGAGGTGCCAACAGGTCAGGAGCGTCACGGCAGCCTCTGCTCTGCACACCTTGGTGCCAAACAGGATGGTCCTTGAGCTGCCGCCCTGGTCTGCAGAAGCAGCGCTGAGTGCCTTTAAAAGTGGACCCTCGCTGCGCTTCCCTGGCTGGAGAGTTCCCACCAGGGCTGGCCTCCTCTTTCTCCTCCCACCTCTTGTTCAGTCCTCCATGGTGGGTGTGACCTGCGAGGGCTTTACCTTGCTTTCCTCTCTTGTTCTCTGTTTCCTTTCTTGATCCTCTTCACAAATGTGACTTCATCATCCCTCGAGTGTGTCTGTGTTGGAAGGAGAGCTGGGTGCAGGCTCCGATTCTTGGGCTGAATGGATACGTGCTGTAAGAGGGGCTCCTCTGGAGTCACCTTGGCCAGGGCACCTGTCGTCCCACTGGGATGCTTCCAGTACAAGGCCAGGATCCAGCCCTAACCTTCTTCCATCGCAATCAGCCCCTCTCGTCTGCAGAAGCCACCACTGGCTCCACACAGGTGTAGGGGGCGAGGGAGAGGTGGCCATATTGTTAGGTCTCGGTCCTCAGAGGAAGGGCTGGCCCGCCATGCCAAATCGCCTTTAAAGATCTTAAGAGCCTGGTAAGATGTTGTGGGGGAGGGGAGGGGGAGGAGAAACCAGACACATTCTGGGTCCAATCAGTGTCTGGAGAGGCGTTTTCTGCTTCCCTCCTAGATCCTACCTGGAAACAAGTGGTCTTTCTCAGTGCGATTTTAAAATATATATATAAAATCCATACCAATGTGAATGGAAATGGAGCCCAACATGATTCAGGAAAAAACAAAAACAAAGCAAAACCGAAGCAAAAGGAAAATGGAAAATCCTGCTGTGGCTCTTTAAAGGACAATGCATGTATCCTGCCCTTGCGGGCTTGCAATCCCCTTCCTCAGGCACTGAGTGGCTCCTAGGTTTACAGACCGTGGAGGTCCAGAGCAGGGAGGGAGGGAGGCAGCAGAGAGGGGCAGGATACTGAGAAAGAGGTACAGTAATGGCTCTTGGAACTCAAGCCTGTGGCTTCCTTAAGGAGACAATCCATCTCGGATTTGCTTTTCCTTTTTTTTTCTGTTGCCCTCAGCCTTTCCCAGCCTTTTGCCTTTTCATGAGGTCCCCAAAGAACACAATACAGGAATCTGTGCTAATTCTTCATGGAGCGGCTGATCAAGGAAGAGACCTCTTTTTTTAAAAACGAGAGTCTGTGCAAGCAGAGCGCAAAGATGCATCGGCTGTGGCAGGTTCTGAAGGGGACGAAAAAAGCCCCTCGGGCTGCCTGCTCTCAGAGACCTGCAGGCAGACCTCGACCTGTCCAGGCAACTGCTCTGTTGGCTAAGGTCAGCCGGCCGGAGGGACAAGAAAGGGTGAGAGAGAAGGGAGACCAGGAAGGAGGAGCTGAGCACAGACCTCGTCCCCAACCGGGGGCCAAAAACCAGGGTGTTCCAAAGTAATTCCCGACACCCCTGGACTGGGAGGGGGGTTCGATTCCACACTGTTTCCGCTGGCCCTCTGCCATCTTGGCCTCTGCTGGGTTTATATTTTACAAAGAGCATTTTATGTATTTATTTATTTTATTTATTTATATCCCGCCTATCTGGTTGGTTAAGTTAAGAGAGGGAAGGACAGGCAGGTGAGATTGATAAGTTGATTGACCTTGAGAAGCCCTGAACACCTCTGAGTAAGATCAGTATAAAGGCGCGCGGGGGGGGGGGCAGCAGCAGCAGCATCAGTGAGTGTGTGTCTGTCTGTGTGAGTGAAAGCATGAGCCGCAGAAGAAGCAGACTGGCAGGAGAGAGGAAGGAAGGAAGGAAGCTGCATAAGATGAAGGAGCTGCAGAACGAAGCAACAGGATGAAAATAGATGGCCAGGTGAACTGAGAGAAGCCTGCATGGATATTTCGTCAAGGGTGGGAGAATACAGAAAAGAAACTAAGGATTTATGAACCCTGAAATTACAGAGGCTGCAAGCAACTAATTTAAAAGCAAATAATAAGCAATGAAAAGCTGTTGTATCTTTTGGACTAATAATATTTAAATCACATGAATTAAATGTGAATCATGCTTTTGTAAAATAAATAACTAACTTTATTCAAGTTAAGTCTCGGCCATTGTGCACTCTGCTATATACAGAGGGGACTACTATGAGGCCTGACCTCATAGATGATTTCTAGGCTTCCCCAGAGGAGCATAACCTGGGAGGATCTTGAAGTGTGGACAGCCACAACGCCCACCTACTGCTATGAGTGCGAGGGGCTCCTGTGGGGCATTGCACGGCAGGGGATGCGCTGCACGGAGTGTGGGGTCAAATGCCACGAGAAGTGCCAAGACCTGCTCAACGCCGACTGTTTGCAGAGTAAGTCGCTGCTCTGGCTCCGCAGCTGGGGTGGTGGGGAGCTCTCCCGGGCCGTGGGGAAGAGCCGCTGCCTTTCTTGGCAAAGCAAAAGACGTCTGTAGGGAGGCCAACTTTCTTGGGCTCCGTGATGACTGCAGATGGTGACAGTAGCCATGAAATTAAAAGAGGTTTGCTTCTTGGGAGGAAAGCAATGTCAAACCTTGACAGCATCTTAAAAAGCAGAGACATCACCTTGCCGATAAAGGTCCGCATAGTCAAAGCAATGGTTTTCCAGTAGCAATGTATGGAAGTGAGAATGCTTTAAGTCTAAAATGTGGATTTCCTGCTTCCAGAAGGGCTTTGGATTCCGTGGCCCTTTTGAGGGGTGTTTGTCCCTTCCCTTCTACAGGGCTATGATTTGTCAACCTTGCAATCCCATCTCGAACCTTTAGTCTAAATTGAAATCCTGCATTTTTAATACCTGTTATTGTTGTGTGCTGTCAATTCTCTTCCAGCTCTTAGCACCCCTGTGAATTAATGCCCCTTGAGGGGGGGGTGTGGAACACCATCCTTTTATTAATAGTTTTAACAAAGCCTTACAGAGGTTCTTTTATTGAGTCAACCCGTCTCACGCTGCGTCTTCCTCTCCTCTCTGTGCTGAACTTTTCCAGCATTACCTGTACGCTCCTCACCAGGACGATCGGAGAAGAGGTCCCCCACCCCCGCCCCCACCCCTTCCAGGCCAAGATTCGCCATGTCCAGCCTGAGGAGCTCACGGTCTACTCAAAGTAGAGATCACCTGACCTTGATTTGGGGCCCTCCCCCCCTCCCCCCATCTATGGCCAGAGAGCGTCTCCCTGGGACAACGCCGGGTCTCGTGCTGATAGAGACAGCCCTGGGGCAGAACAGGGGCTCCCCTGCTGCTGGGGGTGATGGTGGCGGCGGTGCAACCACGCACACACGCACACACACACCCCGCCCGGTTCCTCCTTCTGGAAACCTCCGGCCATCCTTTGGTCCTTCATAACCTCTCTCTGCATCTTGCGGCTCCCTGTTTCTGTCTCGCTCTGCGTCTCCATGGCACTTGGGTCCCGGTTGGCGTGGATCGGGGCCTTTGCCTCCTCTCTCCGATCCTCTTGGGAACCAGCCCAGCTGCCACCCCCGCGCGCCCGTTCACGAGGCGAAGGCATCCGGCGCGGGAAAGAAGGCACGTGAAAGTCAGCAAACCCGAGAGGCCGTGCTGGGCAAGGAGGAAGGGAAACCACTCTTTCGGCCCCTGGGAGCACGTGGGAAAGGGCACGAGGTTTCCCTTTTCTGCGCCCAGCAGGCCCGCCACTTTCTGCGGGCTTTCCGGGACCGAGGCTCGGGGGACGCACTTCTGCTTTCCATCGCCGGCTCAATCGGAGGCTTCTGGGCGGGACGTGCTGCACCTGGTGAACCTCCGCCCGCCGGGCGCCTTCTCCTCTTTCGCCCGCTGGTCCTGAGCGGGTCCTCCCAGGGCCAGGATGTCCCAGGAGGGGGTGACCTACGCCGACCTGCGGTTCGTGAGGAGCCCTCCGGAGAAGAAGAGCCCCCCGAGAGGTAGGGATCCGACCCGCGACCCGCGCCCCCCACCAGCGCCCCCCTCTTCTCCCCCTGATCTCTGTCTCGCCCGCTCCTCCCGCAGAGCCCGGTGGTGGCGGCGGCGGCGGCGAGGGCGACGGGGAGCTGACCTACGAGAATGTCGAGGGCCCCCAACTCCGCCGAGGAGAGAAGCGGTTGGAGGAGGAGGAGGCGGCGGCGAGGAGGAGCAGCAGCTCCGGGCGGGCGCCGAGTGAGTAACCTCGGGGGATCTCTCTCCTGCGCCCCGGCGAGGGCCGCCTCTCCTCTTCCGTAGCCCTGCGGGGCAACTCCGGGCTTTGGAGGAAAAGGTCTGGAGGTCGGTTCCCCAGGAGGGCAGCGCCGGTAAGGGGGGGGGGGGCGCCAAGTGCGCGCCCACTTCTGCGCTCTCTCGCGCTCGCGCTCTCCCTCTCCGCCTCCCCCTGCCCCACCCGCCCACCTCAGGGAGAGAGAGAGGGAGGGAGACCGGGGAGCGGCCCCTTCCCCAGCTTCCCACGGACAGGCGCCTTTAGCACGGCCGCCCGGGCCGCTCTGGACGTCGCGTCTTTCCTCCCCAAGAGAGTCTCCGGCGAGCTCGAATTCCCTTCTACTCATCCAGAAACCGCGGAGAGGGTTAGAAGATCGTGGGCGCTTGTTTCCCGCGGTCCTCTGTCCTCAGGAAGCCGCTGTGACTTCCAGTCACCCGACACGGAGGTTTCTGCAAGATGTGCGGCGAAAACAAAACCACAATTTTAAGAAATAAGACATCTCAAAAACGAAGTGCGACATTTTAATGGCAGCTTTTCCTGGACCCCGCCGCTTCCTGCCTCATTCTTATGTCTGACCAAGTGGACTGATCCAGGAAAGCTCACATTAAAATATACCACTTGGTTTTTGAGATGTCACAATGTTTGCCTCTTCTTCATATTTTAATTTTTCTTTGGTTTTGTTTCGTTCCGAGATGCTCACCCAGACTAACAGGGATGCCTCTTCTGAGAAACTGATTTAGTTCAGGCCTTCAAGGACTCTTCTGTGATTGAGGCCCCAGTGTGAGTTCCCAGGGCTGAGTGGGGGTTTGAACCCAGGTATCTGGAGCCCTAGTCTTGACAGCTGCCCCCTCCATCACCTCATCCTGCGCAGGAATTGTCTAGCCATCACTTATTTCAATCCCTTCCTAATCTGCTTTTTTGGGAGGTCAGCTCTTGCCCAACCACCACAGATGGGGGGAAATGAAACCAAAATGATCAAGGACCAGTTCTATGATATTATTTTGAAAATATATTGCAGGCTTCAGCTTGGCACATAAACACATTCAACCTATATATTCATATATATGTATGTATGTATTCCGGCCAGGCAGGGCTTGGCATCTCTCCCACCCAGCTTCCCAGCTAACCTCCGTGAGTTTCTCTTGCAGAGTTGGGCCCTTGGACCTGGCCCCTGACCCTGGCACTGACGGGCGCCTGTCTCTTCCTCCTCGCCAGCATCATAGGAGTTGGGATCCGATGTGAGTGGTCGCAGGTGCCTCCTGCTCAAACGCAGTCCTGGGGGAGGGGGAGGGGGCAAATGGCCGAGAGGGCAGAGGGTGCAAACGCCTCCCAAATGTAGCCTGCTTGTCCACCCGGGGGGAGATTATGGAACGTTTCTGTGCAGTTTAATGCTGGTGAGCAGCTGGCTTGAGGGAGAGGTGGGAGGCCAGGGTCTCCACCCCCCCCACTCACCCACCATGCCAGCTGCTCAAAAGTCCCAGGGATGGGGGGACTGCCTGGTGGTGGAGCAGCTCCTTTCAAAATGATCTGGATAGGCTGGGTTGAAAACGACCAAATGAAACTCAACAGGGATAAGTGCAAAGTACTGCACCTCAGAAAAAAGAAATCAAATGCACAGGTACAGGACTGGGGTGCTTAGCTTAGCAACACTACAAGCAAGAAGGATCTTGGAATCGTCGTAGATTACAGTATGAGTCAACAGTGTGATATAGCTCCAGAAAAGGCAAATGCTATTTTAGGCTGCCTTAACAGAAGTATAGTTTCCAAATCCCACAAGGTGCTAGTCCCCCTCTCTATTCAGCACTGGTTAGGCCTAAATTTGAGTATTGTGTTCATTTCTGGACACCACATTTCAAGAAGGATGCTGACAAACTGGAACCAGTTCAGAGGAGGGCAACAAGGATGAGCAGTGGGCTGGAAGCCAAGCCCTGTGAGGAAAGGCTGAAAGAATTGGGCACACTTAGCTTTGAAAAAAGAAGACAGAGGGGAGATAGGAGAGCACTTTTCAAAGACTTGAAAGGCTGTCCTTCAGAGGAGGGGCAGCATCTGTTCTCGACCATCCCCAAGTGCAGAACAGACAACAATGGGCTCGAGTTATAGGAAGCCAAATTTCAGTAGAATATCAGGAAAAACTCCCTAACTGTTAGAGCAGTACGAGAGTGGAACCAGTGACCTCCGTGAGTGCTCCAATCCTGGGGGAGGTGATCAAGAGAAATGTAGACAACCCCCCCTGGCAGATCTGCTTTGATCTGGACTCCTGCCTTGAAGGGGTGGATGGACTGGATGGCCTTTGAGGCCCCTTCCAACTCCATGATTCTAGGACAGCTGTCCAAGAGGCCAGCCTCATCCCCAGGCAAGAGTCCTGTACAGCTGAAATGGGGGAGAGGTGTGACAGGGTCCGACGGGTGCTGTGCTGGGGGGCGGGGGGCCACAGGGTGAATGTCAGGGGCAGGGGGGCTGCCTCAAAAGGCCCTCTTTGTGCAGACTGGCAGGTTTCACAGCAGCTCCAGCAGGCCTCCCGCGACCGTGCGGCAGAGAGGGAGGTCCTGGCACAGAAGATCCGCGCCAAGGAGCACCAGCTGGAGGAGGCCACGGGGGAACTCAGCTCCCACAGGCTGACCCTTCAGGGCTGTGAGGCATCTGGAAACAGGATGCAGGCGCGGCTGCAGGAGCTGGAGCAGGCGCTGAGCCGAGCCAACGATAGCCTGGCTCTCCTCCGGGAGGAGAAGAGCCGAACGGAAGAGGAGTTGCTCCAGGCCAGATCCTGCCAGCAGGCGGGTAGGTCCATTTTCACTGTTCCCAGGCGTCCATGGCCCCCAACTGTGGGGCCACTTACTCTGGTAGGGCAGGTGGAGCTGCCCTGAGACCTCTTTGCCGATTGTCATTCTAAAAATGGCCCGGAGTGTCCAGCGAGTGGTTGGGAGGCATCCCTGGAATGGAAGCAGAGACCCTTGGACCCGGTGACCCATCCGTGAAGCTAAGGGGATGGGTCACCGGCTGGGGTGGGGTAGGGACACCTGCTGTGTGAGACACAGAAAGACAGAAAGATGCTGGGGTGCTGGTCAACCCCAGTGCCCCCTCACTCTTCCCTGTTCATCTTTAAGGACAAAATCCCAGTGATCTTCCCAAAGGGAGCAAGCCCTTTGAGAGGGCGGCCAAGCCCATCTTGGGGCATCAGCCAAATTCTCAAGGAATCTCTCGAGCAATATCAGAGGCTTGGGGGGTGCCTGGGGGAATCCATTGTTATTGTTGTCTTTGTGGTGGTTTCAAAGCCTGGGTGCCCTTGTCCGCCCATTCCCAGGGAGTGCCAGGGCTCCCAGGCTCCCAAGGAAGTCGTTTTCATGTGTGCGGCTCTTGCATTGCATTGGTACATCTAAAAGCCTGGCCTGAGGGGTGCAGGCCGGGCCAGGAGAGGGAAGGGGCCAGCCCCGGGGGCTCACGTGACATTTGGAGCCAGGCCAGGCATCGTACAGACGTGTCAGAATATGTCAGCTTTCCTGTTGACTATTCTAAACACCAGCTTCCATGCAGGCGGACAGACAAGAGGGCAAACCTGGGGCCGCTCATGCACGGGTGAATTTGCCTGGGCCCAAGGTTCTTCCTCCATGGGTGCTGCTGGGAATGGGTCACCGGGGGAGCAGCTTAATCTCCTGTGGACGGGGCCTGTTAGGGACAAACGGCTGGGATCGCTCCACAACAGCAAGGACTGCAGTGCAGAAAGCATCTTCTGGCCCCCTTTCTCTCTCTCTCTCTCTCCCCCCCCCACCAACCAGGCTGCTGTCCACTTGGGTGGGAGCACTTCCGGCAGAAATGCCTGTGGATTTCACTATATTCAAAGAACTGGGAAGACAGCAAGACAGACTGTGAAATGATGTCATCTCGGCTGGTCGTTTTGAAAGAATCCTGGGAGGCAAGCAACCTCTGGAATTCCATCCTGTCAAAGGTAAGAAGGAGGGAAGAAGGCCATGGGCCCCTGGGGCTCAGGTGTCAGGTAAGGCCATCAGGCAGCCCATGTCCTGGACGGGAGAAAGGAGACAGCACAGACAGCAGAGAGAGCCAGCGGAAAAAGCCAAGGAAGAGAGACCAAGGCCTCCCAGGGAGGAGGGACCCAGAACCCGTCCAGAGGATCATTCTGTCCCTGGCCCTGCAAAACCAGCCACCCTGTCCCTGAACCCCCCAAGCTTCCCACCTTTTACTGCTGGCACGGTCCAGGAGTGAGACCTTTTCGCCTCATATTTGACATCAGGGTCTGCCCTGATGGAGCCTCCTTGAAAGAGGCTTACACTCTGGGCACATTAGCTGCTTTATTGTTACCAATATAAAGCAATTTTGTATCTCCTGCCCATTGAATAGCAAATCCATCCACAGCAGCTTATAAATCACATGGGGAGGAAAAACACCAAGTTAGCACAAAATATTTTAATTTATTTATTCAAAAAGTCCTTCTGGTGTTGGAGAGCTCTATGAAGGAAGGGGAGCCTCCACCCACCCACCCACCCAGAGTCCACTTCCAAGGGAGCAGGGCCAGCCCCTTTGGCTCATGATCATCATAATCATCATCAGGAGTTGCCACCTTAAAGGCCTTGGCAACTGCCACGCCATGCTTGATGGCCACCATACCTATGGCCAGAAAGAGGCTCCACTTTTTGGCTTGGAGGAGGGGGTTTCCCATGGGGACCCCCCCCCCCCAGCCTGCTTAGGCCCACCGAGAGATTAACACTTCAGGACGAAGGAGAACGGCAGGACGTTCAGCTGCCCAGTGATACCCATTGCCCTCCCCCAAGGCAGAACCGGGATGTGCATCTGGCACAGCCATTCCTTCAACCCAGCAACTGAGAGACCCTCCCGGGAAAGGCTCCTTTCTCCCCCTGTGGTTGCTAAAAAAACAAAAATCTTCTTTGGGACGTCCACATATCTGGTCATATTTATTTGCATGCTTTGTGCACTTTTGAAGGGCGCACTAACCAAATTTCTTGGGTGGGGGCCCCTCTATTAAATTACACAATATTTTAAAACATAGCAGAAGTACAATGATGTGATGCCTCAAGAAACAGAGTACTGTGTAAGATGAAAGCAACCCATCAGCAGTGAATTTATTTATTTATTTATTGGATTTCTATCCCACCCATCTAGACCAAAGGTCTACTCTGGGCGGTTTACAAATTTATATATATATATATTATGCCCGGCCTGGCTGGAAGGAGTGACTGGAACAAGTCAAAACATTTCAACATATACATAAAACCAAGTTAAAGCCAGCAGAAGGATAAGCATGCAAAGTTAGAAAAAAGGGACCCTAATCAGTGCCTAAAATGGCTGGGAGCATCCAGGGATCTCCACCGGGCATGAAGATGACCGCAATGAAGGTGCCAGGCCAGCCTCTCTGGGGTGGATGTCATTAACTGGTCTAAACCACGCTGATCACCATAATCACCCATTCTCCTGAAAAGGACAAAAGCTGATCCCACAGCTATAAATACTGGGCTATCCAACAAACTGTACCAGAGCACAGACAGAGTTATGACTCTGTCCTCTGAAGAGGCCGGCCACAGAGACTGGCAAAACGTTAGGAAGAAAAACCTTAAGAATATGGTGAAACAGCCCAGAAAACCCACAACAACCATCAGATCCCAGCTGTGAAAGCCTTTGAGAATACATTGCTCATTTATTTATTTATCTTAAATATTTTTACTCTGCCTTTCTCCTTTAAAAAAAAAAAATCAAAGGCAGCTTACTTAATTAAAAAACAGTATTAAAGCTAACAACAGTGCTTATACAAATACTAAAAAGTATGAAATTAATACCACACTAAAAGACAGTAGACAAAAGCAATACTAAAAGCACATTGAATGCACAGCAATCTATTTAAAAACCCCACTCAGGCCATTAGTTAGTGAGGGAAAGCTTGCCTAAGAAGAAAGATCTTTGCCTGCTTGCAGAAAGACAGCAGAGATGGGGCCAGCCTGGCCTCCAGTGGGAGGGAGTTCCACAGAACTGGGAGCAGCCACAGAGAAGGCCCTGTCTTGTGTCCTCACCTAACACAGCTGTGAAGGTGGCGGGTGTAAACAGCCCCGTATCTCCAAAGAGATTTATGGGGGTGCAGGAAATCGGGACGAGTAAGAAAACCAGACAAACTTCTAATTGCTGAGCAGAGCCAATTGAACTCAGCCAAGTTCTGTCTAAATTTTCTTCCTCAGAGGCCAATCTCCTTATTAAGAAAGCAACACAGACATAACCATGAGATATACTCAGAATGATTTGGCTCTGAAAGTTTGGTAGCAAACCCACGTGGCCAATTAGACATTCAGCTGGTCTGTTCAAGAAACAAAGCTTCTACATAGAAATCAATCATTACTGTTTTATTAAAAAGAATTACTTTAGAAAAGGTTTCAGTTGATAGTAAATTAAGTCAGTAGGTACATTTTCATTCAAGACTAACGGAACACACCACACCCCCACTCCAGCTAAAAAAATAAAGAAATGAAACTATGCTAACTAACAAAAAGCATAAATCATCCATCTCACGTGTCTTGGGTCTTCAAAGGCTGATGCTAGATGAAAACCAGTCCATTATGGGAAAAGCACGTGTCTGCCCCTTTCTCAGGCAAACTCCATCTTTTTTCTCCCCTCCTTACTCTTCTTCTTCCCAGAATGCCTCCTGGGTCTTGTTGTTCCGCCTAACTTTCTCAGGGAGCTTCAGTTGTTATCATTCTTTGTGGCAGAATTATTTTGACTACGAAACTCTCTGCTCTCCACTCAGCTTAGCAACGAGATAACCAGAGAGCGAAGCTTCTCTGAAACAGCATTGAAAACTTTCCTACTACAGAACAGACTTTAAATCAAAATGGATGCTATTGGGACAATCTTAGGACTACATATCCCATTCTAATACACATAAAAACACAAATCATCACATGCCCCCCCTGATTATCGTTAAAATTCAGAACAGTTAATCTGATCTAATTTTAAGAAATCAAGTAAAAGTAACTAAAAAGTAATTCAAAGTAATTAACTGGTTACATTTCAAAATTCAACTACAGATTAACTATTACAATACTGAAACATAGCACACTGTTGAATACATTGTTTCAACGTTCAGGTTCATAAGAATCTTCACAGTACATTCTAGAAAGACCATCTGCCACTACATTCAATTTTCCAGGTATGTGTTGAACTTCAAAATCAAAATCTTGCAATGCTAGACTCCATCTCAACAATTTTTGGTTGTGAGATTTCATCTTCTGCAACCAAACTAAAGCTCTGTGATCTGTTTGGAGTGTAAACTTACGACCCCATAGGTAAGGTCGAAGTAAATTGAGAGACCAAAATATAGAAAGAGCTTCTTTTTCAGGTACTGCGTAACTTCTCTCTCTATCCAAGAGTTTTCTAGAGAAGTATGAGATAGGGTAAAGGTTCCCATCTTCTCCTTGCTGTAACAAAACAGCTCCCAGTCCTAATTCAGAAGCATCAGTTTGTAAAATGAATGGTTTGTCAAAATCAGGGGATTTCAGTATAGGCGCATCCATAATCTTAGCTTTTAAAGCTTCAAAGGCACCTTGACACTCTGGTGTCCACTTTACCTTGACAGGCTGTCTCTTCCTAGTGAGCTCTGTCAGAGGTGAAGCCAAATGACTGAAATCAGGAATGAATTTTCTGTAGTAGCCAACTAGGCCCAAAAATGAGCGTACCTGTTTCTTAGTTTTAGGGATAGGCCAATCATTAATAGATTGTACTTTAGCTTGCAAAGTCTGAATTTCTCCTTGCCCAATCAAATGACCTAAGTACATGACTTTTCCTTGCATCCACTGACACTTGCTGGCTTTGACTGTCAGTCCTGCTTGCTGAAGTCTGGACAAAACAGTTTCAATATGAGACATGTGAGAATCAAAATCAGAACTGAAAATGGCAACATCATCAAGATAAGCACTTGCAAAAGGTAAACCTTGTAAAAGTTTGTCTATCATCCTTTGAAATGACGCACCTGCATTCTTCAAACCAAATGGCAATCTGCGGAAACGGAAAGTTCCCACGTGCGTGATGAAAGCGGTCTTATCTCGTGAATCTTCAGCTAAATCAAGCTGCCAATAAGCATTCTTTAGATCGAGAATGCTGATAAACTTAGCCTTTGAAAGATGTTCAATTAAATCATCCATTCTAGGCAATGGGTATGGATCTGGAACAGTAACACTGTTTAACTTTCTGTAATCAACACAAAATCTTACTTCCTCGAGAATTTCACCCAAAGCGTTACGTTTTGGCACCAGAACCACCGGAGAAGCCCAAGGGGAGAATGACGGTTCAATCACCCCCAAAGATAACATCTTTTGTATCTCTTGTTCAATTTGGATAGCATGATTACCAATTGCTCTATATGGGCTAGACCGTATGGGCTGGGCGTTGTTCTCAGTAGTTATCACATGACTGATCAATTTGGTGTAACCTGGTTTATCTGAAAACACATCTTGGTATTGTTCTAAAATTTGAAACAACCTTTCCTTCTGATCAACGGTACCTGTTAAAACAAGATTATCAGACCATGTACCTGCATCTTGCAATTCAGACAACATATCAATAGGTTCATTTGCAGCATGAAAATATTCAGCATGACATTGGAAAACCATTGCAGATCTATCTTTGTACAGTTTCAAACTATTGACATGGTAAAGAACAGGTTTCTTATTAGAATCCAACATTTTGACAAGATAATTGACATTTCCCAGTTTTTGAACAATTTCACCTGGACCTTCCCAGACAACTTCTAGCTTAGAAGGTCTGAGTGGGTTCAGAACAAGTACCAAATCACCCACAGAAAATTCCCTGTGTCTGGATCTCTTGTCATGGAAGAACTTCTGACTTGCTTGAGCGTCCAACAAATTGTCTCTGGCTAACTCCTGGACAGCCAAGAGTTTCTCTTGAAGTTTTCTAACAAAATCAGCAACTGGCACAGTACTACTTTTAACCACACCTTCCCAATTGGATTTCAGGAAGTCCAATGGTCCTTGTAGATTTCTTCCAAACACCACCTCACTTGGAGAAAAGCCACCTAGTGACGAATGAGCTGAGCTACGGTAAGCAAACAAAGCAAAAGGCAAAAGCTCATCCCAAATGTTTCCATATTCTTGGGTCAAAGTTTTAATCATCCTAAGCAAAGTTTGTTGACCTCTTTCCACCATACCATGAGATTGAGGATGATGGGCCGTGGAAAAACTGATGGTTATTCCACTTATCTCGCAGATCTTACGCATAAGTTCACTTGTAAAGGCTCCTGCTTGATCACAAATTATTTTGGATGGTACTCCAATACGCGAGCACAAGTCCACAATAATTCTAGCTATGGTGGTAGCTGTCAGGTTGATAATAGCGTAAGCCTCGATCCACCTACTGGCAGAACAGATGAAAGAAATGATGTATTTCTTCTTAGATTTAGTAGGAACAAAAGGTCCTAGTACATCCATTTGCAAACACTGGAACACTTGGTCAGGAATTTCCATAATCTGCATTTCGGCCTTTACCTTGTCAGTTTGATGGCCTGTGCGTTGGCAATAGTCACAAGAACTGACATAGTCCTTTACAGTTTTTGAAATACCAGGCCAGTAAAAATGTTGAGAAATCCTCTTTAGGGTTTTTTGTATTCCCTGGTGCCCACTACTCGGATGGTCATGAGCCATTTCTAGTATTCTCAGTCTATATTCAGTAGGCACGACTAACTGTTGAACAGGTTGGGCATCCAAGTTGGATTTGGGGAAATATTCTCTGTACAAAAGTCCATTTTCTCCCCACAGGAAACTAACTTGCTGATGCGCAGGACGTTCAGCATAGTTGTCTGCTTGTGACCTCAAAGAAGCTAGAGAGGGATCATTAAGTTGCTTCAGTCTAAAGTCCTCTGATCCCTTAGGTATCACCTCCTCCATTTTAGTTTCAGTTGTAGCTGCATTATCAGGTTCGGTCACAAGAGGCTGCTGTTGGGTAAGGTCTCCATCTGAGCTATCCTCAGTGGATTCCTGCTCCCGTTCAAGATTATGTATCTCTCTACTTTGAGAACGCGTAACTACCGACATTGAAGTTGCATTTTGACTCTGCATGTGATCCAAAAAAGCAAGATCATTTCCAAGAAGAAAATCAGGTTTTCCCTCATGGGTTAAAATATGTTTTACCCCTGACCAGCTCTTATACGAAATTTTGACATAAGCTAAAGGAATGAAACGCTGATCAGTCTCTACAGATCCATAAGTTTTTACTGGACACCTCAGGTTGTTCAAGATTAAGGTGGGGTCTAGAAATCGTTTGCTTATCGAAGAAATGTCGGCACCCGAGTCACGAAAAGCACTTAAAGCCATATCACCTCCAGGTGTGTGAAGAAAAACCACCTCAGAAAATGTGCGGGTTGCCCAGTCCCTTTGTGCAGTTGGTACTATGCAATCAGGATCCATAACAGAAAACCTCTCTCCTGATGCAGTCTCTTTTACAATTTCTGAGGAAATTGAAGCAATTTGTAAGTCCAAAACTCTAGGCACATATTGGTTTACTGCTGCCTGCATTCCACTGGCTTGCGAAGGGGTTACAGTTAGGTTAACTCCTTCCTGACTCTGTGAAGGCACAATGCTTGACTGGTGAGGCACAGAAACTGCATTACTGGCAGCTGGCACTTGCTGAGTTCCTGCTGGCACAGAACTTACATACGCCATCTTGGGTGTGCCTGCTTTAGATCTGCGTGGAGCTGGCACAGGTGTTTTCCTAGCTGGCTCCTTAACTTGGCTAGCTGGCACATTCAACCTTGGGCAATCTCGTCGCAGATGAGAGCCACCACATTCAAAACATTTAAGAGGTGTTTTACTCTGGCTAGGAGCTAGACTCCTGCGTTGCTCAAATGAACTTTGCCTGGGCTCTTGAGGAAAAGACTTTCTAAATTCAGGCTGACTCTGTCTCTTAGGGACTATTGGTGTAGTCTTTGCCCTAACCAGTAGGTCATCATGGTAGTAAGGTAGATTGCTTCTATCAACACTGGCTGTTGAGTCCTCAGACTCCTCTTTTTCCTTCAGCTTATTAACCAAACGCTCCACCTCTGCCTCTCTGTACTGCTTCAATAACTCATCATCAATGTTCTGATTATGAATAGATTGAGTGTGACAAGCAACAAAATCAGCAAACATCATTGTTAACTTATCCACTTGTGATAGACTCTTGTTAGGATCAGGACGCACAGCACCGGCTGCTGCTGCTGCTGCTGCTCCTGCTGTCCCATCAGAAATGCCTCTGCCTGGCACTCCCCTCCCTACTGGAGTGCTGGCACCCGCCATTTCCTCTGCCTGATCCATCTGTTGCAACTTAGTCCAAGTCTGATCTGAATCAGATCTAAGTAGATCCTGGACGTCCTGTGCTGGGAGTTTAGCCATTATATTTCCCTTCTCAGTTGTGAAGAATCATAAGTAATCCTTTGCTTAGCACCACTTGGAGTCAAGACGTCCTGTTCAAGAGCCTCCAAAAGCTCTTGGTGCCAGGGCTTCGTATCTGCACTACCAATCTTAACTTTTCTCTGAGTCACAAACAGCTCTCCAGGCAATTCCAAAAATTCTTCTCCTGCTAAGTGTTGATCCATATAAGCTTCAACCAACGCAAACACCGAGCTGACCCAAAAAGTAAAATCTCTCTCTGCCCATGTAGCCGAAACTGTAGGGCGAGAGCAAAGCCATAAAACACTCTGGCAGGAACAGCCCTAAACTGGAGCTTCAGAAGGGCGACCGTTTACTTGCATGAAAATGCCCACTCATTAAACAGCCCAATTAAACAGATTTTAATGTCTGTTAAAACCTAAGCGTTGTTTCTTATCAGACCTCACTGCAGCTAAGTCTTTCCGTAAGATCCTTAGCTGGAAAGAGAAAAGCAATTTGGCTAATTTACAGCCTGTCAGCATGCACGCACTCCCTCAGCCAAGGCTTCCGGAAGAATGCCTGCAGCTTCACTTACAAAGCAAGCACCATAAATCCATAAATCACACTAAAGCACGTGTTCCGTCCGACCGCTGCCAACCATGTAAACAGCCCCGTATCTCCAAAGAGATTTATGGGGGTGCAGGAAATCGGGACGAGTAAGAAAACCAGACAAACTTCTAATTGCTGAGCAGAGCCAATTGAACTCAGCCAAGTTCTGTCTAAATTTTCTTCCTCAGAGGCCAATCTCCTTATTAAGAAAGCAACACAGACATAACCATGAGATATACTCAGAATGATTTGGCTCTGAAAGTTTGGTAGCAAACCCACGTGGCCAATTAGACATTCAGCTGGTCTGTTCAAGAAACAAAGCTTCTACATAGAAATCAATCATTACTGTTTTATTAAAAAGAATTACTTTAGAAAAGGTTTCAGTTGATAGTAAATTAAGTCAGTAGGTACATTTTCATTCAAGACTAACGGAACACACCACACCCCCACTCCAGCTAAAAAAATAAAGAAATGAAACTATGCTAACTAACAAAAAGCATAAATCATCCATCTCACGTGTCTTGGGTCTTCAAAGGCTGATGCTAGATGAAAACCAGTCCATTATGGGAAAAGCACGTGTCTGCCCCTTTCTCAGGCAAACTCCATCTTTTTTCTCCCCTCCTTACTCTTCTTCTTCCCAGAATGCCTCCTGGGTCTTGTTGTTCCGCCTAACTTTCTCAGGGAGCTTCAGTTGTTATCATTCTTTGTGGCAGAATTATTTTGACTACGAAACTCTCTGCTCTCCACTCAGCTTAGCAACGAGATAACCAGAGAGCGAAGCTTCTCTGAAACAGCATTGAAAACTTTCCTACTACAGAACAGACTTTAAATCAAAATGGATGCTATTGGGACAATCTTAGGACTACATATCCCATTCTAATACACATAAAAACACAAATCATCACAGCGGGGTCAAGAGAAAGGCCTCTCCTAATGATCTTTACACCTGAGCAGGCTCACAATGGGAGATGCAGTCCTTGAGATAGGTTGGACCCTAGTCATTTAGAGCCTTATAGGTTAAAGCCAGCACTTTGAATGGTGCTCAGGAATGGTAAACCATTTCTGAATATTCTCTACCTGGAAAACCCTGAGAAAGGTCACCATCACTCAGAATCCATTTGATAGTAGATGATGATGATGATGATGATGATGATGATGATGATGATGATGATGATGATGATGATGATGATGATGATGATGAAGATGATGATGATGATGATGAAGAAGAAGAAGCATAGATTGTTTTTTTTAAAAAATTCTTTGGTGCACTCCAGTGGCCAGTATGATGCTGAGTGCCTGTTCCTTTTCAAAATCCAGCTTGAACATCAGGTATTTCTCATTTCATACAAGGTAAAGCCTTTGTTACAATGCCTTGAGCATTGCTTCACCTGTATGGGAGATTAATGCAATGGTCCTATAATTACTGCACTCTTGGCATCTTTCTTGGGAATTGGAATATATAGTGAATGTTCCCAGTCTGTGGACCATTGTTTGTTTTCCATGTATGTAAGCATATTCTTGTGAGCATGCTGATATACTGTATTCCGTTTCTGTAACTGGGAATAGTCCTATCAATATCCCATCTACTACTACTGATTTAATTCATCCAAGTACTTTGAAAGCAATTTTCACTTTCTAAACTTGTCAGATTACGGGATTCTTCTTCAAAGGAATTTATTTCTTTGCATCTCTTTTGTATAGTTCTTTACTGCATTGTTTCCATTATGTCTTAATTTTATCCTAGTTATTTTATCCTTTGGTCCATCAAAGCAAGCTCAAATGAGCTCTCAACCAGTCTGTTTCTCCTCCCAAGCCACAGGGCAGACTGAGCGTGGGCTGCCTTGCCTGGGTTAGATGAAAAAAGGCGTGGGGAAGGGGCCTGGCCTGCCGACACTCGGCTCACAGAAGCAATTGCTTCATGGCAGGAACAGCCCGAATGCTCCCCCAAGACCTCCTGATGAGCAAATCACTTCTCAAACTTCTCAAACATGGGTTTATCAGTGTTTACTTTTCTCCTCTAGCTTTCTTGGGAACAATTTTGGATTGGCCTTTCATCAGATGGACAGTGGCTGTCTTGGGCTGATGGATCATCTGTTCATAGGTAAGTGAAGCATCTTTTGCTTCTTGTCAACCCCAGTCTTCTGGGCCGAGTGGTGGACGACCAGTATGTCCCACTAGGACAGGCAGCCTCTGAGTGCTTTTAGCCCCTGCCTTCCTCAACTGAGCCAAAGCACTAGTTTATCCAGCCCCATATTGAGCAGCAAGCCCCCCCACCCCCGACACACACACACTAAAAGACACCTCTCATGGCTGGAGAGCCCAAGAAGGGTGGTTGGAGCCATTTGTGCACAAAGTACAAGGGCGTGGCCTCCAAGTTCTGGCCCCTTTCCCTCGCCCATTCCCTTTGGAAACCCTTAAGGACTGACTAGGCGCCTGGATGAGGAAGAGATGAACGGCAGCAGGTGACTAGACATTAGTGCATAGAGAAGAGAGACATTAAAAAGGAGCACTTGGAAGGCAAAGTCTCTGGCAAAGGGAGTGTGCTTCAGCCGCTAGCATGCTCTCTAGGGCAAGAGGCTGATCCTGATGCCAGATCCATGCGAACCTCCTACAGTAGGCATGTGCACGCACCAGAGGCAGGATGCAGCCAACTCTCACTTGCATATTAACTTCTTGAGAGGGCTTAAGCCTGAGGAATGAGTTCCTTAGCACCTGTCCAAGAGGCAAGACCATGGATGATAACAAGAGGGTCTTGCAAGAGACCAGGCCCTGAGGAAGGGACTGTTCCTGGGGGCAGAGCCAGCTGGAGGCACACAGACTCAGCAGGTGTCAGTTTTAATCCTGGGGGCAGGAGAGTTGAGGGGGGGGAACTTTGTGTTGATCCACTGAGCCTTGTAGTTGCTGACTCAGAAACATGAACAACAGCAACTATTAGCATAGGGGTGAAAAAACTAAGGGAAGCCCAGTGGCCCCCCCACCCCCTTTCTCAAACTCAAGTAGGTTTTAAGGCAGACAAGAAATCAACTCTTCTCCCACCTACAGGCAGGCCCTAGAATGCTTTTGGTCCCCTTGCCTCTCCCAGTTTCCCATCCCGCCTGCTCCCCTTGCTCGCTTCGGCTCCAGCAGTAAAGGCTGCGGAGGGCGAGATGCCCTCTTTGGTCAAAGAAATGGGCTGTTGGTCAAAACAAGGAAAAGGGACTAACGAGGCGCCACGCAGAAGCCCACAGAGTGGAATAGCCCTTGGTGAAAACAATTCCCCATCCCCACCGGAGGATGCAGGCTCCACTTTTCCCTCTCCCCTCCTCCTTGCAAGAAGATCACCATGGTGGGACAGTGAAGAAGGGAGGTGGGTGGTTCATGTGGATTCAGAAATGGCCACTCAAGTCATGACAGTTACAGGGAAGTAACCGGTTCTTCTCCATAGTCTCTGTGGTTCACATCTGCTCAGTGACCAGCTGGGGGGCAGGGGGGGGCAGGTTCTCACACCAGAACAGAGGACCGTACCTGCACAGTCAAAGGAAGCATGTGCTGCGCATAGGTGTCCAGCCTGCAGTGGACCAGGTGGCAGCTTGACAAACACCTTAAAATTGTGCATCGCTCAGAAAGGTTGTTCATACAGTCTTTTTTCTACGTCAGAAGCCTCTGTGTGTGTGTGTGTGTGTGTGTGTGTGTGTGTGTGTGTGTGTTTGTTTGTTTGTTTGTTTGTTTGTTTGTTTGTTTGTTTGTTTCTAACAGCAAGCCACTACTGTGGGCAGATACAAAAGAAACAGAGGCAAGAGGGGTGACAACACAGGTTGACCTTGGCATGGGTCTTGGTGGCAGAGAAACTACTTGTTTGGTTCCCTAAAAGCTGTAGTCGTTAATATAAAAAGCCAGATACGGCAAGCATCGAAGGAAGGACAGGATTTTTCCAGAGTTGTTTGGCAAAATTCATGAGAACATCCTGCGAAATTCTGACACTTCTTTTGGAAGATGCCGGACCTTGTCTCTTTGCAGCTGCAGCCATGGTCTCTCCCCTTCTCTCACTCTCCCCTCAGTTTACTAAACTTTTACTCTCCAGAGCTGTACCACTTCGCTGCCAAGCCCTTATGAAGTGAAATGACACTTACCATTTTTTTAAATCATCGGTTTCCTCCTGCTGAGGGTGAGAACAGAGAGGGTGTGGGGGGGGCATGGTGGCTGTCAGGGAAGAACAGACCAACTAGGGCCCCTCTGAGGTGCCGTGTGGTTTCCTGTCCCAAAGCGCTGTTCAGAACGGGAAAACTTCACTGGGTAGCTGCTCTCGGTTGCTATTATGCTTTCAGCATATTGTGCGAAGACAGGAGTTGCTAGAAAAGAGAGCAATCCTGCGAAGAATTGAGGGAAGCAGGAAAAGAGGAAGACCGAACACGAGATAGAGGGACTCCAAAATGGAAGCCACAGCTTGAGTTTACAAGATCCAGATAAGGCTGCCAAGGGCCAGATTGTTTCTTAGAGTTTAGTAACTCTGACCATAAGTCAGAAGTGGCCTGATGGCAGAAATAAATGGCAGAAAGATGCTTACTTTGCTACAGGGAAGGGGTGGGCAGAGAACGCTCCCTCCCCTATCATTTTCCTGCTGCAACTCATTTCAATGTATTTTTTTCTCCAGTGAAAATGATATTTTTACTTTGGGCCTCCTTCCTCATACACTTTTTACACTTTTCAGCACTGATGTCCGGGGCAATGTTTTCTATGGGATCCTGAGTAATGGAGCCATATCAAGAAAGTACAGTGGAGCGTATTGTCGGTACATCTGTGAGAAGGCGGCCAGGCCCACACTGCCAGGGGCTTTGGTTTCCTGAATGAATTGACCCTGGCACATCTCAAACCTGCACCTTCTGGGAGGTTCCCTGGAATGTCCACACTGCGTGCAAAAAGGGTGGATGCGTTCTTTTATCCTTGTTAACCACCTCAAAATGTCCTACCTCTTAGACCAGTATGGCCATGGAACCAATTGCCTTGAGGGGTGTTGAGCCCCCTCCCCCCCCCACGGCTGGAGGCCTGCAAGAGAAGACTTGGGCCACCAGCCGCCTGTCCGACCAGCACCGATCTGGATCCCAGCACAGACGGAGCAGGGCTCTGGACCTGACAGCCACCTGGACTCCTTCCTACTCAGCTCTCCAATGATTCTAAGGGGTGCTTCTGCCTCTGGCCCTCTGGGTCTGTCCGTGTGGGTGGCGTTTGTTCTTTTTCAGCAGCTTAGACCTTGGCAGCCGCCACCGTGCCATCCTCCCCTGCCTGACCATGCCGCTCCTTCCTCGGAGCAGCAGGGCAATGAAGCGCGGGCGAGGCATGACCTGGGGCCTCTGTGCCCCACGGGGGGGGGGGGGGACAGGCTGGCCAGGCAGATCTGACGGATGGGCCAGAGACACCCCTCTCTGCTACAGGCAGAGCTCCCAGGAAAGCGGAGAGGGCTTTCATCGGGAGACTTACTTCATCTGGAGACACACACACACCCCTTTGCCATCTAGCCAAAGGCAACAGCTACAAGCAGGGTGGCCATGATTCAGGTGAGAAGGGCAGAGATAGCTAGGAAGCCTCCTCCCTTCCCTCCCTCTCTTGTAGGAGGCTCACCATTGCTGCAGCCACCCATCGCAACCCCATGAGACGCAGAAAGCCACGGGACACGTTGGGTCTCCCACACTGTCCCCATGTCCAGGCCCAAAGGCCACCAGAAGCAGCCTCTGTGGTTCTCTGGCCTTGCCCGTGGGCCCTACTGGGATTCCTGCCCCCACTGCAGCTGGCCCCTGGCCCTCTGGCCTCTGCAGCTTCAGTTCTAACAGTGGCCAGGACCCTGCATAGCAGAAGGCAGGATGGTACCCCCTTGCCCAGTGGCTGCCACCTCTACCCAGATGAGCAAGGACTGAGGGTTTTCTGTTTGGGAGAAACAGAGAGCAGAGACAGATCCTGCCTCCCACCCCCACCCCCACCCCCACCCCCACCCTGTTCACGTCCTGCCCATCTGGAGATTGATTGCACAAGATCCCTGACCTGGATTGTGAGGGATCTACTTAAGAGGTGAACAGTGTGACAACCCCAGACCTACTGGAGTATGCCACCCTATATTTATGCTGCCACCAACCATTCCCTGTAAGGAGTCACACAGACCAGGAATGGATTTTACTAAACAAAAGAACAAGGTTTATTGAAATAACAAACAGGGTACATAAAAGAATCAGGTAAATAGGATACTGGAACGTGGCATAGCCCAAACATACACATATAACAGAGTGGTTCCCACAGAACCCTTTAAGGTAACGCACAGACCCTGAACCTATCAGTTCTGGCTACCTAAATAGAAACCTGAACCTATCAGGCATGTACTAACTGACACACAGTTGTACTCAGTCTGACATACAGACTCCCACTCCTCCTTCTCCACATCAGCTCCAAATATATATATAGTACAGCTCCTCCCCCCTGATGTCCCGCCTTCCACTCCCCATAGGATGGAACTTTCCCTCCAAACCCATGACAGACAGGTACCATCAGTGCTGTATGTGACACCTCCCCTCTTTATAAGTTGTTTTGCAGGGGAAAAGCTAAAGTGCTTTTCTCCAAAAAAACAACCAGGATCAAAACACAAAAACAGTTATACATTATAACACAATCCCATACTTACTCACTCTAGGTCAAACATATCAGTTATGCATTTAAACATTAATATTTACAATACATTAAGTTACCTTTATTAATACAAACCAAGCCTGTTCAACAAACAGGTACATTTAACTTTTGGTCACCAAAATATACATAGTCCATGGTTTCTTCGCCGTCTTCACTCGTCGGGTCTTCTTGACAAGGCGTCAGCAACACAGTTCATTGACCCTCTGACCACCTTCACTTCGAAGTCAAAATCTTGCAGGTTTAAAGCCCACCTCATAAGTTTACCATTATGGGTTTTCATTGTCTTTAACCACTGCAGTGGTGAGTGGTCAGTGCACAGAACAAAATGTCTTCCCCAGATGTAAGGTTTGGCCTTCTGAATCGCATATACTATGGCCAGGCACTCCTTTTCCACGGTTGCCAAATGTCTCTCACCTTTCTGGAGTTTCCTACTCAGGTAGGACACTGGATGCTGGTCACCATTTTCATCCTCCTGGCAAAGAACTGCTCCTACCCCGCTGTTAGACGCATCGGTGTAGATGATGAACTCCTGGTCGAAGTCGGGAGCACGCAGCACTGGATAATGGACGAGCGCCTCCTTCAACCTCTGGAACGCCTCCTCACAGTCGCTGGTCCACGGGATGCGGTCATCAGTCTTCTTCCGCGTCAGATCGGTCAGCGGAGTCGCCATCTCGCTAAACCTCGGGATGAACTTTCTGTAGTAGCCCACCAACCCAAGAAATGATTTGACTTTTTTCTTGGTGTTGAGTCTGGGCCAATCACGAACGGCTTCTATCTTGGCCTCTAGGGGTTTGATCACTCCTCCCCCTACTATGTGACCCAAGTATTTTATTTCTGGGCTACCCAGCTGACACTTGTTTGCCTTTACTGTTAGCCCTGCTGCACTTAACCTCTGCAGCACTATCTCCAGGTGTTTCAGGTGATCTTCCCAGGTATTGCTGAAGATCCCTATATCGTCGATGTAGGCCACAGTAAAGTCACTGAGCCCTGCTAAGGTCTGGTCCATCAGCCTTTGGAATGTGGCTGGTGCATTTCTGAGACCAAAACTAAGGACTCTAAACTCATACAGACCGAAAGGGCTGCAAAATGCGGTCTTTTCCTGATCTATAAGGTAGTTCAGATCTGACATCTTGGAAATGACCCTGTATGGTCCTGCCCATTTGAGCTGCAGTTTGTTCTCTTTGCAGGGCCTAAGCCAAAGCACTTCCTCCCCTGGGTTAAAGTGCCTCTCCCTGGCTTTCTGGTCATACCAGGTTTTCTGTCTGACCTTCTGAGCTTGCAGGTTTTCTGCTGCTAGCTCTAGGTTTCTCTTCAGGTCATTCATTAAAGTGTCTATGTACGTCACAACATCTTGTGGGTCATCCTGGGTGATCTGCTCCCAATTTTGTTTGATTAAATCAAGTGGACCTTTTACTTTTCTCCCAACCAAAAGTTCAAACGGACTGAACCCGGTACTGGCTTGTGGCACTGATCGATAAGCAAACAAAAGGGATTGCAGCTTCTGGTCCCAATTGTTTGGATTCTCTGCCAAGTAAGCCCTAATCATGCGCATCAGAGTCCCATTGAACTTCTCCGTTAACCCATTACTTTCGGGGTGATAGGCAGTGGTTTCCTTGTGTTTAATTCCACAGATTTGCCATAACCGTTTCATGAGCTTTGATGTAAACGATGTGCCCAAATCTGTGATTATTTCTGAGGCAAATCCCATCCTGGACATATACCCCACCAAGGCATCTGCCACTGTGTTAGTTTCGATGTTAGTCAAGGGAATGGCTTCGGGGTACCTCGTGGCATGGTCCACAATGGTGAGAATGAACCGGTTCCCCCTCTTTGTGGCCTTGGGCAAAGGTCCACAATATCCACTCCTATACATTTGAACGGGGTGTCAATCACAGGCAAAGGGCACAACTTCGCTTTGGTCCTGTCACGGTTATTCCCCTGCCTCTGACACACATCACATTGTTTACAGAACTCCTTGATCTGCTTCCCTATTTCAGGCCAGTAAAAATTTTGTGTGATTCTCTGCTGTGTTTTGTTCACCCCTAAGTGCGCAGCAAACATGTCAGAGTGCCCCCTTTTTAAGATCATGGGGCGATACTTTTCAGGTACCACTAGCTGACTTCTGATCCCATCTCCCCCTTTTGAGATATTCATCAGGGTCTCTCTATATAAAATTCCCTTTTCCTCGCGAAATCTCGCTGGGGTTTCAGGTGTTAGCTGGGTGTCTGTCACCTTTTCAAAACACTTTCGGAGAGTGGCGTCTGCCTTTTGCTCTTGGCCAAATTTGCTGTCCGTGGTTAAGGTTTCTGCCACGGCTTCGGGACTACCCCCATCTGCTTCCACCTCGGGCTCGTCAGTACCCCCCTGAACTGTCCCCGTGGTAGCTTGTGAGCGTGTAATCACTAGCACCCGTTTCACATGTTCAGCCAGGTCATTTCCCACGAGCACGGCTGCTGGCAGAGTCGATGAAATCGCTAGACGCCAAACTCCCCTCCAGCCTTGAAAGCTCACAGGTACCTCAGCTACTGGCAGTGAGATCACCTGCCCCTCAATCCCTGCCACCTTCAGGCTCTCATTTGGGATTATATACTTCCTAGGAATGATGTCTGGATGGCACAGGGTCACCTGGGAACAAGTATCCCTTAGCCCCCTATACTGATGGTCAAGTATTCCTACGTCCACCCCTGCGGTCTCAAACAATTGCGAATCTGTCCTCACTAGTAAGCAGCGCTTGACCTCCACAAGAGGACCATTTTCCCCAGCCTGATCAGCAGATGTATCTGGTCCAGAGTGAGTAGCCATGGTAACAGGCTCCCTCAATGGCAAGGAGCTTTGCTCTGTCTGGACACAGAACACAGCTTTTGGCTTGGTTCCACTCAAATCATGAGGCAAATTTCCCTTTAGCTGCTTTAATTTCTCACATTCTGAGATTAGATGGCCCTTTCCTTGACAGAAATAACATTTTCTGCTGTACTTGGAGTCTTTCTCATCTTGTTTTGGTTTTCCCTCCAAAATCTGAGGTCTTGGTGGTTTCATGTCTGAGGGCTTCCCTTCAACATGGGCCCCTCCCCCTTGCTGGTTTTCCCCTGGTCCCTGAGAGTACCTGCTGTAGGTTTCTTTGGGCTTACCCACAGATTTCCCCTCAGCACCTAAGGGCTTCCTTATTTGGGAAATAAAATCTGCGATCTCTGCCGCTTCTGCCACCGATTTAGGTTTCCTCTCCCTCACATGGAACTTTAGTTCCCCATGCAGGACTGAATAAAATTGTTCCAGCGCTATCAGGTCTTTGAGCTGCTGGAAGGTCTCTGTCCCCTCCTGAGACAGCCATTTCTCTAGCAACCTCACCAGTTGAGCCCCCACTTGGGTAAAAGTCTGCTCTGGTTTTTTGTGAGTGACCTGAATCTTTGCCTCAGCTGTTCCGCATTTATCCCATGTCGGGCAAACACCAGTTTTTTAAACTCAGCGAAGTCCTTCAGCAGTTCCACTGGCATCTCTGCATAGACTTCTGCCAGGCTGCCACTGATCAAAGATCGCATAATGGTCATCTTCTCAGTTTCCCTTACTGAGAAGTCCACAAACGCTCTTTCCACAAGGGAAAAGAACACCTCAGGGCAATCTCCCTTGTGGTACACAGGGAATTTCTTCAGGTCAGTTTTAGACAGGCTGCCTTCCCCATTCCCTGTGTTCCCCTCATTATTATTGTTATTCCTATTTCCACTCATCATCTCCAGCTTCTTCAGCTCAAACGCCATTTTTTCTAACTCAAATTGTCTCTGTTTCTCTTCCTGTTCCATTTTAAACGCCATTCTTTCTCTCTCTAATCTTTCTTCTTTTTCCATTTTCTCTCTCTCTGTTTCAAATTTTCTCTGCTTCTCTCTTTCCCTTTCCTCCATTTCCCTCACCCTAAGCTCATGCTGTTGGGCTAGGAGCATTCTTCTGAGTTCTGAGGTCAGTTCTCCCGTGCTCTCATCCTGCACTGAGCCAAATTCCTCCTCAGAACCTTGTTCTCCCTGTGGTTCTCTCACTTCCCCCATTTCTGCCATCTGGCTTCGAGTCAAGGGCATAATCCCCCCCCAGAACAGGCTGCTTTCAAAAGTCAAGCCTCAAAATAAAACGACGACTTTTTTTTCCTTTTGCCTCAGAAACAGCCTTCTATAGACTGCTGCTGTTCCTTCAGCACCAACTTGCAACTGTTGCCAGGCAGAATCCACCCCCTCTGCTAGGCCTCTCAGCAGACAGGCTAGATCACTGTTACCTCACGCAGCTTTGCCTCAGCCCTTTCCCGCCAAAACAGGTTGCCTCAGAGCTCCCTAATCTAGTCCCCCCAATCCGAGTGTGCACGTTCTTCCACTAGCCTACCTCCCCGTGAGGTAAGCCTAGAAGATTACCTACGCGCCCTCAGATTGTCCCTGACTAGACCCCCCTTGCTCTGGGCACACTTGCCAAGGCTTTGCTGGACCACTGGACAACTGGACTAGTCGTATCCCACACACTGGACACCAATCAATGTGGCAACCCCAGACCTACTGGAGTATGCCACCCTATACTTATGCTGCCACCAACCATTCCCTGTAAGGAGTCACACAGACCAGGAATGGATTTTACTAAACAAAAGAACAAGGTTTATTGAAATAACAAACAGGGTACATAAAAGAATCAGGTAAATAGGATACTGGAACGTGGCATAGCCCAAACATACACATATAACAGAGTGGTTCCCACAGAACCCTTTAAGGTAACGCACAGACCCTGAACCTATCAGTTCTGGCTACCTAAATAGAAACCTGAACCTATCAGGCATGTACTAACTGACACACAGTTGTACTCAGTCTGACACACAGACTCCCACTCCTCCTTCTCCACATCAGCTCCAAATATATATATAGTACAGCTCCTCCCCCCTGATGTCCCACCTTCCACTCCCCATAGGATGGAACTTTCCCTCCAAACCCATGACAGACAGGTACCATCAGTGCTGTATGTGACAACAGGGAAGAGCGGCTGGACAGGCTTTGTCTGGGCATGACCCCCAGGATCAGCTTGTTGCCTTTGTGAGATAGTCGAGGTCTCCTCAGGCTGCAGTTCCCAGGAACGAACCCCACCACCACCACCACCCTGCTTGCCGCGGGCGGCACAGAAGGTGGGGAAGGCTGACTGGGCTTTTGGCCTCCCCTCTGCCAGGGGCGTGAAGGGGGGGGGCACAAGCACAGCCTGCCATGGTAGCTGGTTCCAGGAGGGACAGAAAGGGAAACAGGGGATGGAATTTCTCTCTGCGAGACTCCCGTGGGTCTTTCGGTTCCTAAGGAATCTGCTGGGAAGGAATGTCTGCTCCAGCGGGATCCCTCTTACACCCATCATCAATCAGCCCCTCCGTCTGCCTCCTCCAGCGGCTGCTTTGCGTGGAGTTCCGGCTAGTTCAATGGCTTGCTCTCCCGGGGTTCTCACTGCATGGAAGGGAATGGACAGCAGTCCCAGACATGTTTTGGAGCTCAGCTTCCAGAAAGGACAGCCAAATATTGGGAGGGCCCCCCCCCCACCACCACCACCACTTTATTCAAAGGAAGGGCCTCTCCTGGAGCTGCTCCGACCTGCCAGCCCTTCTCTGAGAGGCGATTCCTCGATGGGAGTCCAAGGTGGCACCTTTGGGCTTTGGGTGACCGTTCCCCCGCCCCGTCCTGATAGGTTCCCCTCGCTTGCTTGCTTGCTTGCTTCATGTGCCACCCTCCCCCCCCCAGGGAACCCACAATGGCTCACAACAATTAAAACTGCACAGCAAGTTAAAACACTGTACATAACCCTACATTTAAAAACAAACTGATCAAGATAACAAACATTAAAAAGAATATTTAAAAAGATCTAAATCTCAAAAATAAAGCATTCCTTCAATATCTGTGGCCTAAAAGCCTGCCTGAAGCACTGAAGGACCGGGGGGGGGCTTCCACTCCCCGCGCATGGTCGAGAGCCCCACTCAGGGTTCAGTCCAGGGTGCCCCCCCCCCCTTTGGTGGGTTCCACTGTCAGCTTCCCCGGCCACTAGATGGCCTGGGTAGGTGGAAAGGGTGGTTTCTTTCCCACGGATCTGGCCCAGGGGACGGGAGTTGGAGGCACCTGTTGCCACGACACCTTTCCTCCCTCAGAGGCCTTCCTTGTTTTGTTCTCCACCTTAAGACCACCCTCAACATTTTGGTCAGGGAGTGGGGATCATGTGTCCCCCGTACTCTGGAACGCTGGGGGGGGGGCTGGAATGGCCAGTCACAGGCCCCTTTGTGGGACGGGAGGCCCCTTTTGTGTGTGGGTGGGTGGGTGGTTTCCAGATCACGTGGCACAAGGCCCTGTTTGACACACCGAGTGGCATCGCTGCTGAAGTGCTCCTTCTTGTGGGCCGGATGCCCCTGAAGGGGCCCACCTCATCATCCACACCCACATCATCCCCCCCCAAGGCTACTTCTGCCACCCTTAGCCCCCTCCCCAAAATCAGGGCCACCAGCATCCACCAGCAAAATGCCTTTCAAGCAAGGCAGGGACAAGGTAGTGCCCTTCTCCCCTCTCCTTCCCCCCCATCACTGTGGGGCCCTCCAAAACACTTGCAGGCCTTTTCCCACCCAGTCCTTCTCTGGACACCTGGAAGCATTTCAGCCTGAAAGAGAAACTCCCCAAGCACAGTCCAGGGACAAGTCGCCGATGGACTGCCCCCGGCTGAGACAAGAAAAATGAAAAGGGAATCCCAAGGCCCCCCTGCTTAGGGGGATGAGGGTGGAGGCAGGAATGGGGGAGGGGAGGCCCATTGGGGTGGGGGTCTGAGTTCCTAATGTTTCAGAGATGCGGGGGTGGGGGTGGGGGGACCATCTAGGCTGGCAGCACCCGACCAAGGAAGGGACCCTGAGGGTGTTGAGTGCTGCTCCAGCGGCCACCCAGTCAAGGCTGCTGGGAGGAGGAAAGCAGAATCCATAAGGGGTTAGGGTTGCACCCACACGCGCGCACGCACAGACACAGACACAGACACAGACACAGACGCAGACACAGACACACACACACACACAGACACAGACACACACACACACACACACACACACACACACACACACACACACACACACACACACAGAGGGATACGAACCCCACATGACTGCCGTGCAACTTCAAACTGATTTCAACAAATCTGCTGCAGATTCCAATGGATTTCACGAATGTAACCACACTCTAGCAAAGCACAAAAACGTGAGGTGGCTTTCAAGCCCTTCCCCATCCCTTCCTCAGGGAAAGATGTTGCTAAGAGCAGGAGTAGGGAGGGAACAGCCCAGAAAGTGGTTGGAGGGAAGGGCTGGGCGTTAACATCCTCATCGCTTCTGCACGTTTTGTGAGAAGTTGTGGGAAGGACGAAACAGGGCCGATGAGCCACCAGTTCTCACCTGGACACCTGGGCGTCTCATTTTCCTGGTGTCGTCCCAACGCTTGGCTCTTGTACATGTTTGCCACATTCCCAAGACTGGGTTTTGCCCAGACTGTAGACCTGCCTTCTAGGGCCTCTTGTCTGCTGGCCTGAATCTAAGCCTTCCTTCCTTTTCAAAAGGAAGTCCCTGGCCCTGAGAGAAGCAGCGACAGAAGGCAAACGGGCTGCCGCTGTTTGAACCAGCCATTTGGTGTGAAGATACAGCCCTTTCCGTGGGATCAGACAAAGAGCGAAAGCGCCTCACCCGCCACCCTTTTAAGCTGGTACTCACAGCGATGTAAAGGGAAGACTGGTGGGCTGACGTTCCCATCAGTGGGCAGGCTTGGCCCTTGAATGCTGACGGGCAACCGCGGATGCTGCAGTCCGCAGAGCAGAAGTCCCCCCAGCCTTGACGTGGTGCACTTTCCTCCTGCATTTCCTCCTTTGGCCTTGGGGCTGGGCTCAGGGAATTCCAGAAAGATCGGCTCCTTTCTGGCTTGCACAGGGTTCTGGGAGCATTGTTAGGGATTTCGGTCGGTGCTGCTCTGAGGGAAAGAAAAGTGAGCTTTGGAGACATCTTGGCTCTCCAGGGTATCCGCCAAGCTCTCCTCCAGCACCACGTTTCAAATGAATCAATCGGCTTTTTTTTTCCTGCTGGCTTCTTCACGGTCCAGCTTTCTCATCTGTTCACTGACATACATTAGCGATTCTTTGTGGCTCAGCAAATGTGCACAGGAAATGGATTAGGAAGCAGAGACTGGCAAAGTTACTTCTTTGGGCCACAACTCCCAGAATCCCCCAGCCAGTGGTTTCTGAAATGAGCTCTGCTCTGTCTCTCATCCTCTGCTACTACACTGTGGCTCATAGTAATGGAGCAAAAGAGCCACGCACAGGAGATCGTTTTAGGAAGGAGACACCACCTCCGGTAAGGCCCTGCGCTTGTGTATACGCATGCCTGTGACTCTGTACCCATCTACGGGTATGCATCTGGAAGGGTTCTAGGACTAATTGCTAGTATTTATTACCTGTCTCTAACACATTAATCAATCAGCCAGAGATGGAGAGATCCAATAAATATTTGTTTATATTCAGCTGAAAATAGGCGCAAACTTCACATGCATAAGAAATGCGCCCCCCCCCCCGATACAAAATATACATTTTTATAAGGTATAACATGAAAGAAGGACCACGGAGGTTGGGAGGAGGCAGAGAAATGGGAGGGGTTCCGATCAGTGGCACACATTTCTGCATGTGGGCTGTAATTCAGTTCTCCTTGCCAGGTACTCTCCTTCCCAAGGACAGACTTCTCATTTAGAAATACCTTAATTGTAAATTGGAAGAAACTCTGATGGAGACCCCCTCCAACTCCCTTGTTCATTCTTGCCTGCCTAAGCAAAACATATAGCAAAGCAAGTTATAGAAAGCAAAATGGCTGCAGCTAGGGTAAGATATATTTTATATGTATTAACTGGACCCCTTCACTACCACCATGAATTTGACCAGACTCCGGGAGGCAGTGGAAGAGTCGGACACAACAAAGCAACAAGAAGATACTGTCAAATGTAGAAAAGAAATCTAAGTTAGGATGCTTTCCGGTTATAAGAATTTTTTTTCTGCCCGTATTTCTGAAGGAAGTGGCATTTTTTGCGTCTCCCGCCCCCCACTTTTCTCCACATTCTTCCTGCCACAAGGACTGCAGTGGGGCGCTTGGAACTGGTGGTGGCGGCGGGTCCCGGGGCCCCCATCCTCCCTGCCTGCCTGCCTGCTGCTCCTGCTGCAGGAGGAAAGGCAGGCCAATTCTCATCTCGGTTTTGAAACGGCGAACACTTTCCCCAAAGGGAAAGCGACCTGTCTCTGGAGAAATACAGACGTTTCACTTCAGGCAACAACCTTCTGGCCCGGCCAGGGCGGCAGGATGCAGGCTGCCTTTGCGGGGAGGGCTTCATCGGCTCCGCTTCTGCTTTCGGTCACACTGTCTTTTCCGCAGGAAGGACGAGAGTCCCTCACTAAGCTCCGCAAGTCATGCTCCTTTTCTTCCCACGACCAGCGGGGTCTGGTGTGTCTGGTCTGAGTGGGTGCTCCCGAAACTACGATGTCCCAGGAGGGGGTGACCTACGCCGACCTGCGGTTCGTGAGGAGCCCTCTGGAAAAGAAGAGCCCCCCGAGAGGTAGGGATCCGACCCGCGCCCGGCGCCTCCCACCAGCGCCCCCCTTCTCCCCCTGATCTCTGCCTCGTCCGCTCCTCCCGCAGAGCCCGGCGGCGGCGGCGAGGGCGACGGGGAGCTGACCTACGAGAACGTCGAGGGCCCCCAACTCCGCCGAGGAAAGGAGCGGTTGGAGGAGGAGGAGGCGGCGGCGGCGGCGAGGAGGAGCAGCAGCTCCGGGCGGGCGCCGAGTGAGTAACCTCGGGGAATGACCCTCCTCCGCCCCGGCGAGGGCCGCCTCTCCTCTTCCGTAGCCCTGCGGGATAACTCCGGGGTTTAGGCACCACCAACTTCTGTGCTGTGGCGCGCTCTCCCCCTCCGCCGCCCCCGCCGCCGCCCCCGCCGCCTGCCCCCGGGAAGAGGGAGAGAGAGGGGGAAGGGGGAGCCGCCCTTCCCCAGCTACCCCGGGAGGGGTGCTCGGCACGGCTGGCCGGGACAGCTTGGAATCCTAGGAGAATGAAGGGGCCTCGAAGGTCATTGAGCCCCACCCCCTCCCGTGCTCAGTGCAGGAGTCCGGATCAAGACTCGCCCGGCAGATGATGGTCCGATTGGCTCCTCGAGGCCTCCCGCGCCGGAGTGCTCGCCACCTTCCCCGGAGGTCAGGGGGTCCCCTGGTCGTCCAGCTTTTCTGCTTTCCCGCAGAGATTCTTTTTGCGGAGACGGAACTCCCACGGAAGAGATCCAATTCGCTCCCTTCTTCCTCCGGGCAGCTCCGTCCCGGCCCGAGACGCGCCCGTGAGCCCTGGTTCTCCCTTCTCCCCTTACAAAGCAACCCGGTGCGCGTTACGCGGCTGTTCCTGGGTAGCAAACGCTGGAATTGCACCTCGCCCGATAGTCGTCGTCGTCGTCGGCTGAGGTTAAGGAGGGCGACGACGACATGCCGGGTGGTGTCAAGTTGTGAGGGTGGGTGGGGGAGAGGCGGTACATCTCCTGCCCTGCCCCCCCCCCCATTCAGAGGGAAGAGATCTAGGGAGGGACGGCGGGGAAGCTGCAGAGGGAGGCAGGGAGGCCGCTTCCCACCCAAGGAGAGAAGAGGGATCGCCTTCTCCGTCCTCTTCTGTGCCCCCCCCCTTTGCAGGGCCAGAAGGGAGCAAAGCGCACGAGCCCCCGAGAAGGCGGCGGAGACCGGCGCCCACCTCCTCGCCCTGGCGCGGGGTCCTCTTGGCGGCGCCTTTCCCCTCCACAGCCAGGCGCCTGCCAGGCTCGAAGGCAGCCCGCGAGCCGCCCCGACTGACCTGGGAGTTTCCCTTGCAGAGCTGGGCCGTCGGAGCTGGTTCGCCGCTTCTGCCCTCCTTGGAACCTGCCTGCTCCTTCTGGGCACCACCGTAGGACTCGGGGTCCGATGTGAGTAACAGATGCTCTTCCCCAAACGTGTTCCCCCCGCCCCATCCTCTGTGGAAATCAAGGGTGGGCAATGGTTGGGCTGGATGTGGCTGGCATCGGGTTTGAGTCTTAGCCTGCGGGCACCACCGATGCTCAGGGCAAGGTATGGCACACCTGCATCTCCCTGGGATTTCTGCCTTGCAGCGGGAAGCTGTGGGACATTTTTTCTCCAGCAAAAAAAATCCGTCAAAGCCCTTGTGCCAAAGCAATCAAACTGGCTAAGGATGCCCACCTTGACCTCCTAATGTCCAGTCAGAAGAGAAAGGACGAGTTGATCTGTAGGATGTCCTGCACTGAGATAAATAGATGGCTTTTGTCTTCCCACAATGTTGATGATGATGCTTGGGGACCGCACCTGCCATCTAGTTCAGCCTTGTCCCTGCCGGTGCTCAGCTGGGCTTAACCCGCTGGGCCACTCTGCCCTGTGTCTTGTCCATGGTCTCTGCCAGCCCTTCCCCCAAGCTCCTTGTGGTGCTCAGTGCTCCTAAGGATGATCCCGGCTCCCCTCACACAACCCATTGCTCCTCTCCACAGACTGGCAGGTGTCGCAGCAGCTCCAGCAGGCCTCCCAAGACCACACAGCGGAGAGTGTCGTCCTGGCGGAGAGAATCGGCACCAAGGAGCGCCAGCTGCAGGAGGCCAAGGCACAGCTCAGATCCACCAGGGAAGCCCTTCAAGATTGGGAAGCAGCTGGAAGCAGAATGCAGGAGCAGCTGCAGAAAAGAGAAGAGGAGCTGAGCCGGGCAAGAGACAACCTGGATCTCCTGATGAAGGAAAAACGGCAGGAGCAGCAGAAGAGGGAGGAAAGTGAACAGGAGCTGAACGAAATGAGGCGTCAGTTGCAGGAGGCCCAGTCCCGCCCACAACCCTGTACGTTCACGAGGCTGGCGGGGTTGGCATGCTCTCTTCTGCTGGAGATGCGGGTAGCAACCTCTTGCCCATTTAATGCACCAGCCTTAGGCTCCTTGACAAGTTAAATCCCTTGCAGGAGAGCAATGGCTGGCTTTTATGTTACCCCAATGGGTTTCCTCAGGCAGCACTGCTCTCTTGGATGGAACCATCTTTGAGCCACAATTTTTTCCACACTTACCATCTTCCCAGATAAGCATGCACAGAAACCTTCATCCATCCATCCATCCATTCATCCATTCATCCATTCATCCATTCATCCTTTATTTATTTATTTATTTATTTATTTATTTATTTATTTATTTATTTATTTATTTATTTATTTATTTATTTATAGTCTCCCTTAAAAAGGGCTCAACATGGCTTACAACACTGAAAGACAATGTTTTAAGATAAAAACAATGACTATATAAAACTGACGTACATTATTAAAAGGCAATATTTAAAGCCAAAAACACTTAAGTATAGAAATATTTAAGAGGAACAAACAAATATCACTATGCTAAATGGGCAAGGCAAGCAATTCTAAAACACAGTCAAAGCAGTGATGCATAATACAATCCATCTAAAAGATCGTGTTTAGGCAGCCAGGCACTGAGGAAAGCTTGCCTGAAGAGAAAAGGCTTCGTCTGCTTGCAGAAGGATAGTGGAGGTGGAAATGAGCTTCCCTTTGGGAAAAGCAGAATTGTTCCGGAGAGAACCAGCTCTGCAGGTTTTTCCTCCCTCAGGAAGTGTGGTAATAAAAATAAGGACGGTGAAAAAAGGGGGGGGGAGGGACTGCAAAACCATAGGCTTTTCATGCACCTTCCAGTGTTATCTGCATGTGTGTGTGCGCACGCACGCACACGCACGTGCACACACACACACACACACACACACACACACACACACGCATCAGATCTAGGAATCAGGAAAATGGTGTCGGAGGAAAGGCCCTGCCTGGTTCTACTCTCCCCCCACCCCCTTGGGCTGAGGGAATGTCTCCCAGCAGGAGAGTTTGGAGACCCGCCATCATCCAAAGAGCATCCCCAGGCAAAGAGTGCTTGCCTGCCACAAGGCAACCAGTGACCTTCCCCGGGAGAAAGAGGCCTCCCTCCTGCAGTCCTGGAAGCAACAGGGGGTCTTCTGAAAGACTGGGGGCAGCCCTCAGGCTTCCGCCCTCTGCCCATGGTCTCCCCCACATTGACAGGGATGCCCTTAGTCTGCCATGGCCTGACCCAGACTGAAGGCTGCAGTTCTGTCTTTCATGACCTTCTCTCTCTCTCCTTTCCTCCCTCCCTCCCTCCCTCCCTCCCTCTCCCTCCCCTCCCCAGACTGCTGTCCCCTGGATTGGACATTATTTGGGTGCAAATGCCTGTGGGTCTCATCAGAGCAGAAAACCTGGAGAGAGAGCAAGGAAGACTGTGAAAAGAAGGAATCACAGCTGCTGATTCTGAAATATCCCTTCAATACTGAGAGACTCCTGGAGATTTTGGTGAGATGGGACGGGGGGGGGAGGGAGGGGAGGCAGAAGAGCTAAGGGCTCATCAGCCTTGTGGGAGACAAGTGCACCTCTCTTTCCTCCAGCAGAGAAAGCACAAGGGAAGCACCAATCCCAAGGGTTTGTATTATCACAGCCCAGAGGGATGCAGGCGATCATTCCAGGTCTCTGCGTCATCTCAAGGCAGACCCTCCTATGCTGGTTGTCTCTGTGCCACCCGCTGTCCTGGGGCTACATTCCGGGCTCAGTGGCTTCCTGTATAGAAACAGGGCTGGCAGCCAGCAGGAGCCCATACAGGCCAACCAAGCTGTGTGAGTCTGAGTGTGAATGTGTGTGTGTATGTGTGTGTGTGTGTTGGAGGGGGGGAGGGAAGACACAATTCCCTAGCCTTCACATGCCTTGCCAGCCACAGTGAAGGAAGAGCAGCCTCCATTGCCATTTCCAAAGAAGTAGCCCTCTTGGTCTGTCTCAGCATGTGGTCAAAAGAAAAGGTAAAAGGAAAAGGGGTGGGTGGGGAGGAAGCAGAGCAAAAGGCAAAAATATGGTGGCACCATATTATTTCAGGGTGAGCTGAGTAGTTATGGATCAAATGTCACTTCTCCAGACAGAAGAATTGCACTTATGTTTTCCCTAAATAATTAGTCCTACGCCACAGTGACAGTCATGCTCAGGTGATGATGCAGAAAACAGACAAAGTGACAAGCGGATCCTGAACCCAGGACAGCAGCTGTCGGACTGCTAATTGCTCTGTTTAGCAGGTCCTGGTGAAAGCAAAGAGCTTGGCCGTCACAGGAGAGCCGGGAGGTGATTCAGGGACTGAGATTGGAGTCTCTCAGGAAAGATACCCATAAGATATTTGACAAAGCTGGGATGTTAATCTCTGTCATTTGCTGAGAAGCCTTGATCCCTCCTGAGGTCATAAAAACGCACTGGAAGTTGTTTGTTTTCTGCAATAGTCACCTTGAGATCTACTGCAGAGTGTGGGGGGGGGAGGGAGGCTGAAGTGTTCTGAAAGATATTTCTCAGGCGCTGCCACCCTTCCTGATAATACCAGATTGGTGCTCAGTTTACTCTGCAAGATCGCTTTGACCCCTGCTTTCTCCTTTCGTGCTAAGCCCCGCAGGGCTTAGCAAAAGGAGGGGGGAAAGGATCAAAGCAATCCCGCAACTGCACAATCATTTTGATCCCTTTCCCCCTTATACAGCTACGGGATTGCTTTGATTCTTTCCCCCTTCCTTTTGTTAAGCCCCATGGGATTTAGCAAGCAGAAGGGAAAGCAGGGATCAAAGCAAACCTGCAGCGCTTTGATACCTGCTTTCCTTTTGCTAAGGATTAGCAAGTGGAGAGGAAAGCAGGAATCAAAGCCCTGCAGGGACAATTTGATCCTTGCTTTCCCCTCCACTTTTTTGTATTCTCCCCAGCTTACTTCTGTGTATAAGACAACCCTCAATTTTACACAGAAAAATGCGGTATTTCTTTTTTAATTGGTGCTAACTGATGCCACCCTTTCAAACAATCACTGATGCATTAGCAACAGTTTTGAAAAAAAGAAAACTTCCTCTCCCTTCTCCTCCTCTAGGGACTGGGGAGGAAGCTTTTCCCTTTCTCAAGTTTGTTCAGTGGCATAAGCAAAAGGACAGGTTCAGCCATGTGCCTTGATTTGATTCCCGCAGTCTCAACCACTGGAAGCAAATCAAAACAGAGCTATCCAACCCAGACCAAAATAACAGTAACCCTGACAGGGACCCAGAAAGGTACAGCTAGGCATCAATCAGGGACGAGCTGGTTCGCAATGGTATATGCATTGTACGGTCACCAAGAAATGGAGTGAACAAGCCCATCCCCGACTTGGACCAAACCACAGGATAAACACCCACTGAGTGCCTTCTGACCTGAGAGTCTCATCTTCCAGTACTATCTCTTATTTCATTTTAGACTGGTTCATCATGATGGGGCTTTCACGATACAAAACATTCAGAAATGATTTGCCCTTGCATTCTACTGTGCAATACTAACAAGAGTCAGCTTAAATGGCATTGCTGTTGTCTGTGAAAGATCCTCAGCGAGTGTCACTTCCTACTACACTTGCTGCCCAGTAGGTCCCGTCCAGGAGTTTCTCCACCACCACTCCATCACCACTGGAACTATCTCTTCTTTTCTGCTGATGCAGCTGTTTTACTCCTGAGGCGAGTGGATAAATCTTGGCTTGGGTTCTCTGTCGTGACCATTTCATCTCGCATGGTTTAGCTTCTTGGACAGTATTTCTCTCAGATTCCCTGACACTTCCAACCCCCTCACCACATAAAGGGGGACATTCAAGAGTTCGTACTACTGCTAGTTTCTTTGTTCTTTAATTGATTTCACACACTCTATCTCTTTCAATCTCTCTTTCTCTTTCCTTTTCATCCCCCCTCTGCCCCCACTTGATTTTGCCAATAGCTTAAAAGGGTTAAGAGGGTTCACCTCCCAGCCGTGCCCTGAAGGGACCCCGTTGGTGCACTTCCTGGTGGGACCTTTCCTGCCTTTTCTCAAAGCGACAGGAAGGACCATCTCCATGGTGGGCCATGGAGCTTCGAGGAGGTGTGCATTCCCCTTATATCTGATTATCAAAAACAGGGAAGCAGTGGGGGCATCATGTAAAATCAACTGGGAAAGTCCTGCCATTTCAGTTCGGACCTAAGGTTAGGCTTCTGTCTTCCGAGATGGACACGAAGAGAGGGCTGGTAAGAAAGGCAACCCACAGCCCTCAGGAGCAGAGCTCACACCAACACCCCCAGGGGCGCCCCTTGTCCTGCTCCCTGAGCCTGTGAGCCATCTTCCTTGGGTCTTCCCACCATAGGGAGGTGCGAAGGGCTAGGGTTTTGTTCTGCTCTGCAAATGCATATGCCATTTATCTGAATAATAATCATGCCCGGAGGAAGCAGAGCCCCCCTGGAAAGACAACCCTCACAGCTCGCTCCTTTCCAGAGCAGGAGGAACCTGAGTCGTGGGGCTGGGGATCAAGACCCAGGGCAGCCGAGGAAGTATTTATTCAGTTTGTTCTCCTTTTTTTGCTCTTAGCCTTCTGTAGAACGGACCCACCACTTCTGGATTGGACTTCAAAAAAGAGAGTATGATTGGTTTTGGGTTGATCACGTGTGGGCTAGCTGGTAAGTGGAGGTGAGGCGGTCCCTTTTCTGCTCCCCAGTCACATCCTTTTGGGTTCGGTCAAGCCCAGGAATCGCCCCTGCCTCCCGACTCCCAAAAGCCCCCACTAGAGCCTATGACCTCCTGCTGCCGCCACTGCCGTTGACTGGCACAGGGTTCTGCCTTCATCCTTCCGCCTCATGTGCCCAGGTGGCAACCTGCCGTGCTCTCGGGAAAGGGCCTCAGGCGGGCGGGCTCACATTTGTGTCGGTTCCCAGCACGGCTCCAGCCAGCCAGCCACGTGCTGTGGGGCCCTCGGGCCTTCCACCAGCAGGCTTGCCCTGCCGTGAGTACTGGGCAATCCAGTGAAAGGGAGGCCCTTTGCCAGAGCGTAACTGGCCAGCCCCTAGCAGGGTCAAGCTGAGGGAGAAACATGAGGGAGGTGGACCAAATCCGGCACAGGATGGAGGGAGCGGGAAGGCAGGGAGACATTGGAACCCATTGGAGCTGTCGTATGAAGCTGAGGAGACTCATCATAGGGAATCTAAGGAGATTTGTTATTCTGGAATGTACATGACTGAATGATGTAGCAGCTCATTCAAAAGGAGCAAGATGGACAGAAAGAGAAGAGTATGATAGCCGCCTAGAGTGGTCGAAATGACTAGATAGGAGGGATATAAATACAATAAATAAATAAAATAAAATAAATAAAGAGGAGGAACATTTTATGGGAAGAGGGTGTCCACATGCAGGGAGATCTGTGGCATAGAGCACAAAAGGCTGGTGGAGAGCACCAGAGTGAAAAATCAAAGTAGAGCGGATCAGCAGGGCCCTCAAGCCAGGAAAAGGCCCTCCCCAAAAAGCAGAGGCAGGCTTTTGGTTTGGGGCAAGGCCAGGAGGGGAGCTGCCCGCCTCACCTCCTGAGAGGCCAGGATGCTCCTTAGCCTCTTCCGGCCAAGATGTGTGAGTCTGTATGTCAGCTGTTGCTTTCTCTTCCACAAAGTCACGACTCCTCTTGTTGTTCTCCTGTGTGGCCTCCTCTCTAGTGACTGGGCAACCCTGTGGCTTTGTGGCCTTCTGTTATCAACAGTCTTCCTGGGCTCTTGTAAAGTGAAGCCTTTATGGAGTCAATCCATCTTGTACAGTATATGGTCTTCCTCTTTTCCTGTGGCCTCCACTTTTCCCTACCCTTATTGTCTTTTTCTAGTGAGTCTTGCCTTCTCATGAGGTGCCCAAAGCACAACAGTCGGCATCAGCTTTGTCCTCTTTAATTTGAGAGAGACAACTACCCTTAATGGAAGACATGTCTGTGCTGTACACTAGATCATATTCAAATCCTCTTTTCTTTCTTTCTTACTTTTCCTTTCCTTTCCTTTCTCCCCTACATTCAACACCACTTTTTACAGCTTCTTTTCATACTTCTGCCTTGCCAGGACCGAGACGCCTAAGCAATGCATGACTGGCCGTGATGGTAATTGTGCACGAATGAGCCGAGGGACTTGGGAGGGGTGTCATTGTTCTACACGTCACCGATACATCTGTGAGAAGGCAGCTGGGGCTGCACAAGCAGACCACACTTTCCCTTGGTGTTGAACCCAAAGATCAGAAGGTCCCAGTGAGTACCGAAGGCTTCAAGAGGGAGGGAAAACCTTTTGGGAAGGGCCTGAGGGGGGGGGGAGATGCAAGGAGAGTTGAGCACGGAGGAAAAGGAGACGGTGGACGTGAGCTTACCTCCGATGAGCTTACCCCCTTTGCCTCTCTTTTGCCTTGCAGCTTCCCTCTGGCCCAGCCTCCCGCTTCCCCCCTGGGGCCACCCGGTCCAGAGGCTCCCAGGGCTACCTGCTTCTTCCCACTGCTACGACCAGCCCCGCTGGGGGAGCCGCCATCCTGAGCCCCTCCCGCGAAAGGCCACTCCTGCCTTCCCCCACCAGCCCCCCTGAGCTCTCCCAGCAGGAAGGGCTGCCAGAGAGAAGTGACGGGGCAGCAACAGCACGGGCTCCCTGTTTGTTTCTGGGCCACGTTCAAGCTGCCCGTGTTGACCTCTGAAGCGCTTAACAGGCCAGCATCGTGCTACTTGTCTGAGCATCTCTCCTTCAAGAAGAATCCCTTGCAACCAGCCAGGAAGTGATGGTTCTCCCCCCCCCCCTCCAAGGGAGGCCTGGAAAAAATGTCTGCTCAAAACTGGGCCTTCTCTGTGGAGGCGGCATCACAAGGGAACTCTCTCTGAGGCCACGGGTCCCTTCCCTCCGTGGCTTTAAGAAACAAGTCGAAACATGGCTCTTTACGCAGGGCTTTAATTAGCCTTAACCTGGATTATAAAATATGTATACTTTGTATCAGGGTGCTTATTCCCTGAAAGTTTGGTGGGCAAAGTTGCATCTGTTTGCTTGCTTTCAGCTGAAAATAAACAAACGTATAGTGTGCATGTGTGTTTCCTTTTTTCGGTAATAGTTGTTTTACATTTAGAGATTTAGTACCTTATGAGAGATTTTTTATTTGTATATTTTTGCTACTTTGTTATATGCTTATATTATAATGTTATGGTTCTGTTAGCTGCCCATAGTAGTGACCTGGCCACTAGATGGGCAGGATAAAAATAAAATAAAATACAGATATAAGGAGCTTCAATGTATTCATTTTTATTTTATTTTTTATTTTATTTTTTTTATTTTTGTTTCTAGAGAGATTTCCTGCTGGATTTCATCAACTACAACCCACTTGTTTCTCTTTCTGGCAGCCCACAGTACTCACAAGCTCTCCTCCAGCACCATATTTTGAACAAATCATAGTTTTTTAGCTCTCTTCACTGTCCAGCTTTCACATCCGCACATACTAAATGGCAACAGCATTGAAAGAGATGACCGTGGCCCTGGTCATTTAGAGACACATCCTTACACTTAAGGATCTCGTCTAGTTCCTTCATTGCTGCCCTTTTAAGTCTGCGTCTTATCCTTGTTCCTTGACAAGAGATTCCATTGGGATGGATGGTTGAACCAAGGTCTACAAAAAGGTCTCTATTTCAATTTCTTCATTGTTAGCATTAAAGCTGTGTTGTTCTTCTGTAGTCAGGATTCTGGTCTTTTTCATGTTCACCTGCAGGCCTGCTTCGGCACTTCCTTCTTTCACGTTCCCTAACAGCCGTTTCAGGTCACTGTTGCTTTCTGCCAGTGAGATGATGTCATCTGCATATCTTAAATTGCCAAGGGACAGGAAACCAGATTTAGGCTGAAGATCAGGAAAAACCTCTTAACTGTTAGAGCAGTATGACAATGGAACCCCTGACCTCGAGAGGTGTTGAGCGCTAAAGCGCTGGAGGCAGTCAAGAGAAGATTGGTCCACCCTCTGTCATCCTACCTTGAGCAAGGGGATGGACTTGATGGCCTTAGAGGCCCCTTCCAACTTCATGATTCTATGACTGAATGACATTTCTAAGATCTTTCTTTTAATATTTTTAGCTCATATATATCCTTTTTCTATTTTATCTATTACATTACAGCCCCTGAAGAAGGCTGAAAATATATTAGCCGAATCGTATTGGGCTTTTATCTTTGAATAAAATAATGATACCCATTTTAACATCCTGGGACTATTGTCTCTCCTTGCTAGACAGGAATCCAAACCAAAGCAGATCTGCCACGTGGTGGTCTAAATTTCTCTTGAATGCCTCCAGTGTTGGAGTCCTCACCACCTCCCACGATCATGGGTTCCATTGTCGTACTGCTCTAACAGTTAAGAAGTTTTTTTCTTGATATTCAGCCTAAATCTGGCTTCCTGTACCGTGAGCCTATTATGCGTCCTGCACCCAGGAAGGGAAGAAGAGAGAAGAACCTCTCTCTTCAGGCAAGCTTTCCCTGAGTGACAGGCAGCCTGGGTGGCGTTTTTAAAAGGATTGCTGCACTTCACTGCTTTGAATGTGTTTTGGGTATTGCTTTTCTTTTTTAATATATTCATTCGACCCTTTTTAGTAATTGTATACTCGCTATTGTTAGACTTAAATATTGTCTTTTAGTAATGTAAGCTACCATGGGCCCTTTTTAAGGAGAAAGGTAGGGTAAAAATTGCTTAAAATAAATAAGATAAATAAATAAATAAATATGAGATGGATTGACTGCATAAAATAAGCCACAGCTTAACAGGGCTGTTAATAACAAGACATTTTGGAGGTCCCTGATTTATAAGGTCAGAAGCAACTTGTTGGTGCATAACCACAATTGCCGTGAACACCAGGGAAATTTCAGCTGCCTCTCCGAGGCCTGCCCAGGATGGAAGAGAAGGCAAGATGTCCGAGGAGGGGCTCCATCTTCCAGCAGCTTTCCGTGGAAGGAGTTGGTTTTTAAGATGGCCAGGTTCTACCTTGTTTTGGGTTTCAACGGCCAATGCCAGCACTTTTAAACTGTGCCTGGAAAGAGGGAGGTGACCAAGACAGAATAGGAATGCTTGTCATTGCCTGGCCTGGTCTCTGGGAGGATGTGTTTGAGACCAGCTACAGCTTACGAGCAGTCTTTAAAGGGACTCCCACACAGGAAGCATGGGTGCATGTGTCTGGGGCACAAGGGACCACGGACCCTCCCGGTCCTGGAAAAGTCTGGAGCTGGTAGAGGAGTGGGTGGAAAGCCCTCCCAGTCATCGCAACCACCTGGACAGGCTGGGGAAGTACTGACGGCAGAGCAAGGAGAGCAAGCCTATCCAGCTCTACATCCACTTCTGAGCAGCAGCCCCCCCCCCGGTTCCATAGCAATGTTTGGGCAAAGGACGAGTGAGCAGAAGCAGCCTAGCTTTAGCCATTGGGCAACACAGCCCTGGAAAGAGGAGCGGCTGCTCTTAACAAGCTGCAGAGGCAAGCTGCTCAGCCAGTTTAGCCCAGGGAAAGTCCCCGAGAGGGAAAGGAGAGCTTTCACTTCTCGGTGCCAAGTGCCTGCCTGGGTGGGGCAGGGGGCTTGGCTTCGCGCTTTGCTGGGCCCATCTGCTCAGGGGCAAGTGGCCGGTGGCCATCGCTGCTTGGCCAGTTTCATCTTGGCTGTGGAGAGCGCACAGGGCCCTGGTAGGGAAAGCGTGGCCTCCTCTCACGAAGCTCCAGGGGTGCCTCAGTGGCTCTGCAGGTTCTCCCGACTGTGGGATCCCTCAAGGTGCTGAGCTGGCCTTTTGCAGAGAAAGAACTACTGTACGAGGAAGGTGCCCAGGCAGGGCCGAGCCCCCACTTGCCCAGCAGCCTTCCAGAGACCAGATGGCTGCAAGAGGGGCAGTGGGCCTAGGAGGAACCCAGGCTCCAGTCAAGAAGGCGCCCCCCCTCCCAGGAGATCAGAGGGTGCAGGAGGTGGGGGGGCTGTCTAGTGTTCACTCAGTGGACCCTGCCAGACAAGGATGCGGGAGAGGAAGGACTTTCTGGCTAGGAACCAGGTGGGTCTTTTCAGCCCGGTCTTTTCAATCATCCTCTTCCTGAAGCAGACACCACCGCTTTTAAGTTGGGGGAGGGACATTTGGCTCACAGAAGGTGGCCGTCTTCAGGGTGCCCCTCCCTGGGTGCCTTGAGGTCACCTGGGATCCCGAGGGGACCCGTGTGCTCCTCTTCCTCCCTTGAGGCCAGCAGGGGCCCTTCCTTGTCTTCTCCACCTTCTCCAAGGAGGCCAGGAGCGCAGGAAGGAGCAGGGGTGGGGGTGGGAGTGGGGGTGGGGGTGGGGGTGCTGGCCCACGGGTTGCCTGGCTTGGTCTCAAAGGTGATGTGGATCAAACCGAACAACCAGGCCAGCCTCGGCTGCTAGCCAGCCTTCCTCCTCCTCGGGGCCTGCAGAAAGTGACGGCCCTCAGAGAGCTCTCTGCCAGATCAGATCCCTCCGTGGAAACACCCTGGAGTCCCTTCGTTCCAAGTCAGACAGGCTGATAAGAAAGGAGAGCTAAGGTGCAGCAGGCAGGGCATCACACAGGGAGAGACAGGAAGAGGAAGCCAAGGGGCAGTTCTGCTTTGCAGCCGCAAGGCCGGCAGACGGACGTCCCAGAAAGTTCCTATTTAGTGTTCACTTCTCTGGCATGGCTCCATTGTTTTGTATGTCTCAGAGGAATGCCTCCCATTCATATGAGATGAACAAAGAGTGCTTACAACGATCTGAACAGGTAGGCCAGTTCTAGTATTGGGCCAGGGCTTGTACCGTCACCTCCTGATTGATGCATACTTTTTCTTCCATCTCACCCAAGGGTGTGTTGCAGGTGACCGGGTGCAATACAGCTGGGGGGGCGGGGGCTTCCTGCTTCCCTGCCTCACTTAGATGGAATTGGGATTTCTATCATCCTTCCTCCCACAAGGCATGTCTCCAGTAAACGGAGCTCCCTTTTCGTCCTAGAAGAAAAAGGCTGGCCAGAATTTCTTTCCAAAGGGTGAAGCGAGCTTTGATGGCCCTTCCGGCAGGCTGGTCTTTCGGGCTAAACCCACAAGGCAACTCGGCGGCTGCTTGGGCTCCCTCCTGGGTTGAAGCCTTGCCCTCCGGCCATCCACGGGCAATGCCAGAGCTCTCCTCCCCTGCTGCTGTGGGAAGCCCAGCCTTGCGTTTTTGATCAATTTTTCCTTCTTTGCCTCCAGGCCACGTTCCACACTGTCCCCAAGCAGCCTTGCTTGTCCATGGGCACCATCGAGAAAACCCCGTTGTCCTTGGCTAGTTGTGGTCACCCTCAGCCCATCTCTCGCCTTCTCAGCTGCCCTCCCTGGAGTCCTGCCTCACTCACCTCCCTCTACCCTGAACATTTCCACCAGATAAGACTCAGGGTTGCTCAGCCTTCCTGCTTCCAGAGGAGCCCTTCCTCCTTCTCTTCAGAGCTCCTCAGGGCCCCTCCCACAAGTCTTTCTCCCAGGACACACGGGGGGGGGGCTGAAGCCAACCCCCCACACAGGGGTGTCCATCAAACACCCCCACACACACACATGTGTTTCTCTTGCAGTATGGAACCAGCCCTCCAGGCCCTGCTGGGCACCTGCCACTTTCTCAGACCCGAGATCCCCGTGAGCAACCACTTCTGCCCCTTACCACTCATTCCTTGGGAGGGAAATGATCCATGGGGATGGGGATGGGGGGGGTCATCATCATCTCTCTCTCTCTCTCTCTCTCTCTCTCTCTCTCTCTCTCTCTCTCTCTCTCTGTAAATATCCGTTAGGTGTTGGGTGCTGTTAATTTTGATATAGAACCTGACCTGCTCCTGGAGCTCAAGGCTCAGGCATTAGCCTTCCTTAATGCAAATCTGAGGAGCTTCTCGAAACTGGGCTGAGCCCACTGGGCGCTGCTCTCCTCTTTGAAGAAGCAGGGCGGCGGGTGAGGAGACTGGCTCGTCTTGCGTCTCTTTCTGTTTGTGAATCCTGCGCAATCGTTCTTTGCTTGAACGGGGATGGCACAAATAAACAGCTGAGAAACTCAGGGTGAGCGTTCATGGGCCCCCAAGGCTTCCATTTTCTCATGGTGGACCGGCCTCTTCTCTGTCGACTGGCTGGTCTCCCGCAGCTCCGACGAGCTTAGCTTCTCCAAACCCCACACCAGAGAGCGAGGCCCTGGCACAGAGCATCGTCTCCAAGGAAGGGACCCAGGCAGGATCACACCCAGGGTCAGCAGCACCAGGCCTAGACAGCGGGACGACATCATGCTGGCCCCTTTATACTGCTTCATACCGAGAGAGAGAGAGAGAGAGAGAGAGGGAGAGGGAGAGGGAGAGGGAGAGGGAGAGGGAGAGGGAGAGGTTCTAGACTCATGGCTTCCCGGACCAGTGGCCTCCTCCTGGCGGCGCAGCCAGTTTGGGATCACCCTATCTAACGCCCAACTCCCGCCTTGATCCTTTTGGAAGCCTCGCTTCTTCCTCGGGTCCTTCAATAACCTGCCTCTGCATCTCGCAGGCTCGCTGTCTGTCTGTCTGTCTCCACGGCACTTGAGCCACGGGCCGGCGGCGGGGGCGGGGGTTTCCCTTTTCTGTGCCCAGCAGACCAGACACTTTCTGCGGGCTTTCCGGGACCGAGGCTCGGGGGAGGCACTTCTGCTTTCCATCGCCGGCTCAATCGGAGGCTTCTGGGCGGGACGTGCTGCACCTGGTGAACCTCCGCCCGGCGGGCGCCTTCTCCTCTTTCGCCTGCTGGTCCTGAGCGGGTCCTCCCAGGGCCAGGATGTCCCAGGAGGGGGTGACCTACGCCGACCTGCGGTTCGTGAGGAGCCCTCCGGAGAAGAGCAGCCCCCCGAGAGGTAGGGATCCGTGCCTCCCCTCGCCCCGCGCCCCCCTCTTCTCCCCCTGATCTCTGCCTCGCCCGCTCTTCCCGCAGAGCCCGGGGGCGGCGGCGGCGGCGAGGGCGACGGGGAGCTGACCTACGAGAACGTCGAGGGCCCCCAACTCCGCCGAGGAGAGAAGCGGTTGGAGGCGGCGGCGAGGAGGAGCAGCAGCTCCGGGCGGGCGCCGAGTGAGTAACCTCGGGGGATGACCCTCCTCCGCCCCGGCGAGGGCCGCCTCTCCTCTTCGTAGCCCTGCGGGGCAACTCCGGGCTTTGGAGGAAAAGGTCTGGAGGTCGGTTCCCCAGGAGGGCAGCGCCGGTAAGTTCCCGCGGTCCTCTGTCCTCAGGAAGCCACTGTGACTTCCAGTCACCCGACACGGAGGTTTCTGCAAGATGTGCGGCGAAAACAAAACCACAATTTTAAGAAATAAGACATCTCAAAAACGAAGTGCGACATTTTAATGGCAGCTTTTCCTGGACCCCGCCGCTTCCTGCCTCATTCTTATGTCTGACCAAGTGGACTGATCCAGGAAAGCTCACATTAAAATATAGCACTTCGTTTTTGAGATGTCACAATGTTTGCCTCTTCTTCATATTTTAATTTTTCTTCCGTTTTGTTTTGTTACGAGATGCTCACCCAGACTAACAGGGATGCCTCTTCTGAGAAACTGATTTCGTTCAGGCCTTCAAGGACTCTTCTATAATTGAGGCCCGACTGTGAGTTCCCAGGGCTGAGTGGGGGTTTGAACCCAGGTATCTGGAGCCCTAGTCGTGACAGCTGCCCCCTCCATCACCTCATCCTGCTCAGGAATTGTCTAGCCATCACTTATTTCAGTCCCTTCCTAATCTGCTTTTTTGGGAGGTCAGCTCTTGGCCAACCACCACAGATGGGGGAAATGAAACCAAAATGATCAAGGACCAGTTCTATGATATTATTTTGAAAATATATTGCAGGCTTCAGCTTGGCACGTAAACACATTCAACCTTTAAATCCATATTATTTCTCCATCCCAGTGTGTATAGGTGTTGTTCTTAAATATATATATATTCCGGCCAGGCAGGGCTTGGCATCTCTCCCACCCAGCTTCCCAGCTAACCTCCGTGAGTTTCTCTTGCAGGGTTGGGCCCTTGGACCTGGCCCCTGGCCCTGACCCTGATGGGTGCCTGCCTCTTCCTCCTGGCTAGCACCATAGGAGTTGGGATCCGATGTGAGTGGTCGCAGGTGCCTCCTGCTCAAACGCAGTCCTGGGGGAGGGGGAGGGGGGCAAATGGCCGAGAGGGCAGAGGGTGCAAACGCCTCCCAGATGTAGCCTGCTTGTCCCCTGGGGGGAGATTATGGAACGTTTCTGTGCAGTTTAATACTGAGGACCACCTGGATTGAGGGAAAGGGGGGAGGGCAGGGTCTCCACCCCCCCCCACTCACCCACCATACCACCTGCTCAAAAGTCCCAGGGATGAGGGGACTGCCTGGTGGTGGAGCAGCTGCTTTCAAAATGATCTGGATAGGCTGGGTTGAAAACGACAGAATGAAACTCAACAGGGATAAGTGCAAAGTACTGCACCTCAGAAAAAAGAAATCAAATGCACAGGTACAGGACTGGGGTGCTTAGCTTAGCAACACTACAAGCAAGAAGGATCTTGGAATCGTCGTAGATCACAGTATGAGTCAACAGTCTGATATAGCTCCAGAAAAGGTAAATGCTATTTTAGGCTGCCTTAACAGAAGTATAGTTTCCAAATCCCGCAAGGTGCTAGTCCCCCTCTCTATTCAGCACTGGTTAGGACTAAATTTGGGTATTGTGTCCATTTCTGGACACCACATTTCAAGAAGGATGCTGACAAACTGGAACCAGTTCAGAGGAGGGCAACAAGGATGAGCAGTGGGCTGGAAGCCAAGCCCTGTGAGGAAAGGCTGAAAGAATTGGGCACACTTAGCTTTGAAAAAAGAAGACAGAGGGGAGATAGGAGAGCACTTTTCAAAGACTTGAAAGGCTGTCCTTCAGAGGAGGGGCAGCATCTGTTCTCGACCGTCCCCAAGTGCAGAACAGACAACAATGGGCTCGAGTTATAGGAAGCCAAAATTCAGTTGAATATCAGGAAAAACCTCCCTAACTGTTAGAGCAGTACGAGAGTGGAACCAGTGACCTCCGTGAGTGCTCCAATCCTGGGGGAGGTGATCAAGAGAAATGTAGACAACCCCCCCTGGCAGATCTGCTTTGATCTGGACTCCTGCCTTGAAGTGGTGGATGGACTGGATGGCCTTTGAGGCCCCTTCCAACTCCATGATTCTAGGACAGCTGTCCGAGAGGCCAGCCTCATCCCCAGGCAAGAGTCCTGTACAGCTGAAATGGGGGAGAGAGGTGACAGAGGCCAGCTGGTGCTGTGCTGGGGGGGGCGGGGGGCCACAGGGTGAATGTCAGGGGCAGGGGGGCTGCCTCAAAGGGCCCTCTTTTTGCAGCCCTCTTCTTGCTGCCGGGAGCCCTTGCGTCCCCTTTCTCACGCCAGCCCTGCCTCTTCTCTGCAGACTGGCAGGTTTCACAGCAGCTCCAGCAGGCCTCCCGCGACCGTGCGGCAGAGAGGGAGGTCCTGGCACAGAAGATCCGCGCCAAGGAGCACCAGCTGGAGGAGGCCACGGGGGAACTCAGCTCCCACAGGCTGACCCTTCAGGGCTGTGAGGCGTCTGGAAACAGGATGCAGGCGCGGCTGCAGGAGCTGGAGCAGGCGCTGAGCGGAGCCAACGACAGCCTGGCTCTCCTCCGGGAGGAGAAGAGCCGAACGGAAGAGGAGTTGCTCCAGGCCAGATCCTGCCAGCAGGCGGGTAGGCCCTCTTTCTCTTGAGCCTCATTTTCTGCCTCTGAAGCAAAGGTCTTCCATGAATTAAGAAACCCCAGGCTAGCCTGCATGATTTGCCTCCAGGGCGAGGGGGTCAAGGTAGGGCCGGAGTGAAACAGCAGGGCTCTGCTGCCCTTCCTCTAGGTCTTCTTCAACGAATCTGACTTCTGGATGTTTATATTCCCCATCTGGGTGCATCTCTGATGAAGGGGGCTGGAGTCCCTGAAAGCTTGCGTGAAAAGCCGCTTGTCACTTTATGTGGTTGTGCTTGCTATCAAGTCACCTCCCACCCGAGAAATAAGTGACCCCCAAAATGTCAGATCAAGCTATGGGGTGGGTGAGGTGCCCAGAACAGGCTTGGGAGCTCCTCTTGGCCCGCTGCTGCTTTAGGAGCACAGTTCTCCTCTAGCCAATGTTGCTGCCACCACAGATGTACATGCACACACATGCACACTCGTGCACACACACACAGAGAAACCATCATGGCACCATCCTATGGAATCCTGGTGTTTACACAAACTAGTGTAGTGTAGATACCTGGAAAGAAAAGGAATACATTTTTAAAAAAACTCCACCAAATTAACCTTCCCATAACTTAATTTGTGGACCCCCTGTGCCTCCCAGGAGAAGGGTAAACCCATGGGGGCTGTGGGCGAGCTGCATGGCAGCCCCACCAAAAGGAGGGAATGGGGAAATTTATAGCTGAGGAGCCTCATGATACAGTGGTTAAACTGCAATACTGTAGCGAAGCCTCTGCTCGCAACCTGAGATCAATCCTGTGGGCTCAGCTATCCAACTCAAGGCTGACTCAGCCTTCCATCCTTCCGAGGTTGGCAAATGGAGGACCCAGCTTGTTGAGTGTGTGTGCACAATATGTAGCCTGTATAATTAATTTGTGAAACACCCCCCCCAAGAGTGTTTTAAGTGCTATGAGGCAGTATATAGGCAGTTCGCTTGCCTTTTGCTCTGCTCTAGGAGACATTGCTGTATGTTGGAACACAAAGTCGAGCACCCAGAAGTGGCCCTCAGCCTCCATGCGGAAGGACCAAAAGGAAAGCAGGCCCTTGGCGTACTCCATTATTGGGTGGCCATATGACCTCTTTTAGGGAGGATGGTTCTCCACCCTCCTTTCTGATGGTGCATAAGTGCCCCCTACCTCTCTGAGCTCCCTCTGTGGCCACCAAAATCCATGTCACCCATCAGATTTAAAAAGGGGCTTGGGGAAGGGAGTAGGAATTAAAAGGTGGACAAATTAAAATAAATTAAATGTACACGTCTGTCTTGGGGTCACACATTTTCTTTTGGGGAAAGTAGGTGTGTGCTGTTCCAAACTGGGAAGCCATTCGCTGGCATCATATTATGGGGCCACGGCTGAAATGGCGCTTTTACTCCGAGGTTCCTTCTGTCTGCATTCACACAGACTTTTGCCCCACGGACTGAGCAGCAATCCAGCAGAGTCTCTCATCCCCTGCTTTGTCACCCCCACCCTCTGATTCCTTGCCAGGCTGTTGTCCCGTTGGATGGAAGCTCTTCCGGTGGAAGTGCCTGTGGATTTCGTGGTACTGGAAGAGCTGGGAAGACAGCAAGAAAGACTGTGAAGGGAAGGAATCTCAGCTGCTGATTCTGAAAAAACCCTGGGATGCTGGAGAAATGTGGGATGCGGTGGTAAGAAAAAGTGGCAAGGTAAGAACGAAGGGCCAGAAAGGCCTGGGGGAGCCGGGGCTCCCCTGTCAAGCCTTAACAGCTGGAAGGCTCTGTGGGCTGCACCGTCTCTGCTTCTGCCACCAAAGAAGGGCGAAAGAAAGGAAAAGCCTGCTGGCTTCTCTCTGCAATGGACACTTTAGACCACGGAGCTGTAGGGGTCGTCCTGCGTACAAGCCTAGCGCTCTGTGCGTATTTAGAAAGAGGAGCCTGTCTCAAGGGGGGGCAGCACCAGACCTATTCCCTGAAACCTAAAAGGTCATCTTCCCCACCTTTTTTTCTATTGCTAAACTAACCATAAGTCATCCCTTCTGAAATGCAGACCTCTTGCCTTTTTGTTCTGCTGACCACGAAAAGGAGTAGATAGCCGGTACTTGTTTCAGCACAAGTGAAAAGTAAATCACAGATCTAGTTTTCATTTTCATGATCAACAAGCAGATTCATTGTTTTATTAAGCAACTCGTGGGACCTAAGGATCATCTCTTCAGTACAGTATTCAAAACTATTGTCATCAATCTACATCATGTTGACACAAAAAATATACTCATAGAATACAGCACATTAGCGATGGGTGTAAATTAGAAAAATTGTCATTTATTTTGACTTGTGATTCATCAAAGTGGATGGATCACAAATTATGAATTTTTTCTGATGAATCAACAAATCAATTTGTTAATTGGGTTTTGACTCTAAAATCCTATAAAATGCCCTCCCCCAAGGACCTAGAGGCATAAAATTAGCAGGGAAGAGTCAGTAGAAGCTTCTCTTTGATTTTAGTGTCCCTAAGTGTGTAGTGTGAACTTTCCTGGGCGGGGTATGTGTGCGTGTGTGTATTTTGTGGGTATATAACTTGGACATCTGAAACCCAATCTTCACCAAACTGGGAGGGTCACAGGAAGCTTCCCTGTAATTTTGGCATCTTTAGGTGCCTTGGGAGCAATTTTTATAGTCAAATAAATCAATGAACCAAAAATCACTAAAAAAATTCATTGGTTCATATTTGTGGGGGGCATTGATTCGTACAAATACAAATCGATGAATTATCAATTTTTGAATGAATTTGTTGATTCATTTTTTAATTCATGCCCATCTCTATAGCACATGCATTACATGTCCACATACTTTGAGAAAGAGAGAGAGAGATGTATTGTGTAGCCCAAACCCTTCCTCAGTGGTATCATTTCCTGTATGAGAAGACTTGTTCTCTGCTAAACTTCCGCACCCTCTGCAGCCTGAAGAGGGGGGGGGTTCTGGATGAGGAAGAAAAAACCACAAATAGTGCCTTTGCAACTTCTGGTATTCACCACGTCTGCAAACCTGTAGTTGCTCGATCAGTGACGTTAAACATTTCCTTTTTTATGCTAGCGCTCTCTGCAATCTGATGGAGCCTGGATTGGGCTTCGGAAAACATCCCGGCAGCCTTTGTTTTGGGTTGATGGCTCTCCCTATGAAGGGTAAGTGCTGGAGAGACCCCCCCTTTAATCTTCTCCAAAGCAAGGGGTCGTAGTGTGGAGGGCCCCCCCATGGGCCGTGGCCGCAGGTGCAAAATCTTTAGGGGGTGCAAAGGGGCCCAAGCCTCTGTGGAGGCTCTGACCTTCTCCTTGGCGGGGGGGGGGCAGCTATCTTCAGAGGCAGGAGGCCAGGCATCCCTTCTGGGAGCCAAGGGCCTGCTGCCTCCCCCTCCCACTCACTTGTCACTCAGCAGGGGCCACTCAAGAAGGGAAGCCTCAGAAGCAGGTGGGGGGGTTGGAGGGGGCCGAGGGTCTTAGAGGGAATGGAGGGTTGTGTGTGTGGGGGGGTCAGGCCTGCCCAGCTTCCCTTCCAGGCTTGCCCTCTGCAGAGGCAGCATAGCAGCAGTTGCTGATCAGGTCCTGCAGGGGGAGGGGGGCCTTGGAAAAAGACAGGGGGGGTCACAGAGGGGGACGGGGGGGACGGGGGGGTCAAACCCGCTTGGCTTCCCTTCCAGGCTCAATGTCTGTGCAGACGTGGCAGGTAGCATGGCAGCAGGAGCGGGGGGGGGGTTGCTTTGCCCTGGGTGCTGGCCACCCCCAATACGCTACTGCTCTGAAGTGCCTCATCCCACCAGTTCTTCCGTCTGCAGGATCTTTAGCCTTCTCCCTGAAGTGTCCCTGGAGTGCCACAGCCTGTGTTCCTCATAGTGTGGCTTCAGCTGGTGCCACGTGGCCTCTCGGCAACAGAGTGACTTCTGCTGGTTGTGTTGCGTTAGGGTACTTGGGGGACTCATTATTCACCCCTGCCCTAACGTAGCAACTGCCTTTGCTGTACAGTAACAAAACTGGAACGTCTGTAAAGGGCATTAAAGCGAAGCGTTGCTTATGTCTTCCAATGTGCCCCAGATATCAGTGCGTCTTTTTTGCAGTGGGGCAGGAGGAGACACGAACACAAAAGAGGGTCCGCTCCATAGCTTCAACATTTTGGGAAGTTTCACATCGTGAGTTGCAACAGACTAATGTAGCTTGGTTACTCCTCTAATTATGAGGTTTCTGTTTTCTTTCCAGGACTAAACAACTACCCAGTTATTATAACGGCTATTGTGTAAAAATTAGAGACCGGGATCTGAGTTTTGGTGGCTGTTCTGCAACCCTTCAATATATCTGTGAGAAGGCAGCCAGCCCTGGACTCCCAGCGCAGGCGCCTAGTCCATAAACACCAAGGCCTGAGGTGTCTGGGTAAGTTAATGCGCTGGCTAGGAAAGTGCCCACTAACTAAAGCACATCTCTTTTTTGAAAAAAAGAAATTAAAAATTCCATGATTTTGGTGGTTTCCTTCTGCCACCAGGGCTCAAGGAGCAGCGCTTTGGCCCACCTGCCTTTACCTGCCCGCCTGTCATACAGAGACCTTTGGGTAGTGTGGGCAGCATAATAAATAAATAAATAAATAAATAAATAAATAAATAAATAAATAAATAAATAAATAAATAAATGAATAAATGAATAAATGAATGAATGAATGAATGAATGAATGAATGAATGAATGAATAAAAGAAAGAAAGAAAGAAAGAAAGAAAGAAAAGAAAGAAAGAAAGAAAGAAAGAAAGAAAGAAAGAAAGAAAGAAAGAAAGAAAGAAAGAAAGAAAGAAAGAAAGAAAGAAAGAAAGAAAGAAAGAAAGAAAGAAAGAAAGAAAGAAAGAAAGAAAGGAGGGCTCACCTTGTTGTGATAGGCATGATTCTGCACCTCTGGTCATCCCCTGTGTGGCGGGACAGACTGCCAGGAACCCTTTGCCAGGCTTTGAAAGCTCCGTGGACCAGTAGTCTGGGTGGAGTCAAAGGCCCATCCCATCCTTCCTTCCCTTCACACAGCTCCTGCGTGTCAACCATTTAATCCCTGTGTGTCCGTGACACTCATTTCTAATGCCTCCACTTTGATGCTTAGAGGGGGCAACCCTAAGAAGCCCCCATGAGCCCCCAGGCTTTGAGGGTGAGTCATGGGCAGCCCCCTAAAGGAGCCAATCTGTGGACATCTTTCGAGAGGCCCCTGGGGAAAGGCAGGGGCCACTATCCTATGGCTGCTAGTCCCAAACAAGAGGAGACTCTGGAAACAGCTGCTGCATGCAAAGTCAACGCGGATGTCCATCCCATTGAGTCAGCAGGTCTAAACCTAATGGAGACCAGCAATAGGATGCTGGCCAGAGGGAAGGAGCCCCGAGGGGCCATCTGCCACATGTGAGGGAAAGGCAGCTGGGGAGGGGGGAGAGAATCAACTCCCCCACCTCTCTCTCTCTCTCTCTCTCTCTCTCTCTCTCTCTGTGCTTTTCTCTTGCAGCTTCAGTGGCTCGGAGGGCTGATTCTGCACAACACCACCTTGGACCCTCCCTTGCCATCTGCCTCTTTCCTTGCCCACAACCAGGTCTGGAGGCCATGAGCCGGAGGTGGTGGTGGTGGAGGGGGGGCACCTGTCCTTCCTTTTCCTACGACACCATTTGCATCCCCTCCCCGAGACGCCCTGCGCCCACCTCCATGGAGCACCTCCTGGCCCCTGCAAACAGCAAGAGGGCTCCCCGCAGAGCTGAAGCCGGGACCCTGTTGAGCAAGGACGGCCGTGGGGCAGGGTGTCCAGAAGCAGCTCATTTTGCACCAGAGAAACCTCAGCGCTTGGCGTTTCAGCGTGAGCTTCGCCAACTCTGTGTTGCTGCTTGGGGAAGGATCCCTGCCCTCCCCCCCCCCCGCCACGGCCCCTCTGGACTGTTCCAATAACGACTGCAGGATGCCTTCAGGGGAGCGAGAGACCAAGTCCTGCGATGGGAAGACATTCACCTGCAGGGCCTCCTGTGCTGAGATTTCGATCCAAATATGTATTAAATATAAATGTTGTATACGTAGTTGGAAGTAAAACGGCTGATTGAACCTGAGTCCTGTCTGTGAGTCAGTTTGTTTCTGACCATGGACTCTCCCTGAGTGCATGGTCTGAGGGGGCGGGGCTTCTTCTGAGCCCCGGGGGGGGGGTGGAGCTAGCAGCTTAGCTCCCTACAAGGGCTCCTAGCAGCCCTGAGCTCAGTCCCTGCAGAGGGAGCAGAAGGAGAGCTGTGTCTGGGAGGCCATCCTCGATTGGATGTGGTTTTTTAAAAAGTTTCTGTGAGTAAGTCCTGGGTAGGTGGGGCTCATCAGCCTGGGAAGGCAGCCCATTTGGGAGAAGGAAAACTCCAAATTCAAACCTCCACTGCCTTGTGGCTATATGGAGGAAAAGGCTTCAGGAGTTAACCTGAAAAATCTGGAGCCGGAGTCCCGGAGGCAGTTGGTGTCATTCTGGCAACTCTTGCGACGTTGCTGGAACCAGTTGTATTGGCTCTTGCTTTTCCACTGGACTATTTCAGTGACGTGGAGAGGGGGGATTTGCTGACTGGGTAACAGCTTATCCTCCATATTATTTTACCCAGGCTTCGTGCTCTGGAGAGGACACTCCAGCTTCTCATACACTATTGAAACAACATGGGAAGTAGAAGTTACCAGTTATAAGTCTTTGTTCCATTGATGTTGAGCATGACACCAGGGGCTACTTCTGACAGTGGGAGAAGTCATTGCACCTCACTAGGTAGCTACCACTTGCCTTATGCTGGGCAGCCCCCAAGCCAGTAAGGTGCTGCCTCGCCATGGTCTGTTAACCTCACGGGGTGCATGGGGTTTAGGGTGAAAGCCGACAAGCAGATTGATAACCCTACACCAGTGATTCATAACCTTTGTTACTCCAGTGTTTTTGAACTGCAATTCCCAGAAACCTCAGCCAGCAGAGCTGATGGTGAAGGCTTCTGGGAGTTGCAGTCCAAAAAATATCTGAGTAACAAAGGTTAAGAACCAGTGCCCTACACCATGCAACAATCATAAGAAAACTTCTGCCCTAAAGCTGGGCACCTGGAATGTTCGGACAATGACCACTGGCTGTCATCAACATGGAATTGAGTAGACAGCAGATGGACATTGTTGTCCTGCAAGAGACGAGATTGCCAGATTCTGGCTCTATCAAAGAAAAAAAATTCTCATTCTTCTGGCAGGGAAAGCCATTGAAGGAGACCAGGGAATATGGTGCTGGCTTTGCAGTTAGAAATACTCTGCTGAGATCCATTGTTCCACCTACAGTGGGGAATGAAAGAATCCTGTCTCTGCAGCTCCACTCATCAGCAGGACCAGTCACCCTCATTAGTGCATATGTACCAACACTGTTGTCCACAACAGAAGTCAAAGACAAATTCTACAACAGCTACTATCAAAAAATCCGGGAGAGAGAGAGCCTCTGTTCATTCTCGGAGACTTTAATGTTAGAGTTCGTGCTGATCACAATTCCTGGCCCACTTGTCTAAGCTGTTTTGGCACTGGGAAGATGAACAAAAATGGCCAATGCTTGCTGGAGTTTTGTTGTTATTATGGTTTTTGTGTCAGCAACATGTTCTTTAATAAGAAGCCTCAACACAGAGTCGCTTGGAGACATCCAAGATCAAAGCATTGGCATCAGCTTGATCTGATCCTCACTAGATGCTCTAGCCTTCGTAGTATTACGATCACAAACAGTTATCAGGGTGCTGATTGCGATACTGATCACTCCCTGGTGTGTAGCAGAGTAAAACTGTGAATAAAGAGATTGCATCACACTAAAAAGGAAGGAAGACCACATATTAACATCAGCAAGGCTCGCAATCAGAAAAAAGTGGAAGAAATTGCTCATATGCTTGAGGAAACCCTTCCAGGCCCGGCTGGTGCAAATGTACCTGGTGCAAATGTACCATTTCAAGAACGCTGTTTATAACACCGCCTTGTCCACATTTGGCAAGAAGACCAAAAAGACAGGAGACTGGTTTGAAGCCCATTCAGAGGAGTTGATACCAGCCATTGAGGAAAAGAGGACAGCTCTAGCAGCATACAAAACCTGTCCTAGTGAGTACAACTTGCAGGTTTGATTTGCTCGTAGCAATAGACTGCCAGGAGATGTTCTAATGATTATTGTCTTCAGCTCTGCTCTCAGATACAGATAGCAGCGGACACAGGTAACATCAAGGGAATGTATGACGGTATCAAGCAGGCTTTAGGTCCAATACAGAAGAAATCTACTCCTTTGAAGACTGCTACAGGTGTGATCATCCAGGACCTTGTCTTGCAGCACAGCTGTTCTTCTCTCTTCAGCCTCTTTCGTGACACAACACGCAACTGTTCCATCCATGCACAACTGGGGAAATCTGTCGCTTTTTCTTCCTCCTGCATCTCAACGTTTCAGTGTCATTTCCATCAGGGATACTGTATTTGAAAAACATGAATGATGGCATATGCTTCAAAAGAGAACATGCCATGAAATTCTCTTCCTCTGCACTGGCCCAATTCAGTGGGTACAACAATTCCCATCATGGAGACGACCAGATGTAAGTCCTGCCTCCTGTCGCCATGTTGAAGCGGAGGAGCCTTTTCAGGAAAAAGGGGTGGCACCTCCAGCTCCAAGCAGATATGTTAAATACACCAAACTCAGGGGTTTAAGAGTCAAGCCCTTGGGGCCATGGCTGTGGACAAAGCGCTCTGCCATGATTTTGGCGGGGGGGGGGGCTGGGGAGAGGCTAAAGGCTGGATCCCTTTCCTACAAAGCCCTGGAGGTTGTTCCCTTCCCCTCTTAGGGTGACCTACCCCTTCCACACCTCCGAAGCTGTGCCTTCCAAAGGAGCCCAGCCAGACGCTCTGTCCGCCCCGGGCGCCCGCCCTGTCGACTCCCTTCTGCCCCCCAGGGTGGGTCTTGGATGCACACGGGAGGGGGATGAGCGCCCCCCCCCCATTTCTGATCTCCGAATGGGAGGAGGAGGAGCCGCAGCGGACGGACGGGCAGGGCAGGCCCTTGCACTCCCACGCACTTCTGCTTAGCCCGACCACATCCCTTTTGCGCAAAGTTCCCGATCGCGCAAGCAGGGGCCACTTGGTCGCCTTCCCGGCCCTGCCCGAGGGCCGCCGTCCGACCTCCGCGGGATGGCTCAGGAGGTGATCTACGCCGACCTGAGCCTCTCCTGGAGGACTCCTCCGGCGCAGCCAAAAGGTAAGAGGGGCGAGCCGGCCGCCTCCCCCTCCTCCTCCGGCCTGCCCCACTGGAGCCTACCTAGACGCTGCCGCCCGTCTCTCCTCTGCAGGATCCGACGACGGGGAGCTCACCTACGAGACCATCTCGGGGCCCAGCCCCCAGGCCGAGCAGAGCCGGAGCGGCCCGGGGCCGGAGGGAGGTGAGTCCCACTGCGCTCGCGTCCCGCACAGGGGAAGGGGACCCGGCCCGGCCGCTCAGTCTCTTCGGCAAGGAGAGGGGGCAGGATGGAAGCCCCGACGAGGGACGAGGGACTTCTTTCTGCGCGGGGCGGGGGGGGGGACTGAGAAGAAAGAGACCCACCCAGAGTATCCTCTCTTCTCTTCACTGTTTGTCCCCTGCGCACAGGCGCTGCCCGAGAGGGAGCTGCCCAGATCCGTGCCAGGGCGGGGGTGGTCTTTTCGGGCGTGGCCCTGGCAGGTGAGCCCGGCCGCAAGACCTGCCCTCCGCCCCCAGCCCCAGGTGGATCCTCCCCACCGCTCTGGCAGGTGCGCCGTCTCTGGCTTCGCTCTCCTCCTGGAAGAAGCGAGTCATATTTTAGAGGCACGAAGGGGAAGCGAACGAAATGGTGCGACGCAGCAAAGCTCATCCAAGCCCGGGCGAAAGTGGTGGCCGGCGCTCGACCTTCCTGGCTCTGCCCTCACCTTCCGCACAGCGTCTGGCGGATATTGGGCCCGGTCAGGAGGTGCGTCTCTCCTCGGAGCTCTTGGGAGCAGGAGGTCGGACGAGCTCCCCCTCCCCCCAGGACCCATCCCTCGAGCGCGACCACACACCCCCCGGAGCCTAGCAGATTTGCTTGGGCGGAGCGGAGCTTCTCTTTGATTCCCCTTTCCAACCGCTCTGAGACTTAACCATCGCCCCCCCCTACACCCCCACCCCGCAAGGAGTTGCTCCTCCCAGGACGGTCTCTTGCAGGAGACGCTCCCAGCAAGGCCTCCGCCCTTCCTCTTCCTGGCTTCCCCTCCAGCTCCGTGGGTCTTGGCACATCCTCTGCCCTCCTGAGAATCTCTGGCGCCGCAGAAGCCGCATTGCCAGGACCCTCGTGGGTCACTTGGGCATCCAGAGCAGGTGGTATCCTCTCCCTCCTGTCCGGCTGTGAAGCCTTGCACAAGCCCCCTCCCATGCGAAAGGGAGAGGAGAATGTGGAGCCCTCTTCGAAAGGAAAAGTGGCCCTTTCCAAAAGAAAGCTGGGAGAGAGGAAGGAAGGGCGCAAGGGAGGCGGGAGGTGGGGCTGCTTGTTTCCCTCACCTGAGGCTCCCTTGGAGACTTGGGCGCCCTGGGACGGCCGGTGGCCTTCTGAAGGCAATGCCCCAGACGCTCCACTCCTGATCCGGCTCTGGCAGGGGCTGCCCGGGGGGGGGGGGCTACCCTGGGTGGGATCCAGAGGCTTTGTTGGCTCCGCGTTCAGAGGCGCTTTTGTGGGCAGGAGCGAGCCAGCCTTTTCCAACCCATGTTGGATGAAAACTCCCACCATCCCCCACTGGCATGACCCTCGCTTTGTCAGAACTGGGACCATGAGCCTGGATGAGGAGGACCTGTCCTGGGGAGGATTCCAGGGGGAGGACTCCCATGGGAACTGCCCCTCCGATGGTCCACATATCTGAGGGGCCATGTCTGCCTCTTGGGGGGTGGGGGGAACCCACGTGTGACCGTTTTTGAAGCAGCCCAATTGCATGCATTCCTTTTTTTTAAAGTAAAAGTGTTCAGAGAGTGTGTGCAAGGCAGAGGAGGAGGGGGAGAGCAGCTGCACAGATGGGGCTGCGAGGGGCCTTCGTCTCAGCCAAGCAGGCCCCCTTTCTGAGTCCAACCAGCTCCAGAGCCATACAGGCCACTCCGGCCTCTACAACCCAACCAGCCTGCAAACTGGCCTTGCGGGTTCCTTGCACTATCCTAAGACTACCCATTGCCAAAACTGCCAGTGACAAGTCAAAGGGTCCCATGGGAGGGGTGGCCTGCAGCATGAGCCTCTGGGATTGCCATCAATCTCATGGACCTGAGCAGCCCCTTGAAGGCTCACTCAGTGCATCTTCCACAGAAAGGGAGGCCAGTCAGGCATGTGCTCTGTCCTAAATGCACAGGGCAAGCCTCCGCCAGAGAAGCACCACCCATCTCAAAAACAGGAGGAAGAGGAGGAGGAGGAAGCTCAGGGTCTCCCCTCTTTTGAAAAGGTACACCCGCCTTCTCACGCCGACCCTGAATGGATTCTGGCTCCTCAGATGCAGATGCCTAATATAGAGATTCAGGTGGATTTTGGGGCTCCAGTTTGGGCTGGAAGCTGGGGGGGGCACTTAGGACAATAAGTGCAATTCACTCCTGACTGATTTGTGCCCAGAGCTGGATCAATTTGCAGGATGGGGTCACACTCCCTCTGAAAACGTCAGTGTGCAGCTTGAGGGTGCTCCTGGTTTGGCCTCTGAGCCTGGATGCCCAGATTTCAGCACCTTTGCACCCTTGAAACTAGTGTACCAGCTGCACCCATTCCTGGAGAGGTCTGATCTGCCCACAGTGACACATGCCTTCATGACATCCCGGCCGGAGGACTGTAATATTCTCTATATAGGGCTGCCTATGGACACACTTCAAACCTCTGGTCTTGACCGATCAAGCCCTCAGCGGCTTGAGCGCAAGCTGTCTCAAGGACCGCGTCTCCCTTTATGAGCCTGCCTGGGTGTTCAGATCACCAGGAGAGGCCGCCTTCTCAGTCCCGCCACCTTCACAGATGCGTTTGGCAGGGATACAGGACAGAGGGCCGCCTTCTCTGTGGCTGCTCCCAGACTCTGGAACTCCCTCCCACAAGAGGCCAGACTAGTTCCATCTTTGCTGTCTTTCCACAAGCAGGCAAAGACCTTTCTCCTCAAGCACGCTTTCTCTCAGTGACTGGCTGAGTGAGTTGTTTTTTTAATGAACGGTTGTTCATTGAGTAAGTTTTTAGTATTAGTTTTGTTTACTGTCTTTTCATGTAGTATTAGTATTTGTATAAGCACTGTCGTTAGCTTTAATATTGTCTTTTAATGAAGTAACCTTTCTTTTAAAGAGAAAAGCAGGGTAAAAATGTCTTAAATAAATATAAATACTTGTTGTTGTCTGCATTAAATCACCTCTGACTTATGGCAAATTCATGGTGCTTCCTGCGGGTCCGGTCCTTGATAGCCCTGTTCAGATCTTGAAGACACAAGGGGGTGGCTTCCTTTAGGGAATCAGTCCATCTCATATTTGGTTTTCCTCTTCTCCTGCCCCCCTCAGCCTTTCCTGCCTTCTCAGGATGTACCCATAGTAGTAAGACTAGGACTGCAAAATGGAAACATCGATCATTTCTCCCACCCCGTTGATGTACGTGAAACCTGGGGACCACGGCTAGGGCAGTAAACGTACTGACTCCCAGACAGCCTGCCTGGAGGGCCTGCATACTAGCCCCATTTAAACGTTGCTTTTTCTAAACACAAAAACTGCTTGGCTAAAGCGATTCGTGCCCCAGATCTGAACCGATCTGTACATTTGCCCATGAATTGAGTCTGGCTTTGTCCTGCTTTGATCCAGACCTGATGCGAATTGGTCCAGATTGGCCTCTTTGGGTTGGGATTTGGGGCTTGTCCAAACACCAAGGGCATGGCCCTGGCTTGTGCGCAGACTCGGCGTGACTGAGGACAGGATGAGGATGTGCAGAAAGTATCAGCCATCCCGTCATCAACCTCCCTGGCCCTTAGCAGACTTCTCTGCAGCAACACAAGCCTCCTGGTAATAAAGGAAGGCCTTGCAACGACCAAGATACAGTAATCCATTATCTGATGCAAACCTCTGCTCGGATGTTTCAATGCCTCTGCAGTTCATCACTGGGCTGACGTTCCCACAGAATGGGCTGATGTTGTGAAACAGGATGTCAAAGTCCCAGGTCTTCACCTCAAAGGCCTCTAAGACTTCAAACGGAGGAACTGAGGGGATGGCAATTGAACGCCACTGTCATTTTGACTCAAGGAAGGAAGGAAGGAAGGAAGGAAGGAAGGAAGGAAGGAAGGAAGGAAGGAAGGAAGGAAGGAAGGAAGGAAGGAAGGAAGGAAGGAAGGAAGGAAGGAAGGAAGGAAGGAAGGAAGGAAGGAAGAAAGAAAGAAAGAAAGAAAGAAAGAAAGAAAGAAAGAAAGAAAGAAAGAAAGAAAAAAAGAAAGAAAGAAAGAAAGAAAGAAAGAAAGAAAGAAAGAAAGAAAGAAAGAAAGAAAGAAAAAGAAAGAAAGAAAGAAAGAAAGAAAAACCCTGTAGTCGGTTGTTGTTGCTGCTGCTGCTGTTGTTGTTGTGTACCATCAAGTTCTCTCCAGTTTATGAATACACAATCTCTAAAAATGTCCTGTCCTCAATAGCCCCTGTTCAGCTCTTGTAAACTCAAGCCTGTGGTATCTTTTAGGGAGTCAGTCCATCTCGTATCTGGACTTCCTATTTTGCTGCTGTTGTCGACTTTTTCTACCATTACACAAGCTTTCTTGAATTAAAAATTACATCTTCAGGCATGCACCACTAACTTGTGGGCAGTGGAGAAATTACAAATGGATTTCCCAAAAATTCATGGAAAAAGTTTGCCGGACATCACCTTAAGGTGAGTTTAAAGCTAGTTACAGGCAGGTTGTAGGGGTACGGTTTTGGTTTGGGCCAAAAAGGAGGAGGCTTATGCAGAGCAATGGACTGCCTCTGTATGAAGTACTGAGTGGTAATCTCCAACCACCTGGTTACCAGGATGAAGCCCTGAGCCATGTCTCCACAGCCGGCCTGTGAGCAGCTTTTAACTCACCTGAGTGGAACGCCTGGCAAACATATGCCGTACCTTTTGGGGGACATTCGTTTATCATCTTTCTGCCTTGCCCACAGGTTACTGGTGCAGCCTGAAGAAAATAAAAGCATTAAACCATTCTTTGATTTTAGTGGTCTAATAAAGGCACTCCTTAAAGAAATGGGAGTGCCTGACCACCTTATCTATCTCCTGAGAAACCTATACGTGGGACAGGAAGCAACAGTTAGAACTGGATATGGAACAACTGATTGGTTCAAAATTGGGAAAGGAGTACGACAAGATTGTATATTGTCCCCGCTTATTTAACTTATATGCAAAATACATTGTGCAAAAGGCGGGACTGGAGGAATCCCAAGCTGGAATTAAGATTGCTGGAAGAAAGATCAACAACCTCCGATATGCAGATGATACCGCTCTGATGGCATAAAGTGAGGAGGAATTAAAGAACTTCATAATGAGGGTGAAAGAGGAGAGTGCAAAAATTGGTCTGAAGCTCTACATAAAAAAACTAAGATCATGGCCACTGGTCCCATCACCTCCTGACAAATAGAAGGGGAAGATATGGAGACAGTGACAGTTTTTACTTTCTTGGGCTCCATGATTACTGCAGATGGTGACAACAGCCACGAAATTAAAAGACACCTGCTTCTTGGGAGGAAAGTGATGACAAACCTCAAGAGACATCACCTTGCCAACAAAAGTCTGAATAGTCAAAGCTATGGTTTTTCCTGTAGTGATGTATGGAAGTGAGAGCTGGACCATAAAAAAAGTTCCCTAGAAAAGACCCTGATGTTGGGAAAGGGTGAGGGCAAGAGGAGAAGGGGACGACAGAGGATGAGATGGTTGGACAGGGTCACCCAAGCGACCAACATGACTTTGACTTAACTCCGGGAGGCAGTGGAAGACAGGAGGGCCTGGCGTGCTCTGGTCCATGGGGTCACGAAGAGTCGGACACGACTGAACAACTAAACAACAACAACAAAGGCAGCTGCATTCTCCATTTGTATTGATGGCTGAAAAATCTACAACTGAGCCAGAAATGTCAAAATATAGGTATGCAGTGTGTAATCGAAATTGCTGGTACTCCTGAGCAGCTCATTCATCCAGCATGGAAGAGTCTAACGGGGTCGTTCCCATGCTCCTCCTCCCCAGTTCCTCATCAGGAGAGCAATAACTGACCCTACGCTGTCAGAAGAAACATTTACTCCCCTCCCCCAGTGCACTGGCCTCCCCAAGGGCTTCGCCCTCCTTTCACTTTAAAATTCCCTCCCAGTTCAGAAACGGGGTGCCCAAGAGTGGGCTGAGCGAGGGAAGAGGTGCAGTTTTCTGCACGCAGAGAGCTTCCAAGAGCCAAGAGAGCTGTGTTCAGATCCTGCCACTGATTCTGAGACGTTTCTCTTGCAGGAGTGAAGCGGCTGCTCCTGCCCATAGCGCTGGGGCTGGTGGGCATTTCCCTCCTCCTCCTGGCTGCCGTTGTAGGACTTGGAGCCAAAAGTAAGTGCCTCCTGAGCTTTCTGTCACTTTTGTGGGAGGCCAAAAGCTGATGTCTGGCAGGGCCTGGCATCACCAGGAAGTTAGTTCCCCAGTTGCATTATTTATTGCTAGAGGTGGCCCTGTTTTCTTTGGAACGGGGAGGTATGGGCTGTGTGTGTGTGTGTGTGTGTGTGTGTGTGTGTGTGTGTGTGTGTGAGAGAGAGAGAGAGAGAGAGAGAGAGAGAGAGAGACTGCACGCCTTCATCCTGGAGTCCCTTCAAGTGCGACACTGGGGGGTGGGTGGGTTAATGTGCTGGCCTCTACCCCAAGACTGCAGGCATTGGGGGGGAGGGGGTTAGTGGGAGAGGTGCCTGCCCTGATCTGGGAGCGCAGAGGAACGGAAGAGGACCACAGGGGAAAGGGGCTTTTCCAGCCGAGCAGGGTTTCAGGTCGCTTCCCAAGGGTTTTCCTCTTCTTCTAATTAATGAATAAAAGAAAAATTACAAACAACAAAATTAAAATCTAAACTAAAGAATACATTCAATTGTGACGACAGGCAATGCACATTGGACTTTCCCCACCGGTGCCACCTTCACCCTTGGGGACCAGTAATATCAATGTTTTGCCCCTTTTCACCCTATACTGCTCCAAAACGGCACGGGTGTTTTTTTTTGCTGGCCAAGGGCCTTTCCGCTTCGAAAAGACAGGCTCCGAGGGTCTTCCGAGGGTCTTCCTCCCCCACCGGCTCCGGTCTGGTCTCGTCCGTCCTTCACCGCCTGCTCTCCTCCCAGGAAGGAAGGAAGGAAGGAAGGAAGGGGCCAGAGCGGGGCAGGGGGCTGCTTCTTGGAAGCGATAGGCTCCCCGTCGTTGAACTCCCCAGTCCCGGGGAGCGTCCTGAGAACGCACACCTTCCTTGTCTGCATTGGGGTGGGCAAAGAGGGGGCCCTCCAGGAGTTCTTGGGCTGCAGTTCCCCCCACACACACACACACACCCGCGTTCCTCCCTCCCTCTCTACCCAGCAACATCTGGGGGGCCGCCCAGTCCCCATCCCTCTGGATGTAGAGCAAGCGCCCGGGAGAATCCTGGCGGCTTTCCTGCCCTTCGGAAGTCAAGCGTGAGATGAAGGGGGGGGGGCTAAACTCGGCCCCCTCCCCTCCTGCTCCTTCAGAAGTTCCAGGGCTCTTGGGCGGGAGGGAGGTCTTTGTTCTCGGAACTGCAGAAGCAGGGGAAGGACGGCTCCCAGGGTGGAAGACCCTCCTGACTCTGGAGGATTCTTCCCCTGCTCCCCCCCCCCCCAATTTCCTTTGCAATGCTTCCTGGAGGAGCCTCGTGGCGTAGTGGTTAAACTGCTCTACTGCAGCCAAAACTGTGCTCACGACCTCAGGATGAATCCCAGGTAGCAGCTTAAGGTTGACTCAGCCTTCTATCCTTCCGAGGCCGGTAAAATGAGGACCCAGCTTGCTGGGTGGTGGTGGGGGGCAATGTGTAGCCTGCGTAATTAACTTGTAAACGGCCCAGAGAGTGCTTGAAGCGCTATGGGGGGCGGTATATAAGCAGCATGCTTTGCTGTTTTTGCTTTTGCTTCGAGAAGAGCCTGGCTGGTTGCCTCCATGGTTTGGGGACGGGGGAGGGAAAGAGGCGCTCTTTGTTGGTCCTCTTCCTCAGGCAGCACAATGGGTCAGGTCGGCACTGGTGCCACACACACACACACACACACACACACACACACACACACACACACACACGCATATACTGCCCTGCTGGGCTCGTGCCTTGTGATTTTCCAGACTGGCAGCTTTCCCGGGAGCTGCAAGAAGCCTCCCGGGCTCACGAGGCACAAAGCCTTAGCCTGCAAGCGCAGCTGGAGGCGTCCCGGGCGGAGCTGGAGCAGCAGCAGCAAGCCAGGGAAGTCCGTCTGAACGCCACCTGGAGCACGGCTTGGAAGGGTAAGCCCCCCTCCCCGGGCGGCTCGTCCCCGCTGTGGGGCCCGGCCCGGCCTCCGCCACCGTCTCCCAGGGCCGAGGGAGGGGCCCGAGGAGGGGGGAAGCAGGACTCCCTCCGCTGCCAGTGGGAAATCTGACGAAGACACCCCTGAATCGAGAAGGATGGGTGGAAGTGACCCCCCCCCCCGGCCTGGTCCTGAACCCCGGAGCCAAGGTTGTTTCATGGGCCATTCCGGGGAAGCGGCGGGGGGATGAGAGGAGGGAGTAGCGTCCTGCAGCCCCCTCCGTCTCTCAACAGTCCTGGGGGACTCACTCAGAGCGCAGCGCCTTCTGCTTGCAGGGTGTGCATGCTCTGAGCAGGAGGGGGTTGCACCCCACCGCTGTGGGACAAGGCTTCCCTTTGCTGGGGCCGCGGGCCCTCTGGGCCCCCTCCCAAACTGGCTCCATGCGGGGCAGGGATCCCCTTCACCCGAGAGTCCCTGGCGAAGGGCTGCCTGGGAGCGGCGCCCCTTCTGAAGGCTGTGGGCGGAGGGAAGGGCTTGTGAGGCAGCCGCTCCTCTCACACGCCAGGTGGCCGCGGCTGCCTCCGGTCTGGGACCGGTGAGGCTCCCTGCCGTGCGGCATCCTCGTTGCCTTTGAGCCAAAGGACACCGTCCCCCGCCCGCTTCGCAATTTCAGCAACCGACCTGTTGGGTCTGATCTTTCCAATCCTGCCGGTGTACCTCCATCCGGCGGCGCCGTGCTGGATCGTAACCCGTGGGACAGGGAAATCATGCACCGGGTGGGGGGTGGGTGGGTAGAGCCTCAGCCCAGGGAAGGTGCAGGCTCCGTGGTGAGGTTGCGCCTGGGGCGACTGCCTAGAAAGAGCCCCCGATCCCCGGGACCCAACCACCTGGGGGGGGAAAGGGGGCGCACCTGCGAGCGCCCGCCAGCCCTTTCTGTCTTCTCTAGACCTGTGCCCCAAGGAGTGGGTCCTCTACCAGGGGAGGTGCCTGTTTTTCTCCCGAGAAAAGAGGAAATGGGAAGAAAGCCGGAACGATTGCGAGTCGAAGGCGGCTCGGCTGCTCATCCTCGAACCCCCCACGGTGCTGGATCCTCTCCCGGTACGGTACTCGAGGTCATCACACCGTCGGTCGTATGGGTAGCGAACAGCTCCGGGTCCCTTGGCAGTCACGCGCCTGGTCCTTCACAACCAGGGAAGGGGGGGGGGACACGCATGGGCTGAGATTCGCTGCTGCCAGCTGGGGGGGGTGGAGGGGGAGGGGTGGATGAGAAGAAGCAAGTCTGGCCGGGGCAGTCCCGCTTCCGCCTCTTCTTCAGGGCGGAGAGGGGACATCAGCCCAGCCCAGCGAATTTCCCAAGGGGGGGAATGAAGCCGGGAGGAGGAAGAGGGGGAGGATCTTGGCAGAAGCACAGGTGGCCCCGCTGCTCGGTTTCCCTCAAGGATCCCACCTTGGATGCACCCAGGGGACCAACAAAAATGGTTCTCAAGGACAGGGGAGAGAGTTAGGGTTAGGGCAGGGCAGGGCAGGAACAAACCCAGAGCGACCTTGCTTCCCAGAGGGGAAGTGCAGAGACCCAAGAGGAGGCAGGAGCGTTCTCTCCTCGTGAAACTTCCATGCCCAGCAAGATCTGGCCACTTCAATTATTGTGACAGGAGGCTGGTTGTGTGTCATGTGCTGCTGACTTATTGCTGTCCACCTTTGACATGCTTCCATAGTAACTGATAATACAACCGTGGTACTCCAGTGACACAGCTGTGCACTTTAGGATCTTTTTCAGTTCCTTCTGAGTCTCAGTCTACTTTTCATTACAGTTCCTGTAATTTTGGATTTCCTTTCTTTTGGGATTAGAATGTATATTGAATGCTTCCAGTCTGTAGGCCCTTTTTTTAAATGTATAACTCTTAGCAAATTCTTGTTAGGACTTGAATAGATTCAGTCTTAGCAGCTTGAAATAAATCTGTTGGCATCCCATTTGCCCCTGTGATTTATTTTTCCCAACTGTTTTCGTAATAGTTTTTACTTTGCTTTCTTTATCAAATTACTCTTCTTTGAAGAAATCTGTCATCCATGCATCTCTTCATATAGTTCTTCCATATATTGTTTCTGGCCTCCAGTGTGGTGGAGTGGACAGAGTGGCTGACTAGAACTCAAGAAAATTGGGTTCAAATCTCTGCTTACACACAGAAACGCACAAGAGGTGCCCCTGGTAAAACCATTCAAATACACAGTATGACTTCTCTTGAAACCCCTGTTACAGTCACTGTAAAGGGGATGTGACTTGAAACCACATAACACACATTGTTTCTACTTATTTTATCCTGATCAGTTCATACATTCCCCTTTTGATCTTTCAGCCTCCCTAATCTTGGTCTGTTTCCCTTTCATTTCTTGGATCTTCTGGAAGAGATCTCTGGTTTTCCCCTTTTCGTTCTTCTGTTTCTTTACATTGGTCACTATTATAGCTCTTTTTGTCTCTATGTGGCAGGCGGTCACTAAAGAGCTGCATGCAGGATCCTGATCCTACTCCTGTCACCTTTTACTTTTGCCTCTCACCTATCATTAACCATTTTGTTTCCTCAGTCATCTGTCTAGGCCTTTGTTTCTTACGGAAGAGAGGAATAGTTTTGTGTGTGTGTGTGTGTATCTGTGTGTGTCTGTGTGTTTCTGTGTGTGTTCTTCCATGGTAACATCTCTGGTTTCAAGCCACAGTTTCAAGGTTCATAGTCAGTCCAGTTTAGGAATCCAAACCTATTCTTTCATATGGACTTCAAATTAATCAGAAATATTATTGAAATTATATTTTGACACTATGTTTTTGTGCATGTGTTCTTCAGCTTTACATTGATTGGTTGGTTGGTTGGACTTCTATACTGTCTATCTGGCCATTCTGCACAATTTATAGCAATAAAAATCATAACAACAGTAAGATATGAAGGCAAAAATGGTTAGTACCACAATCTCTTCCTGGTCTACTTTTCGCAAAGACAGCATCTCCATTTACTACATCCAGTTTTGTAGATGATGTTTTGATGATTTCCACACGTAGAATTGTCTGGTCAATGCTTGAGCATGTATTTGGAATAAATAGACGCTGGCTTAGCAGAATTCTGTGAGTCATTCTTCTGCTTTGTTTTTGATCCATAGGCCAAATTCTCCAACAATATTTGGTTCTGCTTTGTTTCCTATATTTGTCTTCCAGCCACCTCTGTTTATCAGCACGTTTTGGTGTTTGTTCAGTTTCTTCCCTACAGTTTCTTCCCTACAGTATCCATAGTTAGAACATAGACTTGGATGATGCTTAGGTTTTCCAAGAAGTATAATTGATATTATTCGGTCACAGCTTTCCCTATAGCTTCTAATTGCTTGTGCTACCTTTTGCTTCTGTATTAGAGCCCCATGGTTTCTTTCGATTTAATCATTTCCAGATAAAAACTCATTTTAGTTACTTGATAGAAAGTGTCTTCTTCTGGTTCGGTTTAGTGCACTTACACCAAGTACTGTGATATTTCTACATTTCTTGTTGTAGGATTTCAGGTTTACCTTGATTCATACTTCTCACATTACATGTTCCAAATGCATGTGCATCAGACTTTCATGTCTGTGCATGCTGGACCACTAGATGTTTATACCATTTTAATCTAATTGTGTCATTAGCAGCTGTGCCATTTGCCCTTTGCTTTTCCCCAGTAGCTGGTTGAATGCCTTCCAACCTAGGAGTCTCATCTTCCAGCAGTTATCTCTTGTTTTATTTTGAGCTGTCTTGTCATAGGGTTTTCCAAGGGAGGAAAGATTCAGCAGTGGTTCACCAATGCTTTCTTCTGTGAAATACTAACAAAGGTTAGCTTGAGTGTCACTACTGTTTTTCTGTGGAAGATCCTCTGCAGGCATCACCTTCAGCTACAGCTGTTGCCCAGTTAGTTGCTCCCTTCAGGTGTTTCTCTGCCCCCATCAGTCCCGCTGGAACTTCCATCCTCCTGATGAGAATGGATGCTTCTCAGTGTGGTTTCTCAGCTGTGGCCATTCTGCCCTGGGTGGTGCTGCTGGTGGGGGGGGGGAGGAGAGAGAACATGGAGGTTTGGGTTCATCATAAGTCTGGCCTCCTGGATGGTTTTATTTGCAGATTTTCTGACACACTCCAACCCCATCAACCCACTGAGAGGTGCATCCAAGGTGGGGGTCTCCAGCCCTACCAGTTCAGAACGAAGGCATCCTTAGCCCAGCAGCCTTCTGTTTCCAAATACTTCCAAGGATCTTTTGGGGAAACCCTGCTAGGGTTCAGCCTGAGACCAAAACAGGGCACTGTGGCATCAGATCCAGACCCATCAGGCCCAAGAGGGTTTTGGCAGAATGACAGTCCCTGGGGCTGCTCTCAATGCAGCAAGCGTCTCCCATATCCAGCGCCCAAAACCATCTTCCGGCAACGACTGACTGCCTCCTTGACTCTGCAAGATTCCCAACCCCCACTCTTGGGATTGGCATGGGAATGAAAGGAAGCCCTTCTCCAGTTCCACAGGGCTACTCATGGGCGCTTGATATCCTTCACCAGCATGAATCACCAGTCATTCTGTCCCGTCATCAGTTATCCTCTCACTTGAACTGTCTATCCAGGTGATTAGAAAAAGCAGCCTGTGCTTAAACATCCTGTACAAACCTTTGTATCTGGTGCAACCCTTTCTCCTCTTTTCATCTCCTCACTCAAGGGTTTTCTATATTCATCCGATTATTGGATCGGACTGCGCATGATACAGTCTCAAAAAGGACAATCCTGGGTCTGGGTTGACGGCTCATCCTCTTCCTGGTAAGTCTGGGACAAAAGACGGTCCCGCAGGAATGGCTCTGGCAGGGAGGGAACCACGGACAGAGCCCCAGTCCTTCGGCCATGAGAACCCACAACCTTGCCCGGTCCTGCCCCCTTGGCGATAGAGGACCCTGCCTTAGGAGGCTGCCGGCCCACCGCCCTGTCCTCTGGCCACCAAGAGGCTCCGAGGCCTCAGGGAAAGGCTCCTGCAACCCTCTTCGTTCCACTCAGGTGTAGCCTCCCGCAGACCAAGGCCCGGGCGCTGCTCCCTCCGGCGGCTGTTCTGCCTCCTGCCCAGCACGGTCTTTATCCCACACCTCAGAGAAAAGGCACTTTGGGGCGAGGGGGAGGGAGAAACAAGTGCCCCTCCCTGCCCCGCCCCCAGCTTCTCTGCTGCTCCAAGCAAGCCCACCCCCCACACCCGTTCTGGAGACCAGGACGCCCACAGGAAGGCCAGCAACCGCAGCCTGCTCTGGGGCAGGGAAGGGGCCACCGCTTGGGGCTCAGGTCTTAATACACCTGGCGCGTGGACGCTGCAGGGTCGGATCCCTGGGAGCCCTGCTTGTTAAAAAAGTTGCAGATTGGGGTGGGTGGGGTGGGTAGGGGGAAGCCCCTCTTACCGAGATCCCTTGCCAGGAAGACCGTGGCGGGCAAGAAGGGCCAGTGGTGGGCCCTGGCCAGCAGACAGCCGCTGTTCGCGCAAGAACGGGGTTGGCAGAAGGTGGGCGCTAAGGAGTCTGTGACGGGAGGGGAAAGAAAGGCAGGAGCTGACATGGCTGCTCTTTTCCCGAGGCTGCTCTCTACCTTCCAGGACTCCAGTTTACTACTACAATTGTGCAGCCCTGGTAAAAGGCAGATTAGAAGACAAATCCTGCAGTTCCAGAAGTCAGTACATCTGTGAGAAGGCAGCAAGGACAGAGCGGAAGAAACGTCGGGCCTGAGACGGGCGGCTGCCCTTCGGCCCTTCAAGGCTGGGGCTTTCGGGGAACCCCCTGCTTTAGTCCCGGCTTGTGACACAGGATGATGGCCAGCTGGTGTTACATCAAGAGGACTCCGTGCTTAGGGGAGCTTCCAGCAGATGGGCAAAGGCTCCTGCGGGGCTCACCTTGCGAGCGAAATGGCGCGTCTTCAGCGCTTCTCGAGGGGGATGTCTTGAGGCAGGGTGGGTGGATGGCCCCCTTGCTCAAGGAATGCCCCACCCACCCCCACCACAGCCCCCAGTTTGCTTCCTGTGATGCTTCCTGTGAACAGAGATGTTTTCAAGTCTGGACAAGAGCATGCCGTCCACAGGGAACGCACGCCAGCTCACGGCAGGCGGGGGCTGTCGCCTGCACTGCAGGTTCCCTTTCTGGCCTTTCACCCAACAGCCACTGAAAGGCTGTCCCAGAAACACATCGGGAGGCTCACTCCGACCCCCATACCGACCCGAACGACTCCACTACGGGAGCCGAAGAAGGTCCGCTGCCTTGTGCCAGGGCTTGCATGCCTGCTCCCCAATGTCCCAGCCTCTGCTCTCCCTGCCCAGCCTGCCTGCCTTGTGCTCTGGACAAAGAGGAAGTGGCTGCCAGCCAGAGATCAGGAAGGCAACCTTCTTCAGGAAGCCATGGACAAACTTTCCAGCCACCAGGACAGGATTGCTGGACGTAAGACTGTACATTATTGAAGGAAAGAAAAGAAAAGCCCAGCTTTGAAACAGAGAGATTATAATTTACCAAGAGGCGACTAACTGTTTTCACTTGCCCCATCGATCAGAGGGACAGACTCTCCTCCTAGTATACATCCGTTACTTAGCATACCAAAGCCAGGCGTGTGGCCACACCAGTGTTTCTCTGCAAACAATCCACAAACAGGAAGCCTTTAACGGAACTCTCTCTCTTCACCTTTTACACGTATGTCCTTTTTTGGGTCTAACATGGCTGCCTACAACTACATCCCAAGCCCAACCTCCCATCGTGTTCAACGTGTCTATGGAAGCCAAGAGTCCAGAGGGCACTGCAAGCGCCCAGAGCAGGACAGGTGCCCTTCTTGGTAGTGACTCCCAGGCAATGGAACTCCCTTCCACAGGGAGCGGGAGGCGCACGCGCTAGGCTGGCCTCCTCCCTCCCTCCATCCCATATTTCCATGAGCAGGAAAAAACTATTTTACTCCGGCAGACCTTTTTTCAGATGATTTCACACCAAGGGAGAGGCTCCAAGTGGATTGGTGGGCTTTTGTTTTGTTTTTAAAACCAATTTTCTCCTAAATGGCTTTTTAATCCAACAGTGCTTTTAGTTTAAATTGTGTTTTAACCTTCTGACTCTTGGGGGCTTTTATTTGTACCTCTTTCGATCCCTGCCAGTGACCATGAATCCGACTTTGGAGAGAATGATGGCACGTTAAGTCCAAGCGGTTCTGACAGGCCAGGAAACAGACAGCATAATAAGTACGCTAGTACATAACATAGTCCCGGAATGCGCTTTGGGGTTACAGCGGAGGGCAAAGACGCAAGCCTTCTCCAATTGGGGAACGGGCTCCTGGGCTGCTCTGGAGGAGGGCACGATGGCGGGCTGGCGCTAACTGGAGCCCCACGGAGTTCTTCCAGACACTGGTGGAGAACCACCGGGTCTCCAGCCGGGGGGGGGCAGAGCCAGCACCCGCACCAGATGGGGAGCCTGCGCCGGCCTTCCACAGAGCAGCCTGTTTCGACAGAGGTTTCTCCATTAGTGCTGCCAACTGAAGTGCACACACACACACACACCACCCCAGGCGCAGTGGTGGGGTTGATTATCCTAGAGGGCACAGAGTTTCCCCTTGGAGGAGGAGAGGCAGGCGAGGGTCAGGCCAACAGAGAGGGGCACCTGTATTTGCCAGATGGTTTTTTACAAATTAAGCGATAGGCTGCCTTTTAGAGTTGTTGTTGTTTAGTCGTTAAGTCGTGTCCGACTCTTCGTGACCCCTTCATGGACCAGAGAGCACGCCAGGCCCTCCTGTCTTCCACTCCCTCCCGGAGTTGGGTCAAAGTCATGTTGGTCACTTCAATGACCCTGTCCAGCCATCTCGTCCTCTGTCGTCTCCATTATTCTCCTCTTGCCTTCACACTTTCCTAACATCAGGGTCTTTTCCAGGGAGTCTGCTCTTCTCATGAGGTGGCCAAAGCATTGGAGCCTTTTGGAGTAAGCCCTCCTGAAGCAATGTGCAATGACTTAACCCCCCACCCCCACATGGTATAGGATGAAGGGCAGTGTGTTGAGAGACTCATAACAAGCCAGGCCTCATCCTGCACTGCAGCCAAACCCAGGCTAGACATGCCTTGCCAACACAGCAGTTGGGACTGCTGCAGTCCTCAGCCCAGGGAGATGTTCCAGGGGAGAGGTGGGGGCTTACTGGCAACTCTCATCCAGAGCTGGTGCCCTGGGGACAGTGTGTGGGGGGGAAATCTGGTAGGGATGTTCCTGCAGCTCCAGGTGGACATGGGGGGGGTGACCCCCCTGCCCAGAGAGAGTCTCCTAAAGGAAGCTCAGCCCACCTGCCTGCCAGTGCTTCCGTCCTTTCTGGAAACAAGCGTCCGATCGGGCCTCACAGAGGAGTGTTTGGGAATCCCCAAGGCAAAGGTATCCCCCCCCCATCTGCACGGAGAGATCCACTCGGGCCTCTGCAAGGCGGGCAACAAAACAGAGCGCAGCCCTTGAGGAAACCGCACGTCTCGCACAGCACTTCAGAAGGAAAGATGCGCAAAACGAGACTTCCCTTTAAAAACATGCAGGACCAAAAACACAGAAATCTGAAAGTGGGCCCAAGCCTGTGGGGTCCCATCCTAAAAAGGTCTATGAAACCATAGGTACTGTATATGTATGTATATAAAGGGTCAAAAATATGACCACATTTGTAGGCAGGGATTGGGGGGGGGGAGTCTCACAACCTGGTACAGGAATAGGACTGCATCATCATAATGCTGGAAAATGGGGGGAGGGACCCAAAGAGAATCAACAGAATTTGAGATTCCCCCATCTGGGTCTGCAGCAAAAGCCAGTCCAGCCCAGAAGCATTTGACCATCGTCAGGTTTTATTTCTTCAATACTTTAAATAAGCTGAATATATTAAGTTGCCTTTGTCGTTATGAAAACGCAGCTGCATTCTCCACCAGTGCCTGGAATACCCAAGGGCGGGGTGGGGATGGGGGGTGGGGGCTGAGCCCCTGCCAGGCACACCTCTGGGCATCGTTATTGCACCGTGAGCAAAGGGGAAGGGATGTGTTGGGAATGTATGCCGGCTTCCCCCACAGCCCACCCCACAGCCCAGCCCCCCACCTCCCCAGCCCTCCCCCATGCCAAGAACTCACTAACCCTTTCCCTGTTGGAGAAACATGCTTGCACGCCTCTGCCTGTGTTGGGGGGGGGAGGTGGTGGCCACCCCTCCCCAGTCCTTTGATCCATCTTTCTGTCTGTCCCTCTCATGTAGGGCAAGAATAGGGGCGTGGTGAGGCCACCCCACACAGGGATCAGCCTCTCCCACTGCCACCCAGCCTGGCAAACTGCCCCATGGCACAGGGGAGCATAGACTGGTTGGGGGCCTGAGGCACAGAAGTGGGAGGGGCCTCCGCCTGGACGGTCCCCCTGGGTGAGCAGCCCCCCTTCCCTTGGGGGGGGGGAAGACGGCAGCCCCACGGGGACATGGGCCCACTTTGTGTGCGTAGGAAGCAGCCCTGTTATTGCACTTCAGCCTGGTGTGGGGAGGGGGGAGAGTGGCCTTCCCTGCCCCCCCTCCCACACCACACCCCCTCCAGTTTTCTCAACGGCACCTGCCAGGGCTGGGATTCCTTGGGCAGGAAGGCAACCGGCTGGCGCTGAGCCTCCTGCTGGTCCCAGTGGACGCAAGGACCCGGTGACCCCCTTCAGACGCTGCTGCCCGAGGAGGAGCCGTGCAGAAGGCAGGAAGGCCAGACCACGGGGTCTCTCTCTCTCTCTCGGGGCCCTTTCCCCTCCACCCAGGGGTGAGACAGGGAGCATCCGTCCGTCCGTCCGTCAGTCCGTCCATCCCCGCCACTCCGTCTTAGGACTGTGCTTCGGGCAGCTTGAGGCTGGGCTCCGTCCGCACCGGGCCCAGGGCCTTGCGGGGGCGGGGCGGGCGCTCCGGGCACTGGAGGCTGTTGGCCTCGCAGTTGAGGTTCTGGTAGCGCGGGGTGCTGGCGGCCGGCCGAGGGCAGACGGAGGCCAAGCTGAAGCTGAAGGGCCCGAGGCAGCACGCCGGGCACGACACCACCTCCTCTGGCTCCGTCACGCAGCAGCTGCTGCTGCTGTGGTTGCTGCCCGCACTGCCGGGGGCGCTCGGGGCCAGGGCGGCCCCCGCACACTCCGGCGGCATGCCCTCCGCCCCGGGGGCCAGGCTCAGCTCCGAGAAGCCCCCGCCCCAGCCTGGGGGCCGGCTGTTCTTGTTCAGGAGGAGTCCGTTGGGGGACCACGATGGCTGGAGGCCGGACACCGTGGTGCTGACAAAGCTGCCGTTGCTCGGGGGGGTCACAGCCGGCGGGGTGGGGTCCGGGTCGGGGCTGCAGTCCATCAGCTCACTGGCGGGGGAGCCGGGGGCCTCCAGGCGGCTGCAGTCCAGGGCGAGGAGGCCGTCGCTGTGGGGCTGGGACCGGCCCCCTCGGCGGGGCAGCTCCGGGGACGAGGGCAGCGAGCGGCACCGGCGGTCCAGCGGGGGCGCGGCCTCCCAAAAGTCACACCGGGTCTCCACCGCCGGCTCCGGAGTGATGGGCGTGCCCGGCGGGAAAGGGGAAGGGGGCGGGAGGTCAAAGGTCAAGGAGATCAGGGACTTGCTGGGCGTGTCAAAGAGCTTGATCCTGCCGCCTTGGAGGTCCTGCCGCTGGGAGAAGGGGTTGACGCGCTGGGGGGTGTCCTGGGCGCGGGGCGGGGCGGGCGACCGAGGCGGGAACACGTCCGACTGGCTGCGGGAAAGGCGCTGGTCTGGAGGCAGGAGGTGCTGGTCCAGCAGGCTGGACGGGCTCTGGGGACACGCCGGCTCCCTGACCGCTTTCCCTGCACAAAGGGAAAAAAGAGGCCTGCGTGAGCATCATCGGGGAGCCCCCCAACGGTGGAACTCCAGGCCATTTCTAGGACCGTGACAGTGAAAGACCAAAACACTTCCACCACTCAAAGGCAGATCCACAGGACCGGATCCTGTAGGTCTTTAAAGACCTCAACGGGATCCCTTCCAGCTCAGCTCTTCAGTGGCTGAAATCTAGTAAGTTGCAACACTGAATTTGTGGGGATTCAGTGAGTCAACACCTACGTAAGTTCCATTGACTCAATGGGCCTACTCTTGCTGTCCCTTTCTCCTGGGCTCCAGATCTGCCTGCCTGCAGACTCTTCTGACCTCCCAAAGCCAGTCTTTCATCTCCTCCACACCATCCCGTGGTCGGCTCTGCGAGGAGTGAGGTGGGCGGCAGGATGAGGCTGTGGTGTTTACTTGGGGTAGAAATTAAAGTATCAGATGCACACAACGTGCCCATGTTTTGAGCACGAAAGGAGATTGATCTCTCGTTCAAATATCCTTAACATTTCTGGGGTACAACTTCTCTCCCTCTCCCCTCTCCTCTTTGGGAATTTCTCTGCTTTTCAAACCACACACACAATTCCACGCAGATTCCTGACAATCTTTTTCTTTACAACATATATAAACTGGCATGCTGCAAAAAAAGGGGGGCCCCAGCAAATAAGGCCCTGCACGTAGAAGTCATCTTGAAAAGCTTGACTGCGAAAGCCGTACCGTTCAGCACAGGCACTGGGCTCCCCGGAAGGAGGGTTCTGCTACCGCTCTGCCGGCCGGTGCCGGGGTCTCCACCTGCCAGCTGCTGCTCCAGGATGGCCTCCAGGCACTGTGTGATCTCCAGGAAGGAGGGCCGGGAGGTTGGCTCCATCTGGGGTGGGGAGAGGAAGAGGAAACACTCAGAGCAGCTGCCAGGCCAAGGCGGGCAAAAAGGCCACCAGGGTTGGACGGCATCCCGCCTCCCTCGAGGACCGAGCTTGGGGGCTCTCCGGGTGGCAGCCGGGAGGCCCGGCTTTTGCCAGGAGCAAGGTGTGCATTTGAGCAGCTGCAGCACTGGGAGTATGCCCACCTGCCAGGCTGCCCAGCAGGACCACAATGGCACCTGTCCCGCCTCTCTTCCTTCCGCCCCGCTAGCGTCTAGTTATGCCAAAGAGAACGGGCAGCTCCCAAGCTGTGGGACTCTTTGCCAAGGGAGGCCCAGCAGGAACTGCTCGGGGTGGGGGGGGGGGGCTTCCGGATGGCCAGCCGGCTTCAAGGCAGCTCTCCGGGCAGAGGCCTGGCCTGACGGGCTGACCAGTCATGCCCACTGGAAATCCAAGGGGACTTGCTTCATTCAGTTCATTCTCATGGGCTGTATTTCTTTTATGGATGTGGTTTGTTGCTTTGTTTGTTTAAAACATATCCACACGGCCTTCCTTCTTAAAAGGACTCAACGCAGCTTACATCATTGAAAGACAATATTTAAAGCTAAAAACAGTAAGTATACAAAGACTACAAAGGATCAAACAGATGCCACTCTGAAAAACAATAAACAAAAGCAATACTGTACTGCACATTCAATGCAGTAAGACACAACAATCCATTTAAAAAAGCCTTGACTCAGGGAAAGCCTGCCTGAAGAGAAAGGTCTATTTGACTTCTTGCAGAAAGACAGCCTTCTTGCAGTAAGACCAGCCTGGTCTCCAGTGGCAGGGAGTTCCACAGTCTGGGAGCAGCAACAAAGAAGGCCCTCTCCCGCGTCCCCATCAGACGCACCTGTGAAGCTGGCAGGATGGAGAGAAAGGCTTCCCCGATGATTTTACCCAACCTGCTTTTCTCATTTTTAATTCGTGACTTATTTCTGGCTCAGGGCAAGTGTTTCTGTGCTTGCTCTTAATTCCTAGGTTCATCCAGTGGGAGCTGGGAGCCCAAAGCTTCAGCCGGCCCTCCTTACCAGGCCCCCCACCCACATGATCCCATCCTGCCCGGGAGATGTGGGGAGAAGGTCCAGAAAGGCACTCCAAAGGCTCTATGGAGATGCTGGCAAGGGTCAGAGGAGGGGGAAAGGAAGGGGGGTCCCTGGGGCTTACGCTGCAGCAGTGGAAGGCCAGCTGGAGGAATGCTGCCGGGCAATCCGGCCCCACCAGGTTGCAGAATGCGGCCACGTCAAGCCCAAAGTCCTGTGGTGAGAGAGAGAGAGAAGAGAGAGAGAGAGAGAGAGAGAGAGAGAGAGAATCCTTTTTAGTACTGTATGAGTCAGGCAGAGGTGGGATCCTAGCCCTGGGGAGGGAAACGCTACATCTATGACTGGCCCACACTTAAAAAGCAAAGGCTGGGGTGAGGAGGGGAGGGGAACATGCTAAGCAGCAAACTTGCCCCAGCCTGACTGCCCCTTAAATAGGGGGGCCCACTCCAGAGAAGGGCTGAGGTCTCCCGGTGGCTGACGCTGCCTGCATCACACTGCCTGGGGAACCGCCTCGTGCCAAACTGGTCCCACCGGCCCACGGCTCAGGAGGCGCCCACCGTCAGGGGATTTCCACCCCCAACCTCTGGCTCCGCGGCCAGTGACCTCCTAAACCACAGAGCTCTCCGGCCTGGCTCCTGAAAATGCAACCACCGATGGTCACACTCCTGAAAGGGCTCCAGAAAGACAGACGGGAACTCTCCTGAGTCTCCACCCTTGGCCAGAATCTTAGCAACACCAGAATTTTTGGCCCATTTGATAGTCATAGAATCCTAGAATAGTTGAGCTTTTATTAATGACGTGGATAAGGGAGTGCAGGTCACGGGTTCTTTCATCTTACTGCTCTGACAGTTAGGAAGTTTTTCCTGATAGTCAACCAAAATCTGGCTTCCTTTAACTTGAGCCCATTGCTGTGTGTCCTGCACTCTGGGATGATGGAGAACAGATCCTGCCCCTCCTCTGTATGACAGCCTTTCAGATATTTGAAAAGTGTGATCCAATCTCCCCTCAATCTCCTTTTCTCAAGGCTAAACATGCCCAGTTCTTTCAGCCTTTACTCACAGGGCTTGGCTTCCAGCCCCCTGATCATCCTCATCACCTTCCTCTGAACTTGTTCCAATCTGTCGGCATTCTCCTTGAAGTGAGGTGTCCAGAACTGGGCACACTACTCAAAGTCAGGCCTAACCAGTGCCTCGTGTACAACTAGCCACACAGGCCCATGGCTCAGGGGTGCCGCCGCATGCGCCCCCCCCCCCCACATACAGCAAGGCCCTGGATGCCTGGAGTGAGGAGGGGTCAGGGGATCCCTGCCCTTTCTGAGCAGCCCCTTCCCCCCATACTCACCCTTGGAAGGAGGAGCCCCCTTCTTGACCCAGACCAGCTGCAGCAGGGCAGGGTGGGGGGCATCAGAAGGGGGGCTGCCCAGCCTGCCCTCCCCACCCCCAGTTTCCCCCGACACCCTCGTGGTGCTCCCAAGCCAGCACACGGATGGCGCGCTGGCGTCTGCACCCTCGGCAGCTGACACCCAGGCCAGCTCTCTGGTTTCTCACACAGGCACCCACCTGCAGGCGCACCTGAGCGCGCGCGCACAAACACATGGGCATGGGGGGGCGCAGGGGAGCAGAAAGGGAGCCAGAGCCCACAGGGAAACCCCCAGAGTGTGGGATAAGCACGCAGAAGGGACGGCCAGGACCAAGCTCAGCAGGGCTTCGGGGCTTCTCCTCAGACTGACTGGCGCTGCACCAGGCCAGCAACGCTGGGGGGGGGGGAGGGCAGGCGCCCCGTCGCGCCGCCCCTGGAACTCCGGCTCTGCCCACCCTGAGGGTTGCTGTGGGCATCCACGAGGCCTTTAGGGAGCTATTTCATGTCTGCTGGTGCACCTTGCGTTGCTCCCGAGTCCTCCCCTGAGGAGGTCTGAACCGCGACCGAACACCATAAAGATTTCCAACAAAGTTCAACACCCGAGCAACAGCACTCCGCAGGGGAACTATGGGGTGGATGTTTAGAACAAGAGGAGCAGATAAAGGCCGGCCAGTGCCTAGAAAAAGTCCCTCCGCAGGAACAAGGGGATCCGGTGAGGCTTGCCGAGCCAAGCAGATGTGGGGGGGGGGGGACTGGGAGAACGCTCCGCGACTGGCCAGGGAGAAGCCCCCAGCCGGCCGGAACAAGAGGAACGCCACACAAAACTCACGCTTGCAAAAGAAAGTCATCTCGGAGCAAAGAGCGCCTCAATCCCTCCGTTTCCTTCTTGGGACAAAAGTGTACGAAGCCATTTCTCTGGAGGGACCTCCTGCGCACGCACGCACGCACGCACACACACCCCAGCACACACTTCTGAGTCCAGGGAAGCAACATCCTCCCCGTCTCTGTGACGACCTCAGGACTCGCTCAATTCAGCCACGGGGTTTCAGACCTTTGGCAAGAATCTTTTCCTGTCGCTTTTGTAGCCTCAGGAAGTCTCAGTTACTCCCTCCTCAAGGTGCCCCCCCCCGTTTTTTTAACCCTGTCTGTGCATTTCACTTTGGACCAGGCCTCTGGGCATCCCAAGGGCCCCCCTTCCCTGCTGTCAGGAGCCAACCCTCTCTTCACTCCCTCCCCCCCCCACAGCCCAGCCTCTTCCCAAGTCTTGCCTCCCCCTTCCTAACCCCCCCAACCCCAAACGAGTGGGCTAAGGCATGGGGGTCCTCTGGGGGACACCCAGAGGGACTGACCTCTCTGCGGGGAAGATAGTCTGGGTCAGCTGGCACCCGGGCAATCGTCTCGCAGACAATGATGCCATAGGCGAAGACGTCTGCCTGGAAGGAGGGAGGGAGGGAGGGGCGCCCATCAGAAGGGGCTGCCTGTGGAGGGAAGGAGAAGAGAGACCCCCCTCCCTTCCTCTGCCCCCCCCAGTCCCAGCAGGAGGGCTGGGGCACAGCGCCATCCCGGCAAGCATCCCACCAGCGGTCCTTCCCGGGCTCTTTCTCCCCCCCCTTTTTTACCTTCTCATTGTACAGCTCCCCGCGCAGGACCTCTGGCGCCATCCAATACGGGGAGCCCACCACGGCCAGGGGCTCCCGTTCGCCCCCCTCGCTAGCGGAAAGAGAGAGAGAGCCAAGAGGAAGAGATGAAGGCCAGAGAGGAGCCCTGCCCCCCCCCACGGGCCCCTTCCCCCCTCCACATAGACCCAGGCCGGACCCACGCCTGGCAGGCGGTGCTGGGACAAGCAGGACCCACCTGTAAGTGGGGATCTTCTCAGCCAGGCCAAAGTCGCCCACGACCGCCGTGTAGCCGTTGTCCTCACACCTCACCAGGCAGTTCTGGGGGAAGGGATGGCGGGGGGGGGGAGGGAGAAGAGCAACAGGCCATGAAGCCTCTCTGCCCCAAACAGAGGTGCAAGAGAGGAGCCCCCCCTCCCATGGGTGGGGCCCAGGTGGCCAGAGGTGCCCTACCTTGGAGGTGAGGTCCCGGTGGAAGATACCTTTGCTGTGCAGGTAGCGCAGCCCCCGGGCGATGTCCAAGGCCAGCTTGATGCGGACGGGCCAGGGAAGCGGGGTGGGGCTGTCCAGCAGCTGCTCCAGGTTCCCCCCGTTAATGTACTATGGGGAGAAATGTGGGGGGGAGGGGGCTGTAGTTACTCTGAGCCCCTTCTGCCTCCCCTCCCCTCCCACCCAAGGTCCAGCAGGCTCTGCCGGCAGCTTCTCCCCCCCCCACCCTCTGGCTCACCTCGGTCAGTGCGTGGAGCTGCCCCTGGTGGACGCAGACGCCCATGAACCTGTGGGGCAGAAAAAGATGGGGGGGGGCTGAATCCAGACTGCAGCCCCTCTCGACGGCTTGGACTCACGTCAAGCCTCAAGGCCCTCGCCCTCCCCCTCGCAACCGGACATCTCAAGCACCCACCCACCCGCCCACCCATCGCTGCAAAGGCCACCCCCCAGGCTCCCCTTCTTCCCAGGCCCTGGTGCCCAAGGGGGCCACGCTCCAGTCCCAGATCAGCCCGAGGAGCAAGCGCCACCAACCTCGGTTTCCGATCCGTAACTTGGGAACAGGGGCTCCCCCAACAGCCACCCCACGTCTGTCTTCCACCGCTCACGCGTCCCAGGTGGGATCAGGCGGCTTGGCACTCACTTCTGGAATCCACACCGGACCCCTCAAGGCTTCAAGGTTCACCCCCCACCCCCCCACCCGCCACTCCACACAGTTCATGCACGACCCAAAAGTGAAGCTGGGCCTCTTTATGGAAAAGCCACCTGCCGCCGCCATGCCTTCATTTCCTTTACACTGGTGTAAGTTAGGGAGGAGGATTCTGGTCACCAGATGAAAAGCATCTTCAGGAAGGGCGGCTAGGACCGGAGGGGGGGGGGGAGCCCGGCAGCAGGGAGGGCCCCACGGGAAAGGATGCGGGGCTGAGCAGAGGTGGCCTCACAAAAGCCACAGAGCGCCACGGCCTTCTGCAGGAAAGGGCCACCCCATTCCCCCCTCCCCAAAACACCTCTCAGGTGCTTTAAAAAGGAAGCAACACAGGCCCTGCTCCGAGAGGGGTGGAGGGGCTCCAGCAACGCCCCTCCCATCGGCCCCCTCCCAGCCTTGCTGGAGAGCTCAGACGACCGGGGGGGGGGGGCACGGTGTGGCACTGCACAGCCCAGACCCTGCAGGGGCACAGGGGGGGAGCTGGAAGAGCCGGGCCAAGCCCCCCCCAAGCCCCCTCCCAGGGAAGGTGACACAGCCACACCACAGGGTCCCACGTGGGGCCTCAGCAGGAAGCACAACCGACTGAGCTGCCACCTGACCAAGAGCAGCACAGAAAGGAGGGGGAGGGAACAAAACCCCCACAGAACAGCTACAGGGGGGAAGAAGGGCTTTCCTGGCATCATCCTGCAGGAGGGGGGGTGTTTGTGCGTGTGTGCGTGTGTGTGTGTGGAATCTGAGCCTACCACCACCACCAAAAAAGCCCACGGCAACAAAACATCCCCCCTCCTCCCCTCTCTGCGCACCGGAGGATGTTGGGATGGGAGAGGCGGTTCATGAGCTGCACCTCCCGAAGCATGTTGCCACGGTTACTCATCAGCTTGTTCATCTTCAGCACCATGATTTGCCCGGACTGCCGGTGCCTCACCTGCACAGAGAGAGAGAGAGAGAGAGAGAGAGAGAGCAACGAGGATGAGGCAGTGTGCGTGTGAACGTGGGGGGGTGCAATACAATATCCTTCTCTCTCCGCCCCCCCACCTGAAGGACAAAGGACCAGAGCCGGAGCAGAGCAGCCAGAACGGGTTGCGGGCGGGGGAGGGGGAGAGAGCCGGGGGGGGGGCAGACATCCGAAGGCAGCCCATCGCCACCGCCAACACACACACACACACACACACACACACACACACACACACACACACACACACACACACACACACACACACACACACACACACACACGGAACAGCACAAGGCAAATAAGAAAGAGACAAACAAGAGGGAGCTAGCAGGAAAGAAGGAGAAGGTGGAAGCTCGGGTGAGGAAGAGCTAAAAAAAATATCAGGCAATTGCCCCCCCCCACATCTCAATTAATCTCCAGAGAAGCTCCTGGACAGGCCGGTCGAAAACAGCCGTCCCAGGCATCCATGCGCGCACCCACACACCCTGCCGGCCCCAACGACACAAGGAAACACAGCACTGCAAGCGAGCCGAGTACATTCGGGGAGCTCAGAGGCGTCTGCGCCCTACGACCGACCGCTGCGGATCCAGCCCAGCGGCAAGAGTGGCAACGAAGGGCGCCGTCCGACCCGTGCGCTGCTGCTTGGGGGCCTCCGTGGGCCCTCAGAGACTCCGCCTGATCCCACCTCAGTGCAATGCTTGTGGTCTGAGTGTTGCCGCTGCTCCCCCCCCCCGAGAGAGAGAGAGAGAGAGGCTGGTCCAGGGCTCTGGAAGAGGGATGGCTCCACCGAACCAGCCACGTACAGGCCCACGTTTCCAGGGCTGGGCTAAGCTAGAGAACTAAGGGCAAGCGAAAGCCACGACAGGGCTGTCAATTGGGGGGGGGGGGGAGACAGCATCTCAGGACTTGCTCCTAGGGAAATTTTGAGCACACAGCACATGACACTGGCCCCCCCCTCTCCAAAGGGTGCTGGAGACCGGAGACCCAGCGAGTTTCCCGGCTGCCGACAAGACCTTCCAGTTCCAAAAGACCTTTTCTGCCCTTCCACGAGGGCAAGATTGTCCTGGAAGACCCCGAATCCATTCCTGCTGCACTTACTATCATCACCACATTCAGAATCCAGAGGGCCGCAAGGCCTGCCGGAGGGCCTGAAAAGTGGAGGTGAGGCCAGGACAAGTCCTAGAGGAGGAGGAGGAGGAGGAGGAGGAGGAGGAGGAGGAAGGAGCGAAAAGGAAGGGGGGTCCCGGAGATAAGAAGCCCGGTGTGAACAAAGGCGGCATCTCAGGGAGGAACTTGAAAGTGGACACAAGGTCGAGGGCGGGGGGGGGGAGAGAGGATGTTTATCAAGGCACTGTTTTTCATTAATTTTCCTTACCACTTCGAGGAATGAAAAAAAAGAAGGCTTTTGAATAATTAAATCAACGAAAGTCAATTGTGCATGGCAACAGGACTTCCTTGGTGGTGGTGCCAACTCCCTTCGGGGCCTCCCGCCAGCAGGCCAAGCCCCTTCCTGGTGCAATTTAGCAGACAATTGAAGGCTTCCTCTGTTCACAACCCTTGGCTAAGTGTTTCCTTTAGCTCTCAATAGCACGTTTCAAAGGGTGGAGAATTCAAACATGACACCCACACCCACACTCCACTCTACTTGTCCCCCCCCACCACCACCACCACCACACTCCCCATCTGGCTGAAAGACTTAGCTCTAGGCTGCCTGAGGTCCAGCCAGTGGAGAGAAACAAACTCCAGGACACACACACACACACCCGTTTGCACAAGAAAAGCAGGACCAAACCCAGGCCCACCCTCCTTCCCTCCAAGGCCCAAAAAGGCAGCCAACGACCAGACCTGAAGACTCTGTCCTGGGAGCATTTAAAGGGATCAGCAGCAGGCAGGCAGGCAGGCAGGCAGGCAGACACACACACACACACACACACACACACACACACACACACACACACACACACACACACACACACACACACACACACACACACACACACACACACACACACACACACACACACACACACACACACACACACACACACACCGGCTGCCCATCATGCAAAGGATGCCAGCAGGCGGGGACCCTGGGCATCCTCGTTCTCGTGCCCCTCTAAACTTGCTGATGTTCGCTTTGTCAGACAACTCAATCTTCACGCAGACATAACAAAATAATTATGTGCCAACTTAATTATGCCATATAGCAACCCTTTCCAAGCTTTTCTAGATTTTCAGTACTCAGAATGGGGCCCCATTCTCTTCTTCGCGGGATGCCCTGCAACCGTGCAGCTCACCCAAGGGCGCCACAAATTGGCTCTTCTCCCAGGAGGCACCGTCAGGGGATTCCCACCCCCAACCTCTGGCTCCATGGCCAGTGACCTCCTAAACCACTCAGCACTCCAGCTCGCCTGATGAAAATGTAACCACCAATTATGACACTCCTGAAGGGCTCCAAAACCCATCAAGATGGACCACCCTTTCGACAGATGGGAACTCTTCTGAGTCTCCACCCTTGGCCAAAATCTTAGCACCACCAGAAGTTTTGGCCTACTTGATAGTCATAGAATCCTAGAATAATGGAAGAAGCCATCAAATCCAACCCTGTTCTCGATGCACGAAAACAAATCAGAGGATATCTGCCAGGTGGTTGTCTTAAGTTTCTCTTCAATGCCTCCAGTGTTGGAACGCTCACCACCTCCCCTTGAGTTCATGCGTTCCATTGTCTTACTGCTCTAACAGTTAGGAAGTTTTCCCCAATATTCAACCAAAACCTGGCTTCCTGTAACTCGAGCCCGCCGTTGCGTGTCCTGGACTCTGGGATGATCAAGAGTAGACCCTGCCTCTCCTCTGTACAGCTATCCTATCTGCCCTCAATCTTCTTTTCTCCAGGCTAAACCTGCCCAGTTCTTTCAGCCTTTCCTCTGATGACTTGGTTTCCAGCCCCCCCGATCCTCCTTGTTGCCCTCCTCTGAACTTGTTCTGATTTGTCAGCATCCTTCTTGAATTTTGATTATTTATTTTTATTTATTTTATTTATATCCCACCTATCTAGTCGGTTAAGACCACTCTAGGCGGCTTACAAAAAAACATACAACAATATGTATAAAAACAATACTACATAAAGAAAAAACTTTCAACAAAGTAGGACAAAGAGTAGGGAAAGGAGAGGGGGGGAGGTCAGGAACTGATTGAGGGAAAGGCCTGCAGGAACATCAATGTTTTTAGTTGCTTTTTAAAAATACCCAGCGAGGGAGCCGCGCGAATATCAGGAGGTAGATTATTCCAGAGGCGAGGAGCCACCGCCGAGAAGGCCCGATTTCTTGTCTTTTCCTTCCGGGCCTCCCTTGGCGTTAGGCTCCTCAGCCTCACCTCCTGGCTCGCGCGAGTGACACGGGTGGATCTTGGTGGGAGTAAGCGTTCCGCCAAGTATCGAGGCCCTAAACCGTTTAGGGCTTTATACGTAAGCATCAAGACTTTGAAGTTGATGCGGAAGCAGATGGGCAGCCAATGCAATGCGTCCAGAGTGGGTGAGATGTGTTGGTATTTTCTCACACCATTGAGAAGTCTGGCCGCTGCATTCTGCACCACCTGAAGTTTCTGGAGCAGCCTCAAAGGCAGCCCCACGTAGAGCGCATTGCAGTGGTCTAATCTTGAGATTACGAGCACATGCACCAAGGTAGTGAACACCCCCACATTGAGATAGGGCCGCAGCTGGGCTATCCTCCTAAGATGGTAAAAGGCGTTTCGGACCACCGACGCCACCTGGGTTTCTATAGTGAGCCCCGGGTCTAGATGGACACAGTACTCAGGATTAGGCCAAACCAGTAACGGATGGAGGGGAACTAGTACATCACGGGATTTGAAGACTATACTTCTGTTAATGCAGCCTAAAATAGCATTTGCCATTTTTTGCAGCCACATCACACTGCTGGACCATATTCAGCTTTTGATCTACCACAATTCCAAGATCCTTCTCACTCGTATTACTGAACCAAGTATCTCCCATCTTGTAACTGTATATTTAGTTTTTTCCCTTAGGCGTTGAACTTAATTTCATTCTATTGTTTTGAGTACAGTGCTGAAGTCTATCAAGATCATTTTGAATTTTGTTTGTCTTCCAAGGTATTACCTATTATACCCAGTTTTGTGTCATCCACAAATTTGATACATATTCCCTGCACTCCCTTATCCAAGTCATTAATAAAAATGCTGAACAGCACCAGGCCCAGGACTGAGCCTTGGGGAACCCCACTTGTTACCTCCTCCTAGTTAGAGAAGGACCCATTAATCTGAGTACAATTCTGTAGCCAAGGGTTTATCCAGACAGTTGTTCTGTCAAGCTCACACCTAGTTAGCTTGCTAAACAGAATATCATGGGGCAGTTTGTCAAGAGGTTCGCTGAAGTCAAGATATATTATATCTCCAGCATTCCCTCTGTCTATCAAGAAAGTTACCTGATCAAAACATAAGATTAGTCTGGCAGGATTTGTTCTTGACAAATCCATGTTGGCTTCTAGTTATTACTACATTGTTCTCAAAGTGCCTGGTGAGGGACTGCTGCATAATCTGCTCCAGAAATTTCCCTGGGATTGATCTCAGGCTGGCCAGTCTGTAGTTCCCAGGTTCTTCCCTTTTGCCCTTTCTGAAGATAGGGACATTAGCCCTCCTCCAATTATCTGGCACTCCACCCATCCTTCATGATTTCAGCTTTCCTCCCCTCTATTTTGGTCCATAGTATATCCACACCAGATCACTACTTTTTACCTTAGCAACAGCTCTCCCGATCTCAAGTCCCATGTGGCCACCTCTGGGGCCCTGCCTTGCCCTGTGATTATTCCTACCTTCATGGCAAACAAACAAACAAACAAACAAACAAACAGGAGCAGCACCATCTTTGTATCATCATGCTCAGCCGCATCAGGCTGGGCTAATCCCTGCAACCTGAAATTAGTGGCCCAGGAAGGGGGGGAGTGGCGGCTTTGACTTGGACTGTATGCGGAGAGGGTGCCTTCTTAGGGCACCACCCAGCAGCCAGTGACAGATTGACACTGCCATCATTTATTACTCATGGGTAAAAAGGAGAAGGGGAGAGGTGTGTGGTCCAAAAGCAAAGGCAGGTGACATCTTTATTTAACCACTAAACATTCCACTCAGAAGTTAGCTTTCTACCCATACAGACCTTTGTCAGGATGTGTACAGGACGCCTCTGGGCAGAAAAGAGATACAAGTTCCACAGAGGCCAGGCTTCTCTGCTTGAAGCACGATTCAGTGGTTCCTGTCATCATCTAAATGGCCACAAGAGAACAGCTGCTTTGTGAGGGCCAGGTCAACGACAGCTGTCTTCTCTCCAGCCAAGAGGGCAAGGCCAGCCGGAAGTGCCCACCCTCTCTGGCTTGGCACCTCCGGGCAACTGTGAGTGATGGCATTAACACAGCTGACATGGAAGTTCAGCGGCTGCTCTGAGCACATGGCAAACAACGGTCAGCAGGGCCCTGGAGGTGGGTTCCCTCCTCGAAAAGAGGGACACTTCTCAGCACCACATGGGGGCCCCTCAGGGGCAGCTTCCCAGAGCAGTGCCCCCCATCCCCGGTGAGCCTCCTGAAAAGGCAGCTGTGGACCAACAGTGGCCGAACCAGGCTTCGCCAGCTGGTCCCAGAGTGCAGCTTCAGGGAGGGGGTCAGGAGCGTGCCCGGTGGGCAGACACGCACTTGAGTGAAGCAGCAGCTCCCCCTCGCCACCCACCCATCTTCTCCTGCAAAAACCCAAGGACCATGGGGGGAGGGGGCAGCCCTGGCCGGGAGTCAATCGCAAGACCCAAGAAGAGGCCATGGGCGACCCCCCCACACACACAGGGAGAGAATGGGCCGCTCTGTCTGCCCGTTCCCTCTGCCTGTACCCTGGGGGCTGCAGAGGGGGAGGAGGGTGGGGGGGCAGGCATGGCACCTCTCTTTCCAGGAGGTGAGGCTGGAAGCCCCCTGGCGGAGAGGGCATTCGGAAGCCTCTGCTGCTGCTGTTGGGCCCCCCCAAGGCAGACCCTGCCCCCCCCCGTTTCCACCAAGCAGGGCCAGAAGGACCTTTGGAGGCAGCTGCAAACCTCATGCCCTATATTCTGGGGAAAGAGGGAGGGAGGGAGGGAAGGAAGGATTGCTCCCGCCCCCACCCCCACCCCCACCCCCACCAGGGCCTGGCTCCCTAAATAGCTGCCATGGGCGGGGCTGAGCCGCTGCCCCCCCTCCTCCTCCTGGGAGCCTCCCAAATTCCTGGGCGCTGCTGTCAGCCGACCAAGGACGGACGGCTCCTGCCCTTTTTAGTCAATACTCTTGTCAAGCTGGGCCAGAGCAGGCCTGCCCCCTCCCTCCCTCCCCACACCCCCCCCCCCAGAGACCTCTCCGTCCCACAGCCAGGCTGCCAAGCCTTCTGCTGAAGAAGCTGGGGAGGAGGTGGCGATGCTGGCGGTGGGGTGAGGTGGGGCAGGGGGCTGGCAAAATCATAGCCGGGAGGCAGACCCCCTTCCTCGCCCAAGGCAGGCAGGGCCTCTGTGTGTCGGTGATCTGGACAGGGTCAGGAAGGGAAGCTGGCTTTGGATCTCTGCCCCACCAGAAGGAGGAGGGAGCGCCACGAGCCACCCTCAGCCCCCAGCCTGAGTCCAGAAACGAAACACAGGGGTCTCCAGTACATGCTGGGCGGGAAGCTGACTGCCCTGACTGGAAAGCCCTTCTCCCAGTTCCTGAGGCATGGGAGGAAATTGCACTCTGCACATGCTTTGGGCTACCTGCTCCATTCCTACCCTTGCTTCATCAAGGAGGATCTCTGGATGTCTCTGGAGCTGCAAGGCTCAGCGCCAGAACGGCCTGTAACTGTTCCAACATCCCTCTTTTTATGTCTGTGTGCGTGCGCATGCGTGCGTGCTCATGTGTGCTGGAGAGAGTGGCATCGTCCCTTGGCAGTGCTTGCCCTCCCCTCCCCTCTCCTCCGTTCTCTTCTCACCCCCAAGCACGTTGTAGCCTACGAGGGAGGTCTCTCAAATGCAGTCAAGCACACACTTTGAGAGGAAGGGAGGAGAGTGCTGGCGGGGGGGAGGGGAGAGGGGGGGGGAAGAGAAGCTTCCACCTGGCACAGGCACCCGACCAACTGCCTGCCTGTCCCATGAAAGGCGATCACCCGGCCTCACTTGCAGGAGCTCTTCCATTATTGAGTGGTTCTGCCCACCTCGCCCGGGCACAGAGACCACGTTTCACCCGGGTCAGGTTCCCTTCTGGGCCAGGTGGCCCAGAGCAGAAGCGCTCAAAGGCAGAGGTCCCTGCCCCACTGAAGAGGAAACCAGACCAAGCCAACCCATTTGAAATATCATATTTATACAGTGTTCTTCCATCGGTTGCTCTATCTGTCGTATGCTGTCTTCTTGAGTCCCCTGCAGGGAGAATGGCAGCAGATAGTTTACAGAAATAAATAAACCCTGGCACGGGGGTGGTGGTGACAGGAAGAACACCTCCACAGCCCTCTGCACTGGCCCAGAAGGGCACCGTGGAGTCTTCCCGGCCCTGGGAAGAGGGGGCACCTGGGACCCGTCCAGAGCCCCATCCCACGGCCCCCGTTCCCTCTACAGAAAATCCTCCCCAAACACCAGGGTGCTGCTTCCCTAAACCCTGCGGCAAAGCATGCCACTTTTTGCCAGTGCCCCTCCCAGAGAACCCACTGGGCCCCCAAAGCCACACTCTCGGCCCCAGGAGGGTCTGAGCTGGAGAAGGCCAGGGCCTCCTCCGGACTAGCACCCGAGCAGAACGCTGCTGGCCAAGGGCCTCAGAGTCTGCAGCCCCTGGGTTGCCGGGTGAGGGCTACCTCCTCCAACGGCCAGGGACCAAGGCCGAGGCTGGGCAGGGCAACGGGCTTCCACCTGTCGGCCCCTCAAGGCCAGAAGACACCTGATGTGCAGGGCCGTCAGGCAAGAGGCCCCGGGAACAGTGGGCTTTCAGAGAAGCCCTCCAGTAACGCCCAGCCGCCGCCAGAAAACCCACAGAGGTGCCTGGCGCAGCCGGACCAGGCCTGCCAGCCGTGTTTCCTGGGTGCGGCTGGTTTCCCTTCAACCTGGCACGGACACAAGCAGCCAACGCAGCACAGACCCGGCAAGGGGAGCCTGAACACAACCGGCTGCAGCCAGGGATCAAACGCAGGGCCTCTTGCAGTGCGGGCAGGGTGGGTGGTGTGTGGGTATGAGTGAACATCTCTGTGTCGCACGCACGCCTTGACGACCTGGTTGGCCTCCGAAGGCTGTCCATCTCTGCAGGCAATACTCGGGCAACTTTTTATCACACGCCTTCCAGCCAACCCAAAGCTCATGACAAAAGACGAGGAGGCACAATGACGTCCGTGAAAAGATAAATGGGAAAGCAAGGTGTGGGGACCCACCACCGTTAAAGCAGAAGTTGCCAGGGAAGAAAACCAGACAACATGGGACGTCCTGCTCTCCCCTTTCCGCCCCCACAGTCACTCGCTCTGCGCCCCCCTTGGGGCCTTCCCCCCCCCGAGCTCTCACCCCCTACCAGCCCCATCTCAGCAGAGCCTGACACCCCATGTCACATGACAGGTTCCCTCCACCAAACCCAAAATCCTGCCAGGCAAAGCTCGGCCAGGACCCACATGCAAGGTGGCAGCAGCAGCAGCAGCAGCAGCAGCGGGAGGTCCAGCCTCTGCTTAATGGTCACAAGGGCAGCTGTGGATGACAGGTAACCGGGGGGGGGGGGGAATGGACACACCCACACCCGCCTGCGAGGAGGACCCTCTGCTGTGGAGAGGCACAAGGCAAGAAGGCGGTTCTGAAGGCCTTTGAAGGGGCCCTCCCTCAATGCCAACCAGGGACGCAAGAGGGAGATCGCCCGCCCGGGTGACGCCCCAGCCCAGGAGGGAGCCAAGCCTTTTAATGAGGCTGTGGTGGCTGCTCTTCCCAGGCTTCCTCTTGGGAGGGGCTGCCAAACCCAAGGCTGTCAGCAACGCTGGGGCTGCGGCTGCAGAGCTTCAGCCAAACCCTTGCTTCCTTCCCTTTTGCACAGCTCAAGCGGTAGGGATGATAATGGGGGGGGGGGGGGCTGCTCATAACCTTTAATGCAGCCTGACTAACTCCCATCCCATCCCATCCCTGCTGCCCCTCCCCCGGCCATGACCTGCTCCCCTTCCTCTCCCTCATTTACACCTGTGTCATTATCTCTGGAACATCTTCCTCAGGTGTGCACAGCCCTTGCCTGGCAAATGGATGGGTGAGCACAAGGCACAGGAGACCCCCCTCCCCATCCAAACCCCATCGGTGCACACCAGTTCCAATGCTCCCCAGTGACCGAGACATCTCACCAGCCAAGCTATCTGTGAGCATTTAGGCAGATGAGAACATTTCTCAGCAAAGGCGGCGGGTGCGGGGGGGGGGAGGGCGGGCGCCCACCTCAGCAAGCACAAAATCGGCCAGTGGTGGTGCCCAGGTGCCTACGGAGGGGACCTCGGAGAGCAGCCAGCAGGCCACGAGCAGGGCAAAGGCGAGCCAGGAGGACTGAGCCAGGCCACCCCTCCCTCCCTCCCCCCCCCCGAAAGTACTTCCTAGGCTGAAACAGAAGTCCCCAGTCTGTGCAACAAGCCAGAGAGGAGACAGCGGCGAGGGCCTGGCTGGGGCCAAGCAGTGGAGGGAGAGAAGGGAGACCAGGAACCGGGGGCAAATCTCCTCAAGAGGCAGAGGCTGGCTTGGGGTGGTCTCTTTCAGGGGACCAGCATTCCCACAGTACCCCTGTGCTTTCCCCTCCCCCGACGCATCACGGAGGTCCCGTCGAGCAGCTGCTCGTGGCAGAGGGAGACGTACGTGGCCGCCGGGAGGGTGCCTGACCGTGGCGTTGAGCCCGGGTAGGACGGCCGCCTACTGGGGGGCGGGGGCAGCTGAGATTCCTGCCGTGATGCCACCCATGCCTCCAGCACTGCCCGCATCCCCATCTCCTGGCACCCGGCCTGGAATCCAGGCACATTCCTGGAGCCGAGCTCAGCCGGTTGCTTCCGCCCACCTCCGAAGGGCAGCCAGAGACCCACCCCTGTGCTTCCCCAAAGGCTTCCATTCCCTGAAGGACACCAGGCTTCCGACCCCCCCCCCTCCACACCCTCCAGCCCCTCCTCCAGAGACCTCCCTGGGCCGATCCATCGCTCGGACAAGAGAAAGTGTGGGCTTCCCTGCAGCAAGAGCCTGTCCCAAGCCCCTCAGCTGGGCCACGCCTTCCTCCTCCTCCTCTTCCTCCTCCAGGCCTCTGCCCAACTATAAACACACACACACAAACGTGTGCACATACCTGTGGGTGCCTGCAAGCAAACACACACACTTGGCCAGGCCAGGCCTGCACAACAGCGACCTTCCAAGCTGAATGCAAGAGCTCAGGCAACTTCAGGAAAGCGGGGGGGGGGGGGGGCAGAAGGGGACTGGATCCATAGGCCCCATACACACACACACACACACACAGGAGGCAGGCCACGGTCCAGGGCTAGTGCCCTCCATTCAGGCAGGTGGGTCACTAGATGGGTTTGTGTGTGTGTGTGTGTGTGTGTGCGTGTGTGCGTGTGTGTTTATAGTTGGACAGAGGCCTGGAGGAGGAAGAGAAGACAGGAGGGCCTGGCGTGCTCTGGTCTATGGGGCCACGAAGAGTCGGACACAACTAAACGACTAAACAACAACAATATGGGATGGTGGTGGACACTGTCTGTCTGTCTGTCTGTATATATTATGTATGTACATTTCTATCCCGCCCAACTAGTAGCCAAGCTACTCACTCTGGGTGGCCAATAGAAGGACACACAGTCATCAACAATAACGATAAAAGCAATAAAATAACAGTGGGAAAAAGAGGTTCCTGACGTGGCTACAGGAACCACAAAAGAGAAAAGGAACATTAAGGGCAGACTGGTGGCTGGAGAGGGAGACACAAAATGGCTCGTTTAGGGACAGACGATGGAAAGGCTCGGGAGGATCACCTGCTCTTTGGTGGCCTCTGAAAGCCCAGCCGGGACGAGGCCGGCCACACCTCTGGGGGCACGGAGTCCCACAGAGAAGCGGCCACCACAGGGAAGGCCCTCTTTCAAGTGACCGATTTCCGACACTCCCTCAAGGCTCCCAATACGAGAGGTCCAGGTGGGACAGGTAGAGGTGCTCAGCCAGGTTTCTCTCGCTCACCTTTCCCCCCTGGAAAAGCAAGACAACAGAAAGAAGGGGGGGACCCAAAATCCGGTTCTATGCGTTTGGAGGTTGCTCCAAATTACCAATACAGGTTTTCTGTGGGGAGGGGGGAACAGCCCCCCTCTTAATTCTTCGATTACTTCTCTTTCTGAGAGGCTGGAAACGCTCCCTGCGCTCCTCTAGATGCCTTTGACCCCTCTCTGGGTGAACTCTTCCCACCTGCACATCGCAGCTGCCCCAAGGGGAGGCCGGCTCAAATCCCAACATCAAGCTAAGCACGACAAGTCAAAAAGCCCTGACCTCTGCTTGGGAGACGTCTGTGAAGCCTCAGAAAAAGGCAAGCTTCCCCCCCCCTCCCCAAATGGGACAGCGACCCCGGGCTCCTCTTCCAGTTGACTCAAGCAGGCTGAGAAGCCCAGCCGGGACTCTGGCCCCGCCGAGCCGAAGAGCAGCACTCTTTCTGCTGCCTGAAGATCTCTCCTCCCACCCCCACCTCAGGAAGGAAGGAAGGAAGGAAGGAAGGAAGGAAGGAAGGAAGGAAGGAAGGAAGGAAGGAAGGAAGGAAGGAAGGAAGGAAGGAAGGAAGGCAGGCAGGCAGGCAGGCAGGCAGGCAGGCAGGCAGGCAGGCAGGCAGGAAGGAAGGCAGGAAGGCAGGAAGGCAGGAAGGCAGGAAGGCAGGAAGGCAGGCAGGAAGGAAGGAAGGAAGGAAGGAAGGAAGGAAGGAAGGAAGGAAGGAAGGAAGGAAGGAAGGAAGGAAGGAAGGAAGGCAGGCAGGCAGGCAGGCAGGCAGGCAGGCAGGCAGGCAGGCAGGCAGGCAGGCAGGCAGGAAGGCAGGAAGGCAGGAAGGCAGGCAGGCAGGCAGGCAGGCAGGCAGGCAGGAAGGAAGGAAGGAAGGAAGGAAGGAAGGAAGGAAGGAAGGAAGGAAGGAAGGAAGGAAGGCAGGCAGGCAGGCAGGCAGGCAGGCAGGCAGGCAGGCAGGCAGGCAGGCAGGCAGCCTGCCTCCCAGATCTCTGGAAAGGGGCCAGGTGCCTTCCAGGGCTGGAACTGGCTCTGCCACACAGAGCAATTTGGGGTTCAGCCCTTCCAGCAAGAGAGGACAATCCGCTGCCAAGGGATGATCCCACACAAGGACCGCAAAGGTGCTTCCTAGCAACAACAGCTGACCAAGCAGGAGGAGTTAATCCAGGGAGGTGCTGAGCAGAATTGCCAGGGGGCAAGGGAGATCTTTGGCCGAGGAGGAAAACTGGAAAGGAGGAAAACCTGCTCACGTCAAAGGTTCCTTTTACTCCTGCAAATACTACAATCTCAGCCACGGTTGCCCTGAGCTCTCTGTGCACCAGCACCCCCTCCAAGCCCCCCCCCCCGCCAGCACTCCCCAAAAGGAAACGCTCAGGAAGGCCTGGGACAGAAACCTGCTTGACTCCAAACTCCTGTCAGCAAAGCAAGGAGCAGCTCCTGACCTGGATTAAAGACTGGGGTAAAAACCAACCATCCAGACAGTCCCTGCAGAACTGATACCTCCCCCCCCGCCCGAAAGTGTCAGCATAAGAAGGAGAAGGAGAAGACGATGACGAGGAGGAAGACCCAAACCCCCCATTTGGCCTCTCCTGGAACGCCCTTCGCTCAGCTCAGCTCCTTCACATTAAAGCAGGCGAGAGGGGTGGAGCGGCCCCACCCACTGCGTTCGCCTGAAATCAAGGTTTCAACGCCAAAGGTGGACAGCAGGCCGGCTTTCAAATGCTGCTGGACTACATTTCTCAGCTTCCCCCATTACTGGTCCTGCCGGCTGTGGCTGCTGGGAGTTGTAGTCCAAGAACCGCTAGAGGCCCACTCGCTGCTCATCATCCCTGTCTTAACTGAAGCGGGTCCCACCACTAAAAACACTTTTGGAAGAGTTTGTTGTTATAATGGTTACAGTAGCAAGATTAATATTTGCAAAAAGAAACCTGGAAAAGCAGCAAACAACTTAATCTTGATCATTGGTATAAATAAATGTGGAGCTTAGCAATTAATGATAAGTTAACATGTGAAGCGAAAATAAGAAGAGGAATGGTGTAATCTGATGATTTCAAGGAGCTATGGAATATTTGGAGTATGTCTTTTTGAAGGGAAAAGTCTATAGGCCAGCGAAAGAATCAATGTATTTTTGTGAAAGGAATGGGGTGAAAACAGACATAAGCGGATATTACTGGTCGCTTAGTCCAAAGGGTGAAGGTGGCAATGGGTGGGGAAAGTCCAATGTGTATTGTGTGTAGTCACTACTGAATTTATATTTTAGTTTTAGCTTTTATATACAGTATTAAGTTTTCATTTATTTATTAACTGAAAAAAGACACTTGTGGAAACAGAGAAAACCCAAGGAGGTGAGCGTGGGGCAGGGGACACACCAAGGGCAGCAGAACGGGCCGAGGAGTGCTCCGAGGAGGCCTGAGAACCGCCTGGCCCAGCCGGGGACGGAAGGCTCCCAGGGAATTAGGGCTGGAAAAGACCAAAGGAGGAGCCGCTTAGGGAGAGATTCCCTTCTGTCCTCCCCCCTTCTGCCACTCAGGAGGGAGGGACGTAAACAGTCCGACAGACCGCCCCGAACAAGGCCAGGCCAGGGGCCGAAGCCACACAGAGGGCAACACCAGGGAGCTTCTCGCAGGCTTCCGCAAGCATGCAAGCAGCCTCTCTCTCTCTCTCTCTCTCCCTCTCTCTGCAAAGGCCGAAAAGACCCTCTGGCTCGACTGGGCAGGGCAGTTGCCGGGGTGTGCGTGTGTGGCAAGCCCCTCAAGACCTGGAGGGTGCGGTGGAGGACAGAGGCCGGAACTACACCTGCCTGCAAAAACAGCGCACCAGAGATCAGGCCCAAGCCCTAGGCCACCTCCGCCAGCCCTGAGCCTGGGAATGGGACCCAGTCATGACTCCTGCAGCCTGGAAAAGGAGACCTTCGCCCCTCCCTCCCTCCCTCCCTCCCTCCCTCCCCCAGGCAGCTAAGGAAGCTCCACCACACTCCTGGGCCCTTGCCCCCCCTCCGGACCCCCTGCCCCCTTCGCCCTCCTCCCAAGCCCCCTTGACGGGAGGGGAAGGCCCGGTCCCTGCACCTTGTCCTCCCAGCCCCTCCCTGGCCCCCTCCCTCCCCCGGGCGCCCACGTCCTCCCCCGGCCAGGCACAGAGGGGACTTTGCCACTTTGGCCCTTTTCCTTCTCCTCCCCGAGTCCTGCCAAGAACAGCCAGCCAGCCACCGGCTCAGCAGCATCCCAGGGCGCCCGGTGCCCACAACTAAGGCCCCTTCAGGGCCACGTCCAGAGAGCTCTGAGGCCTACACTTTGCGGGAGGTCAGGGAGGGGGGGGAGGCTGTGGCCGGACAAACCCACCCCCTCCCCTCCAAGCCCTCAGTCCAGGGAGTCCTTCTGAATGACAACCCCCCCCCTTGAGCCAGGAGAAAAACAGGCCACCCCGCCAGGGAGAGGCAAAGCCTGCCCGCTTCACCCCGTGGGACCAGCCTCTCTCCCCCCCCATGGAGGAGACCCAGCACTAAAGAGCCACCCGGACAGCGGGGGGCAGCGAGGAGCGTGGGGTCAGGGCCAAACCCGGCAGGAGCCATCACGAGGACCCTCTGTTCGGAAGAGGGGATCCGCGCCCGGAAGACGAACCAAAGGCTGGCATGTCCCACAGACTAGAGAGCGCCTCTTGCCCTTTCCCTCGGGAGTGGGGGGGGGAGAGGAGGGATAAAGCCCCAGAGAGCCGTCACAGAAGGCCCCCCTGCCTGCCTGCCTGCCTGCCTGCCTGCCTGCCTGCCACCCCCTGGGGGGCACCCTGGCCTGCCACAGCCCCGAATGGGATGGAGCCCCGGTCTGTCTGTCTGTGCCATCTCCCATCGGACCACTTCTGCCACAGACAGAGGCCAGAGTTTGGCCCTCAGTTTCCCTCCCTTGCAAAACACCCTCAAAAGGTTGCTCCTCATGCGAGGAGACCCCAGGCAAGCTTTGGCAAGGCAGCCCGCAGGGAAGGCGCCTGCCTGGCCTCATGAGCCCCTTCCTCAAAGGGAGAGGGGGGCACCCCAGGGGAGAAGCCCTCCCCCTCGCCGGGCAGCCCCAAGAGACCCCCCAGGCCGGGGAGGGGGGGCGCCGAGGCAGGAGGCCCGCCGGGCTGCGCCTCCCGGGTCCAGAAGGGGCTTCTCGGGTCGCCCCTCGGGACCCGAAGGAGGGGCGCAGCCTGGCGCGGAGGGCTGCAGGCACACCCACCCACCCGCCAGGTGCGCGCAGGGACCGCCGGGGTCGCTCTCCCTGGGGCGGCCGGGAGCTCCGAGGGGGAGACGCCTCAGAGGGACGCCCTCACCCCTCTCTCCGCCTGGGCTACAAACCCGCCCTCCCCGCAACTCGCGGCTCCCTCCTGGCCTCCTGACCGGGAGCAGCGGCGAGCGGGGGAGGGGGCGGCGGAGGGCTGAAGGGCCGAGCCCTCCACCCTGCCCTCCCCTCCCCTCCCCCCCCCCGGGGCCCACGGCCGAGGCGGCGTCCTCAGGGCGCCCTTAAAACGTCCGACGGCCCGAACGCCTGCCGCTCGCGCCCCGCCCGCCTTCGCGGGGCTCCCGGGACGCCCACCTACAGAGCCGCGCCGCCGCGCCCACTCCCCCGGCCCGGAGCCCCGGGAGCAACGGAGGGCGCCGCCTCACCGGGCCAGGGCGCCCACTCCCTCCTCCCGCGGCGCCAGACAGGCCGGGAAAGCGGCGGAAACCCCCCCCCACACGCGCCCCCCACCCCCCGCTCGGACCGAGCAGGCCACGACGGCACCCCCGCGCCCCGGACTGGCCAGGCCGGCGACAGCGCGGAAGAGTCCGCCCCGCACGACAGGCAGCCGTCCCCGCTTCTCCTCCGGGAACCCCCACGCCCCCCCTCCCGGCCAGCTCTCCCCAAAGGCCCGCCGAGCCGCCGCCCACCTTCCGGGCAGCCCAAGCCGGAGGAGCCCCGCCAGCCGGTCAGCCGCCCCCGCCGCTCCGCGCGGACTCGGCCCTTCCGCCGCCGCTGCCGCCGCCCCCCACCCCTCGCAAAGACGACGAGGCGGCCTTCCCTCCCTGCCTCCCTCCCTGCCTCCCTCCCTCCGCGGCCCCCGCCTCACCTTGAAGACCTCGGAGAAGAAGCCGGCGCCGATCTTCTCGCAGTAGAAGTCGTCGATGCGGGCCAGGGTGGAGACGGCGCTGCGCAGCGCCCGGTAGGAGGAGGGCCGCAGGCGCCCCCCGCCGCCCGGACAGCCCCCCGCCGGCGGCGGAGGAGGAGGCGGCGGCTCCCCCTCGGGCCCCTCCGCCTCCAGCCGCAGCGACAGCCCCGGGCCCGGCCCCGGACGGCGCGCCGCCTTCTCCCCCTCCATGGCCCGCAGAGGCAGAGGCAGAGGCGGCGGCGCCCCCGGGGCCATTCACATGCCGCCGCCACCGGGCGGGCAAGGCGCGGAGCCCGGCCACGGCGAGGCCAGGCCGGCGAAGCGGGGCGAAGCGGGGCGGGGGCGGCGGCGAGCGGCGCGGGCTCTCGGCGCCTCTGCGGCCCGAGCGGAGGGCCCGGCGGAGGCGGAGCCGCGCAGAGCAGGCGGGCGGGCGGGCGGGCAGGCAGGCGGGGCGAGCCGAGCCGAGCCTCAGCTCCGAGCCTCCCCTCCCGCCGCCGCGCCGAGAGCGCCGCCCTCCCCGCGCGCCACCAGCCGGCCAGGTTCAGGCGCGACGCTTGGCGGCGGCGGCGGCGCCCGGATCGCCGGATGCCCGCGGCCTGGGCGCCTCCGCCCCGGCACCGCTCCGCCCCGCCGCCGTCCGGCGAGCCCGCGTCCCGGTGGCCTCTTCCTTCGGCTGCGGCCCGCCCGGAGGCGCTTCCCGGGCGGCAAAGCCCCCGCACTGGCGCGGGAGAAGCAGGCAACGGACCTGGGCCGCGCTCCGCCGACGTGCCGAGCACCCCGCGAGGTCGGCCTCTTCTCCCGGTGGGCGGCGAAGTCCCGCCGATCGAGCACCTGCGCTCGGAAATGGCCTCGCCGGGAAAGGAAGAAATGGACCTGCAGTGTCCACATCTCGGTATATTGGTAATTTAAATAAATAAGCCTTGAAATACTATCCACGGGGTTTTCATGTGGGAGATGGAGTGAGCTTCCTTTTTTTGCAGGTGAAGAGGACGGGACCTGCGCACCTGCCCTGGAAGGTCCAAGTAGCAATGGGTTTGAGAGGAAAAGAGAGTAACTTGACATGTATATGGGGGAGAAAAGTCCTGTGGGCATCAAGGGAGCCTGTTCCCTGCCTCCTCTCCATCTCAAGGAGGCTTTCCTCACTCTGACATCCTCCAAGCCGCCGCCCCCCCCCCCCGCTGCCTTCTGTGCTGGGGGAGAGGAGGTTGGTGGGGAAGTGGCAAGTAGAAGCCTGCAGCCATCGGGAGGGACGCTCGGATGGGAGAAGCCGCCGCAGCGCCAACAGTTGGAACCGGCCTCTTGATACTTTGTACAGTAGGTGGATCATCTCAAGGAGTCTCCGTGTACAACTGAGTGGGGTCCGTGCTGAAAAACAGCAGCAAGAGTGGCCTGAACACCGTGGCCTTTGTGGACAAAGTCCTGTGGGAGTGAAAGGAAACACACAGACTGCTCCTGGTGTAAAGTACCATGGTTTCCCTCATCTCGTGAAAGCCACTTAAGGGTGGTCTACTCTTGCTAACATCACCTTTTGGAAATTTTGTATGTATAGAATGCTAAAATATTCACTGGGACTGTGAAAAACGCAATCCTGGAAAGGAACAGGGTGCTTTAAAATGAGGTTTGAACAGCAATATATGAAAAGTCACAGCAAAACAATCAGGCAACTCTCCAGCCACATCTAAAAGCAAGGTCAACCCAAAAATAACAATGCCTCACAAAGGAATCTCTTTCATACTAAGCTGACCCTTGTCTGTGTAAACAAATGATAAGGAAAATGAAAACACAGTGCTAAGAAAGTTAAAACAGTCCTAAATCTTAAAGAGTTTTAAAATGCAGGTATGGCAAACTGGTGCCTCACCACGCCTGAAGAAGGGGACTTGTCTACACATCAAACGAGAGCAGCTTGTCTTTAAGGGGCCACGATGTTTTTGTCTTCTTTATGTTTTATTTTTATGTTTTATGTGTTTTTCCCCTTTTTGTTTAGGCCTGATATGCTAGCACAGACTAACACAGCTACATCTTCTAAAACTACTGACCAAACTTGTTCACTAGAACTTTATGCTCCTGCCATTTTGCTCACCAAGCAAAGCATGGGGGGAAATAAACAAATCAGGGAAATATAAATAAAGGGAAGCAAGATATGACAAAACACAAACACACCAGATGCCAACAACACAGATACCAGGTGTGAGATGCCAAAGAACCAGGCAGGAAAGAACACAGAGACATCGCGGATCGCCTGCCATAGATGCCAACTGGAACATGGCTGGCTCGACAGGGCTGAGAACACTGTAGAATACATGTTCTGTGTCTGCTCTTGTGACCCTTAAAAGCTAAGAAATCTGTTTTGTTTTCATGTAGTAGGCATCCTTCAGTCTCGAGAGACAATGGCTGCATGCTCTGAATAGAGGTCTTGGAACAGAGTCTAGTGTGGCTGAGGAGGCCGATTCAAGAGTGGCCATCCCTTCCACATTTTCATGTACAGTATTCTTACATAAAAGAACTTGTGATATTTTAAGACCTGTAGTCTCTGCTTCTTCAATGTGCCATTTTCAGCTGTAAGTTCCTACATTTTTAGAATGCATGCTACAGCAATTTTGAAACATAGTTATCACATGATTTTTCTGCCTACAATGTTAAGTTTTGCCTTTGAATGGACTTTTGTTTGCAATTCTCCATTTCTCTAAGGTTTTTGACAGTCCTTCTTGCAACTTTTCATGAATGAATTTTTGTTTAAGCATTTGGAATCATTTAAAAAATGAAGAAAATTGTACTTTGATACACAGATGAACATTGATATGATTGGGAAAGTTTATCTGGTTCACACTGAAATTTACCCTTCAACATTGCAATAATCCAAGTTTATGCACCAACCACCATTGCTGAGGAGACTGAAATTGAACAATTTTATGAAGATTTACAACACCTTCTAGAACTGACACCAAAGAAAGATGTTCTTCTCATTCTAGGGGACTAGAATGCTAAAGTAGGGAGTCAAGAGATAAACGGAACAACAGGGAAGTTTGGCCTTGGTGTACAGAATGAAGCAGGGCAAAGGCTAATAGTGTTTTGTCAAGAGAACAAGCTGGTCATCATAAACATTCTTTTCCAACAACACAAGAGGCGACTCTATACATGGAAATCACCAGATGGGCAATATCGAAATCAGATTGATTATATTCTCTGCAGCCAAAGATGGAGAAGCTCAATACAGTCAGCAAGAACAAGACCTGGAGCTGACTGCGGCTCTGATCATCAGCTTCTCTAGCAAAATTCAAGCTTAAACTGAAGAGAGTAGGAAAAACCAATGGGCTACTCAGGTATAGTCTAAACCAAATCCCTTATGATTACACAGTGGAAGTAAAGAACAGATTTAAGGAACTCGATTTGGTGGACAGAGTGCTTGAAGAACTTTGGACAGAGGCTCGTAACATTGTCCAGGAGGCAGCAACAAAAACCATCCCAAAAAAAAGGAAATGCAAGAAAGCAAAGTGGCTGTCCAACGAGGCCTTAGAAATAGCAGAGAGGAGGTAAAGGTAAAGGTAAAGGTTCCCCTTGACAATTTTTGTCCAGTCGTGTTTGACTCTAGGGGGCAGTGCTTATCCCCGTTTCCAAGCCATAGAGCCAGCGTTTGTCCGAAGACAATCTTCTGCTTGGTCTTCTGACCCTGCAGCACAGGCTTCTGCGGTTTAGCCCGCAGCGCCACCACGTCCCTGTAGCAGAGAGGAGAAGGGAAACAAAATGCAAGGGAGATAGGGAAAGTTATAGAAAATTGAATGCAGACTTCCAAAAAATAACAAGGAGAGTCAAGAGGGCCTTCTTAAATGGACAATGCAAAGAAATAGAGGAAAATAACAGAAAAGGAAAAACCAGAGATCTGTTCAGGAAAATTGGAGATATTAGAGGAACATTTTGGACTGCAAGGAGAACAAACCTATCAATTCTCAAGGAAATCAACCCTCAGTGCTCACTGGAAGGACAGATCCTGAAGCTGAGGCTTCAGTCCTTTCGCATTTCATGAGAAGAAAAGACTCCCTGGAAAAGCCCCTGATGTTGGGAAAGTGTGAGGATGCAGGAGGAGAAGGGGACAACAGAGGATGAGATGGTTGGACAGTGTCACCAAAGTGACCAACATGAATCTGACCCAACTCCGGAAGGCAGTGGAAGACAGGAGGGCCTGGCGTGCTCTGGTCCATGGGGTCACAAAAAGTCGGACACGACCAAACGACTGAACAACAACAATGGAGAAACAAGGCAGGCAGGCAGGCAGGCAGGCAGGCAGGCAGGCAGGCAGGCAGGCAGGCAGGCATTTTGCTTCCTGCTGGTGGATATGTCCCCCCCACTAGTCTGTCCATGAGAGCTCAGTCCCAAGACACCTGTGAAGGCAAGAGGAGAAGGGGACGACAGAGGACGAGATGGTTGGACAGTGTCGTCGAAGCTACCAGAATGACTTTGACCCAACTCCAGGAGGCAGTGGAAGACAGGAGGTCCTGGCGTGCTCTCTGGTCCATAAAGGGGTCACAAAGAGTCGTACACAACCAAACGAACGATGATGAGGATAAATGGTAGCTGTGAGGAGCACAGGCTTCTGATTTTCCCGAAAGATCTATAAAGGTCTAACTCATAGATGGGCTCTTAGGAAAGTGTTCAGTCATCAGACTTTCTGACCTGACACTCATATCCAGACATTCGCTGAGGAATGAGTGCAGCCTGCTGTTACCAGGGCCAAGGAGGGAGAAAAGGAGGTGAGCAGGGGGAGCCCTGATACAGCCACAGGCTGGGAAGAAGCCCAGCTCCCTTGCTTGACACCATCGCTTAGAGAGCAAGGCAGGGAAAGTGCAGGGCTTTCCAGGTGAATGGGTCCATGCGCTGAGAGGGTTCTTTAGACACCGTAGCTGCAACAAATCCCTCACCTTTCTTCTGGGACATTGTCCCTATCAATGCGGTAGGGAGACTCATGGGCAGGGAGACTCATCGATAGCCACATTCTTGCTGTCGAGAGCCTGCCTCCATGACCTTTCTGGGTTCAGAAAGGGCAGAGGCATCATGCACGGCTGAGTCCATGCGCTGACTGAACAAGACGGGGGGGGGGGGTATGGTGCCTGCAGGCAAAGAGGAGGAGGACCTTGGCCTTGTCCCCTGCATTTTGCAGCCAGAGTTCCAGTAAAAGAAAGGAGCTGCGTGCCTCCTCCTTGTTCTCTCGGCTGGCATTTTCCTCTCCTCCGCAGGGAGCCACGGAGAGCGGCCTCCCAGCCCCCGGGTGGAAGCAGAAGTGGGAGGGAGTCTCAGCTTGGTTGTAGCACAGCTCGTGGGTGGAAACGGGGGGGGGGGAAGGTTCTGGAGGCTACAGCACATGCGTGGGGGTGGGGGTGGCAAAGGCTCCCCTTCCAACCCCTGCACACAGTGTGTTGCCCAGATCCTTCCTGACACCATCCTGTGTCAGTTTGACAGCATGGAGAGGAGGGTGGGGGGGTGGGGAGTGGGGGGCGCATGCGCTGGTTGTTCATTGATTAAGAATAAGAGATTGTCAAACAAAGACAAGATGATGAAGAAGGAAAAAAAACGAAAGGGAACAGTTAGCGTAATTTATAAGATTTTTAGTATATTCTGGATTCAAACAAATGATGATGAAAAACCAGTGGCAGGAGGACTTTGAAGAAGAGGTTAAAAGGCAGGATTGGAACAAGATATGGTCAAAAGAATAATGAAGAATATGTCAATAAGGGTAAAAGAAAATTGTTATAAGGTAGCATAGAGATGGTATTTAACTCCAGCAAGACTGATCATAATATGTAAATAAAAACATACCATCTCAGTGCTGGAGATGCAGAAAAGAAAAAGGGGCCCATATGCCTGTGTGGTGGACATGTGAATTAAGAAAGAAAGGCCACCGGTTTTCAAAGAAATTAGAGAAATGATTGGATATAATATTCAGAGATCACCAATCATCGCCCTCTAAATGTATAAGAACGACCAGAGAATCTATGTATTTTTGGAGAGGTATGGGGTGAAAGGAGATATAAATGGATACTTCTGGTCACCTACTCCCCAGGGTGAAGGTGACACCGGTGGGAACAATCCAATATGCATTGTGTATAGTCATTGTTGAGTTTGTATTTTAGTTTTAATTTTGTAAAAAATTAAAAAATTATTCTGGGCTGAAGTTACAGCTGGTATGTTCTCCAAAGTCACCACTTTTAGGGTTGCCCGAGGGGGAACCGGGGGGCTTTGTGGGGAGGGGGGCTCTGCCTTGCTTTTGGGGATGCGCCAGCTCAGGATTCCCTGCACGGGGCAAATGGGGCAGAAAGGGGACTGGACGGGACGCCCGGCAGGGCTTCTCCCATCTCTCCGACCCTCTGTTTTTTTATTTTTTTAATTATTTTTTAAATTTTTCTTTCAAAATTTTTTATTAGTACAACATAAACCTACTACCACACAAAAAATATAAAAACAATTTAAAAAGACAATGAAAGAAAATAAAATACAATTTCACAGGGGAAAACCCTTAATTAATTTTTTAAAATAATGTTTTTCCTCAATGTACATCCAGCATAAACAACATAAACCTAACACCACAATAAAATGCAATTACATGATACACCAGTGCCACCTTCACCCTCAGGGCTAGTATTCATAATATTTTTATATTTCATGCAATCCATTTTCTCTCCAAAATTTCATTGTTTCTTCCCTCAGCGTATACCCCTTCCCTCCCTAAAATACATGTTCCAGGAATACATTCCATGTTTTCTTAAAATTGTTATATTTTGATAGGCCTCTTCTTATTTTCATATCACATGTCAGTTTATCATTAATTGCCATTTGCCATAATTCTCTGTTCCATTCCTCTAAATTAATTAGGTTATCATTTTTAATTTCTTGCAAATATTAACCTTGCTGCCGTAACCATTATTACAATTAAATCCTTATTTTCTTTCAACAATAGATCTTCCTTGACCATATTCAATAAGTGTTTGAATATTTAATCCACTTATTTCCCTTATTTCTTTTAAAAAAATGCTTCCATTCTTTCTTTCTTACTTCACTTAACCACCACATATGTAAATATGTCCCCTTCTCTTTTTTACACCTCCAACATAGTGATGATAAATTTTTATTTATTGTGTTCAGTTTTGCCGGTGTTAAATACCACCTCCATATTACCTTATAACAGGTTTCTTTTATCCTTACAGACATATTCTTCATAATTCTTTGGTCCCACATTTTATCCCACTCTTCTCCTATTGCTTCCTTATTGCCACTGTGCTTTTAATCCTTGTGTATCCGATTCAGCCTGAATTAGTAATTTATATATTTGACTTACAGATCCCTTTCTGTTTTTTTCCTCTAATTTCAGTCTTTTTTCAATAATCTCTTCAAATTTTATTTTTCTACTTTTCCCTTCCTTACTTTTCCATTCCCTTGTCCACCTTGTCTATCTGAAGCATATTAAACCAAGAAATCCCCTCTCCTCCCAAAATATTTTTTATATTTCCTAATATTTTCTCAGCCTCCTTATCTGGGCAGGGAGGAAGGGGACGATCAAAATAACCGAAAGTATGAAAATTGTTGAATAATTTATCAGGCAGGACAGGAGTGACCATTACAATCCGTGCCGAGCTTGAGTGGCGTCAGAAGAAGCCCAATCTTGGCCCCCACAAGGGACCAGGGCCTCTGCCCACTTGCCCCCAGCCACCCTGGGCAGGGTTCCCTCACTGCTTCTCCGCAAAGGGAACCTCCCGCCGTCAACCCTTCAGGCCAGGGAGGCTGCAGAAGCCCGTGCATGCACACCGTTCCCACTCTCTTGCTTTGTGGCTCAGAGGGAGCAGGCCAGGGACACGGATCCCCCACCAACCGAAAGGCCTTGGCAGCCACCCACATTTTGGGCTTGCCATGTTGGTGGTGGGCCCACCTCTCTGCTGGGGGGGGGGGTGGCATTCCACCCTTGAGATGCCCTGATAAGGAGGCAGTGCCACTCAGGGGCACAGAAGAGTTGTGCCAGGGAGGTTGGCAAAGTGCCTCCCTTGCAGCGCCAGCCCACTGGCAGCCTGGGACTCCCTCAGCTCTATAGCAGGCCTCGCTGGGCCAAGCCTAGAATGCCATCCTGCTGCTACAAGTGTCCCCTTCCCTCTTCTGCCACAGCCCTCACCCCCACCCCACCCCTGCCACACCGTGGGAGGCTGGGCATCTGGCAGGAGGGAGAGGCAAGCTGGTATCTCGGAGGCATCCAAAGTGGTGGCTTGGCTGGGCACAGCCTGCGCCCGCGAGTGGGGCAAGGCCCACTTTGCCCTAAAAGACCAGCTGCCTCTGAGCTCCAAGTATTGCACTGGTGGGCCTTCTGGTGTTCGATCCCAGCTGTGCGCCCTACGTGGCTCCCTTAATGTCTCCCACCATGTGCCACATTTCACAGCCTTCAGCGCCAAGTCTGTCCCAGGGATTGGTGGCTGAGGCCCAGAGAAGCAAGCCAGTGCTCCCACACTTCCTCGGCTTGCTTCTCTGCCACGCTGGTGAAAGCGGTCCACGAGGAAGGCCAGTGTGGCAAGAAGCACCCTGCCTGAAGCTCCCCGGAGCGTGCCCTCCGCCATCCAGAGTGAGATGCCGTGGGAAGGTCAGCAACTCTGGAAGAACAAATGAGAGGACTAAGTGGACTAAGAGGATGAAGGCGAACAGTAAAGCCCAGGAAAAGGAGAACCGATGGGGAGACGTTTGGTGGGAAATGGGGGGGGGGGAATGTAAAAGAGCAGGAAGGGCAAGAGGGGGAGCAGTTGGAAGCGGTTAAGGAGGGAGCCTGTTGTGGGCTGGCAGACAAAAGGTGAAAAGAGTAAACGAGAAGAAGACTGGGTTGAGATCATGCAAGATGACACGTGGACAGGGGAGTGGAGGGCCCTTAGAGTTCCTAGAGAATCTGCAGAGGAGTGGAAGGGACGGGCCTACCTGTGAGCTGCCCCATTGGGGAAGAACAGAGGAAAGGGAGCAGAGGAGGAAGTTCAGCGAGGGGCAGAGGGGCGCAAAAGTGCGAGAATAAGACATGCCCAGAAATTCCTGGGAGGCTCCGCGGGGGGGGGGGTGAGCCCCTCCCAACCCCATTTACAGCCAGCCCCAAGCAAGAAAGTTTGGGAGGCTCTGGTGGGGTGGATCTTTTGCCCACCCCACCCCCAGTGAGAAGCAACTCTACTGTAACTGAAGAAGAACTGAGTCTCCTACGCAGGTGGAGGCACCAAGTGCTTAGTTCAAGGGCACTCGCAGTTGCTGTTTCGTGAGGAACTGCCTGGGGTGGCGCCTCCGAAGCAAGAGGCCGAGTTGAGTTTGTTGAAGAATAAAGAACCGTCGTCAGGACCCAGCGGCCTTTTGGAGTCCTCTGTGATGGGCAAGACGGTGGGAGATGACAGAGGAGGGATGGTCCCCAGTCACCCTGGCCCTCTGGAAACGGGGAAGGGAGAGCCACGGGGGGGGGGGCAGCAGCCCTGCCCCAGCCCGGGCCAGTTTGGCTTTTCTCCTGAAGTGCTCCTTTTGACAAGGACCGGCAGGGGAGGGCCACCACGCCCCATCCTGAGCAGCCTGCCCCACAAGCTGGTCTCCCCCTCTTGGGTGACTTGGGGGTCTTTGAGATGAGAAGTCAGGAAGAGGAGAAAGGTGGCAAAGCCTCCTTAAGGATTAGCCCTCTGAGGGAGGGGTGGCTGCCTCCAGGAAAAGCTTTGGCCTCCTGCAAGCCCGGCTGGGCAAGAAGATCCCCGCCAGCCTCTGTGGGGTTTGCTGGGGCCACCTGGCCAGGAGCCCTGCTTGCCCCCTCCTCCCTGCTTCCAGCAGAGGCAGCACCGCTAGCGGCTCAGGCAGGGCGGCAGGGCCAGGGGGAGAGGGACAGGGGCCGCCTTCCCGCCCTGACCTTCCACCGCCTGGGGTGGGGGTGGCTCCAGGTTCCTTCTTCCTCGTTCACCTTGTGGGACCCTCTTTGGAAGCCACCATGTTCTGGGGTGGAGAATTCAGTCCCTGTGTCGGTTGCAGGGTGTTCCGTGGGACAATTTCCTTTCCCAGCCTGGACGGCTCCTCTGGCCCCTTTGAGAAGCCCAAGGCCTCCTGGCTCTTAAGGTGTTGCCAGAGGACCTTTGCTTGTTTTGGAGACCACGCTGCTGCCGCCACTGCAGCTACCACCACCACCACCACCACCCCTCCCCTGTCAGAAGCGGTGGCCAGAGGTTTGTGTGGCCGTGGCTCTCCTCCTGCCTCCCCTCTGCCCCCTCCCCAGGTGCCCTCTCTGTGGGGCTCGATCCGCAGCTCCCTTTCCTTCCGCCTTGGCTCTTCCTCCTGGGCCCAGATGTTCTCAGCCACTTCCCTGTTCCCTCGGATCATTCAGCAGATTCATACCATATTTTAAGACTGGCAAACGCAGCATCTTTGAAGAAGGATTTCCTTCTCCAGCTCAGAAGCTGCCAGGAGGACTTTGCCTCTTCGTGGCCTGTGGGGGAGGGGGGGCTCCTCCACCACCACGCACCCCCACGTTGACCCTCAGGACACTTTAGGGGGGCACCAAATTACTTTGCCATCAACAGCTGCCAGGCCAGGCTGCCAGTCTGAACATTGCTGGAGTTGTCCAAGGTACTGAATGGCCATTCCAACCCAAATCCCTTCCCCCCCCCCGCGCCCCAACTGGTAGAGCACCTTGAACAGGCCCTTTTAAATTTTGGATTAAAATCCAGAGTGGATGCATTGAACCCTTCCCCACAAAACGCCCGCACGCACACGCAGGCAAACACACACGAGAGAGAGACAATGGAGTCACCAGGTTCTACTGGGGAAAACAGTGTTCCAGAGCGAGCGACCCAGAGCCTTGGATGCCCCTGACCCTTCTTCCCTCCCCCTTCCTCGGTGCAGCTGGACTCCGGAGTCAGGCAGGAACAAGCCCTCCCACGGAGGACCGCAACCAGCCTGCCTTACCGGCCGGGGGCGGGCGCGGGGGCTTCCAGGTGGAGAACAGAGGACTAGCGGTTTCCTGCCAGCCAGCAGAAGGTCAGGCAACCCCAACGGCTTCGGGGGTGGTGGTGGGGGCTCGTGCACGTGTGTGTGTTTTAGGGCCTAGGACTTCTTGCCATCCCAAAGCCACGGCTGGCACCTGGGTTTTTAAGCCCGTGGGGAGGCCCGGGCACTTTCAACGGAAGCCCTCCTGCCCTCCAGCGCCTAAGGGAAGCGCCCTCCCCTCCCTCCGTGGCCCTCCGCGCGCCCGCCTCTTTCCACGGGGGCGCCTGGGGGCCCCATCCTCAGCCGCGTTCCCAGGAGCGCCTGCCGGGGAAAGTCCGGCCGGCCTCTGGTCGCGGAGAGCGGCGGCTGAAAGGGCCCGGCGCGGAAGCGTCGGGGACAGCAGGGTTGCCAAAGGGGCAGCCCGTTGCCCTGGGAGGAGGACGCCCAAAGGCCACGCCACCACCACCCCCAACACGCGTGGCAGGTCTCTGCTGCTGCTTGGCTGCAAGGCCACCCGGTCCCCTGGGGCCCAAAGAAGGGAGCCTGGGTTCCTTCCCAGGAGGAGGACAGGAGGCTTCCACCTAAGGAGCCTCTGATGGAGGGCAGCGCCGTCCGTCCACCCGCGGCTGCACCCTTTGCCTCCGCCCGCCTCGGCGGCCGCTCTCGCGGTCTGCGCGTCCCTGCCCGCCGCCGCCTCCTCCCGCCTCGGGTGGGCGGTCAGTCCGCCAGTCCAAGCTGGACGGGGCGGCGGAGCCAGACCCGGCGCCGCTCCCCTGGAGACGAGGCGCCCCCTGCCGGCTGCTTCCACAAGGGCAGCCGGCCCCCCCTTGTGGCTCCCCCGCCCCAGCGCAGCCGCGCATTTCATCTCCGCTCAGTATCTGCGTGTGGGCTGGGGGAGAAGTGGGGCGCGGGGGGGGGAGGGAGGGTCCGGCAAGGAGGGGGGGTCCGCCACTTCCCCCTCACCAGAGAGAAGGGCAAAGGGGCAGACCCCGGTTTGCATAAACTGCCATGCGCTGATTTAGACGCCCAGATGCCTCGTGAGAAATGCTTTTTTTTCTTTTATTTTTATAATACAAAATAAACCTACTACTACAGAAAAAAAACCTATATAAAATACAAAACAAAGCAAAACAATAACATACGATTACCCTTGTGCACCCAACACCTTCTGTGCACATGTGAGAAATGCTTTTTAAAAAATGGTCCAAGCAAAATGCGTCTCGCTGGGGGGGGGGGGAGGGGGGAGGAACAGTGCCCCCCCCTCCGCCGCGCGCGCCTGCTGCTGCCCGGGGCTCTCGTGCGCGCGCCTGGGAACGAGCAGCCCCTTCCGGAGCGCGGCTTCCCTTTGTCGCTGGCGGCGGCCCTTATTCCGCTTGCCGAGCAGACACGCACCGGCCGGCGGGCGGTGGGTCGGAGAAGCCGCGGGAGCGCCCTTGGCGGCGGGGAGGGGGCTTCTTCAAGGGTCAGCGCGGTCCCCTCCGGCGCCAGCTGCGGAGCCCCTCTTCCCCCCCCCAGCGCCCGACCGCCGGGGGTCGCTGTGCAGGTGGGGGCGAGGGGTGGCGGGCCAAGGCGGGCCAAAGAGCGAAGGAATCCCTGTTGGTGGAGAAAATCGGGAGGGGGAGGGGCAGAGAAGGGAAGGGGGGGTCGAGGCTGCCTGGCACAGACTCTGCTGGTTAGCCCACCCACCAACCCTCCCACGCTGGGTAAAGCAGGCCGTGGGGAGGCGAGGGGGGCTGCCGGGCCCTTTGCAGGCCAAGGAGGGGGTGGGTGGGCTCAATCTCTTCAGAAGGTCCTGGGTGCCAGCCAAGGCCCTCCTGCTGTCCAGCCCCCCCACCACCACCACCTCAGGCCAGGCCCCTCTCCCTGGGAGCCTGGTTGGCCACCCAACGTGCCCAGGAAGATCGCAGGGACCACGCTCTCCCACCGGGACCTACGGCAGGAAGGAGTCCAGCAAGCAGAGGGGCAGAGGGTAGCACAGGCGTCCTCGCCTGCCTCCCTCCCTCTCTTCTTCCTCGCACCAAGGGGAAGGGCCAGCCCAGCTCCCGTGGGGAGGGGAGGGGCCGCCCGTCCTCCTCTCTCTCCAGGCTGGGGTGCAAAGACTGCCCCTCCAGCCGGACCGCCTGCCTCGGGCAGCATTTCCCGGGACCCCAAGTGCTCTGCCCTGCCCTCCCTTTAGGGTCTCACCTGCTGATTATGGGAGACCGTGAGTGTGCGCAGGATGAAGCCGCCCTGCACCTCCTCGGAGGAAAGCTCCACACAGAAGGCGCCATAGGTGGCTGTCCCGGATGTGGGCCAGAACTCAGGGTATGCCTGGGAGGAAGGGAAGGAGGGCACAGGCACGTTAGCTTGCGTCTTTGGGGGGGGGGTGTGTGTGTCTCATGCCTCCTCGGTCCAAACCAAAGGAGCTGCAGGTGGGGTGCCACTTCCTGTCCCCATCTGTGGAACAGCCATCCAGGGGCCACCTGGTGCCCCTCCTCCAAGCCGACCTTTCCCTTCGACCCTTTGGGGTGGCACCCTCTTCCTCTGCCCCATTGCAAGCCAGCCCAAGCGAGTGCCCTCCTTCCCCTCCCTTTCCCCTGTTCAGCCCACCCAGCATCAGCTTCTCTGGATCGTCACCCCCACCCACCCTCCTCACCAGGGCCGATCCTCTCCACAGCCAGGCGGGCTGAAGAGGTGCGGGGCCGTGGGGCCATCCACCTGGGGGGGGGTCCAGGTCTCAGAGGGGATTCAGCAGGACCAGGAGGAGCAGCCATAGTCCCAGGCCAGAGCCCAAAAGTTCGCAAGGGTTCCTGGCAGGGGCAACTGCATGGCGATGAAGTCCTCCTCTCTGGTATACGCCTGCCGTGCACAGAGGGGCTCAGAGACCCACCCCAAAGAAGGCCCAGAGAGAAAGCCCAGAGAGAGGACCCCCACGCGCTGCTTCCGGATGCCCCAAAAGGCCAATCCATGGCCAGCCCACCTGCCCAGCCTTGCTCCCTTGTCTCCTGCAGGGCAAAACAAACACTCTATAGGGGGAAGGGGAAGGGGAGATGCCCCTGGACTTTTGCCGGCTGAAGGGAAAGAAAGGGGAAGTCCAAGACCAGGCGCGGGACAGCCATCAAGTGGCAAGAAATCCCGGGCTGGGCCTGTTGCTGCTTCCTGGCTGCTCCGGCTGTTTTCAAACTGAGTGTGAGAAGCCCTGAGTCCTCTCACTTGCAGGGTCCACTGGAGTCCCACCTGGGCAGAAAGTGAGGTCTGAATGGGAGGGAGGGAGGGAGGGAACATATCTCCACTGGGGTGTCTCTGTGTCTGCCTGTGTGTGTGTCTGGGGGGCGGGGGGGAGCAGAGGAGTTTCCCAAGGCAGGTGTTCCCAGAGCTTCACATCCACAAAGATGGCATTGATGTAGCCTGGCGTGCCCTCAGGTTTCCGGGAGGACATCAGGACGGGTCGGCTGAAATCCGCTGCAGGAGGAAGGTAAGCAGGAGGCAGTCAGAAGAGAGAAGCAGAGGTGGGCAAGGGCCTGGGGGCCGCTCACGGATCTGGGCCAACGACAGAGAAGGTGCATGTGGGGGGGGGGGGCAAACATCAAGGTCTGGAAACTGGGTTCCCAACAGGTTCTGTGCACAGGTGTCTTGGGACTGGGTTCTCATGGACAGACGGTGGGGGGGGGGAATATTAACCAGCAGGGAGCAAAATGCCTGCCATCCTTCCTTCCTGCCTGCCTGCCTGCCTGCCTTCCTGCCTTCCTTGTTTCTCCATTGTTGTTGTTCAGTCGTTTGGTCGTGTCTGACTTTTTGTGACCCCATGGACCAGAGCACGCCAGGGCCCTCCTGTTTTCCACTGCCTCCCGGAGTTGGGTCAAATTCATGTTGATCGCTTCGATGACCCTGTCCAACCATCTCGTCCTCTGTCGTCCCCTTTCTCCTCTTGCCTTCACACTTTCCCAACATCAGGGTCTTTTCCAGGGAGTCTTCTCTTCTCATGAGATGGCCAAAGTATTGGAGCCTCAGCTTCAGGATCTGTCCTTCCAGTGAGCACTCAGGGTTGATTTCCTTCAAAATGGATAGGTTTGTTCTCCTTGCAGTCCAGGGGATTCTCAAAAGCCTCCTCCAGCACCACAGTTCAGAAGCATCCATTCTTCGTTGGTCAGCCTTCTTTATGGTCCAGCTCTCACTTCCATATATTGCTACTGGAAAAACCATAGCTTTGACTATTTGGACTTTTGTCAGCAAGGTGATGTTTCTGCTTTTTAAGATGCTGTTGAGGTTTGTCAGCACTTTCCTCCCAAGAAGCAGACATCTTTTAATTTTGTGGCTGCCGTCACCATCTGCAGTGATCATGGAGCCCAAGAAAGTAAAAATCTGTCACTGCCTCCATCTCTTCCACTATTTAACAGGAGGTGATGGGACCAGTTTCTGATCATGGGGCGTTCTTGGCAAAGATACTGGAGTGGTGAATGCTCCAACTACCGCACAATTGCACTCATTTCACACGCTAGCAAGGTTATGCTCAAAATCCTGCAAGGTAGGCTTCAGCAGGATGTGGACCGAGAACTCCCAGAAGTACAAGCTGGATTCCGAAGAGGCAGAGGAACTAGAGACCAAATTGCTAACTTGCGCTGGATTATGGAAAAAGCCAGAGAGTTCCAGAAAGATACTTCTGCTTTATTGACTATGCAAAAGCCTTTGACTGTGTGGACCACAACAAACTATGGGAAGTTCTTAAAGAAATGGGAGTGCCTGACCACCTTATCTACCTCCTGAGAAACCTATATGTGGGACAGGAAGCAACAGTTAGAACTGGACATGGAACAACTGATTGGTTCAAAATTGGGGAAGGAGTACGACAAGGCTGTATATTGTCCCCCAGCTTATTTAACTTATATGCGGAATACATCATGTGGAAAGCTGGACTACAGGAATCCCAAGCCGGAATTAAGATTGCAGGAAGAAATATCAACAACCTCCGGTATGCAGATGATACCACTCTGATGGCAGAAAGCGAGGAGGAATTAAAGAACCTTGTAATGAGAGTGAAAGAGGAGAGTGCAAAAAACGGTCTGAAACTCAACATCAAAAAAACTAAGATCATGGCCACTGGTCCCATCACCTCCTGGGAAATAGAAGGGGAAGACATGGAGGCAGTGACAGATTTTATTTTCTTGGGCTCCATGATCACTGCAGATGGAGACAACAGCCACGAAATTAAAAGACACCTACTTCTTGGAAGGAAAGCGATGACAAACCTAGACAACATCTTAAAAAGCAGAGACATCACCTTGCCAACAAAAGTCCGAATAGTCAAAGCTATGGTTTTTCCTGTCGTGATGTATGGAAGTGAGAGCTGGACCATAAAGAAAGGAGACCGCCGAAGAATTGATGCCTTTGAACTGTGGTGCTGGAGGAGGCTCTTGAGAATCCCCTGGACTGCAAGGAGAACAAACCTATCAATTCTGCAGGAAATCCACCCTGAGTGCTCACTGGAAGGACAGATCGTGAAGCTGAGGCTCCAGTACTTTGGCCATCTCATAAGAAGAAAAGACTCCTTGGAAAAAACCTTGGTGTTAGGAAAGTGTGAGGGCAAGAGGAGAAGGGGACGACCAAGGATGAGATGGCTGGACAGTTTCTGCGAAGCAACCAACATGAATTTGACCCAACTCCGGGAGGCAGTGGAAGATAGGAGGGCCTGGCGTGCTCTGGTCCATGGGGTCACAGAGAGTCGGACACGACTAAATGACTAAACGAACGAACGAACGATGGGACCAGTGGCCATGATTTTAGTTTTTTGGATGTTGAGCTTCAGACCTTTTTTTGCACTCTCCTCTTTCATCCTCATTAAGAGGTTCTTTAATTTCTCCTCCCTTTCTGCCATCAGAGAGGTATCATCTGCATATCTGAGGTTGTTGATATTTCTTCCCGCAATCTTAATTCCTGCTTGGGATTCATTTAGTCCTGCTTTCTCTGCATATAAGTTAAGTAAGCAGGGAGACAATATACAGTCTTATCATACTCCTTTGCCAATTTTGAACCAATCAGCTGTTCCATATCCAGCTCTAACTGTTGCTTCCTGTCCCACATATAGATTTCTCAGGAGATAGATAAGGCACTCCCATTTCTTTAAGGACTTACCATAGTTTGTTGTGGTCCACAGAGTCAAACGCTTTCATGTAGTCAATGAAGCAGATGTTTTTCTGGAACTCTTTGGCTTTCTCCATAACTCAGTACATGTAAGCAATTTGGTCTCTAGTTCCTCTGCCCCTTCGAAATCCAGCTTGTACTTCTGGGAGTTCTCAGTCCACATACTGTTGAAGCCTACCTTGTAGGATTTTGAGCATAACCTTGCTAGCGTGGGAAATGAGTGCAATTGTACGGTAGTTGGAGCATTCTTTGGCACTGCCCTTCTTTGGGATTGGGATGTAGACTGATCTTTTCCAGTCCTTTGGCCACTGCTGAGTTTTCCACACTTGCTGGCATATTGAGTGTAGCACCTTAACAGCGTCATCTTTTAAGATTTTAAATAGTTTAACTGGAATACCATCATCTCCCCTGGCTTTGTGGTTAGCCATGCTTTCTAAGGCCCACTTGACTTCACTCTTCAGGATGTCTGGTTCAAGGCCAGCAACCACACTATCTGGGTTGTCCAGGACATCCAGGTCTTTCTGATATAATTCCTCTGTGTATTCTTGCCACCTCTTCTTGATGTCTTCTGCTTCTGTGAGGTCCCTACCATTTTTGTCCTTTATCATGTCGATCTTTGCACAAAATGTTCTTTTAATATCTCTAATTTTCTTGAACAGACATCTGGTTTTTCCTTTTCTGTTATTTTCCTCTATTTCTTTGCATTGTTCATTTAAGAAGGCCCTCTTGTCTCTCCTTGCTATTTTTTGGAAGTCTGCATTCAATTTTCTGTAACTTTCCCTATCACCCTTGCATTTTGCTTCCCCTCTCCTCTCTGCTATTTCTAAGTCCTCATTGGACAGCCACTTTGCTTTCTTGCATTTCCTTTTCTTTGGGATGGTTTTTGTTGCTGCCTCCTGTATTATTTATTTTTATTATCTCATTTATTTTATTTGTACCCCGCCTATCTGGACCAATGGACCACTCTGTACAGTGTTACGAGCCTCTATCCAAAGTTCTTCGGGCACTCTGTCCACCAAATCTAGTTCCTCAAATCTGTTCTTCACTTCCACTGTGTATTCATAAGGGATTTGGTTTAGATTATACTTGACTAGCCCTGTGGTTTTTCCTACTCTCTCCAGCTTAAGCTTGAATTTTGCTATAAGAAGCTGATGATCAGAGCCACAATCAGCTCCAGGTTTTGAGCCAATGCAAGGTGAGTCTGCATCAATCTGTACAAGGTGCAAATCTAGTGAAGCAGTAGTATGACTCTACACTGTTTTTGTCAGATGTCATGTGGAATACTGTGTGTCATTTGAGATACTATTCATTTATTATTATTATTATTTCAAATACTTATACTCTGCCTTTCTTCTCAAGAGGACCCCCCGCAGTTTATAATATTAAAAACAAAAAATATAAAAACTGGAAAGTGAGGGGAGAACAAACAAACAACAATCCTAAACAAGGTAAAACAGCTGCTCAGCCCCTTAAGTAGCCAGTCATTAAGAAAAAGCCTGCCTGCCTGGAAGTCTTCGCCTACTTGCTGAAAAACAGTCAAGATGGGACCGAGCTGGTCAGGAAAGCAAGGGTTAGAGAGGAAAAACCAATAGAAGTGGCGCATCTGATGACGGAGCTAAGGGAGGAGATAAAAGGAGAGGTAGATTGGGAGACACTGGGAGAACAGGATGGGGGGGAGAAAAAGAGAAGGGAGGAGAAGGACGGAGATATACCCTTAGGATGGGGGTGGCTAGAGATGGAGGATCCCTGGACCAGGGAGAGAGTCCGTATGAAATTGCGTACTACAGCCCTGATAGAAGCTAAGAGAGAGAGAGAGAGAGGAGGTTCAAAAAGGGAGAAGAGGTGGAATAGCCAGGCAACTGGGAGAAAAAGAACCAATAGTGATGGGGCCGCTGGCACAAATATGTTTCCAATAAAATAATTAGAAAGGGGTGCAGTTTCTCCACCCCTCCCTTCTAAAAACTGACTGGGACAGTGCGGCCTTGATTAACATGACGCCCAGCAAGACAATGGGAGGACCAGGATTGCTGCTCATTCGCATCTCAACAAGAACTGATAGTGCTGGTAGTCACAGCAGTATTTACTCAAATTTACATAGATTCCCCGCCTCCTGGACACTCCACACTCTGCCCGCCTGGACAGGTAGGGAGGACCGGTTCCTCTATGCTAATGAGCTTCCTGAATTGTTCATTAAGTAACAATGCAACTAGCCACGGACCTATTGTTGGCAGCTATTTCCCCATGATGTCCCCTAACAGCTGTGCCCAGGTGAAACAATATAACCAATTTAAATCCTATTGTCCAAAGGAAGATGTTCCCATGATATTGCCCAGCTTATAGAATAGTGCCAGATGAACTGCCTTCCAGGTCTCAGACCACACACACACACACACAAACACACACACACACACACCTTGTATGTACATCCTATAGAATTCTCTGTTCACCATTTCCTGGTCACATATGCTGTATCCCAACTCCTGATTCCGGAATACAGAAGGTATAAAAACCCCTGCCACCATTCCTCAAGGCAGGCGGTCTACCTCTTGCTTGGGAGAGGGTGTGTCCCGTCAGGCTACGAGATCTTTATCTGATATATCAAATAAACAAAAGCCTTTTTGAATTCTCTCTCCAGTCAAGATTTATTGGCAATTAATTTTGACTGGGAAAATCTAGGGGCTAGCCTGGACTCAACAATAGAATGGACCATATATATGTGTGTGTGTGTGTGTGTGTGTGTGTGTGTGTGTGTGTGTGTGTGTGTGTGTGTGTGTGTGTGTGTGTGTGTGTGTGTGTGTGTGTACACACACACACCCAAAACAGGAGGATCGTGTGTGTGTGTGTGTGTGTGTGTGTGTGTGTGTGTGTGTGTGTGTGTGTGTGTGTGTGTGTGTGTGTGTGTGTGTGTGTGTGTACACACACACACCCAAAACAGGAGGATCGTGGGAAGAAGAGGATACCTACAGAAGGAGAGTGGGCTTGACACCCTCATTGTGGGACCCTTTGCCCCAGCCTAAGGAACGCAAGGGCTTTGGGGTGAACCTCTGTTGTTGAAGTCGTTCTTTATGCCAGAGTTCAAAGAGAGTTGGACAAAGAGGGACACAGTAGATGGACTCGTTGGTGCTATGGAAGTAGTTGTGCATGATTCTCCATTATCGTTTCATAAAAATTTTATGCATTTTGAAGAGCCGTCACTGCTTTTGGGGGAGCAAAAGGGAGGTTGGAAGGAATCTAAGCTTGAACCCAGTGAGAACTGGACCATAAAGAAGGCTGACCGCTGAAAAATTTATGCTTTTGAATTGCGGTGCTGGAGGAGACTCTTGAGAGTCCCCTGAACTGCAAGGAAAACAAATCTATCCATTCTGAAGGAAATCAACCCTGAGTGCTCCCTGGAAGGACAGATCCTGAAGCTAAGGCTCCAATCCTTTGGCCATCTCATGAGAAGAGAGGACTCCCTGGGAAAGACCTTAATGTTGGGAAAGTGTGAAGGCAAGAGGAGAAAGGGATGACAGAGGACGAGATGGTTGGACAGGATCACCGAAGCGATCAACATGCATCTGACCCATCATCTCCAGGAGGCAGTGGAAGGCAGGAGGGCCTGGCATGCTCTGGTCCATGGGGTCACAAAGAGTCAGACACAACTTAACAACTAAACAACAACAACCATCTAAGAAGGAGATCAGCAAGCTCTCTGGTGGAGAGTGTTCCAGATGGATGACAAAGGGACTGAAAACCAAACCCTCCCTGATGCTCTCCAGCCCCCTCAACACCTTATGATGTGCATCCAAGAGGACTCGACTGCTTTATTATATCAAGGAAATCAAGTCATCTTTTCCCACAAATGTGTAAAGCAGCTCCCACAGTAATCTAGAGGCCCTGCTGAAGCACTTTCAGAAGTATGAAATTCAGCCTGTACTTCTATGTACATGCGGGGAAGTAGATTTTCACAGCCAGCGACCCTATGTTGTTGTGGTTAGACTGCTATCAACATTTCCTCACAAACTGCTAATATTGGCCCCACACCCAGCCTCACAGCTATGTGCTGATACAAAAGCTTCCAGTTCCTGTAGCAACCAAAGGGGCAAATTCCTGTAACTTTGGCACCAGTGATGGAAAACGAGCAGAGATCCACAGAACGCATAGCCACCCACCTGCCCCTTCCCAGTTCTGCAGCCCCACCACCACCAAGGCCAAGCCACCATCATCTCCAGCACATCCACATGCCGCAAAGCTCAGTGCAGGAGCCCAAGGAACTCCTGCGTTTGCAAGGCTGCAGGGCAGGCGCCTCCAGAGGAGACATCCTGCAGGGGCTGAAAGCAAAGCCATGCCTTGCGCCCCAGCCGGCCAGGGCAGGGGCCCCTGCCCTTCCCAGGCACCCTTCCCCCGTCCCACAGGGGTGATGCTTCTACCTTGACTGTCACGTGGGACACCTGCACCGAGTCTTCCTCCTGCTTCCCCCAGTCTTTAGGGTGAGTGCAGGCACACTGCCCTCCCCTCCTTATCCCAAACTCTGATGGAGGAGGAGGAGGAGGAGGAAGAGACAGATGCTTGCAGTGTCCCGACCTCTTTAAGTGTGGGAGACACGGTTACCTGCACGTGGGTGTTGCCCAGGTTCCTGAGTCCAGCATTCCTTGCAGGGTGTGGCTCCTCAGCCACTCCAAGGAGGCCCTCCTGAAACAGAAGCTCCTTGCTGGATCTTCCATGGTGGGGCTGGCCCACAGACCAAGCTCGCTTCCCAATTCTTCCCATGCTCAGCAGTTCTTCCCCCCCCCCACACACACACAGCCCTTCCCCATGGGGCAAAACCCCTCATGACCTACCTGCCCTGCTGGGCTCCACTGGCTTCAGACCCACTGAGCAAAGGAGGAAGAGAAAGGCCAGGAGGGGGAGAAAAACCCTTAGATGACCATGTTGCCGGGCTATGGCCCTGCGCACCTTCCTGGCCCGCTCTGATCCTTTCTGCCACTGCTTCGCAGAAACCCAGCAGAGAAGAAAGTGTCCTTCCTGTTCTCGGAAGGACGTCCTCTTCTGCAACAAGAGAAAATAGCACAAACCTGATACTCTGGACAAGAAGCAACGGTTAGGATGGAATATAAGGAGAGGCAGAATGGTTCCCTTTGGGCACAGATGTCAGACCAGGGTGCATTTTATCCCCGCATCTGAGCATATCACACAGGAAACTGGACCAGATTCACAAGAAGGAGAAGTGTTAATGGGCGCAGAAACAGCAATAATCTAAGATAGGCAGATGACACTACCTTACTGGAAGAAAGCAGCATGCCCTTTTTGATTGCTGCCTCCTAGCAGAGTACAGTGGGGGGAATAAAGCTGAGGATAAAGCTGACCCAGGGAGAATAAAGCTGACCCAGGGAGCTCGCTACCAAGGGAAGACTGCGTTTGGCCACAGCATGAAGAACTTCACCAGGAGGGCTTTAAACTGAATTGGACGGGGGAGGGAGACACAAGCACAGAGGTAAAGATAGACAAAGCCTTTTGCACAATAAGAGGAATAGATCGGACAGTTCTAATGGGAGTCGATAATGATATTAACATTAATAATCATATTCATAAAAATGCACAAAGAAAAGCAGTCCACATATCACACAATCTCTGGTGTCTATATACAAATGCAGGAGTATGAGAAACAAATGAGAAGAACTGGCGGGGCCACCGTGAGATCCAGGAAGCTGGACTAGAGGGGCCCTTGGCCTCATCCAGCACAGGGCTTTTCTGAGATTCTTATGTAACTGGAAATCTTAGCTCGGAAGGGTAAATAGGACTTGATAAGAATAACTGAAACTGGGTGGGATGACTCCCACGACTGGAATACAGCAATTGAGGGATATAAATTGTTCAAAAAGAACAGAGAGAATAGAAAGGGAGGTGGAGTTGTAGTATATATTTAAAAATACACATTCCTGCACAGAAATACAAGAGTATTTCCCATTGAGAACATCTGGATCAATCTAGTTGGGGCAAAAAACAAAAGGAACATAGTAGTTGGAGTCTACTACTGGCTGACTAATCAAGGAGAGGAAGCGGGTGAAACTTTTGAAAAACAAATTGCAAGGATGTCAAAGAGATACAATGTAGTATTGATGGCTTTTTGTGAAGCCACGCTGGGCTTTTGTTGTTGTTGTTTTGGTTTTGGTTTTTGATATCTACAAACAAATCCAACAAGAAAAAAAGGCAGAAGACAGCAAGAAAAAAAGCCCAGTGTTGCTTCACAAAAAGCTCAGGGAGGACCTGAAAATAAAAAGGACACATATAGGAAGAGGAAGGAAGGCCAGGCCACAAAGAAAGAGTACAGACAAGTAGCAAGGAATTGCAGGGATGGTCTTAGGAAGGCAGAAGCTGAGAATGAGCTGAGGTTAGCAGGAGACACTAAAAGCAACAAAAAAGCCTTCTTCAGGTATGTGAGTCGCAAAAGACATCGTGAAACAGCTCTGCAATGGAGATGGAAAAATGGTAACAGAGGACAAAGAAAAAGGCAGAGGGGCTCAATTCCTGTTTTAGTTCCCTCTTTTCCCGTAAGGAAAAAGAGTATGAACTTCCAAACAAATTGGAAGTGCAAGTGGTGGAGACAGGATTGCAGCTGGAGATAGATAAACAAATAGTCAAGGAATACCTTACTGCCTTGCACGAATTCAAATCTCCAGGGTCGGATGAACTGCATCCGAGAGGAATGAAGGAACTGGCTGAAGAACTCTCAGAACCGCTGTCCGTTATTTTCTTGAAATCATGGGAAACGGGGGATGTGCCAGAGGATTGGAGGAGGATTAGTGTTTTCCTTAACTTCAAAAAGGGCAAAAAAGAGAAACCTGGGATCTACAGGCCAGCCAGCCTGATGTCCATCCCAGGCAAAATTTTGGAACAGTTTGTCAAGCGGTCATTGTGCAAGCACCTAGAAAACAAGGCAGTAATAATTAGAAGCCAACACTGATTTGGAATACCCTTCCAACAGAAACCCCTCGCTGGGTGTTTTTAAAAGCCATTTAAAAACCTGGCTCTTTAGGCAGGCCTTCCCTCCAGTCAATTAACTTATTTTCTGATTCTGTTTCTTAACTATCCCATCTTGATAATGTATATATGTATATAGACACCTGTTACTAGATTTTATTATGTATGTTTATTTTATTCTATTTTATTCTGTTTTATTACTCATGTAAGCCACCCCGAGTAGACTTTGTCTAGAGGGGTGGGGTATAAGTTCAATAAAAGTAAAGTAAAAAAAAGGATTTGTCAGGAACAAATCCTAATTTGATCTCATACTTTGATCAGGTGACCTCCCTGATAGACAGAGGGCATGTTGTACACCAGAGATGGCGGACCTAGGGCACGCATGCCACAGCTGGCACACAGAGCCCTCTCCGCGGGCCCGTGAGTCATAAGTTGCCAGATTGCTTTCCCCCCCCCCCAGCCAAACCTGAGGAGGTGGCTGCAGCCGCGGTGCTAGCGCCCTGACAGGTGGCAGGCCAGGATCTGGAGCAGCTGGCACTGGCGGAGTTGGGCATGACTGGAGGCGACCGGAGGTACCTCTGTGCCCGGGATTCCCCCTTCCACTGCCACTTCCACTTCCACCGCTGCCACTTCAGCGCTTGGTTTTTGATTTCAGTTTGGGCACCTGGGCTCAAAAAGTTTTGCTGTCACTGCTTTAGGCGTCGTATATCTTGACTTCAGCAAAGCTTTTGACCAAGTGCCCCATGATCTCCTGATTAGCCAACTAACGAGGTGTGGGCTGGAGAGATTGGTCCCAACAGCTATCAGGATAACTGAAAGGCTCACACTTTGTTTTTCAAAGGTTTCATCTGCATCCTCTCCGTCTGGTCTGTTGGTTGGAGGCAGACGCCAGCAAGCACTTTCCTTTTGTTTGGTTCCTTTGCAAAGCGATGCCCTGAGGAGACGTCCTGCCAACCCTCCCCACAAGTAAAGCAAAGCAAAGCGTGCTGCTTATATACCGCCCCATAGCACTTCAAGCACTCTCTGGGCAGTTTACAAGTTAATTATGCAGGCTACACATTGCCTGGTAGGCTGACCTTTGTACTCCCTGACTGCATGGTCTGAGGGGGCGGGGGTTTGGCTTTAAATTAGTGCCAGCAGAAGCTTCTCTCATTCTGTTTTTGACTCTAATCTGCTAAATAGGATAGCCAAATAGCATTTCATACACCTGAGGGCAGGAATGTTTCAGGAGTAGGATCATACTTCCGCACTGTTAGGGAGCAGGGTGGGTAGGTACGACTCGTCGGCCATGTAAGGCAGCCCATCAAAGAGAAGGAAAACTCTGATTTCAAACCTCCCCTGCCTTGTGGATATATCCACTGATGGAAAAGGCTTCAGGAGATAACCTCGAGGCAAAATCCAGAGCCGGAGTCCCATAGACAGTTTGTGTTGTTCTGCCAACTCCCGCGATGTCGCTGGAACCAGTTGTATTGGCTCTTGCCTTTCCATTGGACTATTTCAGTGACGTGGAGAGGGGGGATTTGCTGCTTGGGTAACAGCCTGTCCTCCATATTATTCTACCCAGGCTTCATGCTCTGGAGAGGACACTCCAGCTTTGCATACAGTGTTGAAATAACACAGGAACTAGCAGTTACTGGTTTATAAGTCTTGCTCAATTGGCGTAGAGCATGATGCAAGGGGCTACTTCTGATGGTGGGAGAGCCGAAAAGCAGATCCATAACCCTGCACCATGCAACAATCAGAAGAAAACATCTGCCCTAAATTTGGGCAGCTGGAATGTTCGGACAATGACCCCTGGCTTTTCTGACAACCTGCAGGAAATAGACGACATGCGCAAGACAGCTGTCATCAACATCGAACTGAGTAAACTGCGGATGGACATTGTTGCCTTGCAAGAGACGAGATTGCCAGACACGGGATCTGTCAAAGAAAAAAACTTCTCATTCTTCTGGCAGGGAAAACCATTGAACGAGACCAGGGAATATGGTGTTGGCTTTGCGGTCAGAAATACTCTGCTGAGATCCATTGTTCCACCTACTGTGGAGAGTGAAAGAATCCTGTCTCTGCAGCTCCACTCATCAGCAGGACTGGTCACCCTCATCAGTGCATATGCACCAACACTGTCATCCACAACAGAAGTCAAAGACAAATTCTATGACGATTTGGCGGCTACTATCAAAAAAGTCCCTGAGAGAGAGAGCCGCTGTTCATTCTCGGAGACTTTTAACGCTGGAGTTGGTACTGATCACAACTCTTGGCCCACCTGTCTAGGCCGTTTTGGCATTGGGAAGATGAATGAAAATGGCCAACACTTGCTGGAGTTTTGTTGTTATTATGGTCTTTGTGTCACCAACACATTCTTTAAGACAAAGCCTCAACACAGAGTTTCCTGGAGACATCCAAGATCGAAGCATTGGCATCAGCTTGATTTGATCCTCACTAGATGTCCTAGCCTTCCTAGTATTACGATCACACGCAGTTACCAGAGTGCTGATTGTGATACTGATCACTCCCTGGTGTGTAGCAGAATAAAACTGCAAACAAAGAGATTGCATCACACTAAAAAGGAAGGAAGACCACGTATTGACATCAACAAGATTCGCAATCAAAGAAAAGTGGAGGAATTTGCCCAAGCACTTCAGGAAACCCTTCCAGGCCTGGCTGATGCAAATGCACCTGAACAATGGGAACATTTCAAGAACGCTGTTTATAACACTGCCTTGTCCACATTTGGCAAGAAGACCAAAAAGATGGCCGACTGGTTCGAAGCCCATTCGGAGGAGTTGATTCCAGCCATCGAGGATAAGAGGGGAGCTCTAGCAGCATACAAAGCCTGTCCTATTGAGTACAACTTTCAGGCTCTTCGAGCTGCTTGTAGCCAAGTCCAACAGATTGCCAGGAGATGTTCCAATGATTATTGGCTTCAGCTCTGCTCTCAGATACAGATAGCAGCAGACACAGGTAACATCAAGGGAATGTATGACGGTATCAAGCAGGCTTTAGGTCCAATACAGAAGAAATCTGCTCCCTTGAAGTCTGCTACAGGTGTGATCAACCAGGACCGAGCACAGCAGATGGAACGCTGGGTGCAGCACTACTCTGAGCTATATTCTAGAGAGAATGTAGTAACCAAAAAGGCATTAAATAACATTGAGTGCCTGCCTGTCTTGGAAGAGCTGGACAGTGAACCAACTTTAGCAGAAATAAAAGCGGCCTTGGATTCCCTTGCCTCTGGCAAGGCAAAGGACAACGTCCCCGTTGAAGTTTTGAAGTGCTGTAAAGAGATCATCACCACCGAGCTGTATGAAGTCTTTTGTCTTTGCTGGAGAGAAGGTGGAGTACCACAGGACATGAAGGACGCAAACATCTTCACATTGTATAAGAACAAAGGCGACAGGGGCGACTGTAATAGCTACTGTGGTATCTCTCTTCTCAGCGTTGTAGGGAAGCTGCTGGCCCGTGTTGTGCTGAAGAGACTCCAGGTGCTTGCAGATAGAGTCTATCCAGAATCACAGTGTGGATTTCGAGCTAATGGATCCACCACCGACATGGTATTTTCCCTCAGACAGTTGCAGGAGAAATGCAGGGAGCAACAGCCACTCTTTGTGGCCTTCATAGATCTCACAAAGGCCTTTGACTTGGTTAGCAGGGACGGACTTTAAAATACTTCTCAAGATTGTATGTCCACCTCAACTCCTTAATATCATGGTCCTTTCATGAGGATGTGAAGGGCACTGTAGTTTTTGATGGCTCAACATCAGATCCCTTTGACCTCCGAAGCGGAGTAAAACAAGGCTGTGTCCTCACACCGACCCTGTTTGGGGTCTTTTTTGCTGTCATGCTGAAGCAGGCCTTTGGAAATGCAACAGAAGGTGTCTATCTCCGGACTAGATCAGATGAAAAGCTCTTTAATCTCACTAGACTGAGAGCAAAGACCAAAGTCCAACTGAAATGCATGCGGGACCTCCTCTTTGCAGATGATGCAGCCATTGTTGCCCACTCTGCTGAAGACCTCCAACAACTCATAAATCATTTTAGCAAGGCCTGCCAAGACTTTGGACTAACTATCAGCCTGAAGAAAACACAAGTCATGTGCCAGGGCGTGGACTCACCTCCCTCTATTACTATTTCCATGCGAGAATTGGAGGTTGTTCATGAATTTGTGTACCTTGGCTCAACAATCTCTGACACTCTCTCCCTAGATGTCGAGCTGGATAAACGCATTGGGAAAGCAGCTACCATGTTCTCTAGACTCACAAAGAGAGTATGGCTTAATAAGAAGTTGACGGCTGTGACAAACCCAGACCTACTGGGATATGCCACAGTTTCACTAAGCTGCCACCAACCATTCCCTATAAGAAGTCACACAGACCAGGGATGGATTTTTAACAAATAAAAGGACAAGGTTTATTAAATAACACACAGGGAAAAATAAAAGGATCAAGTGAATAAGATACAGTAACGTGGCTTAGTCTCAATCATACATACACACAGTTTGGTTCACACAGAACACTTAACTTGAAGCACAGACCCTGAACCTATCAGTTCTGGCTAACCATACAGACACCTGAACCTATCAGGTTGGTACTGACTGACACACAGTAGTACCCTGTCTGACACACAGACTCCCACTCAAGCTTCTTCTCTCAGCTCTTCTCCAGCTTCTCTCTCCTAAACTTCTCCACACAAGCTCCACATATATATACAGTACAGCCCCTCCTCCTGAGGTCCCGCCTTCCACTCCCCATAGGATGGAACTTTCCCTCCAAACCCATGACAGACAGGTAACATCAGTGCTGTATGTAACACCTCCCCTCTTTATAAGTTGTTTTGTAGGGGGAAAGCTAAGGTGCTTTTCACCAAAAAACAACCTGGACCCAAAACAAACAAAAACAGTCATATAATAACATACAATACCATACTTACTTATACTTACACTCTATTAGGCATTTAAACATTTACCATTAACAATACATCAAGTTACCTTTATTCATACAAACCAACATGTTTAATAAACAGACACATTTGACTTTTTGTCATCAAAATATATACATAGTCCATGTTTCTTTCGCCGTCTTCATTCTTCAGGTCTTCTTGACAAGGCGTCAGCAACACAGTTCACTGACCCTCTGACCACCTTCACTTCAAAGTCATAGTCTTGCAGGTTTAAAGCCCACCTCATAAGTTTACTATTGTGGGTTTTCATTGTCTTTAACCATTGCAGTGGTGAATGGTCAGTGCACAGAACAAAATGTCTTCCCCAGATGTAAGGCTTGGCCTTCTGGATCGCGTAGACTATGGCCAGGCACTCCTTCTCCACGGTTGCCAAATGTCTCTCACCTTTCTGGAGTTTCCTACTCAGGTAGGACACTGGATGCTGGTCACCATTCTCATCCTCCTGGCAAAGAACTGCTCCTACCCCGCTGTTAGATGCATCGGTGTAGATGATGAACTCCCGGTCGAAGTCTGGAGCACGCAGCACTGGATAGTTGATGAGCGCCTGCTTCAACCTCTGGAACGCCTCCTCACAGTCGCTGGTCCACGGGATGCGGTCATCAGTCTTCTTCCTCGTCAGATCGGTCAGCGGAGCCGCAATCTCGCTAAACCTCGGAATGAACTTTCTGTAGTAGCCCACCAACCCAAGAAATGATTTGACTTTTTTCTTGGTGTTGGGTCTGGGCCAATCACGAACTGCTTCTATCTTGGCCTCGAGGGGTTTTATCACTCCTCCCCCTACTATGTGACCCAAGTATTTTATTTCTGGGCTACCCAGCTGCAGTTTGTTCCCTTTGCAGGGCCTAGGCCAAAGCACTTCCTTCCCTGGGTTAAAGTGCCTCTCCCTGCCTTCCTGGTCATCCCAAGTTTTCTTTCTGACCTTTTGAGCTTGCAGGGTCTCTGCTGCTAGCTCTAGGTTTCTCTTTAAGTCATTCATCAAGGTGTCTATGTATGTCACAACGTCTTGTGGGTCATCCTGGGTGATCTGCTCCCAATTTTGTTTGATCAAATCAAGGGGCCCTTTCACCCTCCTCCCAAACAAAAGTTCACACGGACTGAACCCGGTACTGGCTTGTGGCACTGATCGATAAGCAAACAAAAGGGATTGCAGCTTCTGGTCCCAATTGTTTGGATTCTCTGCCAAGTAAGCCCTAATCATGCGCATTAGAGTCCCATTGAACTTCTCAGTTAACCCATTACTTTCAGGGTGATAGGCAGTGGTTTCCTTGTGCTTAATTCCACAGATTTGCCATAACCGTTTCATGAGCTTCGATGTGAACGATGCGCCCAAATCTGTGATTATTTCTGAGGCAAATCCCATCCTGGACATATACCCCACCAAGGCATCTGCCACTGTGTTAGTTTCAATGTTAGTCAGGGGAATGGCTTCAGGGTACCTCGTGGCATGGTCCACAATGGTGAGAATGAACCTGTTCCCCCTCTTTGTGGCCTTGGGCAAAGGTCCCACAATATCCACCCCTATGCATTTGAACGGAGTGTCAATCACAGGCAAAGGGCACAACTTTGCTTTGGTCCTGTCACGGTTATTCCCCTGCCTTTGACACACATCACATTGTTTACAGAACTCCCTGATCTGCTTCCCTATGTCAGGCCAGTAAAAATTCTGTGTGATTCTCTGTTGTGTTTTGTTCACCCCTAAGTGCGCAGCAAACATGTCAGAGTGCCCCCTTTGTAAGATCATGGGGCGATACTTTTCAGGTACCACTAGCTGACTTCGGATCCCATCTCCCCCTTTTGAGATATTCCTCAGGGTCTCTCTATACAAAATCCCCTTTTTCTCTAGAAATCTCACTGGGGTTTCAGGTGTTAGCTGGGCATCAGTCACCTGTTCAAAACACTTTTGGAGAGTGGCGTCTGCCTTTTGCTCTTGGCCAAATCGGCTGTCTGTGGTTAAGGTTTCCACCACAGCTTCTGAACTCCCCTCTGCTTCCGTCTCTGGCTCATCAGTACCCCCCTGAACTGTCCCCGTGGTGGCTTGTGAACGTGTAATCACTAGCACCCGTTTCACATGTTCAGCCAGGTCATTTCCCACGAGCACGGCTGCTGGCAGAGTCGATGAAATCGCTAGCCGCCAAACTCCCCTCCAGCCTTGAAAGTTCACAGGTACCTCCGCTACTGGCAGTGAGATCACCTGCCCCTCAATCCCTGCCACCTTCATGCTCTCATTTGGGATTATATATTCCCTAGGAATAATATCTGGATGGCACAGGGTCACCTGGGAACAAGTGTCCCTCAGCCCCCGATACTGATGGTCAAGTATTCCTACGTCCACCCCTGCTGTTTCAAACAACTGAGAATCTGTTCTCACGAGCAAGCAGCGCTTGACCTCCACAAGAGGACCATTTTCCTCAGCCTGATCAGCAGATGTAACTGTTCCAGATTGAGTAACCATGGCAACAGGCTCCCTCAGTGACAAGGAGCTTTGCTCTTTCTGGACACAGAACACAGCTTTTGGCTTGGTTCCACTCGAATCCTGAGGCACAATTCCTTTTAGCTGCTTTAATTTCCCACACTCTGAGATTAGATGGCCCTTTCCCTGACAGAAATAACATTTTCTGCTATATTTTGAGTCTTTCTCATCTTGTTTTGGTTTTCCCTCCAAAATCTGCGGTCTTGGTTTCATGTCTGAGGGCTTCCCTTCACCATGGGCCCCTCCCCCTTGCTGGCTTTTCCCTGGTCCCTGAGAGTACTTGCTGTAGGTTTCTTTGGGTTTATCTACAGATTTCCACTCAGCACCTAAGGGTTTTCTTATTTGATAAATAAAATCTGCGATCTCTGCTGCTTCTGCCACAGATTTCGGTTTCCTTTCCCTCACCTGGAATTTCAGTTCCCCATGCAGGACTGAATAGAACTGTTCCAGCGCTATCAAGTCTTTGAGCTGCTGAAAGGTCTCTGTCCCCTCCTGAGATAGCCATTTCTCTAGCAGCCTCACCAATTGGGCCCCCACTTGGGTAAAAGTCTGCTCTGGTTTCTTGGTGATTGACCTGAATCTTTGCCTCAGCTGTTCCGCATTTATCCCATGTCTGGCAAACACCAGTTTTCTAAACTCTGCAAAATCTTTCATCAGTTCCTCTGGCATCTCTGAATAGACTTCGGCCAGGCTGCCACTGATTAAAGATCGCATAATGGTCATCTTCTCAGTTTCCCTCACTGAGAAGTCCACAAACGCTCTTTCCACTAAGGAAAAGAACACCTCAGGGCAATCTCCCTTGTGGTACACAGGGAATTTCTTCAGGTCAGCTTTAGACAATTGGCCTCCCTCGGAATCCCTATTGTTATTATTGTTCTGGTTCATCATTTCCAATTTTCTTAACTCAAACGCCATTCTTTCTTTTTCCAGAGCAATTTTCTCTCTCTCCCTCTCCATTTCCATTCTCTCTCTCTCTAATTCGAAATGTCTCTGTTTCTCTCTTTCCCTTTCCTCCACTTCAAATTGCCTCATCCTCAGTTCATGCTGTTGGGCTATGAGCATTTTCCTGAGTTCTGGGTTCTGTTCTCCCGTGCTGTCACCCTGCACTGAGCCAAATTCATCCTCAGAACCTTGGTCAACCTGGGGGTCTTTCACTTCACCCATTTCTGCCATTTGGCTTCGAGTCAAGGGCATAATCCCCCCCCCCAGAACAGGCTGCTTTCAAAAGTCAAGCCTCAAAATAAAGCGACCACTTTTTTTTTCTTTTGCCTCAGAACCAGCTTTCTATAGATTACTGCTGTTCTTCAGCACTAACTTGCAACAGTTGCGAGCCAGAGTCTACCCCCCTCTGCTAGGCCTCGCAGCAGGCAGGCTAAATCACTTCTACGTTACAGTTTTGCCTCAGCTTTTTTCCCGCCAAAACAGGCTGCCTCAGAGCTCCCTAATCTAGTCTTCCCAGTTGGCACGTTCTTCCACTAGCGCACCTCCCCGTGAGGTACACCTAGAAGATTACCTACGCGCCCTCAAATTGTCCCTGACTAGACCCCTCTTGCTCTGGGCACACTTGCCAAGGCTTTGCTGGACCACTGGACAACTGGACCAGTCGTATCCCACACGCTGGACACCAATCAATGTGACAAACCCAGACCTACTGGGATATGCCACAGTTTCACTAAGCTGCCACCAACCATTCCCTATAAGAAGTCACACAGACCAGGGATGGATTTTTAACAAATAAAAGGACAAGGTTTATTAAATAACACACAGGGAAAAATAAAAGGATCAAGTGAATAAGATACAGTAACGTGGCTTAGTCTCAATCATACATACACACAGTTTGGTTCACACAGAACACTTAACTTGAAGCACAGACCCTGAACCTATCAGTTCTGGCTAACCATACAGACACCTGAACCTATCAGGTTGGTACTGACTGACACACAGTAGTACCCTGTCTGACACACAGACTCCCACTCAAGCTTCTTCTCTCAGCTCTTCTCCAGCTTCTCTCTCCTAAACTTCTCCACACAAGCTCCACATATATATACAGTACAGCCCCTCCTCCTGATGTCCCGCCTTCCACTCCCCATAGGATGGAACTTTCCCTCCAAACCCATGACAGACAGGTAACATCAGTGCTGTATGTAACAACGGCATCCACCAAAATCCAGGTCTATAGAGCCTGTGTCCTGAGCACACTCCTATACTGCAGTGAGTCCTGGACTCTTTGTGCACGGCAGGAGAGGAAGCTGAACACCTTCCATATGCATTGTCTCTGACGCATTTTTGGTATCACCTGGCAGGACAAAGTTCCAAATAGAGTGATCCTAGAACGAGCTGGAATTTCCAGCATGTATACATTATTGAAACAGCACCGTCTACGTTGGCTTGGGCACGTCGTGAGAATGGCTGATGGTCGGATTCCAAAAGATCTCCTGTATGGAGAATTAGTGCAGGGAAGCCACCCCCGAGGGAGACCACAGCTGCGTTACAAGGATATCTGCAAGCGGGATCTGAAGGCCTTAGGAATGGACCTCAACAGATGGGAAACCTTGACGTCTGAGTGTTCAGCCTGGAGGCAGGCGGTGCATCATGGCCTCTCCCAATTTGAAGAGACATTTGTACAGCAGGCCGAGGCAAAGAGGCAGTCCCGAAACCAGCCAAACCAGGGAGCTGAACAGGGGACAGATTGTATGTGTCTTCAATGTGGAATAGATTGCCACTCTCGAATTGGCCTTCTCAGCCACACTAGACACTGTTCCAAGACCTCCAGCGCCCTCTTCCTTCTCCTCCTACGCAAGGCTGGGGGGAGTCGCTGAGGGCACCTTTTGCAAGCAAGGAAAAGTACCCCCCTCTCTCCGTGTGTGTGTGTGTGTGTGTGCGCGCGCGCGCGCGTGTGTGCGTGCTCCGGGAGCCGCCCCCTCCCGGCCTGGACTGCTCAGTCGCCGAAGAACCTTGAAAGACCTCGCCGCCGGGCACTCCGGGAGATGGTGGTGGGCTCACGGCCACTGCCCTCCCCCCCCCCGTACAAGTTCACGCTGGGCCAGAAGTACAGGATGCTCGTGTTGTCGCACCTGCGAGGTGGCTCCTCCAGCCAGCCCGCCAGCTCGCCCACCGGCAGACGCTGCTGCTGCTGCAGCGGGACCGCGGCCTCCCTGGCCATGGGGAGCAGGGCGGGAGGGACGGCTGGGGAGCAAGGCCCCGCCTCTGGGCTCCAGGGTCATCCCAGGACACACAGGGGAGTGCGGGGGGGGGGGAGTGGGCAGGGAGGGGCCGGCCCTCAGGGCCGGGCTTGGTTGGGATGGGATGTCTGGCCTGCCGGCTGTGGCTGCCCCCCCCAGCCCATTCTGACAAAGTTCAGACTAAAACCTGGATTGGATTCCCTTCTCCCCTCCTGCGCTGGCCTGCCCAGAGGCAGACCGCACGGTCCTTGTGGGGCTGGAGGCCAGGCCCTGAGCGAGGCTGATGGTCGGCAGGCAGGGGCTGGGGAGCTCCTGAGGACGCAGGGCGGTCTCTCTGAGAGGCTGCCCAGAGGCTGAGACCCCTCCCAGAAGCCAGCCTCAGCACCTCCAAAGGGCACGTAGAGGGGGACACAGATTCAAGGGGTGCTCTGGCCCAGCCCCCCCCCGCACACACCGGGCCTCTCCCAGTGAGCTACACATGGACTACCTGCTCCCCACCCCGCCCCCATTTTCATCCCATTCTACCTTTACCTCTCGTGTGTCTGGGGGCAGGATTCATCCCCTGGGCCCAGAACCACTTTGCCAAGAGCTACAGTGAGATCTGCAGGGAAGCCAGAAATGAGTCTGCCTGGCGGCTGGTGAGGGAGGCTGGCAGGAAGCAGGTCTGGCAAATGGCTGAAGGGAGCCCCCCCCCCGAGTCCCAAGTGAGGGGCAGGCCCTTCCCGGGGCTGGAGAGCAACCCTGGACCCCTTGGCAGAGTTTGCAAGCCACTGACAGGGCTTCCAGCATCCCTTCCTGCCCCAGGGGGGAAAGGGCCTTTTTCTGACCCCCCTTCCCATACTTCCCCTGCTCCTCCCTGTTTGGCACAAGACCCCGCTGGCCGCTGTCTCCACAGGTGCTGCCCCCTGCGTTTATCACAGGGCCTTCCATCCCCAGGCGTCGCTCTACTCCCTGGAAGAGGGCAACCCACAGAAGCCCTGTGTGCCAGGGAGGCCCTCTGTGTCACGTGCCCCCCCATCCCCTAGCAAAGGTGGGCAGGTTGTCCTTCCCAAGGCACAGGGGAGCAAATCCCCTCCGGATCTAGGAGGGGAGGGGGGCTGTGCCTCCACCCCCAGCTCAGGGGCAGGATTCAGGCATGGCTTCCCAGTGGGCTTTGCCCTGAGTCCGGCCCAGCCAGAAGGTGGGTGGGTGGCTGTATGGAATGGCCAACCCGGTGATGAGAGTAACCAACCCAAATGGGCTTCTTAACGCTGCACCTGCCAAGCCTAGCTGCAGAAGCTCTCTCCCCTTCTCCTGGCGTCCCTTGTGGGGTGACTGCTGGGGAGGCGCCATGCTTGCCACCCCCTCAGGCCCTGGCTCCCCGCCACTTCCATTTTCTCAAGTGCTTTGCAGAGCACCAGCCCCCCCTCCATGTCCTGGGAAAAGGAAAATGTATTTTCTTTTAAAAGGTACCCAAGAGGAATGGGGGGGGAGGTGAGCTAAAGAGAAGGGAACAGAGCATGACTGCCCCCAATTAAGAGGCTGCCTGCGTGGGAGAAAATGGGAGAGACGTGGCTTGCAGAGAGATATTAGATCGGAAATTCATGCAAGAGGAATCAGTTGAGCAAAAAGGATTTGTTGGTGGCCATCCTGTTAATCTGGAGGAGTGGATGAATTTTAAAGAAATTGGTTTAGAAACGAGCTGGGCAAATAATTTGCTTACGATGGTTGCTGTGGGTTTTCTGGGCTGTTTGGTCATGTTCTTAAGGTTTTTCTTCCTCAACTATCCCACAAACTGCACCAGAGCACAGACAGAATTCCAACTCCTGTCCTCTGAAGATGCCCATGGCCACAGAGACGGGTGAAACGTCAGGGAGAACAACCTTCAGAACACGGCCAAACAGCCCGGAAAACCCACAACGACCATCGGATCCTGGCCGTGAAAGCCTTTGAGAATGCATTTGCTTACCTCTTGCGAAATGGAGGGGGCTCGGACCCAGCCTCTTGCCAGTCACCTGTCCCTCTGCATCCTGCAAAATGGGGGGAGGGGCAGTTGCTGTGCCAGGTCCGAGGCTGTGCTGGAGGCTCCCATCCAGCCTACCTGCTGCTGCCTTTCTTGGGCAGGTTCCATCCGGTGTGTCTAGCCAGCAATCAAGGAGCAGAACTGAGACCCAGGAAGAAGTGGGTGCCCTCCCCTCGCTGGCAAAGACCTGCCCCGCAGACAGGGGCCTCCTGCCCCACTAGGAGGGTTACATGCCAGGTAAGCACACAAACCAGCCTCCCCCTTCCCCTCTTTGGGCAGTCGCCAGCTGTCCTCCTGCTGCCTGAAGGGCTGCCACCTGGGGCTTCCTCTAGAGAAGGCTGCTTGGCTCCTTGCAAGATCCCCTTGCCCAGGGTGGCTCTTTCCCCCTGCCTGCCTGCCTGCCTGCCTGCCTGCTCTGTGGGTGGCGGCAGGGACGGTGTGCTCACCTCTGTCTCCTCCAGGCCACACGGAGGTGTCCCAGTCATGAAGCTGCCCTGCCCGGACATCTTGCTCCATCCAGGTCTCGTGCCTCTCAGGCTGGCCATGCCAGGAGCTAAGCCAGGCCTGGCCCACTCAGGGGCTTTCTGGACTCTACCCTTTCTTGCCTTTTCGTCCTTCTTCAAAGGGAGTTGCATGGACAGAGGATGGAGGGGGCTGTGATGTTCCACAGGCATCTGTGGGTTCCCATCCTCCTCCTCCTCCTCCCTCTCGTCAAACTCCAGGCTTAGCCTTGTCCATTCCCACAAAGTCTCCGGGCAGCCTCTCTCCTTCCCTGGGAGACGAACCTCCTTTCCCCTGCAAGGGGATGGCGCTGTGGGCAGGGCGGCATCTCTGCTGAGGGCCAGCAAGACATCGCTGGAGGGCTTGGTGATTTCGGCCTCTGGCTGGGGTGCCAGAGGGTGGGAGATCGATTCCCCCAGTGGGCGTCCCTGATCCAGAGGGTCCCTTCCAGCTCTGCAGTTCGGAGGTGATGAAGAGGACTGGCCCGAAACCTTGGCAAGGCCAACTGGTGGCCACTCAGCCAGTGCCAATAGTCAGATCCTGCTGTGATCCAGGAGGAGAAGGATCCTGCATTGGGGTTTTTTGGTGTTGTCGTCGTTCTGATCTGCTCTGTTTTGAATGAGTGGCACACCTCACCCGTATAATCCTCAACATCTCCACTGACTTCTCCCTCAAAGCCCCAGCCAGCTCACAACTCCAGCCATTCAAAGGACAGAAGGGTAGCAGGCAAAGCAGCCGCACCTGTGCAGAATTGTGCCCCTTTTCCCGTTTCGGTGATGAAAGTGAGCCCTTTCAAGGGTTGAGATGCCACGGGGAAGCCAGCGGCAGTCCAGCTATAGCTGGCCTTGTAAAGAGGGAGGCAAGGAAGGAGGCCGCTCGTCCCCACCTGGGCCCCTGCTCACACCGCGGCCCACGCATGCACGCATGCATGCACGCACACTGAGAAAGCAGCAGGCAGATAACTCCGGAGGATTCTGGTCTTTTTAGAAAGAAAGGAGAAATGAGGATTGGGAGGCCTATGGATCACGGCCATTGAGCAGGTGCTTCAAAACACAGCTAGGGGCTTTGGCGTGTCCACCCACTACTCCCGAGGAGGCAGTGCCTGCAAGTGGCACGGACCTAGCTAACTCAGCGCTTTCCATCTTGCAGGTTACACGTTCCAGTTGGGCCGCACCTCTGGCCACCTTACCCAGAATGCCCTGGGACGCAGCACTCTGGAGAAAGACGCCGGCGCTGGAGGGGCTGCCGTAGCAAGAGCCTGTTATGGAGGAACCCTCGCCATCTCTCGGCTTTCCCTTTTCCCATCTCCCCACCCTCTGCGTAGGAGGAGAGAGGCCGGAGGGCTCGGTGTGCCTGCCGTTGGGCATACAAGCCAGAGGGGCGGTTGCCCTCCCCTTTTCCATCTGGGCTGCTGTGGGCATTTTGGGTTGGGTTTGGGTTCTGACAGGGCTCTGCTTGTGCCACGGCAGCCTGAAGAGTTCGCACCCCTCAGCCTAGTCCCAAAACCAGAGAAGAACCACAAGGAAGCCAAACCTTTGGGGAAAGGAGGGTCACCCCACAGCAGCCTTTGGGACAGGGGCTGCGCCAGGTGCCTTTCTGGTCCCTCTCCCCCACCCCACCCCCTTCCAGCCCCATAGCCACCCTGCTTTTCTGAGGCCCTTTACCCGCCAGAATGTTTGCAAGCAAAGAGCTGGTCAGATGGGGTAGCCTTGATGGAAGCTCACGGCATTGGCCCAGGATGCGGGTGGCGCGGGGAGGGGGCCCACGTCACCCGCCGTGAAGACAGGGAGGTGGCTGGAGAGATGCTGGATCCGCCTCGCTGGAAGGATTCTGCAGAGCAACCTTGGACCCTTGAGCCCAAGTCCACCTGGGCCGAGCGTTTCCAATACTACGAAGCCGGGCGTTTCGTCTGTTTGCCAGGCAAAAGGAGGGTGAAAGGGAAAACTTTCTGCTCTGTGGCTTGTAAATGCATCATCACACGACTAGGAGATTAAACTCTGCTGGAATGAAACAGGCCTCTGAACTGGAAGAGACACAAAGCAGCTAAAAAATTGTAACACTTCAGTTTTTGTATTCACTGAGCTAAGCAATAACAGGTTGATGTGATGCATCCCTTGTAGAAAACACCCTAAACGTGGCTTTTCCCTCTCCAGAAGTAAGATCGTCAGGTTTCCGAGGAAAAAGTAGCTGACCCATTAAAGGGGCAGATAAAAAGTTGTGGGGAATAAGACATTCTGTAAACATCTAGATATGGGAGGGGCAGTGTTGTTATGTGCTGTCAAGCTGCCTCTGACCTATGGTCACCCTATCAATGAGAAATCTTCAAAATGTTCTGTCCTAACCAGTTCTTGCCAACTCAAGCTTGGGGTTGCCCTTAGGGAGTCAGTCCATCTTGTATTGGGTCTTCCTCTTCTCCTGCTCCTTCTTCCTTTCCCAGCATTATTGTCTTTTCCAGAGAATCCTGCCTTCTCAGGATGGGCCCAAAGTACGAGTAAGGCAGCCTCAGTTTCAACATGTTGGCCTCCAGAGATAGTTCAGGATTGGACCCACTTGTTCGCCTTTTGGCAGTCCAGGGTTATCCACAAAGCTCTCTTCCAGGACCACCACATTTCAAATGAATCGTTTCCCCCCCCCCCGTCAGTTTTCTTCACAATCCAGCTTTCATACTTGATGATCTCGTTTAGTTTCTTCATAGCTGTCCTTCCGAGTCTCTGTCCTCTTCTAATTTCTTGGCTGCAGTCTCTATTTGAATTGATAACTGAACCAAGGTATACACAATCTGTAACTATTTCAATTACTTCATTGTGAGCATCAAAGTTGTGTATTTTGTCTGTAGTCATAATTTTGAAAGGGACGTGGTGGCGCTGTGGGCTAAACCGCAGAAGCCTGTGCTGCAGGGTCAGAAGACCAAGCAGTCGTAAGATTGAGTCCACGCAACGGAGTGAGTGCCCATCGCTTGTCCCATCTCCCGCCAACCTAGCGGTTCGAAAGCATGCAAATGCGAGTAGATAAATAGGTACCATCTCGGTGGGAAGGTAACAGCGTTCCGTGTCTAAATCACACTGGCCATGTGACCACGGAAAGATTGTCTTCGGACAAAACGCTGGCTCTATGGCTTGAAGAGCGGGATGAGCGCCGCCCCCTAGAGTCGGACACGACTGGACCAAAAAAAAAAAGCTGTCAAGGGGAACCTTTACCTTTTTACCTTTACCATAATTTTGAACTACAATCCTGCTTTGGCACTTTGTTCTTTCATTTTCACTAGAAGTCATTTCCAGTCATTGCCGCTTTCCACCTGTCAGATGGTGTCATCTGCATAATTTTAATACCTAATGTTTCTTCCACCAATTTTCACTCCACCTTCACCTGAATCTAGTGTGGCTTTCCGTATGATAAGGTTCTGTGTACAGACTGAACAGATATGGGGATAAAATGCGTCCTAATCTAACACCTTTCCCTCTAAGAAACCATTCTGTCTCTCCATGTTCTGTCGTAGCTTCTTGTCCACAATACAAGTTACACATCAGGGCAATCAACTTCTGAGGCACACTGATTTCTTCCAAAACAATCAGTTGTTTCTCCTGATCTACACAGTCAAAAGCTTTGCTGTAGTCTAGAAAGCATAGACTGTTTTTCTTCTGAAATTCTTTGGTGTGTTACATCCGGGAGCCAGCGCATTGTGCAACGGAGCAATATTGAATATCCTACAAGGAAATTTTTAAAAAATGTAAAAAAAATGGGGGCAGCGCCAACAAAAAGTATTACTTTGAAACTGGACTTCAGATCAGCATTATGTTTGGCACAAATGTAGGAGACCATCTGCCCTTGCTCTTTGGCAAATTTGAGGGAGTCTGGGCAAAGGGTTTGCAAAAGACCCTAATCATCCCCACATTTAAAACAGCTCATTTCCAGAGTAGAACATATTGAAAATGTCCCATTCCAGTCCACTTCACTGATGCCAAGCACTGCAGTATTTGTAAGTTCCATTTCATGCTTTACAGTTTCATTCACCTTGATTCATACTCTTCACATTCCATGGTCCAGTTGTACATTCTGTGTAGCATCAGACTGTCCTTTCCCCTCTGTGCATGTCAGCCACTATATGGCCTTTTGGCTTTAATCTAATTGCATCATTAGCAATAGAGCTATTTGTACTGTACTTTGCTGCTCCCCAGTAGCTGATTCAGTGCTTTCCCACCTGGGAGCCTCATCTTCCAGCCCTATCTCTTGTTGCATTTTAGATTATCTGACCATAGGGCTTTCTTGGCAAGGAAATTTCAAGCAGGGGTTTACCATTGCCACCTCCTGTGCAGTATTAACTAGTCAGCTTGAGTGTCACCCCCATTGCTCCTTCTGCCAGTGTCACCTTCAGCTATGCTGCTGCCCGGGAGCTGCCTTGACGAGGATGGGTGCCTCTTCGTCCGCTATGGCTGCTCCACCTTGGGTGGCCCTGCTAGGTGCCCAGGCTTGTCGTGGCATTGCTCTCAGCCTCACTGCCACACTCCCACCCCTTCACCCCACAAAGGGGCACATCCAGGAAGTGGAGAGCGCACAGCCCCTGGAGAGGCTGGCCCTCCTCCTCCTCCCAGCCGGCTGGCACCAGCAGGAGGGCTGGTATCAGCTCCTCCTCCTGATGTTTAAAGAGAATGAGCATCGGTGTCTGTGTGTGTGTGTGCTCTTGGGGGGGGGGTCGTCCCCAAACGGTACAGGAAGCAGGCGAGTGTGAAGCAAGAGATGGCCCCAGGGAAAGGCTGCTGTCGTGACACCCTCAGGACCGTTCGCGCAACACTGAGCCAGATGGTTGAGCCGTCAAACACCACCCAGAGCACACACCCAGGGCCCACTCGGGAAGTCACCGCCAGTCCCCGCTGTAGAGGGCAGCTTTTAATCAGCACCTCTTTTATTAATTAATATGCATCATAAATAAAGAAATAAATAAAGGCAAGACACCCTGTTCTAATGCCAGAAGTACAAATTAAATACAGCGCCACTTCTGCAAGAGCCGTTATGTACACACAGGAGCAAACCTCTTCCCTCTGAGTGGAAAAGGCCAGAAGACCCCAGCTAAGCCCCCCACCCCCCACCCCGAAATACTGTCAGGTCTTTGCAATCATAACCCCCCCCACACACACACACACACACACTGGCTGCACGACAGGTCAGGGAAGGGCATGGAGGCCAGGCCATCCTCCTGCCCATCTCTCTCTCACACACACACACACACACACACACACACACACACACACAAACTCAGGGAGAAGACAGCGCAGAAAGGGGACAGTGAGGTTTCTAGCCCCCGTCCCCAATTTGTGGCAGGCAGTTTTGCCAGCACTGCCCTGCTTGTGCCTGGGGATTCCCCCCCTCCCGATCTCTTCTGTGCCATGACGTCCACTGAAATCCCGTGGCCCAGGACGTGAGCAGGTGGTCCCCTGTGGTTGGGAGCACTGCCCCCTCCCTCCCCCTCTCCAGCAAGGCCACCCCATTCCCTCTTCCCCTCTGGGGGTGATTCCCAGAGATAAGCTACTTCTAACACCACCAGTCCCCCCTCCCCATCCCACCCCAAAGCCCAATACCCACCAAGGCCAAAGGACTCGTCCCCCTGCTTGGGGGAGACTGTCACCCCCCTTCCTCCTCTTCATTGGAGCCAAGGGTCCCGGAGGTGCTGCGCTTGTCTCACCTGCCTTTGACCCCTGACCCCAGCAGCACGGGCACCCCCTCCTGCGTCGGCCCCTGGGCGGGAACCTCAAGGTGCCCTTCGCCTCCGTTCACCCGCACTTCCAAGGGACACCCCCGGCCCAGGGCTTCCAGACCATCCCCCTGCAATGGCCCGGAGCGGGGTGGCCCACCCACCCACTTTGACGGAAGAGGGATAAAGATATGCTGGGATCAGAGCCTGGTGGAAGCCCATGCCAAGGAGGGCTCGGGGTCTGGACTGCCTGCGCCTCAAGAGTCCCAGCAATGTCCGGGGTGGCAGGTGGCATGCAGGGGCCAAAGTCTCCAGGAGGATGGAAATGGTCCAAGGAGGGCTCCCCGGTAGAGAAGGAGGAGGAAGGCAATGGAGGAGGCATGCATGGTGGTCACACTTGGCAACAGGAGGAGAGCCCCCAGCCCCCCAGGAACGAGGGGGCGGCCCCTGAGGAAGAAGGGGTTGGTCGGAAAGAGAAGAGCTACAGCGACAGAGTTCCCTGCGCAACCAGGAGCCCGAGGGCAGGAGAGCAAGGCCGTCCTTCCGTCCTGCTGCCCGCCGGGATCTCGTCCGCTGGCCGGCTGGGCTCGGGGGGTCCGAGCTTCCCTGTCCAGAGCGGGCAGCCCCCCGGTCAGCCAGTCAGTAGTCCTCGTCCTCCCGGTGGGTGACGTACATGATGGGCACTAGCCCGCTCTCGGCCCCACGACCGCACCGCAGCCAGTCCGCATCGACTTTGCCCATGACCTGCAGGACGTCGCCCTTCTTGAAGCTCAGGTGACCGGCCTCCGAGGCAAGGTGGTGGCAGAGGGCCTTCACTTCGCTGGGGGTGGGGTGGGGTAGGGTGGGCAGGAAACACGGAGAAAGCAAGAAAGTCACGTCAAGGGTGGCCACGGCAGCCGGGAGACACCCGCTCAGACACACACACACACACACACACACACACACACACACACACACACACACACGGCCGTGAGACCCAGGGAGGGCTGAGTACCGGACCTTCACAGGGGCACCTGGCGGGCCACCTCAAGTCGGGATGGAGGGAAGCTCCCCCACTGAGCTGGGGTCCGGGGCCAACACCCTCGTGCGCGCAACAAGCCCTCGAGGAAGGGCAAGGGGCGCGGCTGGGTTTTCTGCTTCCTGGGCTCTCCGTTGGGCAACGGAGGGCAAAACCTGAGCCAAGCAGGCGGCTCCTGCCTCAAGAACCCTCTGGGGAGCTGACATGCAGAGGGGAGGGCCACTCATGGCCCCCACCCCACCCCACCCCACCCCACCCCAGCCAGCCAGCCAGCCGGGCACGATGGACCCGAGGGACGGCCCTGGAAAACCGCTCCGCGGAAGGTGGCCATGGAGGACGTGGAAGGCGCTGGCGGACCGCGGCTCCCTCCCAGGGCTGATTCCGGGCCCTCCAGCCTTCTGAAGGGCCCAAAGGGGCCACGGACATTCGTTTGGGGTCCCTGCCCTGGCGTGCTGCATCGGCCCCAGGGCCCCATTGCTCACCACGAAGCCTCGAGGGCTGCGCTCCGGTCAGGTGGCCTCCGTTGCTGCCGCTGCTGCTGTCTGGGGTGCAAAGGGGGCACGCCTGGCACCAGCCTCTCGGGCTGGGAGGCAGCCTCTCTCCACACGCTGGCGCCCACGGTCTGGGCCATCAGCTGGAACACGGAGCGATCCAAGCTCAGCCAGCCGGATGGTAGCCTGCGAGGAGAGAGAGACCCCGGGTGAGCCAGGGAGGGCAGAACAGAGCCCACAGAAATAATTCCTTTTAAGTCAAATGCTCAAGGGGGGGGGGAGGGGACGGGAAGCGAACCAGACCGTAATGCCAGTCCCATAGCATTTCCTGCATTACAGGTCAATGTAGTGGCACCCTTAGCCAGGTGGCGGGTATCACAAGAAGGGCTGTGTGATTTCCTTAGCTGACAAAAGCCTCTCCCCCCTCCCCATCTGCAGTGGCAAAGAGGGGCAGGGATCCAGAGGGTGGAAAGCCCTTCCATTCCCCCCCCCCCCGGCACAGCCACGTAGCTGCCCACACAGCCTCCAGGCAGGGCTTGGTTTCCTTGGCAGCCTCCCTTGGAAATCCACCTGTGTTTCCCCAGGCCATCAAAAAGAGAAAGAGGAGGACGAGATGCCCAGCCCTGCTTGGAGCTGTCCCCCCGCGGGGGCCGGGGGGGGCACGATTCTTGCCAGAGTGCTCAGAATTGCACAATCCTTGGGGGGGGGGACATGAGGGGTGAGTGTCTTGAGCCCCCACAAATTCTGGGTCCAGTCCCAAGACGCTTCCCCATCCCAGAGACACCCCCCTGCATCCGTCTCCCCCTCCCCAGCCAGGAGCCCCGAGCGCCAACCGTCAGAGCCTCCCCCCCCTTACCTGCTGGCATGCTTGGGGTCCTTGGGCACCTTCCTGGAGCCAAAGAGGTGCCCCCACTTGGGCAGGCTCCCCTCCAGGGCGCTGGAGCCGCTCCCCCCCAGGCTCCCGGCTGGCTTCGGGGCTGAGCCACTCTCCTCCTCCGCCACCTGCTTCAGTTCGGCCAGCACCGAGTCGGGTGGGCTGCCCATCCAGAAGGGGTGGCCCTTCTCTTTCGCTTCCCCCTTGGCCGGGGGCTCCTCCTTCGGCACGGGCTCTCCCGCCGGGTTGTCCGCCTCCCTCGGCGGCCGGTCCGTGAAGGGGGCCTCGGTGATGGGGCAGGCCTCCGCCCCTTCCACCACTCCTTCCCGGGGAGGAGGCCCCTTTTTGGGTACCCCCTGCCTGGCGGCAGCCCCCACTTTCTTCCTCTGCTCGTAGCGAACGAAGCGGGCGCCCTCCGCCGAGCCCTCGATGTAGACCTGGGAGCTCCGCATCAGCTGATACCACCAGCTGGCCTGCTTGTCCTTCTTGGGCTCAGCGCCGCCCTGCGGGGCCTCCTGCGGCTGCCCGTCACTGCCCGCGTCCTCCCTTCGTTCTGCCCCTTCAGAGGGGGCGCCCTCGCCCTTGGCTCTGCTTCCGGCTCCTTCTCTCGCCAAGGCTGCGGTGGCCTGCAGAGCCTGAGCCCGGGGGTCCCGGCCGGAGCCCCCCCAGGCCTCGCAGATCCTCTCTGGGCTGCTCCCCTGGGTCCGCATGAGCTGGAGGGTGGAGTGGGCCGAGAGGGCCAGATCCCGCTTGACGCGGAGCAGCTCCTTCTGCTGCTGCTGCTCCTTGCCCATCTGCAGCAGGCGGTGCTCGAAGAGGAGGTCCAGGCTGAAGGGCAGGAGGGAGAGTGGCTGGAGCAGGAGCAGCAGCTCCTCAAAGAGGCCCTGGCAGACCCCGTGCGAGAGGGGCAGGAAGCCCACCGGCTGGTAGTGCCCCTGGACGATGTCTGCAGGGAGAAAAAGGACCCCAGGAGGTCACCGCCTGGCATTCTCTTATGACTCCCTCCAACTCCACTCCCCTGACCTTCTGGTACCGCTGGGACTCCGCCTCCCCCACCGGGCAGCTGCCCTTCAGGATCTGCAGCCAGGGAGGGGGCTCCCGGCCTCCCCCTGCTTGATGCCTTGTGCAGGACAGGGGCAGTGCGCCAGACCCCCGCCCAAAGGCAGCTTCTCCTCCTCCTCCTCCTCCCTGGTGCCGACCCAGCAAAAGTGGGCTCCTGGGTGTCCAGCACCCCCGTGGGGGTGGGTTGGCTCCCTCTCCAGTTCCAAACGACCAGGCCTCCCCCCTCCAACCCTGCCCTCCTTCCGCTCTCCATGTCCCCCTTCCTGCTCTTCCAGCCCTCTTCCTTTTGTCATGGCCAAGACCATGCCCACCCGTGGCATCATTCCTCCAAGCCCTTCCTCAGGTGCCCTTACCTTCATGGTTGTAGAGGTGATTAAACCAGAACTCCAGGGACCTGATGCTGTTAGAAAAAGGGAGGGAGGATTAAAGATAGACAGGGTGAAACAAGAAAGGAAGGAAAAGAGAATGGAGGAAGTAAGAAAGTCAAGAAAAGAGAGAAAGGGGGAAGGAAGGAAGATAGACAGGGAGGGAGGGAGGAAGGAAGGAAAGTGAAATCTAGGAAGCAGCACATGTGGCACATCTCTCTCTCTCTCTCTCTCTCTGTGTGTGTGTGTGTGTGTGTGTGTGTGTGTGTGTGTGTGTGTGTGTGTGTGTATATATATATCTTAATGCAAAACCTGATGGGGAAGCAATGACGCGCAGTCCCAAATGGGAGTACTAACTCAGAAGCATAGAGTCCAAAGGAAAGGCAGGCCACCTCCCACACCTGCCCCTTGGTGCAAGAGAGAGTTGCGCGCGTGCACGCGCGTGCGCGCGCGCGCACACACACACACACACACACACACACACACACACACACACACACACACACACACACACACACACACACACACACACACACACACACACACACACAGAGTGCCCTCATTCATGGCACAGGCAGCCAGGAAGTCATTCTGGGTGGGGAATCTTCTACCCAAATTCCCTCCAGCACAATAGGCGCTCCCAAGCAAAGGCCAGACCGTGGAAAGCCGCCCTCATGGAAGCGGACCTGTCCTGATCTTGATGGAACGCCACAGGAAGAAGGACGCCCGCTCTTGTCCAGGCTCAGCTTAGAATCTCAGCTGAGATGCTTTGCTGGGGAAGAGCTGACAAAGTTGGCTCCCCTTTTTTTCTGCTCTATGGTAGAAGGAGACCCTCAGACCCAATGTCTTCTCCTCCTTCTCGCAGTGGCTTCTGCTCCCCCACGTCCCCCCCCAACACTTCCGGGTCACCTGCCAGCCTCCCACAGCCCCTCAGGCACCTGCCCTTCAGCTCCCCAGAACCTCCTGCACCTGGAGCTAAGAGTTTGGCATCAGACCAGCTGCGGGAGGAGAAGGAAGGTCCCCGAAATGTTTGCTCCTTTGCCTCCCCACTTGCCCCCTTCAGATTAAAGGAGAATCCAGCAGCCCCACTGCCACCCTAGTGCCCCCAACCCTGGTTTCCAGCCCCCCTGTGTTTAGCGCACTTACTTGAGAAGTCCAAAGATGAACGCATTGAAGCGCATGGTGTGGCTGGTGAGTTCTGGGTACTGGCTCACCTTGCTGTAGAGGGCATGCACGACCTTGGTGGAGGGACCTGTTGGGTGGGGCAAGAAGGGCAACGTGGGGTGAGCCTGGGCCCTGGGCCAGATGGAGGAGTGCCCTTGGGTGCCCACAGGCTCGGGGCGCCAGCAAGCTTCCGAGGCTCCAACCGGAGGGCTCGGTGTCAGGGGTCACTTCCGCAGGGGCTCAGTGCCTCTGGTCTATAACAGGGACACCAAAGGCTCTCAAGATGGGCCCCGGCGTGGCAGGGCCACCGGGGCAGGAGAGCCAGGATCTGACCCGCAGGAGCACCTGTTCCGAGGGAGCACCCTTCTCCAGGTCTCTAAGCAGCCAGAAGCCCCCACCTCCCATGGGGAAGGGAGCCAGAGGCACTCCCCACGCCCAGCCTGCCCCCCGGCCGTCCACCCATTTAGCAACAGCAGCAACAATATAACACAATCTTCCTCCTCCTCTTCCTCTTCCTCCAAGGAATTAGTGCTAACAGCAAATGTCAACTCTGCCAAGGAAAGGATGAAACTGTGTCACACCTCATCTGCGAATGTCCAAAGACTGAACAAACAGATTACAAATTTAGACATGATGGAGTGGCAACATTAGTGCACTGGGCATTATGCAAACATTAGAACTCGCCGGCCTCCAAAAACTCATGGGACCATCAGGTAGAGAAGATGTCAGGAAATGACAAAGTCAAGATCTTGTGGGATTTCCAGATCCAAACAGACAGACGCCTTGAACATAACACACCAGATAGAGCAGTAATAGAACGAAGAAAGGTCTGGATCATTGACATTGCAATTCCAGGGGATGCCAGAGTTGAAAATAAAAAAATGGAAAAAATGACAAAATACAGAGATCTGGCCATCAAAACATCTCGCTTGTAGATGAAACACACTTCAATGGTCCCCGTCGTCATCGGGGCTTTGGGAACAATATCAATAAATTTCACACAGTACTATAAGCAGTTGCAGAACTCAGAAATCACACCTTCAGAGCCACAAAAAAATGGCAATGTTAGGAACAGCATACATACTGTGCCAACAGTTAACAGATACTTATTTATTTTTATTTATTTATTTATTTATTAGATTTTTACCCCACCCCTCTAGACAATGTCTACTCGGCACAGCTGTACTTAGGTTTTTCGTTAAAACTTTTATCTCTTATATAATACCAGTCAATGTTTTTTTTTTTTTTTTTTGTAATCTTGATTAACTGGACCTGGCGTTTTTGAAGAAGAAGAAGAAGAAGAAGAAGAAGAAGAAGAAACCCTTGAGAGGAAGAAGACATGGGGGGGGGGGAGAACCAGGCAGAGCCACATGTGGAAAAGGGCCCTCCAGGCTTCCGGTCCCCAACAAATCTCATGGCTCAGAATTCCCAAAGAGCTAGCCGGTCTGCCCAGTCTGCTTTCAGTGGGCTCAAAAGACTCGTGTGCCTTCCAAGAAGAGCAACAGGCATGTTTTGTGGACTGCAGGCCCCCTACCTCTGTGGAATCTCGTGCTAAAAGCAGCCTAAGATCCTTCTCTTTTCTGTTGAATTTGGTACATGCTCAGAGACACGGGATTCCTTATTTCTGAGTCTCTGTCTTTTGCAGCTATTGGGAGAGGGTGGAGACCGGGTTCTAATTAAAACACAAAAAAGTAAAATAAAGCAGATTCTGCCCCTGCCCGCACTAAGTCCTCTCCCAAGCTATGGGGGGTTGAGCTGTCAAGCAACCTGGGCACCTCAGGGAGAGATGCAGCCTCCCCCACCCCCTCAGAATTCCCGAGGGGGGCGTTGGCAAGAGAGCAGAACTCTCACCCACCCAGCCACCCACCTTAGGGAGGAACCGAGCAGTTGGGCTCCTCTCCTCCACCTCTGACAGATGCCAGCCCCCTCTCTCAGGAGCCACTTTTGTAAGTAATCCGAGACAGCTGGAGAAGCTTTGTGTGGGTGTCTGTCTGTCTGTCTGTCTGTCTGTCTGTCTGTCTGTCTGTCTGTCTGTGTCTGTGTGCACGTCAGCGAGTGTGTGCGTGTTAATCTGGGTTTTCTCTCTGTTCCTTCTTCTGCATTGGGAAGCATGCTCTCTGGCTGGGAAAGCAGCAGAAAGCACCTCCCAGATCTCCACCACACTCCCCATCATGTCATAACAATTTGGAGCACACCCTGCCTCCTTCCAGCCTCAACCCTGACTCTACCTGTGGCTGAGACAGAGAGGGAGAGAGAGACAGACGGAGGATCCTGACTGGGCTTTCATTGTAGCAGCTTTGCTTTAAAAGAGACGTCTTTCAGTTCCTCCTCCATGCCCTCTAGCCTCTGTAGACCAACAGTCCAATATAGGGGTGAGGAGTGAGGGGTGGCCGAGAAAGAGACTCAGGGGCCAAATTCCTCAAAACAACAAGGCGGAGCCTGAGGGGCTACTTACCCAGCTGGGTGGAGGCCTCCACGACGCTCCAGGGGATGTTCCGTCTCTGGCCGATGATCACGTCCAGCACATAAGCCTTGAGCCCATCGCTCAGGATGTCCCGAATGGCTGGGCACAGATATTTCAGGATGAGGTGGCCCACATTGGGGCTTACTGAGCTATTTCCTAGTTTGGCCTGGAAAATGGAGGAGGGAAAGAGAAGGTGTTACAGGGCTGGTTGGTGCAATCTCTGCCTGGAATCTTGTTGGATGCCTCCTGAGCAGCAGGCAGGGGCTGCCCGAACAACAGCCCATGCATCCTGCCACTTGGGAACCATTCCTGAAATATGGAATTCAGTTGCTGGACACTTCTATGCTTTTGTGAGTGCTGGGAAGCTCGCTGAATAGGCAGAGGCCAGTGCATTTCAATAATAATAACAATAATAATTCACACCTTCAGCTTATCTCCTGTTATGGAACACTTCAAAGAAAGGACTAAATGAGGAACAGATGCCTCCATGCTTATCTTGTATCAGAGGGCATTTCAAAGCCTCCCCAAAAGGACTCCAACACCTTACTAGAACTCTTGACTTGAAAGGAAACTGTCCACTTTTTCCCCAGAGAGTTATGCAGATTTGGCTGGTGGAGCAGGTCTAGAAAATGGCTTTTGTCCTGATGGAACATGAAAGGGGATTAAGATGTTGTTGGCAACAGGTCTATAATGGGCCGTTTACTTGTACAAAAGGGATTAGGAAAACTAGTTAGTTAGCCTAACATATTTCTAAGGAAAAAAGTGCTTTGCTCCCCTGCTTTTCTATGATGCCTTGAAGGGACTTAGGCCAACTCTAAGGAGAGACTGGATCTGTTTGCTGTCCTGTGAAGCCATGCTGGGAGGGTGCACCATGTGAACATCCCCACAGTATGCTATCTCTCTGCTAAGGTGTGAGTATTAGATAGGGTAGATTGACGTCTATTATTTTCGGATGTGTTTTCATCTCTTTTTTAAAGTTTTTTATTATTTTTAAGACATACCTACATACAAACAAACAAAAACCTGTATTTTCCATACAGACTTATCTATTACATATTTCTGACTACAGTAGATCTTATACCCTATTTCCATACTACCTCATGTTTTACACATATATTATATTTCATATCTATTTCAAAATATCTAAATTAGTATCTATCATTCTGAATTTGTAATAAATTTTATAAATTATTTCACCTGCATTCGAATCTATCCGATACTCATCATAACCATTCCTAATTCTATCTTTAAGATTGCTTATCCACCAATACGATCCAAGCCAGGACAATACATTCCTCAAAAATCTCCATTTTTGCAGACAAAAAGATATTATATATCTAATCTTATCTATAAAAACACTATGGTAAATTCCCACATATTTGATCTCTATATCTGTGCCTTAAAAACAAATGCATCTAATGTTATTATTCATCATCAACATTTCTAAAATTAATAATTACATATGCTTGTCTACCCTTGAGATTCCTACCTGGCCATGATTGCTTATGGTATATTACTCATATTGCTTTGAATGTAAATATATATCTCTCAAACCGATGATTTTTATTATTTAATCAGCAAGTAATTTCCTCCTTTTTCATTTTTCCTTAACAGCTCTAGTATCATAAGTCCAAGATTCGTCTCTTGCCCCTTTTTGCCAGTTTTAAAATGCTATATAGTGGTGCCTCGTATAACAAGTGCCCCGTTCAACGATGAATTCGCATAGCGATGGCATTTTTGCCATCGCTTTTGCGATCGCATTACGAAGTGCCTATGGGGAAAAATCGCTTTGCGATGTTTTCCCCATAGGCACCATCTCCCCCCAGCTGAGCGGGGGGAGCCTCTGAAGGGGCGCTCCCGCCACTCAGCTGGGGGAAAATGCTTGTGGCAGCCTCAGAAGGACCCTTCCGAAGGGTCCTTCTGAGGCTACCGAAGGGATTCCCCTTCGGAGGGGGCATTTTCCCCAAGCTGAGCCCCGCCGCTCAGCTGGGGGGAAATGCTGGCAGTAGCCTCGGAAGGACACTTCCGAAGGGTCCTTCCGAGCATCCAGATCCCGCCACCCTCCCACCCTACCCCCGCGGCTTGGATCTGACTCGCGGCGGCTACCTCAGCCATGGCCGGACTCCCTAGAGTCCGACCGCGGCTCGGATCCAAGCCGCGAGGGGAGGGTGGGGAGAGTGGGGCGATCCGGATCCCTTTCAGGCATCCCGGCCTCAATCCCACCCGCCGCCGGTTACCCATGGCTGGGTAACAGGTGGCGGGTGGGGTCCAAGCCCGGGATGCCTGAAAGGCATCTGGACCCCCCACCCTCCCCTCGCGGCTTGAATCCGAGCCGCGGCGGCAACCCCAGCCATGGCCAGTCCAGCCATGGCTGGAGTAGCCGCCGCGGCTCGGATCCAATCGGGGACTGAGGTGGGGGGAAGAAGGGAGGGAGAGCGAGCCCCCTCCGCTCTCCCTTCCCGGGATCGGGGACTGGGGTGGGGGAAGAAGGGAGGGAGAGCGAGCCCCCGCCGCTCTCCCTTCCCGGGATCGGGGACTGAGGTGGGGGGAATCCCGGAGGAGAGGCAAGCCCCGGCTGTGCTCCCCTCGGGGCATCGGGGACTGGGGTGGGTGGGAGTCTGGAGGAGAGGCAAGCCCCAGGAGGCAGGAGCCAATCCGTTGTCTTTTCCCCACCATCGGGCGCAGCTGTCAGAGAAGCCTCCCGGTGGTGGTGGTGGTGGTAGTAAGATCGGATCGGCTCCTGCCTTCTCCCCCACCACCCGGCTGCTCCCAAAGGGCTGTCCCGATGGTGCTTGCAGCAGCGGAGGAGGTGCCCGGTGGGGGAGAAGGCAGGAGCCGATCTGACCTTTTTCCCCCACCGGGCACCTCCTCCACTGCTGCAAGCACCATCGGGACAGCCCTTTGGGAGAAGCCGGGTGGTGGGGAACAAAGGCAGGAACCAATCCAATCTTCCCCCCCCACCGGGAGGCTTCTCCCAAAGCGCTGCGCCCGATGGTGGGGGAGAAAACCGGATAATCCGTTCCTATTGGAACGGATTATCCGGTTTTCAATGCATCTCTATGGGAAAACGTGTTTCACTTAGCGATGTTTTCCCATAGCGATGTTTTTTGTGGAACCAATTAAAATCGGTAAGCGAGGCACCACTGTATATAGAATCTCTTTAATGCATTTTCTGAATTGCTTACAGTAAATTACTCATGCTACTTTATATGTAAATATGCCTCTCTCAAACCAATGAGTTTTCTTATTTAATCAGCCATGTGTTTTCTTCTTGAATGCTATTAAATCTTTGCTCCTGCATGTTGAAAAGTCTTTTATAATCTTCTCTTAGGGCTGCACGCTGGAAGGGGCCCTTGGGATCACAGAGCCCAGCCCTGTCAAGCAGGCACAGAGGAGGGGAATCCAACTCCCAACCTCTGGCTCTCCATGCCTAAACCACCGAGCTATCCAGTAGTTCTTGGAACCATTGGAACATTTACTCTTTGGTCTTTTTGAATTGTTTTTCCCTTTTCTTTTTAATAAACTACAGAAATCCTTCCAAGTTGAGCTACTAAAACCAGTCCTTGCCTCAACCAGCTACCGGGGCTTTTTAGCATTCGTGATGGGAGTGGTGGCAGCAACCTAGCAAGGTTGGTGTGCGGGTTCTAAGCACCGAGCCTTGAGGATTCCTTTTGTGTGAAGACTTCTTAGAGCACCTGTAAGTCTGAGAGACCAGAGAGTCGTTTGTTGGGAGTGAGACCATTCCAGTCCAGATCCACAGTCTTCACCCTATCGGACTCCTGCCTGGCCTCTCCCACCCCAGGGTGAGCAAGAGTAGTGTAGCTGAGTGGCTATAGAGAGGGAGGCTTGATGGGGGGGGGGACTGCGACATCATCTGAAGAAGAGCGTTCCCCCCTCCTTCTCCACACCTGAACTCTTGTCCTTCAGCTGCTGGAAGTCTCACCAAGTGAAATCAGAGACACACTGGCAAAACTTACACCCTACCTGCAGAACCGCAAATGCTCACACCCAGAGGGGAAAGGAGGTGACACAATCACTGCCAAGTCCAGAGGCAGTTAAACTGCAGTACTGCAGTCAAGCCTCCACTTAGAATCTAAGTTCAATCCCAACAGGCTCAGGTTGCTGGCTCGAGGTTGACGCAATCTTTCCTCTTTCCAAGTTTGGTGAATTGAGTACCCACCTAGCTTGTGAGGGGGGGGGGAATATATAGTCTGCATAATCACGTTGTAAGCCCCTCAGAGAGTGCTTTAAGTGCTATGGGGCAGTATATAAGTCAAAACACTACCAACAACAATAACTCTGTAAATGTGGGGGCAATGGCAGCAGAAAAGCTCCACAGGAAAGGAGCAGTCACTAAGATCGTGGCAACTCCATTTTGCACTTCCTTCCCAAAAATATTTTGATTCCCCCCCCCCTCACCAATACCAGTGGCGACCCTGAGTGGGTTTCCCTGACATGGCTTTGGGTTTGATCCCTGGCATCTCCAGGTAAAGGGATGAGGTAGCAGGTGATGCTGCAGCACCAGCACGAGGAGAGGAGACAGTCCCCGGCCAGACGGAGAAATAGGTCTGCCTGGGAACGAGGCCACGTCTGGAGTCCACAGCCTTTTGGCAGAAAGCTCCTCCTCCTCCTTTGATTTCTGTCTTCTGCCGCCGCGAAGTAGGGCCCTGGTACTTTACAGAGGAGCCACAGAGGCTGAGAAGGGACTCAGCCAAGGCCACACAAGATGAGGGTGGGAATGGGTAGGATTTGAACGCGGCTCTTCCAGCCCTGAACCACATCCAGCTTTTCACTGATTTGTTGTCAGCTGGGTGGAACCCCTGCAAACCTACGCTGCCCTGACCCCATGCACTCAGAGTGTGGCGGTGTTTTTCTCCAACGTAAGGAGGGGCATCCGGTTTTTAAAATAGTGCTGAATAATCTGCTTTGAAGTCGGCCAAAGCAGCGCCAGGCCAGAGCCGAGGTCAGCAGGAAGCCTTCGGCTCCAAAGGGTTAAGGGCCTCTCAAGCTGGCAATCTGCGTCCAGCCTGTAAATCTTCCTTGGGATTGCTATAAATAAACATGACGAGGCAAACCTCTGGCTGGAACGGAGAGCAGCCAGAGTCCGAGGGAAAGGGGCGCTCACGCGGCTGCTCCTTTGGGACCTTCCAGGAACAGGACAGAGAGAACAGGCCGGCCGGCCGTCCATCCGTCCATCCGTGGGAAAGCCAGCTTTGGCCAAAGAGACTTCCCCCCCCCCCAGCCGTCCTTCTCGGAGCTCCAAACTACAGCCTGAGACGTCCTCCCCCCCAACCCCCCCTCCAAAGCTCTGCTCTCACGATGGCCTTGCAGTGGCAGTGCGGGGGGGGGAGTTAGCAAGAAGACATCCCACTCTGATGCCCCCACCCCCACCCCAGTTTCCAGGAAGGTCTACTCTCTGTTCAGGGGCAGATGCAAGAGAGGCTTTTCCTCCAGGGACGGGAGTCTTCCGCCCCCCCAAAAAAATCTCTGGGGACACACCAGGGATTCACCAAATCCCCACAAGGTTCTCGTGTCCCTCCTCCACCTGCCCTGCAAAGACCCTTCAGACCTGAGGCCCCGAATGGCAAGACCCGACGGCAGTCGGCAAGACGGCCCCCCAGGGTTCCTCCGGGAAAGGGCCTGATGCTCTGCAGACAGACGGACGGACGGACGGACAGGCGGGCGGGCGGGCAGGCGGGTGGGCAGCACCTCCCCCCTGACTTGCTGGAGGCAGAAGGAAAGGCAGGTCGTAAGGGGGCCACCAGGCTCACCTTCACCCTAGGATCTCGGCTGGTCCCAAAATGTGCCACGATTAAATCCACAGCCATGTTGACCGCCTTGACAAGACCTGGTGGGCAGAAAGAGAAGAGAAGAAGTGGGGATGACCGTCCTGGCTCAGCTGGGCAGCCAAGGCCTCCTGGCACTGCCCGAGAGACACACGTGGCCAAGACCACCCCCCAAAGACCCCCAGGCTTGACCCAAAAGGGCTCCCTCCCCACAAAAGCTCTTCCAAGGGTTCAGGAAGACACAGAGTCGGCCAAAGAGGGGGTCAGGAGACTGCCAGATCACAGCCCCCCCCCATGTCAAGATTTTGGGCATGTCTCTGCCTCCCCCAACCACTTTTTCCTTCCACTGTCTAACCCAGGCGGTGAACAGCCCTGCCACTGCTCCGAGAGGGGCATCAGGTGGGGGTTCCAAGACAAGAATCCCCCAAGGAAGGGAGGGGAGGGGGCAGGAAGCTGGTGGGGGGAAGCTAAGATTCACCTGCCCTGCCCTCCCCTCGCCCACCAGGCCTCAGAGAATAGCACGGGCGGGGGCGGGTGGGAAGAGCTCAAAGGGCCTGGCGCCCACAGTGCCAGAGTCCCGCCCCAAACGCAAGGCAAGGATGCCAGGATCGGATCCCGGCGTCCTGCCACTGAAAACCCGAAGGAAGGCCTCCCGGGAGCCAGAGGACCCCTGCCAGCCTCCGGGAGAGGCGCCTTCCCCCTCCAGAGCACGCCAGGCCTCCCTCCTGGCAGGCGCTGCGGAGGGAGGGCCGTCCCCCCACCAGCCTCTCTGCAGACCCTTTGGAGAGCTTGCGTGCGCGTGCGTTCCTTCTGCCTCTTCCCTCCTCGGGACCTTTGCTTATGGGAGCCTTGCTCTGGGGCACCTCCCTGCCACCCCCTCTCTTCCGGTCACTTTCTTCTCACGTACCACCACCCCCGGCCCTTAAGAGGACACCCCCCTTCCATGCCCCAAAGGTCCCTGGTTGGGCCACCATCCGCTTCCCAGGCAAAAGGGCCCCGAGGGTCAAAAGGCCATGCTTTCGGACTCCATGCGTCTCGCCAAGCACCACGGCCCCCACAGGCGGCACGGAATGGGCCAAGAGAAGACCGTCGCCGGGGGACCCGAGAGACCGGCCGTCCCAGGACTGAGGCCGCCTCCGGGCTCCCCCGTGCACGCAGGGGCCAAGCGGCGGCCACAGGAGCTCACCTTTCTTTTGCGCCAGATCAACCGAGATGGACTCCGTGTTGCCATCCGGGGAGAGGCAGAATTCGGCCGGGGGCTTTTCAGCCAAGGAGAAATAGTCCGGGAAGAAGTCAAAGTAGTTGAGGGGCGGTGGTCTCACCGAGTGTCCTGCATTCACCCCATCGGGGCAAAAAAGGGAGGTGGGTCAGAGACACAGGTGCCTCCTGGCTGCCTTCCCTTCCTCCGAGGAGAACGGACCGAGCCAAGCCCTTCCTGCTCCTCCGAAGGCCCCTGAGGACGGGGAAGGGGTGGAGGGCGGGCGAGCGAGCGGGCGGAAGGAGGAGAGGCCCGGCCGGCGCCTAAGGGCCAAGGGGATGCTCCCTCCCGCCCCGCGCCTTGCAAAAGGTGGCCTGGGGATGCCAGATCCCCAGGAAGGAGCTACACCAGGGCTAAAGGACCCTGCCGCCCTGCGCGAGAGCATCCGAGCAGAGCTTCGGGACGACAGCCTCCCGGGGCCACAAGAGAGACGGCGGGACCGACCAGCGCTACAGCTGAGAGAGAGAGAGAGAGAGAAGCGGGCCAGCCCTTCTCTCCCCTTTGGCCTGAAGCTTGTCTGCTGGACCCCTGGAATCTCCATGACTAAAAGACATTTTTTACTTTTCATACTTCAGGACTTATAACCCTCACCTCGAGTCTTATTTCATAAAGTGCTCACTTCGGAGAGGGTGGAATAAATGGCAGAGTCGTGGACTCCTTCGGGAGCTCCTTCTGACCTGAGACGGGTGGCCGCCTGCGGGGCCCTTTGCCTGCGGTTCCAGCAAGTTCCCACAACGCTGAACACAACTCACAGCAGCCAGGGGGCACCAGGGGCCGGCCGGACGCCGTCCAGCCCTGGAAAGCGAGGGCTGCCAGTGGCAGCCAGAGCCCCCACCCAGACCGGCCCTGACCAGGCTAGCCGACCCCCGGCCCTGCTCCTAAGATCAATTGCTTCAGATCCAGAGGTTTCCAGGGGCCTCTGTTGTGCGGGACACGGGCCGGCAGGCGCAACCCTCCGCTTGCACACCCCACTGGGAGAGCATCTGTCCAGCCATGGGCTGCGGAGGCTGCAGGCAGGAGGTGCCTCGTGCTGCAGCCAAGAGCTGGACCTGGTCAGCGCTGACCGGGACCTTTTCCATCCATCAAAGAGGCCCACGGGGGGGGGTTGTGGGTCCCTCCCTCTAGAGTCCTCCAGGAAAGCCCTTTCCTGGGCCTGAGCATGGGGATTGGGGGACGGGGGACGGACAGACCATGCAAGGCCAGACTGGCAGCAGAAAGGGGGGGAAGGAGAGGGGGAGGCTGCGCACCATTGAGCCTGCAGCTGGAGCGCCCCATGTTCAAGGCACCCGGGAACTCAAAGATGGGGTTCCTCCAGGGGGGGAGCCGCCCCTCCTGCTGCTTCTGGTCCAGGCTGCCCGTCAGCCCCGAGACACGGTCCAGTCCCAGGGGGTTCCTTCGCCGGTACTCCCGCCACTTGAGTGCTTGCGGAGAGAGGTGGTTGGCTGGCCGGGTCCCCGAGGAAAGGCAGGCAGGCAGGCAGGCAGAGAGGGGGGGGGGACAGGAGGAGAGAGATGGAGAGAGAGAGCGCGTGACAGAGGCAGCTTGTTAGTGGCAATCCCACAGCCTCCACCCTTCCCCAGAGGCCACAAACGCAGGAAGCAGGTTGGAAACAGCCCCTAGACACAGGCACACCTGGGGGGCTGGGGGGGGGGCAGAGAGAGAGAGAGAGAGAGAGAGCGTGCGAGAGAGCACTGCAGGAGAGGCTGTCCAGCTAAGGCACAGATCCCTAACATGTGCAGCCTCCTAACTTGAGGAGAGGGTTGGACTGGATGGCCTTAGGGGTTCCCCTTCCAACTTATGGTGATTCTATGATGATAAAAAGCCATATCCCAGGCTTTGGGACAGGGTGAGGCCTCGGAGGGCCCTCAGCTGTGGCTGCCCTCACAGGCTTAGGTAGCCAGTTCTGACGTGATAGGAAACGGACCACCTGAAGCCAAGGAGAGAGAGGGGGAGAGAGAGGGAGAGCTTCTACTCCATTGATGCACCAGAGAGAGGTGAGGTGCCTGCCAGGCCCCCCAGGGATGAAGGAGCCCCCCCCCATCCTTCAAGGACACGTCAGGCGCAACTCACGTGTAGGGACGTCTCCACGTGGGCCATCCCTGGAGGCCACCTGCCCTTGTTACCTGATGGGAGGAGGTGGCCCAAAGAGGCGTTGGCCATGCCCACGAGGAGGAGGAGGAGGAGGAGGAGGAGAGCGCCCCCTCCTGACCTACAGCAAGTGGTGGGCCAGGAAAAAAAGCTGTCTAGGCTGGCGGGTGTGTGTGTGTGTGTGTGTGTGTGTGTGTGTGTGTGTGCGTGCGGTGTCTGTTGGAAACAGTCCTGGAGTTGCTCCAAAAGGAGAGCAGAAAAGGGGGGGGGGGCTGATGAAAAGTTGGTCCCAACCTGGCCCCTGCCCACGAGGAAGCCCAGCCCTCTTGTCCCCACCCCACCCCGCCCCCCCAGGGCAGAGCAGCCAAGCGAGAGGGGTTTGCTTCTGGCTCCTCTTCTTTCAAGGATGAAGACAAGCCCTCAAGGCTGCCGGAAAGGTCCTGCTGGGACCTTGTGGGACCGCCCCCCCCAGAAGCTCCCTGCCATCGCGGCTGCTGGGGGAGATCGGTGGCGGGGGGGCAGAAAGCCCCGGGGCAGCCCCAGCCCCCTGTTCCCCCCCCGCTCCACCCCAGCTACCTACCGTTGAGTGGCCGGGAGAGCATGGCGCTCAGGGGTCCCCCGCCGATGGCCTCGCTGCAGCTGCCCTTCCACTGGGGCTCCGGGTGGCCCCCGGCTCTGGCCAAGCTCCGTCCGCACGACAACACGGGGGCCAGGGAACCGACCGGGCGCTCGTACTTCAGTTCCTGTGGCCCTTCTTTCCCGGAGACCGGCGGGGGGCTCTCCTTTTTGTGCAGGGCGTCCACGCGAGGGCCCACATTGGAAGCGTGGCTGCCCGTGGCCGGAGAGGGCCTGGTGGCGGGCAGGAGGTTGGCTGAGACCGGGCAGGACCTGCTCCGGGGCGGGTGGCTCTCGGGGGTCGGGGAGCCGGAGGAGGAGGAAGGGTCCCGGCCTTGGAAAAAAGGGACGTGGCTCCGCACGGGGGAGTAGCTGCCCAGCGGGGAGGGGCGGGTGGTCTCCGGCACGGGCTTCTTGGGGGGCCCCTCGCCCAGGGCGGCAGCCCCGTCGGCAGAGCGCGGCTGGCCTGGCACCAGGTGGGCCCCCGCCCCGGGCGGGTCGGCCGAGGGGGCCGAGGCGGAGGACTGGGAGGTGGAGGAGAGCGGCTGGCTGGCCGAGCGGGCGGCGGCCGCGGCAGAGGCGGCGGCGGAGAGGCTGTAGAGCTGGGAGAGGCTGGCGGCAAAGTGGCTGTGCAGCGCCCGGGCCTTGGACTGCTTGGGGAAGTGGTGCTGGAAGACGAAGGGCTGGATGGGCAGGGTGGTGGGGCGCTGGTCCTTGCTGTAGCGCACCACCTTGCCCTCCGCTGCACCGCCTGCAGGGGGAGAGACGGAGAGGTGATGTGGGGTGGGAGAAGGGGAGGAGAGCTGGCCCCAACCCAAGCACACACACACACACACACACACCCCACGGGGTGGGCCCAGGAGCTGGAGAGAGAGAAAGGCAGCCTGGCCCTCGGCCACAGGAGGAGCCCTGGCCTCGTCGAGCTTTGCCGGCTGGGTTTATTTGCTTGCTTGTTTGTTGGTTTGTTTCATTTGTACCCCGCCTGTCTGGTCTTGCGACCACTCTAGGCGGTTTAGGCAGGCCAGCTGCGAGCAACCCCCCAGGGAGGTTCCAGGCCTTCCCACGGACTCCCCGTTGAACCCTGCCCTTGCCAGCCCCAAGCGCCTCTCCCTGCCCAGGAACCCTGCCCTGGCACAAAAAGTGCGTGGGGCCACGTCTGCCCCACGGGTATGGGGAAGAGCTTGGGGTGCCCAGGGGCAGGGGGGGGTTGAGCATGGATCTGCTCTTCCCCCAGTGCCACACAGCCACTCAGGTGCCACGGTGCCCTCTCCACTGCCACGCTGTGATGGCTCAGAGCTGGGCACAGGAGGGCAGGGCAGGGCAGGGCAGGGGGAGGGAAAGGAGAGGCTCCTCTGGAGGGCGAGGCAGTGCCAGCGGAAGAGCATCGCCCACCGTGCCTGGCGCTAAAAACCCCAAGGGTGTCTGTCTCGGTGGCAACCGGTGGCCTTCCTTCAGCTGAAGAGGTGGGCTCAGCCCTCGCTACCTCCGCCCCCCTCCCACACAGAATACCTGGGCCCGGCTGCCTGGCTGGCCTTGCCCACACACTGCCCCAGAAAGACGTGGCTTCTCTCAGAGCTGCTCCTCCTGCCCTGCCTCAGTGCCCCTCTTGGCTCCTCCACAGAGTCCCACGCAGGTCCCCCCCTTTGTGGACAATCTGCTCCCTCTCCCCCTCAAAACCTTGTCGGCTGGGCTCTCCCTCGCTCGCTCACAAGCCCTGCGGTGCAGGGGTTGAACTGCAGTTTGGCAGTCAAGGATGCCACTCGGGTCCTGGGTTCGATCCCAACAGGCTCAGGTCGCCCGCTTGGGGTCGGCGGCTCAGCCTTCCCTCCTTCCGAGGTCGATCCATTTGGGGGAGGGGGAGAGAGGAAGGTGTTGTAGCCTCCTTAATTAAATAGTAAACCGCCCAAGGAGAGCTTTTAAGCGCCAGGGAGCGGTGCATAAGTCGAAACGCCAGCAGCAGCTGGAATGCAAAGAGCTCCTACCTGGTAGGAGCCCTGCCTCCTCATGAGAAGGAGGGGCAGGGAGAAGATGGACAAGGAAGGAACCTCAGAGAAACCACTTGGGGAGGGGGGTGGAGAAGGGCTGTGGTGGAAGCGCAGGGGCTGCCTCTGGCCCTCTCCGGGGCTCGGGAGGCAGGAACCCCCAGGCAGGGTCCTGGGTTCAGGAAGCCTTGGGCACACACATGCACGCACGCACGCACGCACGCATGTGCACAGACACACACACATATAGGAGGGACTCCTGCTGACTGAGTTACTCTGGAGTTAAAACACTGACCTCGAGGCACACAGCAAAACCCCAAGAATTCAAGAACATCATCAACAACAACGAGGTGCTAAGCAAAATCCACGCTTCCTCCCTCCCTCCTTCCCGCAGGAAAGCGCTCCACCCCAGGTGAGGAGGGTCAGGGAAGCACCGGTGGCTTGCCCCTTTTTCATCCCCCCCCCCGCAAGGCAACCAAAGCCCCCAGACCTCGTTTCGTCCTGCTCGCCAAGGGGAGCCCAGCTCAGTGAGGAGAGCCACCGGTGCCCGCCTGTGCCAGCCTAAGCCCACCTGATCCAGAAGGTGCCTTGGCCCCACCTCCCCGCCCCTGTGGGACCCCCGCCTTCAGGGAGGGCCCTGGCTGTCTGGGTCTTGGGCGATCCGGGCAGGGGCCCCTCTCCGGTTCTCCCGGACCGGCGGCCAGAGGGAAGCCGCCACCGGCAAGTTCAAGCTCTTACCATCAGCTCTGGCCCGAATGTCTTTGTGGCCAACGCCGGCCCCCGTCTCTGTTGCCACCGAGAAAAAGGGCTGCTCGGGCACCTCCCCGGAGGCCAGGCCGTCCTTCCGGGGGGCAGCCGTCCCACGTTCGGAGCCGGGGTTGTTCTCGCAGCTGCGGTTGAGGGAGTGGGCCAAGGGCATGGGCGGGAGGCTGTGGCAGTGCCGGGCCGCCCAGTCGTTCAGGAAGGCGGCGCTGTCCTTCTGGCACTCTGGGATGGGGGAGAACTCCAGGGACGAGTCCCTGCTGGCCCGGAGTGGCGGGGAGGAGCCGTTCTTCTTCCGGCCCTTGGCCAGCTCGGCGAAAGAGGTGACCCGCTTGGGCGGGGAGCTCTGGGCCGCCACGCCGGGGGTCTCGCTCAGCTTGACCGGGCAGCTCAACATGCGCTCCAGGGAGCCCAGGCGGCCTGTGGGGCTGCGGTCCAGGTTGCGGTCGTAGCTGCGGGAGCGCTGCCTCCCCCCAGAGAGGCAGGGAGGGGAGACGTTGACGTAGAGCTGGCCCTCGAGGGCCTCTTTCTCGGCCTCCCCCTGGGACTCCGCCCGGGAGCCCTCCGTGTCGCTCCCCCCCGGCGGGGGCCCCGGCTGCTGGAACAGGTAGTATTCCGTCGGCTGGACCAGCGGGCTGCCTTTGGCGGGCTCCTCCGAGCAGCTGGTGATGGACGAGCCGGCCGGGCTCGGAGAAGACTGGGAAGACAGGTCGCAGGTGACCAACTTGTAGTAGTTCTGGGTGGCCACCACGAGCCGCGCTTGGCTCTGGAAGCAGGCGGTGAGGTCGGAGCCCTCCGAGGCGCACGGGTCACAGAGTGGCGGGTAGGAGTTGCAGTTGGCATCCAAGACGGGGGAAGAGGGGTGGCGGCACCCGCAGGCCTTCCCTGAGCCGTCCGGGTCGTGGGACTCGCAGGACATTTTGGAGTCCCTGGGCGAGGAGTGGAGGTCCAGGTAAAAGGCTCCCGTGTCCGAGTGGCTGCCGGAGGAGGAGTCGTCGCAGGACAGGGGGCCCGAGTTCAGGTTGGGATGGGCGTGGCCGTTCATCTTGTTGTAAAGGGCACTGAAGTTCACCAGGACCCCATCGGAGCTGTTGCAGGAGGAGTCGCTGATGTAGCCCATCTGCTGGTCCGGCGGCTCGGACTGGCTCGAGAGGCTGTAGCACCGGCAACGCTGGAACTCTGAGCTGGAGCAGCTGCACGTCCGGCTGCAGCTCGCCTCCTGGTGGGGCATCAGTTCGTCTGAGTCGTTGGCCCATTCTTGGTCAAAGGAGAAGGTGGTGGCGTCCTCGTGGTGGCAACTGTACTCATCCAGCTCCATGCTCTCTGGGGCAAGGCGGTTCCTTGTCTGAAGGTCGTCACTAGTCAGCTTGTCCTCTTGGCCCTCGGCCACGTCCAGACGGCTGGTGGCGCTCCACGGCTTCACCACCGGATTGGTGTCGTGCAGGCGGAACGGCGGCAGCGTCATCTCATGCAGGCGGAAGGCAGGCTTGCTGCTGTGCAGATGGAAGGATTTCTGCTCCAGTGGGTCATCTTCGTAGAGGTCCTGGGCCTCTTTCGCACTCAGCACGAAGGGATTCTGCCGCTTGTGGGTGCCGGAGAGGGCCGGGTCCTTGGGGGCGTTGTCCTCTTTGTCCTCCGGGGCCAGGGTCAGATCAGCCTCGGAGGCCAGCTGCTGTAGACAGCTGCTGTAGACCAAGGAGTCGGTCTGCAGGAGGTCCCGCTCCCGTTGGGAGCTGGTCCGCACCACCCCCAGGTCTGCCTGGCAAAAGGGGTTGGTCCTTTTGCTGGAGGGGCAGCACTGTCGGTCGGGGACCTGGCAATGCACCAGGGGAATGTGGTGGACGATCAGGGTCTCTCCAGTGAGCTTGGGAGGGCTATCCATCGTCAGCTGTTCTCTTCTGGGCCCCCGCAGTGGTGAAGCTACCCATGGAAGGGCCTTGGTGAGCAGCAGGGACCCCAAGCAGGCATCTCCTCCAGGTATTCAGGGTCCTGAAGAGAGATCAGAAAGAACAAACAGGGTGTCATCACCCAGAGGAAGGGGGCGCCCACCGTCAGAAGGCACCGTTGCCTTACGGCTGCTACAGGGTCCTGGGGAAGACCCCCGTGCCCTTCTCCCAAAAAGCCCTGCTGGGCAGTTCTGTGCCACTAGCACTGCGCCCGGAATAAGAAGCTCATGCATTTCTTTTCTAGTCCCTGTTTCATAGGCATTTGCTCTCAAAGGCATCAGTAAATCACCAAAGACATTCCTGTGTAACAAACATGTTCCCTTTTGTTGCATCACTGTTTCAGCAGACAAAGCAAGCCACAAAGGCTTCTCTAGTGGTGGGGAGGTTTCTCCGTGATAATAGGGACAGGGAGGAGACCGGCTTGCTCCGTGCAGCCAAACTAAGTGGGAGGGAGGTCCCCGCTTCGGCATCTGCACCCCACCCTGCCCCTGTCCCCCACCCCCGTTTGAGCTTTTCAGTGACCTTCAGTGGTATCATTCCTAGCCTTCTGTTCAGTTACTGGGTGCTGAACTTTTTTATGTCTTTATAATTTGAATGTGTATTTCCTGAAGGTGATGGGGGCACTTGTGAAATTGTATCTTATTGTTTTGTATTTTTTTTTATTGTTTTTTGTGTGGTAGTAGGCCCCTTGGTTCTTGTGCCGCTCTGCAGCAACCCTCCGCATCCCCTTCTTTCCTGGATTCCGACTCAGACCGTCTGCCCTCAAACGGTGCCCTTCGCCACCACCCCAGCCAGGCAACGTTGTCCACGGCCGGAAGCGCACGCCGAGCTCAGGCCTGTTCAGAAGCGACATGGCCCCACATCGCCCCACCCCAGCCCTGCGGACAACCTGCACCGCCAGCTTTATACAGATGTTCTCAGAGGATGTGTGACACCCCAGAGTGCTGCGGCAACATCACCCCACATGAGGCAGCCCCACGTTCCTTCCCCCTCCCCTCCCTTCACCACCCGGCAACCGTCAAAGAATTCTGTCCAATATCCGATAGTCTCAAAATCAACTTGAGCCTCCCAGGAAGACGAGCAGCGTCAGGTTTGCCCTGACAAAGTCCCATTTAGCTGGTCTGATCATCGAAGCGGATGTTAGTAGAAAGGCATGTCCAGAATTGGGAGTGAGGGAGAGAGAGAGAGATGGAGCGGTCGGGTTCATGCTCAAAAGGGCCTTATCCACCGTGCTTTTTCTCTCACTGGAACGATCCTTCCATTCACACTGATGGATGGTTCTTCTCCCATGAATCACTCCAGTTTGATCTCCTTTTGGTTATTAGTTATATTTTATTTATTTTAATTATTTTACCCTGCCTCTCTCCTTAAAATGACCCAAGGGGGAGGGATTAATGACCATCTCCTTCCCACTTCCTTTCCCACCTATTTCCCTGGCCATCATTCAGCTGACGGTGGTGAGTTTCCTTTCCCTCCCCCTTTTCCTCTTTTTTCTTAATTAAATGAAGTAAATGACATAGCAAAGCAGCAAGGCGTCTGCCTAGAATGGTAAACATAATGCCACCAACGTATCTCATTTACAGTACCTAAGTTTGGTTTTGAAGTTTGAGGGGTTTTTTAAATACAAGTTGATGTACTTGTTTGTTTTTATGTTATTGTTAAGGTTGTAAACTACCCAGGGTGACCATTGGTCAGATGGCTAGTATAAAAATCAAACAGTCAGTCAAACAAACAGAATTTTAAAAACTCAATCTACAACAGCACTGCATCAATAGGGAAATACAGTTTTTAAAAATTAAAGCAGCAGAGGAAAATGGAGGAGGGAGGGGTTCTCCACAGTCGCTTTCCATGCCACAACCTACCAAGTTCCTCACAGGGTTGTCACCTCAGAGAAAACTGCCCACAACTCCGTTTTGGTGCAAATCAAGCATGCACACGGGCTACAGAATGGGCTAATTAGAAATGCTCTGAATTGCACCAAAATGACTGTAGCCCAAGCGGTGTGCCAACAAGGAGCGGGGCCGCTTTTAAAAGGGGCGGGGTGGATCGCTCAAAGTCAAAGCCCGTGTGGATGCTGCCGTTTGATCGGACCGCAAGCGATTCGACTAGCGATGTGCTTTTTGTCCCAAAACCAAGGACTGGAGCTTTCTGGAGCTGAGAGAAGAACAGATGAGAAGGAAAGCATTCTGTGAGGCCAGAGTCATCGTCCGCCCCGCCCCCAAAGCAGCCCTCCCCTGGAAGCGGCCACCTGCTTCCATGCAGCTCTGTCCTCAACAACCAGGTCTTTCACCATTTCCTTCTAACTTCCCTGAACTCTCTGTTTCCCTCCACATCAAAAGGAACAGACTGAAAATCAAGGGGGGGGGAGGAGCATTCATCATCATACGGGAAGGATGCACAGGGGTGGGGTGGGCCTGGAAAGGCTCAAGCAGGGAAGAAAGCAGAACCAAATGCTGATGGAAAATTTGACCAGAAGCAAAGTCAGAAGCAAAAGAGGATGACGGATAGAATTCGGTGGAGCCAACCACGTCCTTTCCTGCCAATACAGGCTTCGAGCAAGGCAACAGCTGGCTGTAATGTGGACACCAACGTGGTGGTGGTTGTAATATAGGAATCAGATAGATAGACGACGTTATTGGAAGCAGGAGAGGTAGAAGCTGCTTTCCTTCTGCCAGAAGAAGACCAGAAGCACACTGTGGCATTGACCATGAACGAGTGAGTGGTCAGGATCAAAAACAAGAGCGAAGCTGGAAAAGAAATCATATCAGGCAAAAAAAAAGAGAAAAACAATTTAGAAAACACACACATTGTGGCATCTTAAAGACTAACTACTATATTTGAATGTGAGCTTTTGTGTTCATGAAAGCTCACGTTCAAATATACCAGTGATTTCTTGAGATGCCATGACGTTTTTGCCTTTTTTAAAAAAATTGTTTTTCTTTTGTTTTTGCCTGATACGCTAGCAAATATTAACATGGCTACCTCTTCTAAAAGAATCATAGTGTCAAAATATTATTTAAATAACATTTCTGATTAATCTGAACTCTATAAAAAACAGTTTTGCATTGTTAAACTCAATTGAACAGAACCAGAAGAAACGTAGATTGAAACAAAAGATATTAGGGAGGAATGCCAAAAAGACATTTCCTGCAGTCCAAAGAAAATAAAAGCCGAAGTGGATGACTCGGTCAACCCGGAAGGGGGTCATCTCCCCAATTCCACAGGTCAGCCAGGGTTTCAACATGATCACCAGCTCTAGCTCTTGGAAATTCCCCCAGAACATTCAGGAATTCCATCTGGATCCATATTCCCATTCCGAGGATGGACAATCTCAACTGATCTTCTGCTCCTGAAGAGATCCAGAGCCCTTACAAATCTTCACATGCTAATGAGAGATCCCTCCATGACCCCTTTCAGACTCTCCTCAGACCATTTCCATCATGTTGAGAGAGAAAATGGAAACTCTCTGACCGTTGCTGTCTCTTATTTGCCCCATCGCGCCTTGAACAGAAATGTGCAGGGCACATTCTTTCCATTCTTATGGATGACGACCTGTTTCGTGACGTCTTGGTCCAATCCTAAAGCGGGTTAATGGTGCATGGCAGAAACGTGCAAAGACTTCCTGAGGATTGGCCTTCTGGGAAGGGGAGCAGGGAGGTCTCCTCGGGCAGGGCAGGGCTCCAGCCTCTAACCCCACCTGCCTTCCCTCCATTCGAAAGACCAACCGAGGGACCCCCTTCAGCCGATCCAGTACTTGAGAACTTTCCAGCTGGCACTGGGAGACGGGGCGGAAATAACCTTCTGGTTGGAGAGAAACCCCAACCCAGGAGCTGCCCTCGTGGTGCTTGCAGGGGTGTATTCTCTGCTCTTGCCTGATGAAGATATGTCCCCCGGCTCTGAATGGGAATTCAGGGCTCTCTCTTGCCACACTCTGTAGGCCAGGAAGAGACACCTCTGGGTGCCTGTTCTGTGTCTTGAGTCAAACCCTCCTGGCACATCTGTCCACTTGGACTTCTGTACCGTCACGATCTGTGGCCCTGCTCTAAGGGCTCCTCCCTCATTCCAACGTTCCTGCTCACCCTGTCACGGACCAACGTGAATCTCAGTGGGTCTCACTCAGGAAGAATGACGACTGCTCACAAATTGAATCATTGCCACGCCTGTCTAAACACGCTGCTCCCGCTGGAATCAGACCTCGGTGCAGACAGCCACACACACCCCTCCCGGCCCCCAACCACCCTTCTCAGCCAAACCGCTCGGAGACGGGCATGCCCTGCTCCCAAGGAGAGGAATTCTGGCTGAGAGCGAGGTGCCAGACAAAAGGAGCTTCCGAGATGGAAAGCCCGAGGGGGAGGGTCTGCTGCTCCCTCTCCGTAAAGGGCCCTGACAGCACCTTTTGCACTCAAGCGCTCTGATAGGCTCTCCTGTCATGACTGGGGAGGGCAGGGATGCGGGCAAGGCCCTCATCAGCCCAGCCTATGACTCACCCACTGGATGAGATGATGAGACCAGAAAAGGGGATGAGGAAAGCAGAGCCGCCCTGCCTCCACTTGCAGCAAGAAATCTGGCAAAAGTGGCTGCCGGAGAAGCCAAGGGAAAAGCCCTGAGATGGGCAAGGGCGGGTGGGGTTCATCCTTGCCCTCCTACCTGTCCGTCCGTCCGTCCGTCCCCCCATTTCACCCGGTCTGCCTGTCCCATCCTCTTGTTTTACTGCTCCACACCTGCCATACCTGTGCACTTCTATAGTTTTTGTAATAGTTTTTTTTAAACTCTCTCATCAATAAGATAATTCCTAGTAGCCCCAAAATAATACAGCAATGATATTTATCAAATAAAACCATATACAACTATAGGAGATGAAACAGTGAAAGCTTCCTGCTTTTGTCCTCCAACTGATTTGGCCGTCAACTCCCAGAAGCCCCGTCTAGTCTGGAAAAGAGCCCAGGGTTCAAGGAACTAAGATCCCAAAGTGGCGTTTTCCCCCAAGAGAGCCGATGGAACTTTTCTGCAAAGGGGGGGGGCGGGGGCATCTTTACCCTGACGCATCTCGAGAAAAACAAATGAAAGATGCTGAAAGGCGAATCAAAGTGAAGTGGGCGAGAATAGAGCAAGAGACTAAAAGACAAGCTATCGGGACACTTTAAAGGCTTGCTGATTTTTTCATGTAAGGTTTCATGGCGCAAAATCCACTTCTGTGGCTCTTGGCGTCTGAAGGAAGGGATTTTGATCCAGGAATGCTCTTTAAACTACCGCTGTATTCCCTCTGTGTGTGTGTGTGTGTGTGTGTGTGTGTGTGTGTGTGTGTGTGTGTGTGTGTGTGTGTGTGTGTGTGTGTGTGTGTGTGTGTGTGTGTGTGTGTGTGTGTGTGTGTGTGTGTGTGTGTGTGTGTGTTTCCTGTTTCCTTTTAATTCTGCCAAAAGGCTGAGACAGTCTAATAACAGGGCAACTTCTGAAGCCATTTTAAAAGACAGCTGGAGCCTTGCTTGACACAAGGCTGAGCCACACAGGAGCTGAATGTTGGGCCATGTGAGAGGAGGAGGAGGAGGGAAAGGGGAAACGGGGCAAGCATCAGGAGCAGCCCTGGCGGCAGAGGCACGAAAACATTCAGCTGGGGAGCTGTCACGCCAGCGCCACGCCTGCTCAGCTGAGGATGACCCAGCCCTTCCCGAAGAAGGAAGCCCAGCCTCCATTCCCAGGCGGGCGGGCGGGCAAGTGGGGGGGATGGAGGCTCAGCAGGAGAGCTGGGCTGCAAGGCCTGCTTGGTCCTGGCAGATTCTTTGCCTCTCGCTGCTGCTTCTGGAAGTGGCCATTCCCAAGGAATCCGGCCGACCGGCACCACCGCTGCCCTTGACTCCTGCCAGCACTGCCAAAGGCTTTTCTGATTCAGTGGCGCCTGCCAGGGATTCTTTAAGCGCCAGCAGCAGCAGCAGCAGCAGCAGCAGCAGGAGGAAAAGGGCTTGAAGCTGAAAGGCAGCGGGACCAGAAGGAAGGAGGGACAAAAGGATGGACGGACGGGTGCATCTGCCAGTCAGAAGCGTCAGAGGCAGCCAGTGGCCTCAGAGAAGGAGGGGGCCCCCAAGCTCATAAGACAGGAGGAGAGAGAGGGAGGCTATTCTAAGAGAGAGGAGACAGGGCAGCCGGCCAAACATAACCCCAGGAACATGTCCTGCGATGTGCTGCTTTAAAAACATAAACAGAAGTGGCCACTCAAGAGCGGGAGACGCATCCCTGAGGAGCCCAGAAAAGGCTCCAGCCCACAGGGAGACCCTGGGGGCTTTGCTGGGAGCAAGCGGGATGAGGTGATGGCGTGGCTCTGATCCTCTGCAGATCCCGGCAGAAGACGTCAGGCGCCGGGCAAAAGCCAACCCAGCCCCAGCATCTCCTCTGACCAGGGACTCAGCCGTTACATGGAGGCTGTTCCAATGTACTGTGAATTTATTAGTCTTCTTGGCATCCTGTCCTTTACGACAGTTCTGGAGGGGGGCTGCAATATTTCAAAACATTAGAGAGCATATCTTAAACCTACTCATCAAAGCAGATTTTTAAAAATATCATAGTAAAGGTAGGAGAGAGATAAAAACAACAAACCCAGCAGTGACTACATCCAAGGGGGACTTGCATCACGCCTGGAGCGACGTCCTCAAAGCCCGAGGTAACCCTTGCCCTTCGACCCCAACTGACTTCTTTTTACCTAACAGGCACCAACATCCTACTTTCAGCACCTTGCGAGATGGCAGGATTCTCTGGGAAAGACCCCCATGCTGGGAAAGGTGGAAAACAGCAGGAACAGAGGAAGAGCCAATATGAGATGGGCTGACTCCCTCCAGGAAGCCACAGGCTAGAGCTGAAGAGGGCTGTTGAGGACAGGACATGTGGCAGATCGCTCATTCGTGGGTTCACCATAAGTGACCGGACAGCATATAACAACAACAAGAACAACCACAACAAGTGAGGCCAAAATCTAATTCTCCAGTTTAGCTGATACAGAGGCTGCCATGTCTCTCTCTCTGTGTTTCTGCTCCTAGCAGGGGGTCAAGCCAGGGACCAGAAAAGCAACAGCCGTTGTCCAAGTCTCATCTGCACCTCTGGTCACCGATGGGGGACAGAGAGAAGCCCCGTTGTGCCTCCCAGCCTGCTGCAAGCCGTCCTGTCGGTCCCTGCTCTCCTCACCAAGCCCTGCATACAGGCAGCATCTGGCAGCGACCGAGAGCAGCACAATGGATAATATTCTGTTCCAGGGTTTTCTGACTCCCTCCCTCCCTCCCTCCCTTTGCACCCCCTCTGCGTCACTTCTGCTGTACAACAGCACTCTGAACCGAAGGCATCGTCCAGCTCTACGTTTTTCTCCTCCTTTATGGACCACCCGGGAGGGAAGTGAGGGGGGGGGAGGAGAGAAAGAGTCCCTACTCAGAAGCCCTTCACTGGTTTGGCCCCAGGTGAGTGAGCCGTGCTGGGCACTGCCGCCTATGAAAGGAGGGGCCTTTCTACCAGTCAGCTCTCCCTGCTGCCACATTAAAGAGAGCAGGGTTATTGGGGCGGCAGGGGGCCCAAGGCAACCCCTGGCGTGGGGGGGGTGAACCACTGTGTTCCCCAGCTGTGCTCTCCTCTCTCTCTCTCTCTCTCTCTCTCTCTCTCTCGCTCTCAATCTCTCAATCTCTCTGATGATTCCTTCGCCTTCTATAAAACCCGAACGCTACCAGCAACCTTTTTCGCAAGGCTGCTTGGAAGAGGCTCTACTCACAAGGAGGCACTATTCCCATTTATTTATTTATTTATTTATTTATTTATTTATTTATTTATTTATTTGTTTGTTTGTTTGTTTGTTTGTTTGTTTGTTTGTTTGTTTGTTTGTTTATTAGGTTTTTATCCCACCCTTCTAGACATATGTCTACTCAGGGTGGCTCACAATAATTTATTCATAAAAACAATTAAAACAACAATTTACATTGACAATATTAGTATTAATCAAAATGGAGAACAAGAAACAAAAGATTAAGTAAAAAGTAAACGTCAAGTATTGGCAGGAGGGAAGGCGTGCCTAAAGAGCCAAGTCTCCTCACACGCCTTTCTCCCTAGAACTGTCACGCACCCACCCTCTAATCGGAGCGCCTCTCCGTGAGATCCAGTGCCTGTGACCCTTGCCCCTCTCAGGCTTTGATGCGATGGGCGTCCACCCCAAGGGGGGCCAGGACGTCCATGTCTAGGAACAGGGCCTCCTCTGGGGTGGCCACTTCTCTGTGGAATGGTCTCCCTGAAGAGGTGGGCCAGGCCCCTTCCCTTCTGGTTCTGCAGAAAGGGCGTAAAAACGCTGATTTAAGGATATCCACCCTTTATAACTGTTATTCAGTTTCATTTACTGTTCCATACTACATTCAGTAGTCTGTGTTGCCCTCCTTGTTATACAGTTTCTGTATTCTGAGAGACATCCACAGGCAGTGCCTCCAGCCCCACTCCTCCGAGGGCTGACAGCCTGGGCCGGCCGCCAGTGGCCCCCCAGGTCCTGGTCCCACTTCTGCTAAGTTCTGTGTAACAGGAGGAGATACAGAGGGAAAACAGAAAGGTGGATAGGCTGGACCTGGCAAAGACTGGGGGTGTGTGTGTGGCAAAAGCAGGATGCTACAGCACTGCCTGCGACACACACACACACACACACACACACACACACACACACACACACACACACACACACACACACACACACACACGCACAGAGACCTCTCTTCCTCCCAAGGAAATGTGAGGCAAGCCACAAAGCACCCGGTTCTCCATGCCTGTAAAGTGGAAACAATCCTGGATGGTTTTCAGGGAAGGGCAGGTCCACATCCATCAGGAAGAGAGGGAGCTACTTGCTGCCCACCCTCCTGCTCATCCCCCCGCCCCACCCTCCTGGGGGGCCTGGGGGGGCTCTGCCCTTCTCCGTTTCTCATGGAGAGCTGAGCCAGAAGGCAGCTTGCCCATGGCTGGCCCCACCCCATGGGCACTTGTGACAGACGCTCTCGCTCTCTCTCTTCCCCCCCCCGCAGCTTCCTCCCCCCCCCATCGCAAAGGGTCAGTGTTCATTCAGCCTTTCGGGCCAGAGATGGTGTATGGACTACCCCTCCCATGAGCCCTGGCCACCCTGACCCCCTGTGGGGAGTGCTGGGTGCTGGAGTCCAGCCATTTCCAGAGGGAGGCTTTTCCCCCTCTGAATGCCAGGAGTGCACCTTGGAAGATGCCAGCAAGGCCTGGCTCAGCACGAAGCAGTGGCACACACGCACCCTCCTGCCTAGGGCCAGGATGCTGCCTTTCCGCTGCCCATCCGAAGAGTGCCAGCCCCTCCCTGCCAGCCCTACCCTAGGGGGGAGGGGGAGGGGAGGGTACCTGGAAAGGAGCGGATGGAGGAGAGCCCTGGGGGTGCTTGTCGCCCCTCCAGCTAGCCTCCTCCTCGCCGAGGTTGCCAAAGACCTGAGCCCAAGAAGCGCCACCCTTGCCCCAAGGCGCTTTGATCGCGGACAGGGCAAGGGAATGGCGGAGGGGGCTGGCCTGTCCAGCTAAAGGACACGGAGCTGGGGGCTGATGCCCCTTCCCCGTGGCCCCGACCACCCTCGGCCCCTCTTCACCCTCTCGTGCCAGCCTGCCAGCCGCGGCCCCGCTCCCGCCCAGCCCGGTCCCTTCAGGGGGCGCTTGCCCGGGCTTCGCACACAGAAGGGGCACCGCCTGGGAACGAAGAGGCTGCCCGGAGCGCCTGCCGAGGCCCCCGGGCCGCTCGCCGCACCTGCCCGAGCAACCCGCCCGGGTCCGCCAGGCAGCCTTCGGCCCCGACCCCGTCTCCTCCCCGCCGCCTTGCTCAAAATGGCAGCCGCCGCCGCCGCCGCCGCCGCCGCCCCTCCTCCTCCTCCTCCTCCGGCCGGCTCCCCGGTTGCGGGATCTCCGGGCTCCCGGAATGTGCCAGAAGAAAATGGTGGCCCGACGCGGCGGCGAGGATCCAGCCCGGGGCGCTGCTGCTGCTGCTGCTGCGGCTCCTGCCGCCAAGGCGAAGCTTTGGGCGGGGATGCGGCGGCAAGAAGTGTTCCCCCGGGGATGGGGGGGTTTGCCCTCGCGCCCCCTCCCCACCCGCCGCTCCCAGGTACCTGCGCCGCCGCCGCCCCCCGCCCGCCCGCCTCTCCTCCGGCCCCCTCCTCGGGCAGAGTCTGCCGCAGCCCCCTCGGCCAGGGGCGCAGCTGTCACCGGTCCCTGCCCTCCCTGTCATCCCGGGAGGGGGGAGGGGAGCGCCGCGGTCGAGCCATCCTCAGCAAATCCAACACACACAAACACACACACACAGACACACACACACCGCGGCCTCCATTGTCTCTTCTCCCCGGCCAAGCTGCCGCCCCCTCCTCTCTCTCTCTCTCTCTCTCTCTCTCTTTTTTGTGTCCCCCCCCCCGCACGCGAGCTCAGCATCCTCCTTTGTCTGCCGCGGGCGCCGCATCCGCAGGTGAGGATGCGCGGGGGGGGGGGTTTCCAGAGGAGGGCGGGCGCCCGAGAGGGGGGGGGGGGCGCCGAACCCCTGCAATGGACACACACACACACACACGGAGGGACGCACAGCCGACCTCCCCGCGCGCCCGCCTCCCTCCCCGGCAGCCCCGGCGGACACACCCAGGGCGCCCCAAAGGCGGCCGGGCGCTCGGGAGGGACGGGCACGGCGGGCGAGGCAGGGCAGGGAGCCGGTCGCCTAGGGTGGGTGCCCCCTCCCTCCCCCCTCCGCCCCCCCCAGGAGCAGCGCCCCCTCCCCGCCCGCCGCCGCTCACCTTCGCCCGGCGCAGGGCCCGCGGGACCACCGAGCGAGCGAGCGAACGGGCCAAGCGGCCGGCTGGGAAGGGACGGGCAGCGGCGGCAGCGGCGGCGGCGGCGGCGTCCCGGTGGCGGTCCTCTTGCCGGCGGCCGCCCTCCTCGCTCGGCTCACGGCTGCATCCCGAGCAATGCGGCGCGCTGCGCAATCTCCGCCGCTGCGCCGCCGACCCTCCGCCCTCCCGCCGCCGCCGCCGCCGTGACGTCGCGGGCATGCCCACAGCAGCCCGCCCGAGCCTGGCCCTCCAAGGGGGGGGGGAGGGGGGAGGCAAGCGGGGTGTCCGGGCGCCCGGAGAGCAGCCGGCGGGAGGCGGCGTCCCCGATGCCCCGGGCGAGGCGCCTGGGCAAGGCAAGGGGCCCGGCCAGCTGGCCGAGGGAGGCTCTCTTTCCCCCCCCCGCCCGTCGGTCTCCGGGCGCCCCGGGCCGGCCAGGGGGTGGCGCGGGGCTGGGGTACGAGAAGGTGCCGCCTGCCCGCCGCTCCGCCTCTCGGCCGGCTTCCCGGCGGCGCCCGGCCCCAGCCACCCTCCGCGGCCGGCGGTCAGGCAGGCCCGGAGGAGCTCCGGGCCCGAAAAGGGCGACGGCGGGTCAGCCAACCGGGGCGGCGGGCCGGGAGGTGGCTGCGGATCGGCCCGAAGGAGGAGGGGGAGCAGCCGCGGGGAGAGGGGTGGGGGCGCCCAGTCCGGAAAGCCTCCCTGCAAAAGGACCCCGGCTGGCCCGCCCGCCTGCCCGCCCGCCTGCCCGCCGCTCCTGGGCCGGGGTTTCTGGGAGCGCGCCCGCCTTCAGCGTTGCCCTGACTAGGCGCGATCCTACACGCACCTGCTCTGAAGGGGGTGGCGTGGCTGGCTCTCCGGGGGCTCCTGCTTGCGCTCTTGCAGCGAAGGGGGTCCCAGGAAGCCTAAGAGAGTCCTGGAATAAAGTGATTTTCCTTATCCACCGATAAGGCCGAATATCAGCCCGGGAGCCTTAGCACTGGGGGGCCCCCAACAGACTCCTTTCCCCCCCCCCAATCCAGAGTCGTTATTTTTTATTTGATAAAAAAAGAAAATTGCAAACAACAGAAATGAAACTAAAATACAAACTCAATCGTGACTAGACACAATACACCTGACCAATGGGTCTGACCCCCTCATATCCGGCTCCTCTGTTTGGGGAGGGGGTGTCCTTGAGTGACCACTCAGAACAATCACCCTCTCAGGGTTTCTTTACAATAGCATACTTATGACCGTGCTGTAGTAAACAGGGAGAGTCCTTTCTCTAGACATTCATATTGGCACACTTGCACCCCCCCCTCAAAGACCACCCGTTGGGCACAGCACACGCCCCTCCTCCCCCCCCCCCAAATTCCTCCATCCTGTAGCAGCTCCTGGCAAGGCCTCTGTCACGGTCTGGCCAGGCCCAACCCCTGCCTGCTTCCACAGGCCAGAGTCCTCTCCACAGGAGCCGCGCCGTTCCTGGTCCTGAGGACCAGCCAGGAGGCCCCACCAAAGCAAAGAAGAACTGTGGGATCAAACCCAGATAAGGGGCCTTTGTGATGACCGCCAGGCCCTGGGCTGGGACTTTGCTGGAAAGACAGAGCTGATGGGCAGGACTCCTGCACTTAGGCAGGATAAAAGAGGGGTTACCCACCTGTAACCATGGGTCTTCTAGTGGTCCTCTGCGAATCCACACATCCCGCCCATCCTCCCCTCTGTCCATCACGTTGTACTTTGAAACAGCTCTTTGTCAGCGGCAGATTTTTTTAGAGGAACTGAGGGGGATCAGTGATGGGCGGAGCAGGCGCTCCATGGGGGAATGTCCCACTAATCATGGGTCTTTAAGCTCTAGAAACTTCCGAGAGGTTCAGCGCAGGCGCAGAACAACCCAACTGTGTGGATTCACAGAGGACCACTAGAAGAACCATGGTTACAAGTAGGTAAACTTTCTTCTTCGTGGCCTCTGTGAATGCACACAGTTGGGTGATTAGCAAGCTCACTTACCGGATGGTGGGATGTCACAGTAGAAAGGAAGCCAAAACAGCTCTGCCAAAACCAGCATCATTCCGTGCCCTGACATCGAGACGGTAATGTCTGACAAAGGTCGATGGAGTAGACCATGTCGCTGCAAGGCAGATGTGAGGGAGTTCAATCCCACACTGGAAGGCAGTGGATGTTGACAGCGCTCTGGTAGAATAGGCCTTTAAATGTTCAAGAGGTGTTTTGACCGTTAATTCATATGCCAATGAGAGTTTGGACAATCCTTCTAGAAATAGATTGAGGCGAAGCTGGAGCTCCTTTATGAGGGCTGTGAAAACACAGGAAAAGTCTCTGTGATTTTCTGAATGATTTGGCCCTGTCAATGTAAAAAGAGGTAAATCCTCTGATGGAGAGGGTGGGTGGTTGTCAGTGACATCAGAAGTTGGTGTAGGTAAATTAGATGGTGATTCTTCTGATACGTCAGAGGCAAGGTCCTGAACTGATGGAGATGATGAAGAAGGAGATTGGCGTCAAGGTTCTGGCATCGATATTTGCATGGAGGAAGGAGGTTGTGCTGTGGGAACCATCTGTGTGGGATATCTCTCCATGTTAGGAGGAGGAGGGGGGGACTTTTATAAGTAGTAGTAACTTGCAGTGATGCCTGGGGAAGGTGTTTAGAGGAATGTTTAGGACACTTTGATTGAGAATGTTCTACAGTCGATGAAGGGCATTTCAAGGTTGGTTTAGACGGAAGGGTTGTATGAGTCGGTATCGAATGCTGAGGCTAGTGTCGATGTTGAGGAGGAGATGGAGAGAGTGAAGGTGAGGATCGGTGTGGTTATGGTAAATTGTAGCGGACCCTCATCATAATATAACTGTTCTTGAGGATCATCATGTAGATATGGGTCATATTGGTAGTATCTATCTCTTCTATCATCTCGGAAGTGGTGTCGAGAGGATTGTGGATAATAGTAGTACTCCTGGTATGGGAGGTTGTACTGAGCAGGTGATAGATGCCGTCTCTTCTCCTGGTTTTTTCTAAGAGAGTGGCGAGATGAATCGGAGCTGGATAATTTGAAAAGAATTGCCCGCCCTGATGATGCAGGGCTCGAATGGGCCAAGGCCTGGCTGGAATGAACTTCAGCTGGAAAGAGGCCAATACCGGCGGAAGTTAGACCTTGGGCCGGAAGTAGAGAAGGGTCATCTCTGTCAGACAGAGAGCCCGGAGCATCTTTAGATGATTCTTCAAGAATGGGAGGTGGAAGAGTCGGCTGTGGTGGGTCGAGCTGAGTGGACTTTGAGGTTTTCTTCAATTTCTTAGAAGTCCTCTTGTCTTTTTCTTCTTAGAAGAAGAATATAGAGAGTTGAGGCCTTTGACAGCGACATGGATTTCGATTTTGAAGTGCACTTTGACTTCTCCTTAGGAGTGGGAAAAGGAGTCGCAGGGCTGGAAGCAGGCATGGGTGGATTTTGCTGATCTGGTTGAGGGTCTGGAGATCGTGAAGATTCCGTAGCGACCGGAGGTGGATTCAGAGATTTTTCCCAGAGGTAAGACCTCAATCTTTGTAAACACAGTTTTAGAGCTGGATTAGTTAGCCTTTTACACTCAGAGCAGGAATATGTAGGATGTTGTTCTCCAAGACAGAAGAGGCAACGGTCATGGCCGTCCGTTAGCAGGATATTTTTTGTGCAGAGAACGCACTACTTGAAAGGCCTGAAGGGGGCCATAAAAGAGCGGGGGGAAACAGGAGGGGAAAAATGGTGGGGGGGGGCATTGGCAAAACACGGGTAGAGAAAAAACTGGAATAAACTCACAGAGGAAACAGCCAATAAAGAAAGATAATTGAAAGGAATTTGAAGTAAATAAATGATGATTCAATATGAAGTACAGTATTAATTCAACAGATCGCTCTAGTCTCCGAAACAGGTCTACCCAACACGGCGGAAAAAAGGAACTGAGGGGAGGAGTGATGGGTGGAGCAGGCGTTCCATGGGGGAACATCCCACTAATCATGGGTCTTTTAAGCTCTAGAAACTTCCGAGAGGTTCAGCACAGGGCGCAGAACAACCCAACTGTGTGCATTCACAGAGACTGCAAAGAAGAACCAGATGCACAGGTACAGGACAGGTGGGACCTGGCTCGACAGTCGTACCTGTGAGAGGGATTTAGGGGTCCTGGTGGACTTCCGCCTAAGGATGAGTCAGCAGCCGTGAAAGTCCACACCGTCCTAGGCTGCATCAACAGGGGGACGGCATCAAGATCATGGGAAGTGAGAGTACCACTCTATACCACACCGGTGAGGCCGCACTTGCTGTGTCCAGTTCTGGTCACCACAATACAAAAAAGATGCCGAGGCCCTGGAAGGGGCGCAGAGAAGAACAACCAAGATGATGAGGGGACTGGAGGCTAAATCCTATGAAGAACTAGGTATGTTCAGCTTAACAAAGAGAAGACCGAGGGGGAGACATGATAGCAGTCTTCCAAGATCTGAAAGGCTGCGCCAGGGAAGAGGGCATCTATTGATTCTCCATGGCTCCGGAGGGTAGGACAAGAATCAACAGGTGGAAACTCATCAGAGGGAGATCCAACCTGTAAACAAGGAGGAATTTCCTGATGGTGAGACCCATGAAGCAGTGGAACAGCTCGCCTCCCGATGTGGTGGGTGCCCCATTGCTGGAGGTTTTCAAGCAAAGATTGGACAGCCATCTGTCTGGGATGGGAAGAGGTCCGGGATGAGATCAGGTCTCCGGACTTGGGCAGGAGGTTGGACTAGAAGACCTCCAAAGTCCCTTCCAACCCTACGATATTCTATGATATGACTCTGGGCCCTGTACTGTGGTCCCTGCCAGCCTCCTCATCTCTTCCCTTCTCTCCCTGCTTAAGCAGGCAGGGAGAGCTGTCCTCGTTTTGCCTGCCCATCCCCCTCCGCCCCTCCACCAGGGAAAGAAGGCCTGGGCTGCTAATGAAAGGACCTAGTGTCCTGACAAATATGCTGGCCGTTGCAAGGCGGAGGGGGGGGGCGGGTTGGAGAAGAAGGGCTGGCACGAACTTGTCTGGGCTGGGGGGGGGCAGGGGAACTGCCAGGAGAGAGGCACCCTGCCAGCTTGCACACAATCTGCCAGGACAGCCACTCTGCCTCCTCAGCCAGCAACCCCTTTGACAGAATGCCCCCACCGCCCAGCTGGAGAAGGGCTTCTCTCCCATGCCCTTCTGGATTCTCCACATACCCTCTGCTCCCTGGCTGGGGCATGGCACGAAAGCCACAGTGTTCTGCTTCTCCTGAGTCTCTGAGCCCAGAACCCTGGCTTGCAGCTCGTGAGCCAGAGTCCTCCAGCTCCTGCCTAGCTCGCTCGCTCGCTCGCCCACACAGGTCCAGGCAACTGCTTTTCCCTCCTGGGGTCTCAGGGATGCCAGGAAGAGATGAAAGGTGTACTTATTACCTGGTCCAACAGTTGCAGTAAATATGTGTTATGCTCCATCACGCTGTGCCCAAATTACAAGTAGGTAGGTAGGTAGGTAGGTAGGTAGGTAGGTAGGTAGGTAGGTAGGTAGGTAGGTAGGTAGGTAGGTAGGTAGGTAGGTAGGTAGGTAGGTAGGTGACGTGGTGGCACTGCAGGTTAAACCGCAGAAGCCTCTGTGCTGCAAGGTTGGAAGACCAGCCATCGTAAGATCGAATCCACGCGACAGGGTGAGCTCCCATCGCTTGTCCCAGCTCCTGCCAACCTAGCCATTCAAAAGCATGTAAATGCGAGTAAATAAATAGGTACCACCATGGTGGGAAAAATAACAGTGTTCCGTGCCTAGTCACGCTGGCCACGTGACCACGGAATCTGTCTACAGACAAATGCTGGCTCTATGGCTTGAAGACGGGGATGAGCACCGCCCCCTAGAGTTGGACACGACTGGACTAAATGTCAAGGGGAACCTTTACCTTTACCTTTATCTAGGCAGGCAGGTAGGTAGGCAGGCAGGGTCGGTGTGCCATCAAGGCTCTTCCAACTGATGGCGACCCCTTTCTGAAGGAAGAGAATGTCCAGAAGCGGCTCCCCACGCCACTCTTTGGGGGGGGCACCCTGGGACCAGTTCCTGGCTTGAACAAGGCCACATAGGCTGGCTCTTCTTCTAGGAGTCCCAGTGGGGGTTCAAACTCCCAACATGCCCCACCCCAGACAGAGACCTAAGCCATGGAGCCATCCAAACTAAAGTGACCCTAAGAAGAGGGGTTTCAAGGTGGGATCCTTAAGGATTGGCTTCACCCGTCCTTCCTCCTCATGAGTTTCCCCGGACAGGTCTCCGGAGCCTTCCTCTGCCGCTCTCTCCCCCAGAGCACACTTGATATGAAGCATACACAATTGCTCAAGCCCGATCCACCAGCATGCCCTTTTCTCTAACAGCAAAACCACAATGGCAGGAAAACCCAACCCCGAGGGCGCAAAGGGCTTCTAGCTGGATTGCTGTGTTTAAAGGCGCTTGCTTCTGGCTGGAGCAAGAGGTGCGGCAGCCGCGGGCGAACCTCCCGCCTCCCCCGCCCCGCGCGCGCCTCCTCCTCCTCCTCCTCCGCTCGCCTTTGTGCTCCACGGGCCGTCTAAGCACATTTCAGGCGACAGGCAGGGCTTGAGCCGAAGCAAGGCTCGCGTCCGTCCGGTCTCCCGCGCTGGGCCCGGCGGCTCCCAAACCGCAGAGGGGTCCGGCAGCACTTGGGGGCGCGGGGAGCAACCCCCGTCCGCAAGCCGGGGCTCCCTCCGCCTCTCTCCGCTGGGGGGAGGAAGGGCCGGCACAGGCGCTCCCGGGACGGGCAGGGGGGCGAGCCTCCATCCCCCAGAGGTGCACGGGCTTCCTCCTCCCAAGGCCTCTGCGGAGGAGGAGAACAGCGGCCGATCCAGCCTCGGCTGGACCCGGAGCGAGCGCTCGGGAGGGAAGATGCTGGCGTTCGGGGAGGGGGGGCGCTCCGAAGGATAGGCTCCCCATCCGCTAAAAGCCCCCCCCCCCAAGGCGGGCGGGCGGGCAGGGTCGGGGCGCCGAAAGGGGCGAGGGCGGCGCTTCGGGGCCAGAGCGGGCAGGCGGAGACCCGGCGCCGCCACCCGAAGGTCCCGGGGCCGGCAGAAGCGCCCGCAGCCCCGTCGGGTCCCCCGCCCCCTCGGCGCGGCTTCCCCCCTCGGAACGCCTGGCCGGAGAGGGTCCCGCGGGCATCCCGGCCGAGCCTCGCCCGCCCCTCGCGCTTGCTCCCCAGCTGCGGCTGAAAGGGAGGCCTCCCCGATCCCCGGCGCTCCCTCACCGGAGCCGTCCTCGGCTGGGAGGCCGCCAAGCGTCCGCGCGGGGGCGGGGCTCCCCCCCCACACCCCGCGCGGGCAAAGGGGCCGCCGGACTACAGCGCCCAGAAGGCCACGCGAAGGAGCCGGTGACGTCACGCCCCGGGGGAGCCCGGTGGAATCGGGGGGGGCATCGTCCCCGAAAGGCCACGGATGGGGCTGCTCCGCTCCCGGCCGCGATGCTGGCGCGCCCAGAGGGAGGCTCGGAGGTGCCCCTCCCGCTCCTTCCCTCCCTCCCTCGCCCGGACGGCTGGGGTCGCGCGGGGGGGGGGGGAGTCTCGTCCGGCTGCTTTCAGGCGAGGATCTTCTTTCTGGCGCGGGTTCCCCCCCCTCCCTCCCTCCCTCGGCGGAGGACAGACCCCTCGGCCGCCCCCGCCGTTCTGCCGTTCTGCCGTCGGGCCCCCGCTGCCCCTTCCTAGCCTCGGGGGGGGGCGCCTGCGGAGGTCCCGGAGGTCCCGCTGGCGCTGGTGGGCGGCGGTCGCCGGGGCTTTGGGGCGAAACGCTCCCTGGGGTCCCGCTTACTCTTCCTCACCCACAGATCTCCCCGGATCTTTGCCCTCTCGTGACCCCCTTTCCTGGGCCGCCAGGGCCATCGCCGCCTGCTTTTCAAAAACGCCCTCTCCCCCCCCCCCGATGTTTAGCTCGCGAGATGAGCGGCGGCGGCGGCAGCGGCGGGGGGGGGGGCGCCTACCTAGGCGGCTGCAAACGGCGCGTCGGCAACGGGCCAGCGAGTGAGGGCTAGTGACATGAATACGCTTTAAAATGAAAACACCCACAGAACCGCCCGCCACTTTTGGCGTGTTTTGATTTTTAAAACCATAATATTTGAGTTCACCGCAGACCGTGCCGCTCCCACCCGCCGTGAGAGAGACCGAGCCACACGCTTCGAGGTAGGACGGGCTGCACAGGTACCCACCGTGCGTATCCGGATGTACAGAAACACCACACCTCCCCGAGGGGGTGTGTGTGCGTGCGTGTGTGTGCGCGTGTGCGTCGCTCTCTCTCTCTCTCTCTCTCTCTCTCTCTCTCTCTCTCTGTGTGTGTGTGTAAGCACAGGGGAGCCGGGTATTGCCGCTAAAACCTGCTTTCCCCAGCCAGCAAGGTACAGCCTCCCCCTCCAAGCGCCAGAAGCCTTTGGCCCTCCAGTCCCATCCCTGACCATCACACACACGCAGAGGGCACCTGCCCTCGTCCGCACCACGGAAATGCTGAGCCAAGGCCTGGGGACGGCCACCCGCCCAACAAAAGGAGAGCCCTCCTGTCACTCACCAAATGTCGGTAGCTGCCACCGCCGCCGCCGCCACCGCCGGGGCAGGCTCCTCAGGGGTCCCACATCACAGCCCCCCCCCGAACCTGGCGACCTCCCTCCCTGCTCCAAACTCCAGCAAGCTGGGCCTGTCACTGACAGGCTAGGCAAGGGAAGGGAAGGGAAGGGAAGGCGGCCGGCTGCAGCCCAGGAAGGGCAGGGCCCCGCCAGCCAGCCTCGCTCCACCCTGGAATGCCAGCAATGTGGAGCACGCGGCGGCAAGCATGACTTCAGCCTGTGCCCCACGAGGCCCTGGAAATATCAAAACAACCACTTTGGGATGGCTCCAGGCAAGCGCTCAGTTTAGAAGCCCAGCCAGCTGCCCGCCGGTTTTGTTTACTGCGTTCCAAGGGAGAGCCTTGTCCACCCACCCACCCCCAGGACGGTCCAGTCCTCGGGACCCTTTAGTCCAAGAGCAGGGCCCGAGGGGGGGACGGGTGGCTCACAAAACTGGACGTTGTTTTGCAAGACTGGCTAGAGAGGTCAATATTCTGCCTCTCTCGTCCAGCCAGAAGATGGAGCAGGAGATTCAGGATGCTCCCCGGAAGGTGTGGGGTGTGCTCTTCCTGACCCCAGGGTGAGTCAGGCTGGGATGCACTGGCGTTTGGAGCAGGTCCTGGAGCCAGGCAGAGAAGAGGGGCCGGAGTCCAAGGAAGAGACCTGCCAGCCCCTCTCATGGCCCCCTGCCCCTCCACACCCCTCCAGCCCCAGGCCATTCTCCCCGGAGAGAGGAACTGAGCGAGCGGACGGGGCTCTCTGGGAACAAGCCAGGCGGCCTCTTTCGTCCCAGAGAGACTCGTGGCCCAAGGAAGCGACCCAGAACCTCACCGATGGGTGGCTTTCCTTCAGGAAGCTCGCCGGTCACCTTGGGCCCCTCTGCATGGACTACATCACCGGGTTCGCAGAGGAGAAGGGCCAGGCTTATGGTTTGTTTGTTTTATAAATTTACCCCACTTTTCTCCTTGGAAGGACCCAAGTCAGCTGGAGCTGATTGTGGGAAAGGGCAGATGTTAAGGTCGCAAAGAAAGAAAGATGGGAGTATCAAATCAGCTGCCAAGTTTCAAAAAGTCTTAAATATGGTCTCCATTAAGGTTAAATACCCTACTTTGCATACGGTATTCTAATACGGCACATATTACAGCACACTGAGTGGAACCACCTCAGTGGCCACACAGAGAAGCTGGAAACATAGTGGAATATTTTTCATTTTTGTTTTTAGCTGGGAAATCTCCTTTTTTAGAATCCTAGAATCATAGAGTTGGGAGAGGTCTATAAGGCCATCGAGTCCAACCACCACCCCCCTTCTTGGCTCAAGGCAGGAATCCAAATCCAAGCAGATCTGACAGGGGGTTGGCTAAGTTTCTCTTGAAGGCCTCCAGCCTTGGAGGGCTCGCCACCTCCCCCTGAGGCCAGGGGTCCCATGGTTGCACTGCTCTAACAGCTAGGCGTTTTCTCGAAGGCTTTCACGGCCAGGATCCGATGGTTGTTGTAGATTTTTTGGGCTGTTTGGCCGTGTTCTGAAGTTAGGAGTTTTTTCCTGACATTCGACCAAAATCTGGCTTCCTGTTAATTAAGACCATTGTTGTGTGTCCTGCACTCTGGGATAATGGAGAACAGATCATTTCTCTCCTCCGAATGGCAGCCTTTCAAGTATTTGAAAAATGCTATATCTCCATTCCGTTTTCTTTTCTCAAGGCTAAACATGTTCAGTTCTTTTTCTCTTAGGCTTCGCTTCCAGCCCCCTGATCATCATCCTTGTTTCCCTCCTCTGAACTTGCTCCAGTTTGTTGGAATCCTTCTTCAAGTGTGGTGTCCAGAACTGGACACAAGACTCAAGGTGAGTCCTAACTAGTGCTGAACAGAGAGGGACGACTAGCATGTCATGGGATCTGGAGAGTATAGGGTACTTCTGTTAATGCATCCTGAATTTGCTTTTGCCTTTTTTTGCAGCCACATCACACTGTTGGTTCATATTCCGCTTGTGATCTACGACAAATCCAAGATCTTTCTCCCTCGTAGTATTACCGAGCCAAGTATCCCCCACCTTATAATTGTGTATTTGTGTGTTTTTCCGCCCTAGGTGTAGAACTTGACACTTTTCCTTGTTATATTTCGTTCTCTTGTTTTCATGCCCCTGCTTGAGCCTCTCCTCCGGCCACAGCTTGTTCCTCGTCATCCTTTCCACTCATCCACCCTTTTGATTGTGCAACCTGTGGACTGAGCCAGTAGGAGGGGAAGGTGGCCGTTCCCTCTTGCCCGTAAACATGAGCCTGGAGCCCATAGCTGGTGCTCCCATTTGGCCTGCTCCGTGCAGCTGGGAGATGGCGGCGGCAGCAGCAGCAGCAGCAGAGTGAGTCCTGCCTCCTGCCGGATGACAGCTTTATGGAGAGGCTCACAGGCTTGGCTTCTGGCCGGAAGATGAAGGCAGCCTGCAGGGATTGGCAGGGGGAGCTCTGCCCGAGGTGACCCTTTAGCCTAGTCTGGCCTGCCCTGCCCAGGAACCTGGGCCTAGCAGGGTGGCCCCGTGTCTTCTTTTAGGGGTGAATAGGCCTCCTTCTGAAGGCCTCTCCACTTCTTTCTCTTATTTAAAGATCACAAGAAGGTGGGAGATCAGGAGCCTTGAAGGGGCCCATCGGCCACTTTGAGCAGCCGCCCGGCAGAGGCCACTGGATAGACCTTCTTGCTCACTTGCCGGAGAGGGACTCTAATTCTGTGTCTTCCTAGTTTTGCACCTGGACATGAAGCCAACCCTGTGCAATTTGATGCAAATGTCCTTCTTGCCACCCTTTTCAGTGATGTGTGAGCAGCCAAGGGCATCAGCCACATCCATCCCAGGAGGTGGGGGTCTCTAGTAAGAACGTCAGAAGAGCCCTGTGCTGGATCAGGCCAAGGGGCCATCTAGTCCTGAGCTTCCTGTATCTCACCGTGGCCCCACCAGATAGATGCCTCTGGGAGCACACGAGACAATCAGATCCCTGTCTTCTGATACTACACTCCCGCCTCTGGCCTTTGGAGGTCCCTTCCTTCTAAGCCTGGACATTATTCCTCCCCATCATGGCTGGTCTCCTGCAATGGACTTTTCCTCCAGGAATCTGTCCAATCCCCTTTTAAAGCCATGTAGGCCAGATGCCCTCACCTCATCCTGTGGCAAGGAGTTCCACAGACTAACCACAGACTGGGTCAATAAATGTTTTCTTTGGTCTGTTCTCACTCTCCCAATGCTCCATTGGAATGGATGTCCCCTGGTTCTTGTATTGCATGAGAGGGAAAAGAGTTTCCATCCACTGCATAACTTTATACATCTCCATCATGTTCCCCCCTCAGGCGCCTTTTCTCCAGACTAAAGAGCCCCAAACGCTGTCGCCTTTCCTCATCAGGGAGGTGCCCCAGCCCAGTCATCATTTGAGTCGCTCTCTTCTGCACCTTTTTTCAGTTCCACCATATCTTTTTTGAGCTGCGGCAACCAGAACTGTACACAATAAATACTCCAGGTCCAGCCTTGCCAGCGTTTTGTACAAGGGCATTAGAATGTTGGCTGTTTTATTTTCAATCCCCTTTTTAATGATCCCTAGGATGGAATTGCCCTTCTTCACTGCTGCCACACACTGGGTTGGCCCTTTCATCGAGCTGTCCACCAGCACACCAAGATCTCTTTCCTGATCTGCCACGGACAGCCCAGAACCCATTCGCTGATAACTAAAATTTTGATTCCCCCCCCCCCATGTGCATTACTTTACATTTTCTTATATTGAAATGCATTTGCCTTTTTGCCACCTGTTCTCCCAGTTTGGAGAGATCCTTCTGGAGCTCTTCAAAATCCCTTCTGGTCTTCACCATCCTGAAAAGTTTCATGTCCTCTGCAAACCGGGCCACCTCCCTGCTTATCCCTGTCTCCAGGTCATTGAGGAACAGGTTGAAAAGCACTGGTCCCAGGACGGATCCCTGGGGCACATGACTCTTCACCTCTCTCTGTGGTGAAAATTTGCCCATTGACACCTATTCTCTGTTTCTTGGTTCTCCACCACTTCTCAGTCCATAAGAGGACCTGCCCTCTCATCCCCTCACCGTGGAGTTCTCTCACCAGCCTTTGGTGACGGATTGTGTCAACTGCCTTCTGAAAATCCAGACAGACCATGTCCACTAGTTCACTCTCATCCATGTGCCTGTTGACCTTTTCAAAGAATTTCAAATACTGTAATTTGTGAGGCAAGACCTGCCCTTGCGAAGCCATGCTGATTCTCCCTCCACAAGGCTTGTTCTTCTCTGTCTTTTAAGATTTTATCTTGGATGAGGCTTTCCACCATCTTCCCTGGAACAGATGTTAGGCTAACTGGCTTGTAGTTTCCTGGGTCCCCCCTCCTCCTTCCCTTTAAGATCGGTGTGACCTGTAATAATCCATCGGGGCCTGGTGACTTATTGATCTTCAATTTATCAATTAGGTCTAAAACATCCTCTCTTTTAACCTGTATCTGATTGAATTAATTAGTCAGGAAGGGGCCGTTCAGGCTGCTGAATCTGCCCAAGGTCTTCTGTCGTGAAGACAGATGCAAAGAACTCATTTAATTTCTCTGCCATCTCCAAGTCCCCCTTCCCCTCCCTCCCCATCCAGAGGGCCTACTTCTCAGGCAGGTTTCCCGCTTCTAACATATTTAACGAAGCTTTTATTATTCCCCTTTATATTGCGTCATATTACTTTTGTTGTCTTTGGAAGAGCCTCCCTCCTGAGATTCGCATGGCCCCGTCGCCGCTGGGCATCTTTAAATGCCAATTGAAAACCTGGCTGTTTAAGCAAGGCTTTCCTCCACCCGTCTGAATTTTTGTTATCTTGTGTTTTCTCCCATCTTGGATCATTGTTTATTTAGTAATATATTGTTATGATTTTAAATTGTTACATGATATGTTGTTACCCACCCAGAGTAGTCTATATGACTAGATGGGTGGGCTATAAATGTAATAAATAAATAAATATAAATAAATATTCTTTGCCTTGTATATCCTCTTCTTACTTTTTTTTTGCCAGAGTTTGTGCTCCTTTTTATTTTCCTCATTTGGGAATGATTTCCATTTATGGATGAACCCCTCCTTGCCCTTTAAAGCCTTCCTGACTCCCCTCGTTAACCATGCCAGGACCCTCTTGGACTTAGTTGAGCCCTTCTTCCTTTGCAATATACACTTCCGCTGAAACAGGCTCCACGCACTCTGGAGAGACTGGATTCTTTTTAGCTTCCTTTTCCACTCCTTTCTAACGACTTTCCTCATCTGAGGGAAGTCCGCCCTTCGGAAATCAAGGGGTTTTGTGTCAGATTGGCTTGACACTCTCTGCCCAACATGCATGGCGAAAGAGATCAAAGCACGGTCACTATTGCCTAGCGGCTCAGTGACATTCACGTCCCCAACCAGGTCCCGAGTCCCACATAATACTAAATCCAGCGTGCCCTGTCCCCTGGTGGGCTCCGTGACAAGTGGGTCCAAGGCACAGTCCTTTAGCCTCTCTTCCTTGACCCGAGCACGCCTTGAGCCAGCCTCTCCGGCCGATCTGCCTCCTGTTCTCTAGAGCGCTGGCTTGGGAGGCAACTGAGTCAAAGATTCCCACACCCCTTTCCCGGGTGAGTCATTCATGCGCAGCCTTCAGGCTGGCCAGTGCTGAGCCCCTCCCTCTGAGGAAGAGATGAGCCTTCCTTCCTGTGGAGAAATCCTGAACCTTCTCCAACCTGACGTAAGAATCCTGCAAAAGCAAGGGTTGCCTGAATGGGTGCCGGTGGAGCGCTCTGGCTAGGTGCAATGGCATGACACACATACACACACAAACACACGTGCCCACTGGCTGGGGTGCGGGAGGGGGTTGCTGCCATGGCCACAATGGATGCGTGGGTCATCCCCTCCTTAAAACGTGGCTCAGGCCAACCTTTATTTATTTATTTATTTATTTATTTATTTATATGCCACCCATACTACCCAAAGGTCTCTGACCTTTCATGATCTAGGCAGCTATTCAAGTTGCAAAGAGCAACTGCATCAAGCAAATGTTCCTGTACAGCATGATTTCCATGTTGTATGCTCTTCAGTTCAGAAGAGCAGGCAGCATGGAAAACAAACACAACCATCACCCAGAGGGATTTCTGAAACTAAAAACAAAGCAACCCACCTCCCACCAAAAACAACCCGCAGCAGCTGCATATGTAAAAATATTAATTGAACTGCATTCAGATGCCAAAAGAGATTACAGATACTGCCCAGCACTAATAATAGCAGCTCATTGGCAGCTAGACAGAGAGCAAAGTTGGTAACCCATGCAACTATTTTAAGGAGTGCATCCATAGTTATGCCTTGCAGACCAAGCAGCCATAAACATGGCCAGCTAATTTTAAGACGCCGCAAGCTTAAGGGCTGCCCCGTCCATCAGCAGCAGCAGGTGCTAAGGGTGAACCAAAACAGGTGGTAGTGCCCCCCCCGGGGGGTGGTTAGAGAATATTGCTGTTTAAACAAAAGACAACCTCGGATGCAGACAGCAAGGCCTTGCTTAAAAGGCAGGCCAGAGATATCCTGTGCCCCTGGTATTTTCCCCTGTGATATTTTCCAGATGTACACACACATTAGGACGTTTCAGCCGGCTGCTTCCTTCTTGTCTCTCTGAAGTGAGTTCCCGCTTTCCTAACAGGCAGGAAGGGAGGGAGAAATCCAGGGCAGCCGCAGGCCTGGGTGGCTTTGCAACCAGATCAAGACAAGAAGGGCCCCAAGGACTCCTTTTACAACAACAAGGCTGTCGCCGCCACCGCTGTCTTTAAGCCTACAAAAGACTTCATCCTTTGTCCATCTTGGCTCTCCCCCCCCCCCCCCCTTTGGCTGTATGTACTCGAGAAAGGCAGCTGCTCCCTCTGCTGAAGCACTTATTGCATCCAAAGATATTGAAGGAACTGGCTGAGCAGATTGCAGAACCACCGTTTAGCATTTTCTTGAAATCATGGAGGATGGGCGAGGTTCCCCGAGGACTGGAGGAGAGCTAACGTTGTTCCGTTCTTCAAAAAGGGCGAAAGGGGGAACCAGGGAAACAGGTCAGCCTGATGTCAATCCCAGGGAAAATTCTGGAGAAGATTTTGAGGCAGTCATTCCACGTGCACCTTGAAAACAATGCAGTGAAAACTAGAAGCCAACACGGATTTGTCAAGAACAAATCCTGACAGACTAACCTGACTTCATTTTGTGATCAGGTCACCTCCCTGACAGGCAGAGGGAATGCGGTGGACGTAGCATATCTTGACTTCAGCAAAGCCTTTGACCAAGTGCCCTCCATGGTATTCTGATTAGCAAGCTAACTAGGTGTGGGCTTGATAGATCAAGTGTCAGGTGGACACACCGTTGGTGACATAATCGTACTCAGAGAGAGTGATGATTAATGACTCCTTCTCCAACTGGGAGGAGGTGACCAGTGGGGTACCCCAGGGATCAGTCCTGGGTCTGGTGTTCTTCAGGTAACTGTGTGTTTGGTTTGTTTCCAGGGTGCAGGATTTTGCACGTCTCCCTGTTGAATTTCATTCTGTTGCTTTCGGCCCCGTGCTCCATCCTATTAAGGTCATTTTGAATTTTGTTTCTGACTTCTAGGGTATTAGCTATTCTGCCCAATTTGGCATCATCTGCAAATCTGACAAGCATTATCCGCACTCCCTCATCTAAGTAATTAATAATAATGCTGAAGTCCACCAGGCCCAGGGCTGAGTCTTGGGGATTCCCCCACTTGTGACCTCCTCCCAGTTAGAGAAGGACCCACTAATCATCACCCTCTGAGTACGATTCTGTAGCCACCTGACACTTGATCTATCCAGCCCAGCTTGCTAATCAGGATATCATGCAGCACTTTGTCAAAAGCTTTGCTAAAGTCAAGATATATTATGTCTATAGCATTCCCTCTATCAGGGAGGTTACCTGATCAAAAAATTAGATCAGATTAGTCCAGCAGGATTTGTCCTTGCCAAATTAGTGCTGGCTTCTAGTTATTACTAATAATTATTTATCATACTTCTTCCTAGCCCCAGTTTGAAGCCATGCGATATGTGAACTGTCCTTTCTGGGAAAGGGCGCAGAGCTCCATCACCCTCCTGCTTCTGGCGTCTCAGCCCATGTGTCATCTTTGTCCAGAGCCTTCTCTCTGGGCTACAGCAACACAGCTGGGTGCTCCTCGGTTACTGCCCCTCGGCCGCCGCCCTGCCCCAGGGAGCCCCTTCCCCTCACCCCACAAGTGCCCCACTTCAGCCCTGCCTGAAGAGCCACAGGAGCAAGGCCTGCACTGAGCCCCGGACGCCTGGGGCCAAAACCCACCGGGAGGGAGCATCAGCCCCCTCAACTCGCCCCACTGGTCAGAAGCCACCCACCCACCCCCTGGCGGGCACGCAGGTCAGGGGGAAGCTGCCGCCCAGCCTGCCTCATTTGTTGCGGGGCACTGGGGAGTAGAAGGCAAGGCCTGAGGAAAGACACACTCACACCCCAGTCTGCGGGTGGAGCGCTCCGCCCAACCCGGCGAGCCCCCTGCCCCCGCGGCCCAAGGTGGCAATGCCCCACCCCGTTCACCTGGGCACCAGCGTCCAGCACACTTCTCCCTGGCCCCAGATGTCGCAGAGGGCCCCCTCCCACCTCCCCCCACCCACCGCTCCATCTCCTCCGGAGGTCAGAAGGAGCAACCAGGCTGCACACCGGGGGCGCCCCTTGGAGGCTAGGCTTTTATTCGAAAGTCTTGTACAAGGCTGAGCCCCCTCCCCCCCACCCTCAGCCCCCTTGCGGTCCACTGCCACTCCCCATTCCAAAGGCGCTCCCTCGCCCCACGGCAGAGTTCAAGAAAGACCTTTGGTGACGTCTTGGTTGCCCCACGGCTCCGGCCACCCCAAAGGGGCTGCGGGCGGGGACTCTTGGCATTGGAATCGGCAAAGGTGGGTGCCCTTGCCACGTTGGCCAGCAAAAAGAGGGGCAGCCCCCCAGGTGGACGCCAGCCCTTCCTTCATTCCTTCCTTCCTTCCTTCCTGGTCACCCCTCGCCTCCCCCAGGATCAGGGGGGCGGCGGCTCTGGGTGGGGGCCTCCAGCCAGCCCTCTGTGCCCCAGCGTCCTCCCAGGCACAGCCTGAGCCCCAGAGTGTGCTACAGCCTTTGGGCGCCCCACTGCCTGCCTGCCTGCCCGGCCACTGGCGGGGCCTCCGTCCTTCTTTCGCGCCCTCTGCGGTCCTTGCAAAGACCCTGCCCGGGCACTCCCGCTCCCAGAGGTCCCTTTCCAGCTGCCGGTCCTGCATGCCGGAGCCTCGGGCCCATGAGAGCCCCCCCCTTAGTGTGGGTCGGCCCACTTCAGCTGGTGCCTCTCGCTATTTGGGGAGTAGGAGCCTGTGAAGCTGAAGGGCGACTTGGCCCGCATGTTCCGTCCCGACGTGATGAGGGCCCCGAAGCCGTGCTGGTGCGAGAAGGCGTAGCCGGAGCGGCGGGAGATGCTGCGCCTCAGGCGGCGCTGGGGCGAAGGTGGCGGCGGCCGCTTCTGCAGCTCCCGAACCCGGCACAGGACCTGCGAGCAGAGGTGGAGGACCTCAGTGTGTGGGGGGGAACCGGGGGGGAGGCAGCAGAGCTGCATGCTGGGCCCCAGTGCGCAAAAGGGAAGCCGCCCTCCAGACCCAAGAAAGGGCAGGCAGGTCCAGGGCACCTGCTGGGTCACAAGCCAGCACAGCGCAGCTCACCGGTGCCACGGCTTCTGGCTCAGACCGGGAGCGGCAGATGGGGGCACACACACCTGCCCCACTCCACTCCAAAGGGGTGTGTGTGTGTGTGTGTGTGTGTGTGTGTGTGTGTGTGTGTGTGTCTCCTTCCAAGCCAAGGCACCCTTAGGCTTCCCTGCCAGGATCTGAACATGGGAGGAGGAGGAGGGGAGTGTGTCTGTCACCAAGAGGCTGAGGGCTGGTGCCCTTGTTTCCCCCGTGCCCCATTTCCCTCTTAATCTCTGGCGGTAAACTGTCCCCCCCCACCTCCCGCCTTGTTCCTTCCTGCAGATGACATGACCTGGGTCAGAATCACACTTAGCCCAGGGGCACAGGAGTGTGTGTGTTTGTGTGTGTGCGTGTGGCACCACTATACGCAGAAGCAGGGTAGAGGGATGTGTGAGACGCTCCCCCTCTCCTCTCTCACCATCCACCCCCAGAAAACAGGCACCTGCCAGCCCTGACCCCCACCCCCCCACCCCAAAGGGCTACCTGATCGCTGATGGTCGGCCGGAGCTGCATCTTGATGAAGCGGAAGCCGACGACCGGCAGGACGCAGAGGATCACACACAGGAGGACCGAGAGCCACACGTTGGGCTGGTTCAAGGTATTTCGAGCCGTCCCTGGAAGGGGGGGGGCAGGACACAGACAAGGCAGGTCGCACAAAATGCTCTCCCCCCCCCTTTCCACTGGCACCCCTATGGCTGTGGCTGTCTGGAAAGGGGGGGGGATGTTGCTTCTTCCAAAATAGGGTGTGGGTTTGGGGGGGGGCTTTCCCTCCTGACGCGTGATGCCCAGAGCATCACGCATTCTTCAGCAGGGAGCCCGATTCTGCTGGGCCATGAAGCCCCAGGTCGTGTGGGCCCACCCCATCTGCAGAGGCCACCGGGCGGTCCCCCCCCCCCACCGAGCTGCGGCTGCCCTGTTTCCAGGCTGCATGGGGGCAGGGTGGCTGACGGCACCGATCCCAGTCCCAGGGAGGTTGGAATCCTTCCAGCTTCCTCCCTCCACAGCCCCCAGGACTGGGACCCTCCCGCTGGTCTTCAAGGGGGGTGCGTGCCCCAGGGTGGGTGTTGTTCTGCCTCCTGGAAAAGAAAGGCAGCTCTCCCCCTCTCTCCCCCCCCCCCAAATGAAATACATACCAACGAAAGGGAAGGAAGCGGTGAAGATCAAGTAGGTGCCGTTGCTGTGCATGGTGAAGGTGATGCCGAAATACACCCCCAGGCTGCCCCAGATGAACATTTGGTTCACAGCCGTCCAGTACGCCGTGTCCAGGCCCATCTGCAAAAGACCGGCCAGCCGTGGCTTCAGGGCAGCCTCTCGGAGCGGACGGGCAAACGGGGCGTGGCACCCGTGTCCACCACCCTCCTCGGGGGCAGGCGGCTGTTGTGCGCCCGATTAGGCTGCTGGCCACGGGAGCCCCTCACGACCCTCCCACGGAAAGGAGAGCCTGCAGGGGCCGGAGAGCAGCTCTGGCCACGTTCGTTCCTCAGCCCTCGGGTACCGGCCACAGGGGGCACGCTCCACCTGGCTGGACCAGCAGGGCCGCCGTTCACGTCCCCCGAGGGGGCAGGAGGGTGTCGGCCGCCTCAGGACAAGGCCCTGGCCCTCGCGCATCGCACACGAGGGTGCCTCTCGGGACAGGGGCCTGTGGAGGTCCAAGGGCTGCCTGCACACCCGGCCGTCTAGTTCTTCCCAAGCCCCAGGACCAGCCCGATAAAACCAGGGCCTTGGGGTCCCCTCCTCCCTGTGAGCAGCTGCTCTTAAAGTGGGGAGGAAGGAGCCTTCGTGGCAAAGTTCCACCTCACCGCTCGCTCTTGAGCCTCACGACAGCAGAGTGGTGAAAGCCAGCAGAGACAGACAAGAATGAATCTTACCAGAATTAATTGCATTTTGTATTTAAATGGGGTTCCTAGCCTAGTCGACCGTAGAGATGCCGTGCGCGTATTCTACCTTGGCTCCAGCGCCTCAACGCTTCTTCCGCACAAGAGGTCACCAGGCCTCACGGAGGTGTGTGCAGTGCCTGGGGCAGCCCCCCCCAGCGCCACCCCCCCCCCAGTTACCTGGACAGACACCACAATGAGCAGGCAGGTCTGAGCCATGAGTGCGAAGGAATGGTAGTCGTCGATCGCCTTCCCGTCGCTCCGCACGGAGTTGAACAGGGTCCCGTAAGGGACAAAGAAGAGCACCAGGGAGCTGTAGACGCTGTAGAGGGTGCACTTGACAAACTCCCTCTTGTTGAAGGAGAGGTTCTGCTGCCCGGGGGTGTAGAGCTGCGGGAACTGCAGGCTCCAGTGGTCGTCCACGTCCTGGGCGGGTGGGGGTGGGGGACAAGAAGAAGAGGAGGCTGACCACTATCTCGTGAGGAGAGCTGGCCAAGGGGAGCGAGGGCTCCTCTCCCACCCACCACCCACCCCAGAGGTGTTGCCCTTTGGCTCCATTCCTCCACCACAGCAAAGCCTACAGATCTCTTCCCCCCCCCCCCCTTTACCAGAGGACGGATCCCACACGCCCGAGGACAGCAAGCGCCCGCACCCAACCGCGTGTGCCTCTGGAGCCTTGGCCCAGCCGCCCGGCCCTGTGGCACTGCCTGCTCAGGGCGGGAGCAAGCCCTTCCAGCTAGACGGGGCGCTTGCATCAGGACCGGCGGGGTCCCACCTCCAGCATCCACAGGTGGCCGGACACCCGGCCGAGGCAACCCCCAAGCTCCCCTACCTGGTCAAAGAGGCTCATTCCGAGCACAGGCATGGAGGTGTACACCATGTTGTAGAGGGTGATGAACCATTCGTCGTACACCGTCTGCGGAGGAGAAAGGCCGGTGGGGGAGGGGCCAGCTAGCCACCCCACGGGGCCCCAACAGGGGCGCAAAGGGGCCCAAGGGGCGAAGGGAGAGCCCCCCACCCCGCCCCCCGTGGCAGCTGGTGCTCGTTCCTGAGCAGGGCGAGGACTACTAGCAAGAGGCACGGATCCTTCTGGGCAGGAACGAGGTCCAAGCCGGCCTTCGTCACTCGGCTCGGGCTGTTGAGAAGCCAGCGGGGCAGACAAGGGTTGGCGATGCCCTGGAGAAAGGTACGCCAAGAAGCCGCCGGGGGAGCCCCAAAGTCAAGGGTGCCTTGGGGTTGGGCTGGCAGGGAGTGCGAGATCAGGCACTCGGAGGTGAGCCTGGTGGGGGCGGGGGTGGGAGGGAAAAGGCTTACGGGATGACCCTGACACCTAGTTTAGGCCTCCTTCAGTCTTGAGAGACTAAGGCAACCTGCTCTGTATGGAGGACTAGTGTGGCGGAGAAGGCCAGTTCGAGAGTGACCGTCCCTTCCACCCTGAAGGCACATGCAGCTTGTCCCCTGTCCAGCTCCCCGATTTGGCTGGTTTTTGGGACTGCCTCTTGGCCTCAGCCTGACACCAAGGCAAAAGCAAAGCAGGTTCTGGCCACCGAGTCAGAAGCTGATCTGGCAAATGGCGGCAATTCCTGGCTCCACCGTTTTTGGACCCCAAGGGCAGCCCAGGCGAGATGGTGAACTACTTTATCTAGGTCAGAATTAGAGACTGGGATCTTTTTGTTCATATACGAATACCCTCGTCGCAGCTGGCCCTAAGGAAGGCCCTGCTCGTCCTGCCTGGGGCACCCAGGGCGCCGCTCTCTCCCCGCTCGGCTGGCCACTCACCATGAGGCCCCGCAGGGAGACTCGTCCTCCCGCCCCTTGCCTGGAGTGGCCAGCCGGGCAGGAAGAGAGTGGCGCTCCGGGCGCCTCGGGCAGGATGCCTGAGTGGACGGCCCGCTCCCAGGGGCCAGACATCTCAGGAGGACTGGCTGCAACAGGGATATTTGTATTTGTATTTGTCCATGAATTTCCCCATCTCTTATGTTTATGCAGCTTACACTCATTACTGGTGTTAATACGGCCGCGGGTCCCCTGAACATTTTCTATGCCGACGTCCCCTCTCCTGACACACAGGATGTACAAGGAGAGCAACAACCAAGGCGAGTCAGAGCAACCCCCTCAAGAGTTCCCAAGGCCCAAAAGGCTCAGACGTCCCTTCTCCTGGGGATGATGCTCTGAGACCCTCGTGCATACAGCTTGGCCAAGGCCCCCTGGGTGGCTGGGCACCTGGCTCCCTCCCCCTCACATGCTGGTCTGGCCTCTCTCCTGGGGATTCAAGCTCCCAACCCCCAGCTCTGAAGGCAGGGGCTCCAACCCAGTAACCTCCAGCGAGGCAAAGCAATAGCTCTCAAGTCATGATGACCAAATCCCTGCTCTGATTCTCCCCCCCCCCCCCCGTTTGCCCCTCTGGTCAGCAGGGCTGTTGTTACTTTGTAGCCTGGGAACTGACATTATTCATGGCCGGAGAGTCTTGTCCCCTTGCTAACGAGAGCCGTTGCCCATCATTTTGCCCCTTATCTGTGTCCCCACCTGCATCCTGGGGGACCACGTATGAATACGACAGTCGTGGCGTCTCATGACGTCTCAACTTGGGTCTGAGGAAATGGACTTGACCCACAAAAGCCCCCATTAAAATGCAACACTTCGTCTTTAAGGCAGTTTTTGTCTCTTGCTTTTGGGTTTGTTTTCTGTCTGGTATGTGTCTGCTTGCACAGTCTGCTTTCAAAAACTGCAGCTCTCCAGAGTTTATACTTGCACGTTCTATTCTTTCAAAAGCCTCCAGTGCATGAGGGTAGGATCCTGCTTCATGGCTAAATATACCAGGAAACAGTCCAAGATTACCTTTCCCTATCATGCCTGCCTTGCCAGCAGGAAAAAAGATGCTGAGCGGGACACAGCAAAGAGCAGCCGAAATGCTGACGACACCCATGCCAGCTGTCAAGATGGTCATCTCTCCAGGGATGCCTTCTTGCTCACTATCACTCCCAAAGAGTCACCAAGCAAGGGTGACTCCTCTCCCACCCATCAGCTAACTACATCTCACCCCAAAGGAAAGCATCTGCCATGGCTGGGTTTTGACAAGTTATTTAGATGTTTGCTGCCTGGGGTAGAAAGCAATCTCAAGTGTGTAGAAGAAACATTCTGATCAAATAGCAATGTCTATCATCGGGCACTGTGATCAAACACCTGCTTGCAGTTATTAAACCACAGCAGCTAATTTACCCAGGTGAGCAAGCAGAGGGATGTGTGAACTAGCCCTTGGTCTGGCTTCTCCCTCTCCCTCTCCCCTCTGCACCTCCTCTCGGGGTGTTTCTGTTTGTTCAAAGCCACTTGTTCCTGTGGGAGAGCTCATCTTGCTCAAGGGTAACCATTCCTCTATGAGAGAAAGCCATGAACTTCCTAAAGCAAGAAATTTGCCAATGGCCATGGAATACACCAACAAGCAGGTGAAGCCAGAATTTATGGAATTTTTCCTATTTAAAACCAGTATAGCCAGGGACCTGGATTTTCTAAATCCATGGTCCCCAACCTTTTTAACTCAATGGACGGGTGGGGAAGGCAGGGCACACACACACACACACACACACGCGCGTGCTCGCGCAAGTACGCAGAGGAGCAGGCTCTTCGTTCTTATTACCCCTTCAAAAGGCTACCCCTTTGAGAACTCCAGGCAATTCCCCACTGAATCCAGAAGAGGGCAGCACCAGCCTGTGAAACCAACACAGCTGCTGCCCTGCAAGAAAGGGAAAGATTCTCCACCCACCCGGGCTGAAATCTAAGAAATCTCAGCCTCTTCGGTGGGGGGTGCCCTGGCTTCTGGCTGCTCCTTCTGGGACCATTTCTGCCCCAGACAGCTAACCCATCTGGGGCACCTCCAGCTCCCGGTCCACGTGCCACGGAGGGAAGCCTCCCACCACAAGCAAGAGATGAATGCCAGGGCCTCTTCCTCTTCCTCCTCAGCCCAGCCCAGATTTTCAGGGTCCCCCAAACCCTGGATCAGGGGAGCTACAGATGGCCATTTTCATCCGTGGCCCTCTGTGGCCTTCTCTTCTCTCCCTGACAACCCCCCCCCCGCCTAAGATCTTCCACTCCAAGCTAGGGTCCAGAGCCCCCTGAAGATGGTGTGCCTCCTTAAAGAGAACCAGGGCTGTTAAGTGGCTGCAGGGGCCAGTCCCACCCGTGGCCTCTTTAAACCGAGCCGTCTTGCAAGACAAGAACACCGGGGGGGGGGCTCTTTTGGGGAGCAAAGGACAGCCTGAAGCGAGAGCTGCCTTTGGCCTCCCGGCTGGCAGAGGGCAAAGAAGAGGGTCCCTGGGCTCTGTTTTCTTCCAGGAGGGCTGGGGGGAGCCCGCGGCGGGCAGGGGGTGCCGATTCCCACCTGTGGACTGGACATCTGCTGGACTAGGAGGAGAGAGGGAGAGAAGGAGGGAGGGGCAGCCCTCCCCCCAACAGGTGTCTTGGACACAAGGTGGCCTCTGTGCCAGGGGGACTCTGTGGGACACCCAGCATCCCTCTTGAGGGGGGGGCACGTGGGTTATACGCAAAGTCATATTTTGAAAGGGAAAGAAGGTGATAAGCCAGGAGAAGAATCGAAGTATTTTTGGAGTGGAATGGGGCGAAAAGTTTTACAAGGGCCACCTGGTCCCAAGAGTGAAGGTGGCACAGATAGGGAAGGTTTAACTTGCATTGTGTCAGATTATGTACTTTATGTTAGTTTTGTTACTGTTATTTTCTTTAATGTTAAATGTTAGAAATTGATCAATAAATGACATTACGCACCTCTAAAAAAGGAGGGGGGAGGGGGGAAAGCAAAGACGTGTCCGGGGAAGCTGGGCCTACCTGTGCCGAGAAGCCGGAGAAGAAGCCGTACCAGAAGTGGACCAGGGTGAAGGTGAAGTTCTTGTAGAAGAAGTAGGCCAGGAACTTGCACATGCGCAGGTAAGACCAGCGCCCGTGGACCAGGAGCAGCCGCTGCAGGTACCGGAACTGGGCGAAGGAGAAGTCGCTGGACAGGACCGCCTGCATCCCCTCCTGGCCACTGATGCCGACGCCAATGTGGGCAGCTGGAAGAGCGGGGGGGCAGGAGGCGCCCGGTTACGCGGGTTGGGCAGCCAAGCCCATCGCGGCAGCCCCTCTCGCGCAGCCTACGAGCCAGCGAAGGGAGACGGGGGGGGGCTCCGGGGTCTCAGGTGGCAGAGAGTGGCTGGCCTTCCTCCAGGGCCACCCCCTCGTCTTGGCAAAGGCCTGGGGGCAACGCTCCACAGGAAGGACCTTGCTTGAGCACCATCTCTTAATCGAAAGCGCTCCCCACCCCCCCACCCCAAAAAATCCTTGTTTTCCCAAATGAACAACATGCCAATTAGCAAGGAGCCCTCCTGAATGGCTCCAACTTAAGCCACCTTGGGTTCCTTTAAAGAGAAAGGCAGGGTAAAAATATTTTAAACAAACAAACCAATCAAGCAAGGAAGCAAGCAAGCAAGCTTGGATGTTTGGAAAAATGTACATTTCAAAGCTGCAAAGACGAAGCCAGCTCTTCTTGTGGAGGGAAGCGGACGAGACATCTGTGCCCCCTGGGGAGGGGAGGGGAGGGGGCATCCACTTCCTTGAGGGTGCCAGGACGACCCTAGAAGTGGGCTCCTGCCAGAAGGCCAGGTCTCGCCCCCCAGGGCAGGCACCTGATGCGCCGCCTCGAGGGATCGGGGCCGAAAGGACATTTCGCGCAGACCCAGAAATTGAGTTCGGTTGAGTTGGGCCCTGCTCAGGGTCATGCTCCCAAGAGGCAGCAGAAGAGGCTCCCGCCTTATCCAGGCACCGGCAAGAGGGAGGAGATGCCCAGCGAGCGGGCGAGCAGCTGGGCCGCTCCACAGGCACACTCACTCTTGATCATGCTGACGTCGTTGGCGCCGTCCCCGATGGCCAGCGTCACGGCGTTCTTGTGCTTCTTCACCAGCTCCACCACCTGCGCCTTCTGCAGAGGGGTCACCCGGCAGCAGATCACCGCCTTGCAGAGACAGGCTGTCCGCACCAGCTCTCGTCCCAGCTTCCCTTCCAGCGCGAAGGCCTGCGAGGAGCAGGAAGGAAGGAGAACGGGAAGGAGAGGAGATACCCTACACACACACACACAGCCACACGCAGCTCCCCTTTCACTCCCAGAGGGAAGAGGCTCAACGCAGGATTTGGGATTCCTGCCCCGAGCAGGGGATGGGACTCAATGGCCTTAGAGGCCCCCTTCCAACTCCATCCTTCTATGACCCTATGGATGCAGGGTTCGAATGCGGAGCCTGCCTGGTGGTGGGGGGGGGGGAGGAGGGTCTCAAGTTGGAGCAGGACTTAGGAGGTCACTGGGTTCACACCCTGTGCTTGGCCTTTCAACTCAACAGGTAACGGGGGGGGGGGGGACAAGTTACTACCTCTCTCTCTCTCTCTCTCTGTCCTCCCCCCACCCCCGATCTCCCCACCTGGACCTTGTGAAGACAGAGTGGAGGGAACATAGCCACGCATGCCTTGCCAGCACTGGGAGAGCAGGGCGAGGGAAATGGAGCCCATTCTTTCAACAAAGGCAATCAAGTCCCCTGCAGGACGAGATCCCACGGCCGGCCCGCGTGCGGCATCCGAGTGAGCAAGGCTCTCCTCTGATGTCCCAAGAGGGGCTCCTCCAGGAACGGGACGGCACCCTCCACGTAGCCTTGGGAAGGCCACTCCAGGCGCAACACCGCAAAGCTCGCCCGGGTTCGTCAGCCCTTGGTGGCTGCTTGCGACGGCCCCGCCTGGCTTCCTTCTTCCTTCCGTGATGTGGCTGGCTGTGCCTGCCTCCCCCGCCTGCCCCGCCCCCCCCAATTCTGCTGGGCGTAAGGATGGGTGTAAGCAGCTTCAGCACCTGAGGAGCCCCACGCTGTGTGAACGCACGTTCCGGTGTGCTCCTCACTCCCTCTGTCGCCTCCCCAAATTCCACTGCTTCCCTAGGCACCCCAGGGTCGGCCTGGCTGGCTGGAGGAGAGAGGGAGAGACCGGGGAGGGGGGGCAGCTGGCCAAGCACCCTGCTTTCCGCCGGGCAGGAGCCCCAACGGCTGCCCTGCGCTGGAGGAAAGGAGCCTCTGCCTCGCCTCGCCCACAGGCGCACGCAACCCCAGAGTGTTCCCTCTCCCCCCCGCCTCCTTACCAAGCTGTGACCGTTGATGACCAGGCCGTATTCCCCGTTGGGCTGCTCGTCGGGCAAGACCGCCGGCCTGCTTGGCTCCACGGCCACCGTGTCAAGCTCTTCTTCCTCGTCAGCATCAGGCTGCATCTTCTCCCTGGCTTCCCTGAAAGGAAGAGCCACCCCAGAGGAGGCTCTGGGCACCACCTTCCGGCTGGGTCAACCCTCCCCCCTGCCCCGCAATCAGAAAGGGGGAGGGAGAGAGAGGGAGGGCTAAGAGGGCAAGATTTAGTGTCTCCCCCCCCCCGAGAGTAGCCCCCGGCACACTGCCTCCTACTCCCAGCCTTGAACCACACAGGGGGGCTCGGATATGGGTCCAGCCAGTGTGGATTCCAGGCTGCCCTGCCAGAGGCCCCTGGGCCAGGCCTCCTGCCGATGGGGCAGGAAGGAAGCCGGTTGTGTACTGGGCACCACCGGCTTCATTCTGACTAGCGTGCCCATCGACACACGGTGCCACCGCCACCGCCACCCTCTCACCCACCCACCCTGTCCCTGCCTTGTTGCACCCAGCAGCTCCCCCACTGGGTACCCGTGGAACCATTCTCCCCATCTTGAGCCTGGCAGTACAGAACCAGGAACAAAAGGGAAAGAAGGCAGTGTGCGCCCCCCCCCCCGGCAAGAGGACCAGCCTCTGCTGCCCTCCCTTCTACAGCAGGTGCAGAAAGGGAATGGACTCACCAGGCCCCCGCCCTGGCAGCAGACGGTGCCGCCTGGCAGGAAGGAAGGAGGGCAGGCCAGGGCAGGGCAGCTCCTTACCTGAGCTCCTGCCGGACGGCTTCTGGGGAGTTGCCGTGGATGATGAAGATGTCCTTCATGTCATCATACAGCATGTTGCAGGAGTAGCCGATATTCACGGCAGTCTCTGGAGAAGAAGGGGAGGGGGAGGATTCACACCCCTACGCTCAGGAGAGGGATTTAGGCCTTGCGCCCCCTGTCGGCCTGGGTGTCCAGTGCCCTGAGAGCACACCTTGAGGCCCCCGGGAACGGGGCGCACACCCTGCACCATGAAGAGGACGAGGCTGGCGCCTGGGACTGGTTAGGGTGCCCGGAGCACTGTGCCTGCGTCCCCACTCTTCTCTTTTACAATGATTGATCAAGGCTCTTTATCCCCAGCGAGACAGTTCAGTGGTTTAGGGCCAGAGGGTGGGCGTTTGATTCCCCCCCCCCCATGTGCCTCCCCAGGAGAAGAGCCAGCCGGTCCGGCCCTGGGCAAGCGGCACCGTCCCAGAAGAAGGGAAGGGTAAACCCCGCTCTGGGTATTCTGGGCCTAGGAAAGCCAAGAAAGAGTTCCCATAATTTGGAACTGACTTGACAGCACACAACAGTCTTTATGTCCAACTCTCTGCCACAAGACTTCAGGGCAAGGAACAAAGAGGACAGGACAAAATAACTGAGATGACTGTAAAATGTTAAAGCAGCTCAAAGCACAAAAGGCCACCTAGTCAGTTGGGAAGGCACTGTTTTAGGATCCCGTCTCTCACCAAGAACTCCTCTGGCCGCCTGGATCCCCACCTTTCCTTTACCTTGTTTGTCTCCCGTCAGGACCCAGATTTTGATCTGGGCTCTTCCCAAGGTCTCAATGGTCTGGGGGACCCCGTCTTGCAGCTTGTCCTCAATGGCGGTGGCCCCAAGCAACTGCAGGGGGGAAAGAGAGCCGAGGTCTGGATCTGTGCTGGAGGGCGTGTGTGTGTGCACGCGCGCGCATGCATACACATACACACAAAGAGGAAAGAGGGAGAAAGGGCTGCTGTCAAAGGGGTGATTTTGTAAAGAACCAACTGGTAGCCCACCACACTCTTGGCTGAGTCACCGTACTGTTTCCGCCCAACCGGTCAATGTGGCTGAAGCCAACTCTGGCAGATGTCCGTGGCTCAGGTAACGGCTTGTAAATTGTGTTAACGGAGGGGAGCAGGGAGCTTTAATGACCCAAAGGCTGAAAGGACTCCCGGCTCAAGAAGCTGGAAGGGATCACAAACCCTTCCTGTCACCTGCATGGATAAGTCTCCCTTGCAGAAAAGGCCCTTTGGGGATTTCAAAGCAGCAAAAGAGGCCAGCCGGGCGGCCCCAGCAGGATCCCCCGAGTGGCTTTTCAAGAGGAGGAGAGGATCCTCCTGGGGACTGGAAGGAAAGGCAGGCCTCTCCAGAAACATCTAGAAGACCAAGGGTTCCCAACCTTGGGGTAGCCCAGGGGTTCTTGGACTGTGGTTCCCAGAAGCCTTCGCCACCGGCTGTTTCTGGGAGTTGCAGCGCAAGGACCCCTGGGCTACCCAAGGTTGGGAACCCCGGTTCTAGAGCAGCCATTCTCAACGGGGGCCATATGGTTCCCTGAGGGGGCCTGACACTTTGAAGGGGGCCACAGACTGGAAATAATTCTTCACCACCTTATAAGGTTCATTATGTGACTTATCCAGTCCTGACTCTGCCCAGATGTCCTTCGTAGGGTGTTTATGGCCATGGCCAAAACAAACAAGCAAACAAACAAGGTGGAGGAGGGCAGCTCTAGAGGAGCAAGCCAGCAGTGGAACCGCATCGGATGCCCCCAGGAGGGAGGCAGGAGGGAGGAGGAAGGCCTTGACCACCCTCGGAAGCGAGGAGACGCTGGCTCAAGGTGCTGCGGGACGGCACCGCCGCAGGTCACTGAGGAAAGAAACTGTTCGGGGGGGGGAGAGCTTGGAGTGGGCTCTGGAAGGGGAGCCTGGGAACCCCTGCACAAGCTCAGTGCACAGAACCAGAGACGCCCCCAGCGCCTCCCAAAGGAGCTTTTCCTTTGAAATAAAGGACGGCTTTGGAAAGCACGCCGCCCCCTTGGCAGATGTAGATCCACGGCTCAGCACGGGGGCTCCCGGAGCAGGGCGCCCACTCCCGTGCCCCTGCTCAGCCTGGCAAAGGGTGCCCCCTGTGCCCCCTCTGGCAGGAGGTGGGCCTGGCAACGGCCACGCCTGCCCAGGTAGTCCCTTGGTGGACCCCAAGGCCTGGCCGGAGCCGGCCTCTGGAAAGCCCCTCGACACCTCTGCTCCAGCTCCAGGTGCCCCTCTAAGTTCTGGCTTTGGCCTTCCAAGCCCGACATAGGGAGGGGGCCAAGCTTCTGGGAAGGGCCATACCCTCGGCCGGGGTTAAGCCCGGGAGGCCCGAGAGCCAGCACTCCTCTAAAAGAGGACGTCAGAGATCCCTCTGACGCCTTCCGCGGGGACGCTTCCGCGCCCCTGGAGGATACGCTTCCACCAGCAGCACTTCCACACGCCTGGCCGCCCCTTGTCAGTCATCCGCCCTACCCCCTGGGGTGTTTCTTAATTTGTTCTTTTGTCGCTCTTTTGAGATTTCTTCCTCAGTGTATCTCTTTCTGTGCTAACGGCAGCATTAACTGCATTGGATAATTTTTTAAAAAAATAGAAAGATGAGGCAGAAATTCTCCGAAGGGTGAATAAGAGAGCAGCTCTGCCTGCAGAGGGGGCTGGCCCCGAGGGGCAAGCCAGCCATGGGTGTGTGTGCGTGCTCAGACCCTCCACAGCAGCCAGCTTTACATTTTGGGACACCAAATCGCTTCTGGCTGCTCCCTTCCGGCTCCTGTCGAGTTAGTTCCTAGCACGGAAGGAATCCCTCCTGCCAAGGCCAGGCTCTCCAAAGCGCTCTCCAGTCCAAGCAGAAGCTTGGAATCTAGGGCACGGCAGGGGAAGAGGCGCCAGGGTGACAAAAGCGGTCTAAGTGGCCGTGCCGAGTTTGATCCGTTCCCTGCAAGCGACTGAAGCCCCCGCTCCATCCTTGGCCCGTGGCCCCCAGACCGGG